>NC_090026.1:31460716-32183216 GCF_037176765.1 Anolis sagrei
GATAGATAGATGAATGGACAGACAGACAGATAGATAGATGCTACATGTGTTGACGAGGTTGTTATCATTTTATGTGACTTGTTTTATACTTTTGTACCATTTTTACCTGTTGTCTGTTATATGTGCATCCTGAAGTGACTTGTAAGCTCTCCCAAGTCCCTTCACAAAGACCACCAGCATCAAAGCAATGTTCCTATGCTGTCAACTCCACTGGACTGGCTTTGTTGTCCGAATGCCCAATCACCATCTCCCAAAGGAGTTACTATACTCCCAACTCAAGAACAGACTGTGGCATAGGCACCAAGAACTGGGAAGTTCTGGCCCTTGAGCACTCTAACTGGATGTCAGCTGTGGCCAGCAATGCTGTGGAATTCAAAGAGGCATGAACCGAGGGTGAAAGGGAGAAATGTCCCAAGAGGAAGGCATGTCAAGCCAACCCTGACTGGGACCACCTTCCACCTGGAAATTTATGCCCTCACTGTGGAAGAACATGTGGATTAAGAATAGAGCTCCACAGTCACCTATGGACCCCCTGCCAAGACACTACACTTGGAAGGCCATCATACTCGGACAATAATAGATCACCTAAGTAAGTTAAAGTACATGGACCAATGGCTTGGCTTAATTTAAAATAACTTTCTATGTCTACCATCATCCCTGAAGATAGTTGGCTATCTGGGGAAGGATCTAAAGCAATGGTTCCCAACCTTCTTTTTTGGCCATGGCCCACCTAAGCATCTCCCCAAGCCTCCCGGTGACATATAATTCTTACTATTGATCTAAACAAGCTTCCAAAAAACATGGCATCTATGAAAGAGAAAAATAAAAGAACAAATTGATGTAAGTCATCTGCATCAAATTCAGAGTAACTTCAGTGTCCTGTGTCATTGAAGGTATTTGGTTATTTATTTATTTGTCATGTTCATCTGCAGAACAAATAGACATTTATATATATTTTGTATAGCCTGTAATGTTAAAAGACCATTGAGAGGAGTGGGGTATTTGAAATGAAAGTTGCCTCACTTTTATGTGTTCATGCACTCTCTAGTTAACTCTATGTGAAGTTTTGGCTCTGCTTTTTCCTCTCCTCTGCTTTAGTTCCCCCTGTTCATAGATTTTCCCTTTGTATTAGTTTTTGGGTGGAGTATAACACCTCCCAGAAGCCAGGCTTAGTAGGTCTATTACATTTCCCTGTAGAGAGCTCTTTGCTGGACTCCTCCCTCTTTTCTACAGCAGAGCTACTATGATTTAGGCTTGGGATTGTTTGGTAATCCTAGGCCCAAGCAATTCAAACAGGCATCCTTAGCACCTGCATTCAACAGTCTTTTTATACCATCAGTCCAAAGGACAACAGAAGCTTATGACCAACTTATGCTTCACAAGTAAGAAGATTGAGGTAGTTTATAACCATCACTTTGCATCGGAGTCAGGAAGCTTCAAAGACTCCAGAGAGATGGCTGCAACCAGCAAAGGCTCCTTTTGTAATGTACTGTTTTAGGTTACCTTATGAGAGTCCCGGGTGGAGTTAACTCTTTATTCAGCTTGTTTGCAGTAAACATATTTTGGTTATTTTTTTCCACTTTGCCTAAAGTGCCTCTGACTGCTAAGCGTCTTAATCTTAACAGAAGGTATACAGATAGCCCCCCGAATAAAGCCAGACACTATAGTTTTCCCATAGACTTGGGTGTGCCATCACATTCTATGGTCTAACCATTCCTTTCTATGAGCAGGCTTTCCCCTTCTCCATTGTCACCAGCTGATTGCCATGTATATTTTGATTTATTTTTAAATGTGTATGTCACAATATGAAAAAAAAACCCTTAAAAACTCATTCCCAAATTGTCCCCTCCTGTTCTAGATGTGCAGGCATCTAGAATCGGCACGAGCAAACTTTGTTCCTCCAGGTGTTTTGGATTGCAATTCCAGTAGGCTGTTAGGAATTGTGGGAGTTGAAGTCCAAAACACCTGGAAGGATAAAGTTTGCCCATGCCTGATCTAGAGGAATAGTTTCCATCTGGTTTTTGAAGCAGTTGCCTCACTCTTCCTAACTGTATAGCCATTAGGTTCCCTGTTCAAGATGAATCAGGGAACCTAATGCAATGAACAATATCTGCATTCATGTTCTAAACCACTTTGAATCCTGCTTAGGAAAAAAATCTGTCAGTCACTGGCATTGCTGTAAGGGACCACAATAGCCATGCTAATATAGACAATCTGTCTATCACAGTACAATTGCAAGTCTCCAGGGCAAAATTAATTATATACTAGTGTATTTTTTAAAATATCCCACCAGTTTGATTCCAGAACCTCAGTATATAATTTTAAAAATTCTTGTGCAACAGGCAAGTTGCTATGGGAAGAGAAGGATAATTGTTGAATCTTGTTGCATCAACATTGTAGAATGAATGAGATCTCTTTACCTGCAGTGACTCCATGCTATGGAATCATGGGAGATGTAGTTTAACAAGATCTTTGTCAAAATACTGCTAATGCACTGTTTCTCAACCTGGGGGTTGGGACCCCTGAGGGGGTCGCAAAGGGGTGTCAGAGGGGTCGCCAAAGACCATAAGGAAACACAGTATTTACTGATGGTTATGGGGATTCCATATGGGAAGTTTGAGCCAATTCTATCGTTGGTGGAGTTCAGAATGTTCTTTGATTATAGTGAGCTATAAATCCCAGCAACTATAACTCCCGAAAGTCAGGGTCTATTTTCCCCAGACTCCACCAGTGTTCACATTTGCGCATATTGAGTATTTGTGCCAAGTTTGGTCCAGATCCACCATTGCATGAGTCCACAGTTCTCTCTGGATATAGGTGAACTACAACTCCCAAACTCAAGGTCAATGCCCACCAAACCCTTCCAGTGTTTTCTGTTGGTCATGGGAGTTCTGTGTGGCAAATTAGGTTCAAATCCATCGCTGGTGGAGTTCAGAATGCTCTTTGATTATAGGTGAACTATAAATCCAAGCAACTACAACTCCCAAATTACAAAATCAATCCTCCCCCAACCCCAGTAGCATTTACATGTGAGTGCATTGGGTATTTGTGCCCAGTTTGGTCCAGTGAATGAAAATACATATTGCATATCTGATATTTACATTATGATCTATAACAGTAGTAAAATGACTGTTATGAAGTAGCAACAAAAACAATGTTATGGTTGGGGGTCACCACAACATGAGGGACTGTATTAAGGGGTCACGGCATTCGGAAGGTTGAGAACCACTGTGCTAATGCCTCAACAAACTTCAAATTCCAAGATTCCACATCCTTGAGCCAGGACAGTTAAAGTGGTGTCAAACTTACAGTAGAGAAACACCCTCTGTTTTCAAAACGGATATGTAGGAGAACAGAATCCAGACAACTCCTGATGTCTTCTCTCTCTACTTAGTGTTTCTATTTCACTAAGCTCTGACCCAGTGAGTTCTGGCTCTGTTACACCTTTGCCTAATTTAACCATCTGAATAAGAACATCTTTTTCCAGCATTCGTTTCAGTGATGCTCTTATGCTGGCCATAGGAAGCAGCCAAATTGGAGAGATGTTTTTCGGTTAACTTCCTGAATTGTGCTGTCAGTCATGCAATTCCAAATGATGATTTAATCATCCCTGTCTGAAAATGGCAACTGTGTATAATGTCAGAACTGACAGCCTGAGATGCAGAGCCATAAATGAAGTCTGTATTGGGTAAGACAGACAATAAGAAGATCATATGAAGACAGCCACACAAAGCATGTTGGTCACGCTCACACCACTGACTCAGGACCAAAATCAACAACGGGGTTGGAAGAGGTTGCAATTGCTTCTATTATTCATAAGTGAACTTCAAAACATCACCTAGAGCTGTTTGTTTAGTCCTAATGAGCTTCACTTACTTCGTCGTTGCCTCGGTTAGGCTTCTAGTCTTCATGTCAATAGCTCCTTGATCCTGAAAACTCTGAATATAGATGTGCATGGATTCAAATCTGCTATGATATCTTTCTCTCTAGGCATGTCTGTTGGTGCAGTGGGGTTAAACCACTGAGCTGCTGAATTTGCTGATGGAAAGGTTGGTGGTTTGAATCTGGGGAGTGGGGTGAGCTCCTGCTGTTAGGCCCAGCTTCTGCCAACCTAGCATTCGAAAACATGTAAATGTGAGTAGATCAATATTTATTTATTTATTTAAAACATTTATTTTAAATGTTTTAAATAAATAAAACATTTATTTAAAACATTTATATTCCACCCTTCTCACCCCAAAGGGGACTCAGGGTGGAGCACAGCATATATATGGCAAACATTCAATGCCGAGACAAGAATTCACTATATGCATACATAAACATTAAAAACATTTGTCTCAATATTAAAATACACTTTTTAAAACCACCTTGATCATCTGCGTCTAATCTAATTGGCCTGGTAGGTATCACCTTGATGGGAAGGTAATGGCGCTCCATGCAGTCATGATAGCCTCACAACCTTGGAGGTATACGGATAGGATAACACCAGCTCTTTGGCTTATAAATGGAGATGAGCACCAACCTCCAGATTCGGACACAACTAGACTTAATGATAGGGGGAACCTTTACCTTTAGGCATGTTCTAGGTATTCCAATATGATTTTATGGCAGGCACGGGCAAACTTCAGCCCTCCAGGTGTTTTGGATTTCAACTCCCACAATTCCTAACAGCCTACCGACTGTTAGGAATTGTGGGAGTTGGTCTAAAACACATGGAGGGCTGAAGCTTGCCCATAGCTTTTCTATGGTATGCTTCCATTTGTAGTTGTTGACCACAGAATCCCACTGGATGATCTAGAAATGCTACTGAGGTGTTCTCTCTATGCATTTTCCAGGTCTTCCAGCATGGTACTATGGTGTACTTCGACTTGAAGAGGTTCGTTTCAACAGGGTTCACTAAGATCTGTGCTTTTGTGTTTCCGTGGAACGTATCAGTCAACTAGCAGGTTGTGTGTGTAGTCCCATAATTTATTAGGTTTGTACCTTTACTAAAAATCAATCAAATCAATTCCAAATGGACATAATTCTGATTTAACATTCAATGCCAATGTAAGTTTTTAAGGTAATGAATTAGTGCATGGTGCAAAGAGATGTTTAGAAATGGTAACAAGCAGAAATAATATTTACATATGTATAAGGTTCGCAACTTGTGAGTGATCCTAGATTCACCGTTGAGCCTGGAACCCTAGGTCTTAGGAAGCTTTTGCACAATTAAAACTTGTGTGCCAGCTGCGCCCGTACCTTGGGAAGTCTGACTTGGCCACGGTGGTCCACATTCTTGTTACATCCTGAATAGACTACTGTAACACACTCTACTTGGGGCTGCCTTTGAAGACTGCCCAGAAGCTTCAACTAGTCCAACAGTCGGAAGCCAGGTTGCTCACTGGAGCGGCGTACAGGGAGCATACTACTTCTCTGTTATGCCAGCTCCACTAGCTGCCAATTTGCTACCGAGAACAATTAAAAGTGCTAGTTTTAACCTTTAAAGCCCTAAACAATTCTGACCCAGACTACCTGTCCGAACGTATCTCCTGTTACAAACCATCAAGAAGATTATGATCATCTGGAGAGGCTCTCCTCTTGATCCCACCACCTTCGCAATCACGATTGGTGGGAACAAGGGACAGGGCCTTCTCAGCAGTGGCCCCTCGTCTGTGGAATTCCCTCCCCAGAGACATCAGATTGGCCACCTTCCTCCTGTCCTTTAGAAGGAAACTCAAGACCTGGTTGTGGGGCCAAGCATTTGATTATTGAATAGCAGCAAGTGAGAAGAAGATGTAAGCAATTCGAAGCAACAACGAACTGACTTGGACTCTGATTTTAACTGGTATGTTTTAACAACTGATTATTTAATGTGTTTTTAATTAATTTGTTGAACGTTTTTATGATTGTGGTGGCACCGAACGGTGCTTGCTGTGAGGCCGCCCTGAGTCCCCCTCAAGATTTAGAAGGGTGGGGTACAAATGTATGAAATAAATAAATAAATAATATACATTCCCATGTATATAAATCCCATTATCTAAAGTATTGTACAAACATGTATCAATTATCTATATTTATGTATTTGATCAGCTACAGCAGGCATGGGGAATTTTTTCTCTCCCTATTTTTGAGGTTTAACCTCAAGAACTCCTAAATAGTATGGCCAATGGTATTGGATTGTGGGAACTGTAATCCAAATATCTGTAGGGACAATGGTTCTCCACCCTAATCTACAGCCAGCCCTAATATCTTAGGGCAAAGGGCATCTGTTTATCTTCAATAGCTTTTAGTGGTTCCAAAACCTTTGAATATCGTAGCCCATCCAAGCAGAAAGACAGAACCAAATGGAATTATATCAGAGAGGTGCAATACAGAAATACTTGGTGAAAAGTCTGATCTGTGCAATAGGATATCCAGCTTGCCTTTGAGATACAGCCCATTGATTCAGTGTGTGTCGCTATGCAGCTATAAGCCATGCTTTCCATGAAAAGGAAAGCAAAGGCCAGCCAAGCTTTGCTCGCCCGAGTCTGCTGTTGCCAGAGCAATTAAACCTTGCCTGGTGTTGAGTTTCTTCCGAGACTACAGGCATCGCTTTCCACCAGGGAAGAGAAGGCAGTGGCTCCACAATTTGATGCAATAATTGCCCCCCAAAGTGGCCTGGAAATGGAAATCCAAGCTCTCGAGCCGCTTTCTCTGGGAAAAAGAACCAGCCATCACCTGTCTTTATTGCAACCTGTCGACATGGAGACCTTTGGCAGCCACATCACACTTTCCTTTTGCAGTGTGAACCTGCAAGCCTTCCTGGAGCTTAGATGAGAACCAGTACTGTCAGAGTAAGAGGGAACAGAGACCCAATTATATTGTATTGATATTGCAAAAAACTTCCTATCCTATGTACTCATGTATAAGTTTAGAAACTTTAATCAAAAAATAAATGCAAAAAAAAAAAATCTTGGGTGGATTTACCCACAGACCAATGGGAGTACTGCATCATAGCTCTTGTCATCTCCTTAATTCAGGGGTCCTCAAAAATTTTAAACAGAGGGGTGGTTCATAATCCTTCAATCTGTTGGGGGGTGGGGGTGGTGGACTATAGTTTGGGGAAAAAACAAATGAATTCTTATGCACACTGCCCATATCTTATTTGTAGTGCAAATAATAATAATAATAATAATAATAATAATAATAAAGATTTTGGCCTGCACTTAAATACAATTGGTGCTGACAAAATCACCATCTGCCTGCTGCAAAAGGCCACCTTACTGGGATCTGCACGCATTATTCGCCAATACATCAGACAGTCCTAGACACTTGGGAAGTGTCCGATGTGTGATCCAATACAACAGCCAGCAGAGCTATCTTGTTTGCTGTGGACTCATCCTGTTGTGTTTCTAATAATAATAATAATAATAATAATAATAATAATAATAATAATTGGAAACTCTTCAAAGCACAGTGGACAAAGAAACAGTACAAGAAAACTGCACTCCAAACCAGAGCTGACAGCTGGCACAACAAAGCATTGCATGGGCAGTTCCTTGACAAAATTGAAGGAAAAGTTAATAGGGAGAAGACCTGGTTATGGCTCACGAATGGAACACTAAAGAAGGAGATAGAAGGCCTGATTCTTGCAGCCCAGGAGCAAGCCATCGGAACCAATGCAATTAAGGCCAGGATCAAAAAATCAGTGGATGACCCAAAATGCAGACTGTGCAAGGAAGCTGATGTAACCATGGATCATGTTCTCAGCTGTTGCAAGAAAATCGCACAGGCGGACTATAAACAAACACACAACTCTGTGGCCGAGATGATTCACTGAAACTTTTGTCACAAGTACCACCTGCCAGCAGTAAATAATTGGTGGGATCATAGGGGTGCAAAGGTCGTGGAAAATGAACATGCAAAAATACTGTGGGAATTTCAAATCCAGACTGACAAAGTTTTGGAGCACAATACACGAGACATCATGATTGTGGAAAAGAAAAAAGTCTGGATTATTGATGTCGCCATTCCAGGTGACAGCCGCATTGAGGTAAAACAACAGGAAAAACTCAGCTGTTATCGAACTGCAAAGGCTCTGGCATAAACCAGTACAGGTGGTCCCAGTGGTCATTGGTGCACTGGGTGCCGTGCCAAAAGATCTCAGCCGGCATTTGGAAACAATAAACATCGACAAAATCACCATCTGTCAACTGCAAAAGCCACCTTTCTTGGATCTGCACACATCATTCGAAAATACATCGCACAGTCCTAGACACTTGGGAAGTGTTCGACTTGTGACTTTTTGATACGAAATCCAGCATATAGATCTCGTTTGCTGTGATGTACTGTGCTTTTTGTCAGAATAATAATAATAATAATAATAATAATAATAATAATAATAATATTTATTCCGCCCTATCTTCCCGGAGGGACTCAGGGCAGATTCCAAACATAAAATGCAAACATTCCATGCCCGAACACAACAACCATGCATCCATAGAAACAAAATTTGGCAACCCAACATATAAAAACAAATTATGACTTAACTAAAATTAAATAAAAAATGCAGCCTGTCATATCAGACATAAGACAAAACATCAAACATCGAACAGTAGCATCAATTTCCTAGTTCCTTGGGGGCAAATAAATTGATCATTGCTCAAGATATTTATAGAGCTGGCGGGGCGAACAGAGCATGAAAGATATGAAAGAACAATACAATATTAAAAAACATTTTAACCAACGTAGTATTTCAATGTGAAGTGTGGGCTTGCTTTGACTGATGAAATAGTCAAGTTCATTAGGATTGTTGATGTGTGTCTTCAAGTTGTTTCAGTTTTAGGGAGACCCTAAGTCTAAAGTTTAGGGCGGGAGTTGGGTATATTACCTTGGAGGGCCACATCTGGTCTGTCGGCCTCGGTTTGGGGACTCCTGCCTTTGCTCTTACTATTTCCTTCTCTGAGTAGAGTGGAATAGGCAAGTGTTAGGCCCATCCTGGGAGAACCTGAAAGAAATATCAACCTGTTTTCCTCATTGCACCATGGTACCACTTCTGACCTTTTTAAATCCATGGATGGGGAAATTACGGCAATGCTCAAAAACAACTGGCCTCCTGCGATGGCCTCGACTACTGCAACGCTCTCTACATGGGGCTGCCCTTGAAGACGGCCCGGAAGCTCCAGCTAGTCCAGCGCGCGGCAGCCATGTTGTTAACCGGAGCGGGACGCAGGGAGCGCACAACGCCCTTGCTGTCCCAGCTCCACTGGCTGCCGATCAGCTACCGGGCCCAATTCAAGGTGCTGGTGCTAACCTACAAAGCCCTAAACGGTTCCGGCTCAAAATACCTTGAGTACCGCATCTCGGCCTACGAGCCCACGAGGACCTTGAGATCATCCGGGGAGGCCCTTCTCTCGGTCCCGCCTGCCTCACAGGCACGCTTGGCGGGGACTAGAGAGCGGGCCTTCTCGGTGGTGGCCCCCCGGCTGTGGAACTCCCTCCCTGCTGAAATTAGACAGGCGCCTTCCCTCATGGCCTTCCGCAAGGGCCTGAAAACCTGGCTCTTTGAAAAGGCCTTCAACTAAGTGCTATGCTTTGGAATGACCACCGGAATGGACTATGACTACGAGACTGATTATGACCCAAACAAGACGAAGCGGATTTTTAGCTTAATTAGCTGTGTGTTAGTAAGATGTGTGTTATGGCCCTGAATTTACTGTAACTGTTGTCTTTATATTCTATGTTCTGTACACCGCCACGAGTCGCCTTCGGGCTGAGAGTGGCGGTTAACAAATGCAAATAATAAATAAATAAATAATAATTTGTGCTTCCCCTTCTCTATGGAATGCTCTTAACTTATCCACCCCACGGGTCCTATCATAATCCATATTTTTGCCCCCTAAACCTGCCCATGATATATATATGAGGTCAACTTATACATCATTTATGGTATGTTTGACAGGTGCTTTTTGCTCCATGGATTTTGCATATTATATTTATTTATTTATTTACCTAATTACTCTATTTATATTTACCCTATCTCCCCGAGGGGACTAATGGCAGATTCTCAGCATACAGACACAGGCAAACATTCAATGCCTTGAAACAATGTCACACAGATACACAGATAAAGGTAAAGGCTTCCCCTTCATCTCCGGCTCTGGGGGAGGGGGTGGTGTTCATCTCCATTTCTAAGCCAAAAAGGTTGCGTTATCCATAAACACCTTCTGGGTCATGTGGCTGGCATGACTGCATAGAGTGCCGTTATCTTCCCATCGAGGCGGTACCTATTGATCTACTCACATTTGCATGTGTTCGAACTGCTAGGTTGGCAGAAGCTGGGGTTAACAGCAGGAGCTCACCCCATCCCATGAATTCTAACCGCCAATTGTTATGCCACTGCAGCATCTGAATACAAACATAGTAAAACTTTAAAAAATAAATTTCCTAGGGGATATTTCATTGGTCTTTTTATTTATTAGCAAAAACTAATAAATGTGTAATGGAAATTGCTGCGAAGTGTTGCAAAGAATTATAAAATTATCATGCAGACATATATATTTGGAGCCCCCCCCCCCTTTTTTTTTTAATTTATAAGGTTGGCCCTTGGTATCCCTTAAAGTTTGGCTTACAAATCTTCTGTGGATAGCAAAAGTTGTGGATGTTCAAATCCCATTATATTTAGTGACATAGTAAAATAGTGTCTCTTGTACAAAATGGCAAAAATCACAGTTTGCTCTCAATAACTAAAAAAAAATCGAGCCAACTGTGCTGTTTCTTATGTTTGGAGAGCTTAAGAAACGAATAGTTATTACCTGTGCTATTTTATATTGTTTATTTTTGCATTATGTTTTATATGATGGCTATCTTGTGTTTTAGTTATCTGTGACCACAAAGTACGTACTTATGTGTAACAAATGAAGCATCTGTTATCTAAGGTATGACATTTATGTTCATTTATCTATAAATCAACTACATTTAGACTTCACAGCCCTGCAGTAAAGCAGTGGTTCTCAACCTTCTTAATGCTGTGACCCCTTAATACAGTTCCTCATCTTGTAGTGACCCACAAACATAAAATTATTCTTGTTGCTATTTCATAACTGTAATTTTGCTACTTTTATGAACGGTCATGTAAATATCTGATATGCAGGATGTATGTTCATTCACTGGACCAAATTTGGCACAAATACTTGATATGTCCAAATTTGAATACTGGTGAGGTTGGGGAGGGGATTGATTTTGTCATTTGGGAGTTGTAGTTGCTGGGATTTATAGTTCATCTACAAAGAACATTCAGAACTCCATCAATGATGGAACTGAATAAAATTGGCACACAGAACTCCCATGACCAATAGAAAATACTGGAAGGGTTTGGTGGGCTTTGACCTTGAATTTTGGAGTTGTAGTTCACCTACATCCAGGCAGCATTGTGGACTCAAACAATGATGGATCTGGACCAAACTTGACACAGATACTCAATATGCCCAAAGGTGAACACTGGTGGAGTTTGTGAAAAATAGACCTTGACATTTGGGAGTTGTAGTTGGTGGGATTTATAGTTCACCAACAACCAAAGAGCATTCCGAACCCCACCAATGATAGAAGTGGGCCAAACTTCCCATACAGAACCATCATAACCAACAGAAAATCCTTTGGGTTGTTGTAGGTTTTTTTGGGCTATACTTTGTTTTCTGATATCTTTGGTGACCCCTCAGGCACCCCCTCATGACTTCTTAGGAGTCCCAACCCCCAGATTGAGAAACTCTGCAGTAGGACATGGTTTCAGGAAGAGGCCTTTTCTCTATCCAAGACTGGAACCTGGGAGAGGTACTTGAACTAGAACTCACAGAATTCCCACCACTGACATGATCATTTGCAAATGCCAGGAGATATGGGAAGCTATGTCCAAAAGAGGAACATTTTAGAGTTCCACCCTCGACTGTGACATTGCACCCAAAGAAACCTGGCCAAGTTTATGTTGCGCTCTGCAACCCAAACTTTTCTTCATTCCTGTTTCTCCAGTCACCCTTTTCTAGTTTCTGCAGTTATGTTTGCTTATGAGGAGGAGACCCTGTCATCGCGAAAGAGGACATTTTGCAGAAGATGTCTGGAAGGATGCAACGCCTCCAGATGAGACCATCGCTCAACCATGTTTCCACTCAACGTCATTTGGAAACAACTCTGTCACACGCAAATGCAGAACTGGCACCCCCACCCTGGCCTGGGATAAAAATAGCAATAAAAATATAGCCCAGTGGGGAGAAGAGACTCCAGAACTGTTTTGCCCCCTTATCATCCAAACCGAAACCACCCCTGTCCTTGGTCTGGTTGATAGCAGTGTAGTAAAGTCTATAAACCCATTTTAAGATCTCCATTTCTTCCTCCCCCTTCAGAGGGTTACCATCATCCCTTGACAAGCTACCCAGGAAAAGGTTTCCAAGATGCTCATTAGAGAGTGGCTGTGGCTTTCTTTCCCTCTGCATGCAGAGAGCTTCCCAAAAGAAACATTACAAGGCAGTGCAAACACTGTATTTCACTCAGCAAGCTGACACCTCTGGGTCTGCCATTGCCCCCCTCCTTTTCCCTCAATTTTTTTTTTTGATCCAGGCAGGAGAGAACATATATTCTGGGTTAGGTTTTTATGGGGTGGTGGTTATGGAACTGAAGTCACCCATGAAAAATAAGGCAGAAGAAAACCAGGACAAGTATCCCAGACTCCATATGTGCCATGGAAGTTGTGATGGAATTCAAAGGTTCATTAAAGAAGCATGTGAAATAGTAAAAGAGAGAACGGGAAAAGTGGGAGAGAAAGAGAGAGGGACTGGGCATGTATGCAATGCGTGGTCACCATTCATCATTGATTCGGGATTGAGAATTATAGCTACAAAGATCTCTAAGATCATCCAGGGAGGCTCTTCTCTCGCTCCTACCCCCCCCCCCCCCATCTCAGGCAAGAGAGAAGGCCTTCTCGGTGGTGGCCCCCTGCTCTGGAACTCCCTCCCCAAGGAAATTAGGCTAGCACTCCCTGTCCATCTTCTGCAAAGATTTAAAGACACGGTTGTTCCACTGTGCGTTCAACTAGACAATCCCCCAGAGAGCTTGGCCCCAACTAGGATCCAAAATCTTATCCATGTACTTTATTATTGTTTTACACTTAAATTCATAATGCTCTATTCTCATACTGCCCTTTATTTTCACTGTTGTCATGTTATCAATGCACTGTATCCAACAACCTTTTCCTCACTATTGTATTTGCACCAGTCCTTCCACCCGTACCCAGATACCAATGTAAAGAGTTCCAAAGTTGGGGGGCCACAGAAGAGAAGGCCCTCTCCCTTGTGCCCACAAGACAAGCTTGTGAGATTGGTAGGGGCGAAAGGAGGACCTCCCCTGAGGAACGAAGGGCCCGGGTTGGTACGTGGAGCGAGATAGAAGATGAGATTTAGTAAGCTAATTTGCTCCAATACCTTTTCTATCTAGAAAGTATTTCTTTTCTTGAATAAATGTTTTTGAACCTAAAGTTCTGACTCTGCAATCCTGTGCCATTCTGTTGGATGGAAGCTTATCCTGGCTCACCGCATGTAAGTTTCTGCTGGTTATGAAGTTTACTTCTAGTACTCTGTTATATTTATTGTGGAATTACCCCAACTGAGGGTTATTTTTGAGCCTAACAGAACCCCCAACAGTAGGAATGATGCTGGGTTTTGTAGGAGCACCAACATTGTGTCCAGAGATCATACTGTGCTGACCCCAAAATAGAGGGCATTCCATTAATCAAATAATTTTCTGTAACACAAAACCACCAATGGGCGTTTGGGTAAAAGTGCAAAAACTGCTCATAGTTCCAAAAAGCCCCAACAACAATGGGAATCATCACAAGAATTATAAGGAAGAAGAAATCGTATGAGGATGAAAAGGCCGATAAGGCATGAAGCAGACCCCATATGTCGGTAGAGAGGCAAACAAATACACAGGTGAATAGGTAAATATCACTGTTGTTCTTTTGTCTTAGTCATCCTTTTGTTAGGCACTCCAAGGTGTGTGCATAAAGATAACAAAGTTGAGAAGGTTAGATACAATCTTTCTGAGTTGTCTTAGATTTTACTTCCCCTGCCAAAAAAAAAAAAAAATCCTTCATATTTCGGCTGGGAGGAGGAGGGGAAAAAACATTTTCACAGAAGACTTTCTATGATAATGAAAACCCAGACAGCTGTAATTGTGCATTAGCAGTACAACCAAGGGAAAAGAAAAGGAAGGGGGTGAAAAAGAAAGGAAAGAGAAGAAAAAGTCTGAATGAAAAACCACAATAACAACGGCCGAGCCTGAAGCCAAGTACAGAAGCTCCAGTTTAATGGAAGCCCAAGGAGAAGTTAATAACAAGACAAGCGAGTGCTTTACAGACAGTCTGGCGTCTCCACTCCCACACACGGCTGCAGCTATGTTCACCCAGCAGCGGTGGCAGTGGCAGCAACAAGCCATGAATAATACACACAAGGAATGGGCCAAGGAGAAAATGCTTTGGAGGGAGTGGGGACGAGGATTGGGTGTTCTCAAATAGGCCACTCTACACATATATGTATTTTGACTTAATTCTTCCCACTTCCCCCATGATGAAAGCCTGTGGCAAATGCTGCAATTGCCTTTTCCAAGCTCTTTCAGCCTGTGGTATCCTCTTTTACAAGGGTCAATCCTCTAAAAGACTATTGCCCTAATAGAGGAAGGGTGTTGCAGCCCTCAAAGTGTGTATGGACCCAAGTCCCAATATAGTGGTAATTGAGGCTCCCCTTTATGCTTCCCATGGCATTCTCCACCCTGCATTGAAAGTTTTCTGAGCCAATATTTTGGTTTTAAAACCACCAAAGTGTGTCAAACTGCTGCAAAAATTGGCAGTCCTTTCACCGCCACCGCCACCACCCCCAACTTCCAACTCTTCTAAAATTGCTGTATTTGGGAAGCTGGGACTTAATTGTGCATTCACAACTTGGTAGCTAATGTAGGATACTGGTGATAGTTTTGAGTTTTGCGCAATATCTTGTCTTTTCTCTTTTAATGGCACATAAAGTGTAGTGTGGGTAGTGAATAAGTAGCCACTCTTCAAGATGCCCACAACTCAAATTTGCTTGTGTAGAAACTAAGTGAACTTCCCACTTTCCTTTGGTAAGATTGAGCTATGGTAGGTGTACATATTTTGAACCAATTTGGGAACTCTGTTCTCAAAATACAACCAGATCTGTAGAAATGATTGTCTGACCAATCTTACACACCTTGCTGAATCAGTGGCAGCAACTGGATCCCATTTTAATGGGGCAGTAAATCTGGTCCAGGTTTTGGACAGCTTTAAAGGAACTGTCCCTGGTGCTAAACCTGCTCTGGGAAGATGGTTGAGCAGTTTGATCCTGAAATGAATTCACTATTCTCACTGACCTATGCTGGAAGCTAAGAAGAGACACAATTTGAATTGATGTCATTCTGTAGCAGAGTCTGGAAAGCTGAGCTGTTAGGGATGCTAGAACCTCTAGACCCCAAAAGCTGTGGTCCCTAATCATAAGAAAAATAAATAAGTTATTCAGATTTCAGGAGACAATTGGGATACTTCCACATTGTAGAATTTTGACACCACTTTAACTGCTATGGAGTAATGCTATGGAATTCTAGGAGTTGTAGTTTGGTGAGACACTAGTACTTTCTGGTAGAGAAGGTTAGTAAAAGGTAAAGGTTTCCTCTGACATTAAGACTAGTTGTATCCAACTCTAGGGGTTGGTGTTCATCTCCATTACTAAGCTGAAGAGCCAGTGTTGTCCTCTAAGGACATGTGGCTGGCATGACTGCATGGAGCGCTGTTACCTCACCGCCGGAGCAGTACCTATTGATCTACTCACATTTGAATATTTTTGAACTGCTAGGTTGGCAGAAGGCAGAGAAGGCTAAACACCTTGTAATCAAAGTTAGTATGAAGAGATGTTTTCTGAGCTCCTCTATCAACTGCTTCACTCTTTCTTGCATTGCCTTCTGAGTGCCTGGCAATAATTGGGAAATGTAATTTTCTGCCAGATGCATTTCCCCCCTTTTACCACTTATTATCCTCCCCTTGGCCTGACGTGTTAAGCTGATTTGGGTGGATGGGGACGGGCGTAATTGCAGCCCACATCTGGAACCCCTTTGCAAAGGTGTGGATGTGTCAACAAGAAATGTGACATATTTAATCAATTATTTCAATAATGAACTCCAGCCCTTGTGTCCCTTACAGCACACAAGAGTGGCTCAAAGGGGATGTTTTAATGATCATTTGGCTGTGTTTGCAGGAGGTTGCAGAAGAAAGAATAAAGAGCAAACTGAACCTGGCTTGTGTTGTGTTGCTTACATTCAGCTATTCAGCAGCACCAGACAATCCTAACAAATGTAGGTCCCTGTCAAAATTCATTACCTGATTTTAATAATACCAAGCATTTTCTGGAGTTTTCAAGGTTTTGGAGCAGTAATTTTTACAATAACCTCAGAAGGTAAAGCCTATGGCCTTCCAGATGGTGTTAGATTTTGGACCTCCTTAGTCATGCTGTTTTGAGGCAATGGTAGCTGAGGTCCAATAACTGGAGAGCAACAGAATCCCCATTCCTACTGTGAAGTCAGTATTATGATTCCCATTTTGCAGTTGGGAAGGCTGAGCCTCAAAGACATGGTCTTGCCCAAGGCCATGAAGGGAGTTAAAGAGTTGTGATTCAAACTAGGGGCTGGATATATAGTTGTGTGTTTTTAGTCCAATGCTATACCAGCTTTCATAGGATCATAAGGTTGGAAGCAACCACAAGGAGCATTCAGTCCAATTCCTTGCCACACAAGAATACACAATGAGAGCACTCTTGACAGATGTCCATCCAGCCTCTGCTTAAAAACCTTCATAGTAGGAGACTCCACCACATTCTTAGGCAGCATATTCCACTGTTGAACAGCTCTGATTATCAGGAAATTATTCCTAATGGAATCTCTTTTGCTGTAGCTTGAATCCATTGCTTGCCTTTTCTTTTGATATCTTGCAGTGGCTCTGCATTCCCCCCCCCCCCCCCCCATTTGTTGAATTCAGCAACTCATCCTAATGAAATCAGAATCTATATTGGCTGGAGAACAAAATCTCTATTTGTGAGAAATGAATAAAGCGATTCAACAAATAAAGAGGAAATGTAGCATTGGAAATTCTGTTGTTTTTTCAATCGTAAACAGTAGTATGGGAATTTATCATCATGAAGATTGTGAAAAGGTAAATGTCATGGATTTAGCGGGAGGACTACTTCCCAGAAGTGTGATATAGTTCTGGATACCAAATGTTTCAGCCTGGATGCAATTTTCTGAGACTAATTTGTTTGTGTAAGCAGGGGGCACCTGAAACAGCAGGGTGTTTGGAGGCTTTTCAAATAGCTGTTTTCAAGGCTGGAAGTAGTTTAGTTTACTTCTGCCCTGGTGAAAGATCAACTACTAAAGAAAGGTGGAATCATGCCTGATAGAACAACCTCAAGAGAAACAAACCTCCAGAGGAGTTATTTAATTGCCTCCCAAAGTATCTACAAATAGGTCTAAATAACTTAAAGGCAGCAGATCCCATCTGGTCTTGGAGGTCAGACAGTGTCAGCCATGGTTAGGATTTGAATGGGAGACTACCAATATACCAGGTGCTGTAGGTTATATTTCAGAGGCAGAACTACCTCTGGGTATTCTTTGCATTAGACCACCATAATTTGGCAGTCAACCTGAAGACATACACACACATCTAGAAAATCAATTTATTTATTATTTGCATTGCTATCCCAATTCACTTGGCCCAGAGATCCTTCTGAGTGGTCAACCTCAGGCTGTTGTTTCAAGGATGAGTGTAGAGGAGGAAAGTAATACATATGTCCTTTGAGCCATAAGATAAAGTGAGCAATGGAAGGAAGGAAGGAAAAACAACAGCTCTAGACATAAATACTAAAATTCCAATTCATATCAGAATTGGCAAGGATGGAAACAGTTCAGGTACTCAGATGGAATAGTGTCATCCTGGGTTTTACTTCAAACTGTAAAGGAGCTTTCCAAGGTGCTGAAGCTTATATCTTAAATGGTATTAAACATGTTGGATAACTCTGTAGAACAGTGGTTCTCAACCTGTGGTGTTTTGGCCTACAGCTCCCAGAAATCCCTGTCAGTTTACCAGCGGTTAGGATTTCTGGAAGTTGAAGGCCAAATCATCTGGGGACCCACAGGTTAGGAGCCACTGCTGTAGAAAACTATCAGCTCAATTGCCATTGTGAAGAGCTGATAGTTTTCTACAGCAGTGGTTCTCAACCTGCAAAAATAATGAAGTACCTCTGCTTCTCCACTCCCCAATCATGACTACAGTCTGATGCAAATTTGAAAATAATTACAGCCAGTTCTCTACATTTGTGGTTTTGATGTTTATGTATTTGATCATAGATCAGAATGTTGTTTATAGCAATCTCTCTGACCTCCAGTGTGACTCGAACATAACTTTAAGCAGAATCACACTAGAGGACCTCGAGATTTCCAAAGAAGTGTTCTCTCTATGAATCTCTAGGTTCTCCAGCATGACTCCCACTGAAATATGTCCATTGCATTGTGTTGAAAGACCTAAAGATTCCTAGAGAGTTGTTCTCTCAAAATTAAAAACTGCATTTTTAAAATTCATGGTTTTCTCACTTCTCTTGGGGCCCTATGCACCTATCTCCAGCAAATGTGGAGGGCTGACTGTACTGTCATTGAAATAGACTTGCAGTACAATCATTGTTTTGTAGTGGAGAGGATTGTGCTCATGCAACCTCTGTGTGCCCATCCAGACTGGTAGTCTGCTGTTAGCATGTGATGGCAGCTTTAAAACTCTTGTAACTCTGTTCTCTTACGGTTCTTGTGTCAAGATCCTACATTGGTGACTTAGTTACAAATGCATAACAAAGTATCATCTCTTGGATCAAGTCTTTGGAACCAATTTTAACAGCCATCAGCTAAACAAATCTGTTCTGTTAGTGAATGGGTTGCATCAGGATGACATTTGCACCACATTTCAGCCACAAATGAGGTTGCAATAATTAAAAACAGGGCTTCTGTTACAATTTCTCATGGCACTGCAGATCTCTGGAGGAAGGGGGCTGGAAATGACATGGTTCTGTGCCCTGATTGCCAGTTGAACAGATCTTCATTGTTTACTGCAGTTCTCTGAAGTTCAAGGTGGAATCTAGGGGACATTTATGGGAGTAGCAGTAATGCCAGTATCATGTATACATATTATAACTGAACATGGAGCCGTTACATATCCATAGGCTAGGAAACAACAACTGGAATATAGGATGCCAGACTTGATACTTTGAATATCAAAATTTGAGCAGCACAATTCTTCAGATAGATGGCTAAACCTCAAGGAGAGAGTGATCCTCAGGAAAAGGTCATGGCTAGCATCCTATTCAGTATTTCAAACTGAATTTATAAGCTTTTAACTTTGGGGATTTGGCTTATGTAAGTTGAATTTATGAACTTTTAACTTTGGGGGTTCATTTTTATGGTTGTTAATTACCAAAGGTGACCCCAAAACCTCCCTGTTAAGCCAGGCAGCAATGGGATTAAGAGATGCCACAAGTCAAGGCACTAGAAAATGGTGCCTTGTTACAAAACAAGCAGTATTAACTCCAAGACATCTCTCCAGTTGCCCATCTTAACATGCTCCATGACCAAAAACACCCTGCAGTTATCATGTCCCATCACTTAAATCTGTAGCTCCTTAAGAACCTTTTAGTTGGGGTACTGGTTGGCTTAAGAGGTAGGTTTTTGTGGGATAGCCTTGGCAAAGGAAGCTATGACAATAACACTCTGCCATCATAACTCCCTGTAACAATGTAGGTAATTGCCATTATATACAGGAACAGCCAGTGGCTTCCATCTTGGTGGAAGGTAGTGAATCATATCTGGCTTTTAGTCTCAACTTTGACAAAGTTATTCCAAGTGTTGAACCCAGTCTGAAGATACTAAGATACCTTGGATAGTAGCTTCTTCAAAGCTCAGATCAAAACCCAGGAGTTTATCACACAAAGCTGCCATCCTGCTGCGTTTATATTATCACTGATCCTGGCAACCTATTCGGGATGGTCACCCTCACTATCATACCTCTCCGTTCTGCCACAACGGTGTTGTTTTGCTGCTTTGTGGTCCTGTCAGGGAGAGAACTACAACCTCACGCAATTCCATGGCTTCATAAATATTATTATTATTACTATTATTATTAAATACAACTTCACAGTCCCCATGAAGTTTAGTTTAAAGGATTTTAAAATATTAAAACTTTTTATTATTGGGAAAAGGAGTAGGTGAGAGGGGGGCAATCCCATACCTTGACATCACTTCTGCGTTGGCACACATCTACACATACACACAGCACTTATCTTCACACACATGGGGTTTTGGGAAGCTTTCAGATCTGGAAGTCCAGATTTTTCCTAAGTAGATTTGAAACCTCATGAATTGTTATATAGAAATAATCCAATGAGGGCTTAGCATCTTTTGCACACATCAAAGCAGATGCTTTTTTTTTTGGGGGGGGGGGGGGATCTGTCAATACTTTTTAAGAGTTGACAGGAAAAGGTGATCCCACATCTGTCAGTGTTCTTCGTCCCACACTTGTGATAGCTTTTCTTTGCTAATGACAGAAAATTGCTTTGTTGCCCAGGTTTTGGAGGAGAGTGAATGATTGACAAGGGAAATAGCAGCATTCGTTCTATAACAAGACAAAGCAAAGTTGATGAAGGGGGCCAGGGAAGAGGTAGCAGAAACAGACACATTTACACTCTATTTGACTGAAAATAGAAAAGCTCCTGAAAGACTTTCACTTTACTACCAAATTGTGTTCCCCCAAAGACAAACTTGTCTCAGATCTGGGCCATTGTATTTCATGTGGCTGGAGGAGTGGTGGAGACTGGTTCCGATGGCAGAATCCAGAATCCTGAGAATCCCAGTTCTGGTGCTTTTTAATCAATTTTCTGGAATGTCACCCCTCTCAGCTTGTAGCATGGGATCCTTTCTTGTGAAATTCTGCTGCTTTTAACCAGTCATCTCTTGGACCTTTTTAACCACAATAGAGTCTCTCTTACCCAACATAAATGGGCCAGCAGAAGGTTGGATAAGCAAAACTGTTGGATAATACAGAGGGATTAAGTAAAAGCTTATTAAATGTCAAATTACATTATGATTTTACAAATTAAGCACCAAAATATCATGTTTTACAACAAATAGACAGCAAAAGCAGTTCAATACACGGTAACATTCTGTAGTAATTACTGTATTTACGAATTTAGCATGAAAACATTGCAATGTATTGAAACAGATGTGGATCCAGGCGGGAGGTAGACTGCATTGAATAATACAGAACATTGGATGAGCGAAGGTTGGATAAATGAGACTCTACTCTACCTTGGATAGTTGAAACAAACTTTGTTTCAATAAAAATTTGTTTCAATAAAAATTATTGGAAAAGCTGGAATCCGCTATCACAGTTTATGTTACATAGCAGTAGCTCTATGAAACTGTGTTAATAAATTACATAATAGGACAAAATGCAAAAATGTATCTTTGACCTTCATGAGTGTATCATTTTTTTCATCATTGCAGAGGCTGGAATTCCCTTCCTCAATCTGCAACGGACAAAGAGCCTTCCTCCATGCCAAATTGAAGCCCACTCTCCACAGTCCCCAGTGGGTTTAACTGCTGAACTAGTTGACCAAAAGGCCGCAAATTCGAATCCAGGGAGCAGCATGAGCTCCCACTGTTAGCCCCAGCTTCTGCCAACCTAGCAGGTTGAAAACATGCAAATGTGCGTAGATCAATAGGCACCGCTCCAACGGGAAGGTAATGGCGCTCCATTCAGTCATGCCGGCTACATGACCTTGGAGGTGTCTACGGACAAAGGCAGCTCTTCAGCTTAGAAATGGAGATGAGCACCAACCCTCAGAGTCAGGCACGACTGGACTTAATGTCAGGGGAAAATCTTTATCTTACCTCCACAGCCATTCGGTTGCTGTTAGAGAGAACAGGGGAGATCAAGACAGCATTTGGCTATGACCCTATAGCCAGATTTGAACTCCTTACATCATTTACAGAGACCTCCTCAGGACTCCGATGGATCTCAGCAGATGATGCAATTATTTCAAATCTGGCTACTGAATAATAGACATTCACTTCTCCAGCCTTACTCCCATTTTTAACAGTTATTAAGGCTGTGGGGAATTTGTAGCAGCTCAGTAGTAGATATGGAATACTGATTGATCAGCTGTACCATAGTTCTGCATATGGAACTACTAGGCTTCACAGGATTTCAATCCCTCTGTGGCATGTAAGGGACTGACCCAGATCAATTTAATCCAAAATCCATTCAGATCATACTTGGTATAGATTCCACAATGATCTTCGTATTAGAATGTGAGCAGAGCACATACTAAGTCTGGGGTTTAAGTCAGCTATACCAGATCTGATACATAGGTGGCCTTTCAGACAAGGTCAGGCATTCCTCACAAATGATGTCAACTAAGGTGGATGGGAGTTGTAGTCTAGTAGCATTTGATGGGACATGGATTCCCCAGTCATGACCTAACCCTTGTAGCAAATCAGCCTCTAATCATTCCCTGGTTTGCAGGAGATCTTTCCAAATAAAGATATCATATGTAAGAACGAATCCCATAGCTTCAGTGAGTATCATAGTTGTGAATTGTGGTCTCTCAGATTACAATTAACTGAATGGGTAATATAAGGTGAGGGCATTTTGCTATGGATTTAAGCCCAGCCTTGTGTTGCCTGAAATGCCCTCAAAAGGATGAACTGGAATTCTCCTTTAGACCATCGTTGTCTGGGATGAGCTCCTGTAGACACCATCTTCCCCCCAAGGCACCCTGCACCCTACCTCATCCTGCTTTCTCCAGCCTCAGTCTGGCTGCCTGCAGAGTGTGTGTTCTCGACTTTGTAATTAAGCGGGACTCTTGTTCTGTGTGGTATATTTACATATCTAGAGAACCCAGGCTTTTAAAAAGAAAGAGGGGAGAGGAAAGAAGAAGAATAAAACGAATAAGTGATGGTAGATGTATAATTAAAGGGCTATTAAGAGGCGCCTCGGAGTCTCTCAGCAAGCAAGGCAGACATGCTGCGGGCAGATTTCAGTTCTGTTGCTTTACCCACCTCCCATCTCTACAGCCATAAGGTGGTCCTTAAAGTGAAGTCCACAACTGGGTTGGTGGGGTATAGCCCTGGTGGAAGAACATCCAAGGTGTTGTTGGCAGGGTGACCAATGAATGGAGTGATCCTCTAGAAAACCTACACACAGATACTCCAACCATCACCCAAGTCAAAAAAAGAAGCACAATTAAAGCCTTGGCAGACCGCGCAAAAAGAATGTGCAAACCCCAACTCCTCCAAGGTGAACTGAACCACATCAACTGGGCTCT
Organism: Anolis sagrei; assembly: GCF_037176765.1. NCBI lineage: Eukaryota > Metazoa > Chordata > Lepidosauria > Squamata > Anolidae > Anolis > Anolis sagrei. The sequence goes on from NC_090026.1 coordinate 31,484,140, forward strand.
AAATGCCAATGGATCCTCCACCACAGGCATCAGAGGAGCTGCAAGGCCAAGAACAAGCCACGAGAAAAAAGACAAAGATACACCCAGAGGAAATGTGTTCTTGCCATACCTCAAAGGAACCATGGACCGCATAGGGAAGCTGATGAAGAAACACAACCTACAAACTATCTACAGACCCACAAAGAAAATCCAACAAATGCTACATTCAGCAAAGAACAAGAGGGATCGTCTCACCTCTGCAGCAGTCTATCGTATACCATGCAGCTGTGGACAAGTCTGCATAGGGACCACCAAACGCAGCATTGCCCAAACATGAATCAAGGAACATGAAAGGCACTGCAGTCTAATTCAATCAGAGAAGTCAGCCATAGCAGAGCACCTGATGAACCAACCTGGACATAGCTTATTATTTGAGAACACAGAAATGCTGGACCACTCTAACAAAAATCATGTCAGACTACACAGAGAAGCCACTGAAATCCACAAGCATGTAGACAATTTCAACAGAAAGGAAGAAACCATGAAAATGAACACTATCTGGATACCAGTATTAAACAATTCTAAAATCACAACAGTAAATAAAGAATAACGCTGAAAAACAGAGGAATTCCAGACAGTAACAATCAGGGCCAGCTAATCACCTCCCAACAAAGGAGTCCCTCAGGCAGTAAGAAGCCAGAACTGCAAACTGCTGGGCCATTAAATGCTAATCAAGGTGGCCAATTAAAACATTGACACCTACCTCAGCTCTAGGTTTTAGATTGAACTTTAAATGAAATGGCCAAGATATCAATCCTTAAACCCCAAATAATTTTAGCACACTAGGGGTGCATCAACACTGTGGAATTAATGTATTTTGACACCACTTTACCTGCCATGGCTCAAAGCTATGGAATCCTGGGAATTGTAGTTGTGCAAGGTCTATAGCCTTATCTACCATAGAGTGTTGGTGCCTCACTACCATTGCACTGTGGGACTTAAAGTGGTGTCAAAGTGCATTTATTCTACAGTGTAGATAAACACATCCCTAGATCTTTCCTCTAAAGTTCAGATTAAAACATAGAGCAGATTCACCACCACCTTCATGCAGGAGTCACCGTTTGGTATTTGATCTTTGTGGTTAGTACTCATCCCCACAAACACATCCATCCCCACAACCAATACCCAAAGGTATTCTATATTTCAAGAGCTCTCTTCAGTTCAAATCTGATATTAAGGCAAAGAACCCAAAGATTGGAGTTTTGAAATTTTGCACTTGGATTAATGTTTTTGATTTGGTATTAATGGTTTTAAAAAATCATTTCTAATATTTCATTTACATATATATATATATATCATGAGTGGCAGCAATCTATAGTGTTTGAACATTGGTCCATGATTCTGTAGAACAAGCCTTGAAGCCCCACTCAGCCATGAAAACCCAAGTGAGCTTGAAGCAGTCGTACTCTCTCAGCCTCAGAAGTAGGCACACCACCCTGGAACAAATCTTGCCTGGAAAACTCCATGATAGGTTTGCCTTAGGGTCACCATAACTCAGAATTGACTTGAAGGTACACTGCAGCATGTGAATTAACCTCCACAGTTTCATGAAAACAAACACCCTCTTTTGCCCTCTCTTTTAGTGATGCATTAGTAGTCAACCTGTAATACAGTGACTGGCCAAGGAAGCGGAGAGAGCCTAAGGATCAATGACATGATTGAAGGTTATAATATTTATATATTTGCACATCAGCATACAAGGCAATATCAAGGTTTGCTTTTGAGATTCCCCCCCCCCCCCCGTCCCAATATTTTTGATCCATGGTTAGTTGAATCAATGGATGCAGGACCCATGGGTACAGCAGGGCAGTTGTATATCCTATATGGAATTATTTTCAGCCGCTTACTTACTTACTTAGGCGATCCCTCATTGGACGAGTAAGATGGTCTTTCATTATGGGTTTCCTTGTGGGTCCGTATGTGGCTGTGGAGCCCCATTCTTGCTCTGCATCTTCTTCCGCAGTGTGGGCATTGGTTTCCAGGTGGAAGGCGGTCCCAGTCGGGGTTGGCTTGACGCGCCTTCCTCCTGGCACGTTTCTCTCTTTCATCCTCCACTCGTACCTCCTCGAATTCTGCAGCACTGCTGGTCACAGCTGACCTCCAGCTGGAGCGCTCAAGGGCCAGGGCTTCCCAGTTCTCAGTGTCTATGCCAGAGTTTTGAAGGTTGGCTTTGAGCCCATCTTTAAATCTCTTTTCCTGTCCACCAACATTTCATTTTCCGTTCTTATGTTCAGAGTAGAGCAACTGCTTTGGGAGATGGTGGTCAGGCATCCGGACAACATGGCCGGCCCAGCGGAGTTGATGTAGGAGGACCATCGCTTCAATGCTGGTGGTCTTTGCTTCTTCCAGCACACTGACATTTGTCCGTTTGTCTTCCCAGGAGATTTGCAGGATTTTCCGGAGGCAGCGCTGATGGAATCATTCCAGGAGTTGCATGTGGCGTCTGTAGACAGTCCACGTCTCACAGGCATATAGCAGGGTTGGGAGGACAATAGCTTTATAGGCAAGCACCTTGGTATCCCTACGGATGTCCCGATCCTCAAACACTCTCTGCTTCATTCGGGAAAATGCTGCACTTGCAGAGCTCAGGTGGTGTTGTATTTCGGAGGAGAGGGGTTGTTGATTTACCCACTAATATGCATATTATAGACCAATCTCTGTTTCAGAGACAAAAACAAAAACAAGAACAAAAATATGGTCCACGGCCTCACCATTACTACACTGTTGTCTTGAAACCACGTGGCAACGAGAGCAACTGATCTCATAAAACCCACTTATAGTGCCGAGGCAACGGGGATATTGGGAGGAGAGAGGCTGACTACCCACAAAAGATTAGTACTACCACAGCAGCTCTAGATTATTAAATATGGTTTTCTGTAGGTGAGCAGATGGAGACTACTAGATGGCATATTCTGTCTCAGAAACTAGAGCTGATGTGGTCTATTCAATGCAATTTTCTGAATCAACGTCCCAAATAACTTAACCAAATCTAAAGTTCACCAAAAACTTATTCATAACCCTTTTGGTACTAATGTTGGAGAGTGGTCCCTGGTCAAAGTGGTCTCTGGTCCAAAAAAGGTTGGGAACCACTGTTATAGACCTATGCCTTGATAGGGCATTGATAATCCAAATAAACAAAATGATTGGCAAATATACGGAAGTGCGCTAATACCAATATGCCTTTAAATGCACAAATGCACCTTCAAAAATAATGGAGACTGTATCCACATGAATGCATCTTCAAAAAATAAAGATGATTGTATGCTGGCAAGGAAGGAAGGAAGGAAGGAAGGAAGGAAGGAAGGAAGGAAGGAAGGAGAGAGAGAGAGAGAGAGAGAGCAAGAAAGAAAGAAGCCCTATTTTATGGTGGAAAGAATTTGGGAGCCCCTTATTTCCTTGTGCCACCTTCTTACTCTCACAATCCTATCCTCTGGCTCAAGCTTTCTTGAGCCCCATCAACACTGATCATTTAGTGCAGTTCAAAGTGCAGTTCAAACAGCAGAAACCTGACAACAAACTCCCACAAAAGCACCCAAAAGAAAGCCCTGAACGCACATCAGTCCTTTGTAGTTTGTGTAATTATCATCTGGGCCTCAAAATGATTTCAGGATTTCCTAGCTGGTCATCTGCATGCTGAAACCACCTTATTCAATTCTGGTTTGAAACTGCATTAACTGGTCAATGTAGATGGGATCCTGGATGCAGGCAAACATCAAATAACTTAAGGTTTTCCAGAAAAGTGTGCAATAAACCAACAAATAAATGAAAGCTGTCCTCTGTAGAGGAGTAAACCTGGACACCCAATATTTTCTGTATCTTGAAAATGTTTGTAATAAAACACAGTATTTGCATCAACAGATCTTGATGGAGGGGTTATCTCCATTGTGGGGGGGGGGTACATTTTCTGCACCCCAGCAAAAGGATGAAGGATCGGTGGTGGAAAGGTATTATGGAAAGTCTGGCTCAGCATAAAGCGACACAAAAGTCACTTAAGATAAGGAAGATGAGCAAGTTGAGTAATTATGAATAAAGACGGATTAGTTGTCATAACCGACTGGCTCTGTTTAAAATGAATTCAATTAAATTTTGGGGATTTACGAGCAAAGCAAAGTATTTCTGCAAACCCTGATGTTCAGATAAGGTTGAATACTTACTTTGCTGGATTTATTTTAATGAAGCAAGAACAAGATTACATCCTGTAGCTTACAGCAATCTTGAAAAGTGGATCATTGTTCAAGTCAAAGATGTAGAACAGAGGTGAACAAAGTATGTGGCTGCAGATGTTGGATTGCAGCTCTCATCAGGCCCAGCCAGTGTTGCTAATGGTGAAGAAAGCTGGAAGCTGTAATCCATCATTTGAGGACTGAGTTTTGCTCTTCTTTAGAATCTAAAAATATCATCTCTATTGATGAAAACTGATATATAACTGATCTCATCCTCAATGTTTTGCTTTAAGGGGCAGAGGAAAAGGACTGGAAACAAAGGACAAAACAAAGTGTGGACACACAGGGAATTTACATTATGTAACACATTTTTTTGTTCCTGAGTTATGAATGTCATTTCCTAATAGGTTCTGTCATAAAAACATGGAAAAAGTTTATTAAACTGCAAATACATTTACTGAGTATTTATATTGCCCTCCTCTCCATGCTATATATCAATTCTGTGAAACTGATTTTTTAATTGAAATGTAGAATTTTACTTTTTAATATAACTACTGGCATATTGTCCCTCTCTCAATCATGATATAAGTTCATTGGTTCAAGAAAGGTATTCAAAATAGCAAGGGATCTATTATTGTATTCCTCCACCTTGTGCAAAATCAGGAGGAAGACTGAGGCAGAATGACCCATGAGAAAGTCAGACTGAAAAAACACTATTACAATTGCAGACAGAAAACCAAGGAAAATAGCATATGCTGCCTTATAGCAAATCAGAGTAATATATCATCGTCATCATCTGGCTCAGTAATATGGACACAGAATGGAAGCATCCAGATAAAATCCATCATTATTATACCCACATCAAAGGTGGAATTACTATGGCTGAGAGTCTTAGGCCTCTTCCACACAGCTGTATAAAATCCACATTGAACTTGATTATATTGCAGAGTGGGCTCAGATAACCCAGTTCAAAGCAGATATTGTGGGTTATCTGCCTTGATATTCTGGGTTATATGGCTGTGTGGAAGAGCCATAAGATAGCAGTTTGACACCATTTTAACTGCCATGGCTTCTTCCTATGGAATCTGACTATGTGAATTTTGTCATGTCATCATAACTCTCTAACAGAAAGGATAAACATCTCACAAAACTACAAATCTCAAGGCCCTTCCACACAGCCCTATATTCCAGACTATCAAGGAAGAAAATCTGAGATAATATGGAATTTTCTGCATTGATATTCTGAGATATAGGGTTGTGTGGAAGGGCCCTGGTAGACTTCAACAGGTCCTTTAGTTTGCATTTTTGTTGGGCTATTTTGCTTGCCTGGGATGCATCATGAGCAAACTCTCGCTGCTATTGCTACACTGCCAAAATGGGTGTCAAACTAAAAAGAAAGCCATGAAATTCCTGCTTTAATGAGATTTTCCTGGACTGGCACCAAAATGTCAGTGTCATACTTCAAAAACCCTATAAATCTTCTGCTTGTTTGATGACTTCTAAACATCCACTGCAACATTTTGGTGCTTTGGGCTTGAGTAATATTAATTATTGTATTTGGCAGATTCACAGAGGAGATGTTTTCTCTTTTTATTAAGGACCCTGTCCCCTAGATTTAAAAAGTCCTTGAACACCTTAATATTTTAATATCTTACCTAGCTAAGAATCCACCACCTGGCTGCTCTCATCTGTAGACACACTCTTCTGTGACACCACCTGCCCACTTTCAAAACAAGAACCTTGTTACTTCCAGTTGATCAGTCACTAAATGGAGACTACTCCACTAATCCACCTGTGACCTCCGACAGAACTCTTGAGTGCCAAATGGCCAGGTAACCCAATATTTCTCAATTCCATTTAAAGGGAGACATATTTTCTCTTATTCTTCTGCTTCCCATCATTCTTTCTTGGGAAGGTAGTTTGGGTAGGTGCAAAAGCCAAGTTTCCTTTAACATTTCCAAAGATACTGATCGCCGCCTCCACCCCCATTGCCCAAGTTTCACATTACATCTGCATCTTTTCCATCTTCGTCCTTTGGTGTGCAATCCTAAATGAGAGGTTATTTCCTTTGGGATTTGGGAACTGTTCCCATGGGTAAGGCCACCCAGCAACATGCTAACTGGGTCTAATGGCATGGTGCGCTTAGCTTAGTGATTATTATATAGAAGGCCGGAAAGGATATATTATCAGGCAGAAAGACCACCATATGAGGCACAGTGAGCCAATAGCTCCATAGTTAACTCGGTACTCAATAGATGTATTTAGGGGATGGGGGGACAACAACTCCCAAGTAGGGGAGTCTTGGAACTGGACGTACAAAAAAGTAATATTTCCCAAAGAAATACCACCCATTGCCATATAACAGACCTGTAACATAAAGACTATACAGCCCCCTTCACTTTAATACTGGTTCCCTTCTTTATTATGGTTTCACGGTTAAATTGTTTAATATCTTGCAATTAGAGGGAAAAAGGGAGACATAAGGAGCTACTTTATTCCAAATTTGCTTTACAGCACTGTTACCCAAAGTGGTAGAATCTGTACCAATACTAGTCCATGAGCCATTGGCTGTCTGTATGCAAAGAGATCTAGTATCTCAGAGACTAATTGAGACAATGAATTTGGTAGCATAAGCTTTCATAGACTAAAGCTGCATCTACATGTGCCAGATAAATCTAGAGTAAAGGATTCCAGAGCTGTTCTGGTACAGTCCAGGAGTGTCCCTAGAGCAGTCGTTCCCAACCTTTGGTCCTCCAGGTGTTTTGGACTTCAACTCCCAGAAACCCCAGACATCTTACAAACTGTTAGGAATTGTGGGAGCTGGAGTCTAAAATGCCTGGAGGACCAAACATTGGGAACCATTGCCCTAGAGCAGTGTTTCTTAATCTGGGGGTTCCCAAACGGGGGCAAGTGGGTGTCAGAGGGGTCATCAAAAGCTATCAGAAAAAACAATATTTTCTGTTGGACATGGGTGTTCTGTGTGGGAAGTTTGGCCCAATTCTATCATTGGTGGGGTTCAGAATGCTCTTTGATTGTAGGTGAACTATACATCCCAGTAACTACAACTCCCAAATGTCAAGGTGTATTTTCCCCAAACTCCACCATATTGAGTATTTGTGTCAAATTTGGTCCAGATCCATCATTGTTTGAGTCCACAGTGCTCTCTGGATGTAGGTGAACTACAACTCCAAAACTCAATGCCTACCGAACCTTTCTAGTATTTTCCGTTGGTCATGAGAGTTCTGTGTGCCAAGTTTGATTCAGTTCCATCGTTGGTGGAGTTCAGAATGCTCTTTGATTTTAGGTTAACTATAAATCCCAGCAACTACAACTCCCACATGACAAAATCAACCCCCCCACCCCACCAGTATTCAGATTTGGGCGTATTGGGTATTTGTGCCAAATTTGGTCCAGTGAATGAAAATACAACCTGCATATCAGATATTTACATTACAATTTATAACAGTCATTACAGTTATGAAGTAGCAACAAAAATAATTTTATGGTTGGGGGTCACCACAACATGAGGAACTGTATTAAGGGGTCACAGCATTAGGAAAGTTGAGAACCACTGCCCTAGAGTCTTTTGGTCATCCATATATCTGGAATGTCCAAGAGCACATTTGGGTTTCTGCCACCACTGTTGCATCACTACCATCAAGCAGCTCTCTCAGAGAGGCATACAGGTGACATTGTATATTTGAGACATGGCTTGGCATCAGAAATGGCATCAGCAGAAATGCAATGTCATCAGCAAATGTCTTGGAGAGAGTTGCTTCCTGGTGGTAATGTAGTGGTGGGTCTGCTGGTGATGTGAAAGGTGGATTGGGTTAAATCCAGCCTGCTGATCCATCCATCCGCACCACACTCCAGAGTTTCCAAGAAATAAATCCCATATTTTGTAGACATGGATGAAAGGGTGAGTGAAGCGTTTGTCCTGAGAATCCAGCCAGGCATCATGTGAACTCCCTGCAGCAGTTGGTTGATGATGAGTCCTCTCTATTTTTGCCCTATAGACATAGTCTATTTCCTCAGGTACATCTGAGGAAGTAGACCCAGTCTATGAAAGCTTAACATCATGCTACCAGCTTCCTTCTATAAAGTGCTACAAAATCCCTTTCCATGCTATGATTCCAGATTCCAGATTACCAGTATGGTACCAGTTCTGGCACATTAAAGGGGAAATTATTGGTTCCTCACATCTGATGGCCTAATAAACATTGCCATTAAGACTTTTCTGAGAATAAAGAAAGGAACAGATAAATAATTTTAAATTCATGGTAGGAAAGATAGTCAGCATAAATGAGTACTGGGCAGAATCCAAGTAAATGCCCATGGAGCAAGAGTGAGTGGGCAAAGGTGCAATCCTGCAATATATGGAACAAAAATAATAGGACACCCGTTTTCACTTCCTATTTTCCCACTACTGATGGCTTTCTCTGAGAGCTTCTTTGGTCACCCTTTTCACAAAAACGAGTCCCTTGAAGGGCTCCCAGACTGTTCTTCTTTCTCTCAGAGGTTCCTTGTGTTGATGTTGTTGATGACTCAACATGGCTCCCAGAGACAGACTAATCTATTTTGTGCCCTGAAGGGAAACCATCTTATAAGCAAACTGGTTAAAAAAGAAACAAAGATTTCACTGCCATACCCACCTCCCTCCCTTGTTCTGTCTCCGCTGGTGCTTTTTGAATTATTTTTCTTCCCCTTTTGGTCCTGAAATAGAGAGGTTCTCATCACACTGCCAAGCCCAGAAGGTATCACACCAAGACAGACAAATAAACAAATAGGATCCTTCTTTAAGTCTCCAAGCATTTGTGGTGGAGCTTTATGTGAGAGAAGGCAATAGAGAAAGTTCAGACGTCTCCCCAATGCCAGCCTAGCTGACTCTAGAACTAGGGTTTCCAAAGTGAAAAAACTAGAGGCTGTTGATTGTTTAGAAATTGGATTTCAGCATGTGGAGACCAGAATCTTGTTGCGGTCTTACATTTTTATAAGTGGATTTACATCTGTCAGAATGAGAACTATGCAGTTGTGTAATGTCTATATCCAACAGGAAGCTACTGCACGTAACGATGTAGAAAAAGCCAGCCAAGTCACTGATGCACCAGTGGATCAAAGCCCATTGGGACCAATGCACTATGGTCTCCAGTGCACTTTTTGCCACCAATGTGTGACAGGACACCAGTGAAGGGTTACAACATGCATTAGACTCTACCAAGGTACATCAGGTACAGTTGCTGGTGTCCCATTATGCATCTTCACAATTCAGTAAAAACAAAACAAACCAATCCTCCATCAATAAATGCCAAGAGAATGATTAATCTGGCATTTAAAACCACTCTTCAAAGTATCTGAGATACAGGATCATAATTTTCCCACTGTGCCAGGCATTGTATCTGTGCTCATTGGTACAATTGTTTATTTCTATCCTGGTAATTTGCTGGAGATCAACAACCAGTTCTGGTCCAGGGATTGTCATTTTGAGTAGCACATGGCTATCAGTCAGTGTGCAGATACAGCTGTACCAGGAGCTCCAATTTTGTTTGCTTTGCATTGAATGTTTGTTATAGTCCTAAGTTTCAGGACTCTGCAGATAAGTGTCTTCTTTTGGCTGCAATCATAGGACAAGCCACTGTCAATTATAGTTAGGTTCCCTGGTCCCACCCTCTTTTTGGGTTTTAGAGGGAATGGGAGCTATTTTGGGTTCAGTCCACACAGAGAAGCCTTTCATGCAGGACATAATACCAAGAGCTCCTGTAGAAAGCTTCGTCTTCTACGGCTTGGCCGGGGAGATATACAGCCCACAGCTTGGCGGGGGTTATACAGCCCTACAGCTCCTTTGCTGAAGGACTTCAGTCAGCCATCACAGAAACCTGAATTCTTTTCCCCTGGAAGTTGACAAAGCTCTGCTTGGTAAGGGTCACTCACGGAAGCCAGAAGCAGTTGGTACTGGGTGCAGGGGCTCCATGCCAACAGAGGCAAAGACAGACTGCCCAGATTAGAAGTTAAGGATTTCCCCATTAGTTACAGTTAAGAAGATAGTGCCTGTTCCCTGTGGAAAAGCTTGAGAGAGAGCCAATAGACTGCTAAGAAAGCCTTAAAGTACCTGTTTGTTTTCATTAATAAAGAACTTTGTTGAACCTTTGAGCAATCTAGAGACTCAGTTTTAAGAAAATCCAAAGGCCTTTAATCTGAGGCAGCCCCGGCGTCCCGTTGGGCACACAGAATTTATGTCCTGTCTACAGTTTTATGCACAGGCCCAGTGTGCGACAGCACAGTCAGGGTTGGGCAGAGCTTGGAAAATTTTCATTTTGGCAGGGGAGCTTCTCAGTCACCTATCCAGTATGGCCAGTGTCTGAGAACTTTACATTCAGTCCTCCACAGTCATTGGGGTCAGGAGTGCAGCACTTCAACAAAAATGGGAAACCTCAAAACTAAAAAAAAAAAACACCACTATCTCTAGGTCCCCCAGTGTGAGCTTATTTCTGGCATAAGCTGATCACAGAATTGCACTGGAGGACCTAGAGCAGTGGTTCTCAACCTGGGGTCCCCAGATGTTTTTGGCCTTCAACTCCCAGAAATCCTAACAGCTGGCAAACTGGCTGGGATTTCTGGGAGTTTTAGGCCAAAAACATCTGGGGACCCCAGGTTGAGAACGAATGCATGCACTCTCTAGGTCCACTGACCTAGATAGTCATAGAGAGCTGTTCTCTCTAGGAATCTCTAGGTCATACAGCATGACTCTACAACCATTTTCCAGAAGACTCGCATTGGAGGATATAGAGATTCCCAAAGATAACATTTTAATCAACGCCACAAAAGTCAAAGCCACAAAACTGGAAGGCTAATTGCATTTTTTAAAAAAACCCTATATGCATACCTTCAGATACATAAGTGTGCGCACACACATCTTGTAAGAAACAAGCGAACATTGTAATTTACTTGTCTTTTCATATCCACTGGCATTCTGTGTATCCTTGTCAAAACTGAAGCATCTAACTAACAGTGATTAATTCAAGAATTCTTAAGCCGTGTGTGAAAATAAGGCTGTAAAGGTTTTTTTCAAAAGGAACATTTTAACAAAGGATGACACATTTCTGGTTGAGCTGGTGGAGAGACCTGTTGGATCATTCTCATGCTTGCTAGTATGATTTCACTTCATGCACGCGTGTGAGCCTGTTTAACTCTCTCTTGTCTCTCTCTGTCATCAAGTAGTGCTTCATCATTTTTGTTTGCGGGATTCTATTCCAAGCCTCCTTCTGTGACTCACCTGTCCCCAAGTGAGCATGGTGACAGAAGGGCTGCCAAACAACCTGATCATGTAGCCTCATCAGATGACTGCTAAAATATGTCCTACTTCCCAGAAAGGAGATTGCAGAAGTACAGGGCCAGAAAAATAACAAAAATGGACAAATTGTATCAAAAATGTTGGGTGCTGACCTGGCCATACCAAGAGGGAAATGAGATGGTTTTTTCAACCAGTAAATAGATGATGTGGAGGAATCATAGAATTGGAAGAGACCACAAGGGCCATCCAGCCCAACCCCCTGCCAGGAAAGAAAGCACAATCAAAGCACTCCTGAGAGATTACAATCTAGCCCAGACATGGGCAAACTTTAGCCCTCCAGGTGTTTTGGATTTCAACTCCCACAATTCCTAACAGCTTACTGGCTGGGTTGTTGTAGGTTTTTTCGGGCTATATGGCAATGTTCTAGAGGCATTCTCTCCTGACATTTCGCCTGCATCTATGGCAAGCATCCTCAGAGGTAGTGAGGTCTGTTGGAACTAGGAAAAGGGGTTTATATATCTGTGGAATGACCAGGATGGGACAAAGGATTCTTGTCTGCTGGAGCTAGGTGTGAATGTTTCAACTGACCACCTTGATTAGCATTTGATAGCTTGGCAGTGCTTGGGGCAATCTTTTGTTGAGAGGTGATTAGATGTCCCAGATTGTTTCCTCTCTGTTGTTTTGCTGCTGTAATTTTAGAGGTTTTTTAATACTGGTAGCCAGATTTTGTTCATTTTCATGGTTTCCTCCTTTCTGTTGAAATTGTCCACATGCTTATGGATTTCAATGGCTTCTCTGTGTAGTCTGACATGGTGGTTGGTGGACTGGTCCAGCATTTCTGTGTTCTCAACAGCTTACTGGCTGTTAGGGATTGTGAGAGTTGAAGTCCAAAACAGCTGGAGAGCCAAAGTTTGTCCATGCCTGATCTAGCCTCTGCTTAAAAACCTCCAGAGAAGGAGCTTCCGCCATACTGAAGGCAGCATATTCCATTGCTGAACAGCCCTTACCATCAGGAATTATTTCCTGATGTTTGGGTGGAATCTCTTTTCCTGCCATTTGAAGCCATTGCTCCATTGTGTCCTTGATTCCAGAGCAGCAGGAAACAAGCTTGCCCCCTCCTCAATGTGACATCCTTTCAAATATTTGAACATCCCTCTCAGCCTTCTTTTCTCCAGGCTTAACATACCCAGCTCTCAAAGCCATTCCTCATAGATCTTTTTCCCCAAACCTTTGATCATTTTGGTTGCCCTTCTCTGGACACATTCTAGATGGCAGTAACTCCATTATTGTTCCTTTGTGATGGAGAAATTGATGTGCCAGTCAGGAGAGGGAATGGCCTTACAGTGGCAGGATAATACTTCCATGAAATGACATGACTCTTATGTTCCATGTGATATAACCTACTCCTCCAAATTAGCATGATGCTCCCAAATGTGATTTGAAGTGCTGTCCCATCAAAGCAGCTCAAGAAGAAACAGCTACCAGTCTGGTTGACTTCTATAGAGTACCTTCTCTGCTTTGGGCATCATAATGCCTCAAGTCTGTCCTAGCTGTATGCATGGTCTCTTAATTATATGGAAGTCTCCATCTGTTTAACACAAATGTCTGAAGATGGGGGGAAAGTAAAATCACCCATCACAAAGAGACGGACTTTTTTGCTGTTATGTGTATTCAACTGAACTACAATGTATGGTGGCCCTTTCATAGGGTTTTCTTAGAAAGATTTATTCAGAAGAGGTTTACCATTGTTTTCATTTGAGGCCGAGAGAGTGCAAATTACCTAAGGTGATCCAATGGCTCTTGTTTCACTATACCACTCTAGTTTTCAAGGAAAATTCTAGTTTATAACTTCGTTATTGTAACATTTTGATCCTGTTATTCTGCCTCTCCATACAAGGTAGTTTACAGACCAAAATGCCACAATTTAAACAAGGGGATTAAAGCAGGGTCCACTGATGTTTGCTGGAAAAGTTTGCGAAAAAGACAAAGCCATTAACTGATACATTCCACAAACAGAAACTCCCAGAGTTTCTTGGGAAAGCAGTGACAAATAAAAGAATTTCTTTCACATCCATTTCTGTTGATTGTCAGAATGTGCGAACGACTTGGAAATATTTAATTATATATACAACGGAATCCAAATAACAGCTGGCAAACAATTTTTGCTTGTTCTTTTTGTTGGCTGTTTCTTTGGTGCTTTTGTTTCATTATGTTTTGTTTTGAATCATCAACGGCTTGAAAAATTGGTATTGTAAGCTGGTATGTGGTCTTTTAAAGGCATTGGTGTATTTTATAATTACTTTAAATAACAGGCCTGACATGTTCCCATTCCTCCTCCAGGCTTGTCCACAAAGTGCACCTTGCTTGTGAACATTTCAATTTAACTTCTCCAGTTCCCATCTTCAATTGTTAACAAAGTCAAAGTATGTGTGCATGCATTCTTTCTCACTCCTCCTTTGCCCTTTAAATTATGTCCTTATTTAGCCCTGTATCACCAAAAAAAAGGGCAACGGAGCTGATTTATTTAACATTGGCAGATATTTATGGATAGTCAACCTTAATAATAATAATAATAATAATAATAATAATAATAACAATAATAGAAATCTTTATTTATACCCCACCACCATCTCCCCAAAAGGACTCAGGACGGCTCACGGAAGCACTCCAAGTACCACAATCAGACAATGAAATGAGTAAAATCAGCAACATATAAAATCTCACTGATAAAATTATAAAAATATAAAATTACAAAATTCCTAAAACACAGTAGAACCTGTGGGTAAGCCGGCTATCTGTGTATCAATCAAAGTACGGGCCAGTACTATCAATGATTCATCACATTGACCATGGATTCCTCAGGATCAAAGACCTGTCTTAAGAGCCATGATTTTAGGCCTGAAGAGAGGAGACTAATTAATGGAGGGTATTCCAGAGCCATGAAGCCACCAACAAGAAGACCCACTCTCTCGTTCCCACCAACCATACTTGAGATGGTGGTGGGACCAAGAAAAGGACCTCCCCAGCATATCTTAATGCCTGCGCTGGTTCATAGAAGGAGATGCGATCTTGAAGATAGGTTGGACTGAACCTTCCACATTTGCTGCAATTCGGGCCCAGGACCCCCAGGAAAGTGAAAACCCACAAATTCTAAAATAGCTATTATTAAGAGTCAGTATGAAATACTGCACTGATTCCTCCAATTGTTTTAACTTCAGCTTTCTGACCATTATTCAAAGTGGCTGAATCCAAAATATCAGGAAGGACAGAGTTTGGGAATCACTGGTATATTTGGTTTGGATACTAGACTGGACCTGAATCCTCACTCAGCCACTTGGTAACATAGGCAAATCATTCTCTCTCATCCTAAAGTAATCTTCAAGTCAAACTAGAGTTGACTTGAAGGCACATAACGACAATGTGATATATTATTACTATGGCACTGGATGTGTTGAAGGGCAAGTTCCAAGTTTCTTGTTCTTCTCATAGATCTGTATCTTTAAATCAGAACAGATGAGCATTTTGAGAAGCAAACTCTCCAGTGGATCAATCAAAAATGCGCAACCTGTTTGGGGATGTGATTCAGTACCCTGGATAGCTCCTGTTAATTTAAGAGTAAAGCCTAGTGTGGACTTGGTATGTCACTATAATGGAAATCACAAAGCGCACTTGCATCAGCCATTACCCTTGGGTTACAACAGAGTTAAGGAAGAGAAGCAGAACCAACATCAGCTTTGCCATCAGACTCCATAACCCTCCAGCTCTCACTTAGTAATGGATACCAAAAAACACCAACTGACATTCAGAGCAAATTCACTGGTCCACTGGCATGGAAGCCATCACCAAATAGATAACTAGCCTTTATTAAGAAGGATACCCTATTCCCACCCCATTTCATTCCCTCTGTATTTTTGAAGGCCACCAAATTTGATATTTTAACATATTTCTGATTTAGGAAGTTTTTTTTAATTCTTATCTACTTTGATTACTCTATCTATCTATCTATCTATCTATCATCTATCTACCCAGCCTTTTGTCTTTAAGAAGGAAACTAACAAGATACGATGTGTCTAACAGAAAGCACCGAAATGAGTAAAAGGTCTAGAAAAAAAAGTCTCATGTAGAAGAATTTACTGAAGATATTATTTAAAAGATGTTTGACTGTGGAATGAACTGCCTTGCTGGAAATCTCCTTTGCTGGAAATCTCTAAACAGAGGCTGGATGGTTACCTCCCAGGTATGATTTAGCTATGGATTCCTACATGACAGTGGATTGGACTAGACTAGTGGTTCGCAACCTGTGGGTCCCTGGGTATTTTGGCCTACAACTCTCAGAAATCCCAGCCAGTTTAGTAACTGTTAGGATTTCTGGAAGTTGATGGCCAAAACATCTGGGGACTACATGGTTTTTGGGATCCCTTCCAACTTTATGATTCTGTGTGACACACAATAATACTGTTATGAGGTTCCAGAATAGCTGACCAGAGGATTATACTGATTGAGCATCCTTTCTCCAAAATGCTTGGGACCAGAAATGCTTTGGATTTTGAATTAAGATTTTGGAATATTTGCATATACATAATCAAATGTCTTGGAGATGGGTCCACATCCAAACACAAAATTCATGTATGTTTCATATAAACCTTGTACGCATAGCCTAAAGGTGATTTACTCGCAATATTTGTGCAGTGAACAAAGTTTGTGTACACCGAACCATCAGAAAGCAAGTGTCAGTGTATCAGCCACTCATATGGACAATTTTTGGATTTCAGAGTAAGGATGATGATAATGATGGCGTTGGTGGTGGTGGTGATTAAATCTATAATAGACAATATGCACCAAGCCTGAATTAAATATATGTAAGAGTTTGGTAGGTTTGAGCACACCCAACTCTGCATAGAAATTTGCTTTAAAGGTTTTAGTGATGGGGATATTGTTTGGGAACCGAGAAGGCCCCATTTGGCTCAGTTTGATGCCTCTAGCCATAATGAAAGAGATGAAAACCACATGCTTAGTGTTCCTACAGCAGGGATCACAGGCCTAAACCCTCTTACAAGTTGCTTTATAGACTTTTCCTTCCTCTTAATGAAAGGACCAACTTGAGTTTCCATTAATATTTTCCCCTTTTGTGGTCTCCCAAATTTTCACTGTATATTTGTATAGCTTGTTTTTGCTTAGGGGGGAAAGAGTAGCTTTCTAACACAATACAGTAATTGTTTTGTTTTCTTAATTTGCTAATTTTTGGCACTGTTTTTTTTTTCATCTCCTTCTCAATGATATAATAAATGCATTAGTGGTTGGGGTGTTCCCATGTCAGGGAAACAGCAAATCCACTCTGGGTTTTACTCTGAACTTTAAAGGAGCTATCCAATCTGGGTGGTTCAGCACCTTGGATAGCTCTTTCAAAGTCAATAAGTTGAAGGTGAATTGGGTTGCTGTGAGTTTTCCAGAATGTATGGCCATGTTCCAGAAGCATTCTCTCTCACCCACATCTATGGCAGGCATCCACAGAAGTTGTGGGTTCTGTTGGAAACTAGGCAAGTAGGGTTTATATATCTGTGGAATGTCCAGAGTGGGAGAAAGAACTCTTGTCTGTTTGAGGCAAGAGTGAATGTTGCAATTGGCCAGCTTGATTTGTATTGAATAGCCTTGCAGCTTCAAAGCCTGGCTGCTTCCTGCCTTCGACAACACATTGAAGATGAATTCACTCTTATATGACAAGTCTCCACTTTGTGACTTAATGGTTTGGAAACAACAATTTTAAGCCTGCCTTCCTCCCAATAATGGAAAGCAAGATAGGCTGCAACATCTTTAGAAACAATTATAATTAAAAATGAAAACAGCCCCTTCCTCTTAAATATTGTCCAAAGTACCTGTTAATGTTTAAATGTTGTTTGTGTCTTATGTTTTAATGATCTTAATTTATTAATTTATTATTTATTTATTTATTAACTACATTTCAATACTGCTTTTCTCACCCCTGGGGAGATTCAAAGCGGTTTACAACATAATTAATGGCAAATTCAGTGCCTCACATATATATAAAGATATCACATATCTAAATCAATAACATATAACTGTAGATAAAAACTGTTAAAACTATAAAAACATCAAATATAGACATAAGCATGAAACATATTATTGCTGCAATCTTTTTGTAGAGCTTGTAAAACTTATGTATTTAGGTTGGCATTTGAATCTTGCTGATTGAAATTTTTCTTTGATTTTAAATGTAATGTATCGCATATGTATATTGTAATGTATATGTATATCCGAGCCTTCGGGGAATGTTGGTATATAAAATTGATAAATAAATAAATAAATAAACAATGTAGGTCTCTTCCCTTCTCCCCCCGACTCCCCAACTCTTTCTCCATAGCATTTCAGCCCTTCTTTTAATACCCTCCCTGCTTCCCCCACATCTCAACAGACACAAAGTTATTTAGGTACAGATTGAATACAAAATGGGGAGGGTAAAAAAAAGTCCTGGGCCTTCTTGGGGGATGGTAAAGGTGATATGAGGTCCTTGGGGCGGGTGGAGGGAGAGTCTTATCTGATGATGGTAGTAGGCTACTGATCAGTTTCGTAAAAGTCCAGAGGAACATAGATTTTATCAGTTGTGGTGTCATAAGTCAGGTGTAGACTATCACTTGCCAGTAGACTGAGGATGGAGAAGGGCAACGAAGTGCAGCTGCCCCTGAGAAGAGTTGGTGTGTAGGATGCACCTTCCACTCTGGAGGAGCTGAAGTCTCCTGGCCTCCTTTTCACCTCCTCCTTGTTATTGTTATAACAATATGTTATTGTTTAGATATCGTATGTTTGGCATTGAATTTTGCCACTATTATGTTGTAAACCACTTTGAGTCTCCACAGGGGTGAGAAAAGCAGTATATAAATACAGTATATAAATAAATAAATTATTATTCATGGACAACCCCCTATCCAAGCACTAACCAGGGCTAAACCTTTCAGATCAAACAAAAACCGACATCTTTCAGGCATTTAGGCCTAAACAAACTGGGATGTTGTAAAAGCTGCTAAAGAACTGGGAAAGCAGAAGTTTAGCTGGGTCTGTCCCTATATAGTTTTCCCCAAGTTCTGTAAGATGTTCTTTGACAGAAGACTAAAAGAAAAGAAAAGCCTTGCTTCTAATGAGTAAAAGATACTTTCTTTGTGCCTCTCAGGAGAAGGTTGCCTGGGACTGTTCAGAGACACTGTCAGCTCCCTTGGTGACATCCCAAAGGTGAAAGAGGCAGCTGGTTGCCAGCTGTTCTTTGTGCTTTTGGTTGGAGAAGTTCTCTGAAGTTCTCCCAGTCACAGGAGGAGTGACAAAAAGGTGTTTTATGGGAATTCAGCCTCTTGGGTGTATTTGGGGAGGAGAGCAGGAGGAGAACTTGGTGCTGCAAATGTTTTTGTTTTCTTTTTTTCCTGAATAAGAGAAAAACAGGAGTGGTGGGTGGCAAAGCAAAAAAGGTCCAAAAGAAGTTTGCACCTGTGCCGTTAGAGACCCCCCAGTGTAAATATCTATATGCTACCCTGTAAGACAATTAATGGTATATTTGTCTTCCTGTCCCCACTAAGTTGGTCTGAAATGCTGTTGGTCAGAGCTTGGGAAAGTGGTTTTTTAATACCAGCAATATGTGACCTCATTATGTAATTTATACAATCAATAATGCTAGTAAACATTGCTTGCATTCCTAAGGTACCCCATCACATATGCATTATAACTATTATATGCATTATATAGGATTCTTTAAGAAGAGCCAAAGTAGTGTGTACTCATTTGAGTATTGGATTATGACTCTGGAGATCAGGGTTAAATCCTCACTTAGGTGTGAAATCCACTGAGTTACCTTGGGCAAGTCACATTGTTGCTAAGTCGGGTGACCCTCTGTGATGTCACTAGGAAAGAAAGGTGATGTTTACGAAGAGAAGGGAGGAAGAAAGGAAGGAAAGCAAGAAAGAAAGAAAAATAAAGGAGAAGGGAAAGGATGGGAGGAATGAAGGAAGGAAGGAAGGAAGGGGGAAAAGATAGAGGAGGTGAGAAAATAAAGAGAAAAAGAGACTGAAAGTTGGGTGGGAGGATCAGTCTCTCTAACATCTGGGCAACACTGTAAATATATTAGTAATATTATAAAAGCTACATTTGATTTTTTTTAAAAAAACTTTTTAAAAGCATACTGTTTTCAACTGTGAGCATTTTTCCATGGACTTTCGCTAATGGTTTGAACTTCTTTTGCTCTTTTCTTTTTATACAAAAGTTAAGATTTTTAAAGACAGGTTTTTTTTTATTTTCTTAAAAACAAGAGTTGTTAAGAAGGTGGAAGATTTTGTTGTCATTATTTGGGGTTTTTTCTAACATTTTATTTAAAAAAACATTTATAGGGTGCTTTGATTGGTGAGACAATAGAGCGACAGTCATGAATTCAAACCTAAAGCTCAAACCAAGGAGAGCACACCTGGAATAGGTAATATGAAGAGAGTACTTCTGAGCATGTGCAAAGTGCAGCATCCACTTTCCCTGCAGAAAAGCTATAGTTAGTTACACATCTAGGAGCAGAGAGAAAAGGTTAAAAGGCCACGACCTTAACAAGAAGCTCTTGAAGCACTGAATTGCTATCTATATAAATAAAAATGTAATGTTTGTTTGTGGGATTAACATAACTCAAAAACCACTGGGCGAATTGACACCAAATTTGGACACAATACGCCTATCAGGCCAACGAATGACCATCACTCATAAAAACTCTGAAAAACACAGCAGAAGAGGCTTTAAAATAAAGAATAAAACATTACAATGCATAAACCACATACATACACACACAAAACACATATACACAGACTGACTGGGCCACACCAATGCATGGTAGGGGATGGCTAGTAAGAGAAAAATCTCTCCTCAACATGGAAGACTTTCTTAATTCTAAAGCAGACACTCTATACCAGGCATGGGGAAACTTCAGCCCTCTGGGTGTTTTGGACTTCAATTTCCACAATTCCTAACAGCCGGAGGAATTGTGAGAGTTGAAGTCCAAAACACCCGGAGGGCTGAAGTTTGCCCATGCCTGGTCTATCTTATGCTGTGTATGAGGTTTTTGTGGATGGTCATCTGCACCATCTGATGCAAAATAGAATGCATCAGCATCCATTATCCAGATTTCCAAAATACTCCAAAATCGAACACATAGTTGTCTGGGATAGTGACACCTTTAATTTCGGATAGTTTTTGATGATTTGTGCACAACATAATTTAAAAGATCACATAGCATTACCTTCAGATGATGTGCATAAGGTGTACGTAAAACATAGGCCCCATCTGCACTGTCACATAATACAATTCCAAACTGTATTATAAAGCAATGTAGATTGGGCCATAAATAAATCTTGTGTTGAGATTTTGGTCCCATCTCCATGATCACATTATGGATATATAAGTGAATACAGGTATTGGAAAATCTGAAAAAAAAAATCAAAAACCCAAACCACTTCTGGATTCAAGCATTTTGATTTTTTTAAAAAAACACACACACTTTTTTGTTGTTGTGTCAGGAGCGACTTGAGAAACTGCAAGTCGCTTCTGGTGTGAGAGAATTGGCTGTCTGCACGGACATTGCCCAGGGGACGCCCGGATGATTTGATGTTTTTATCAGCCTTGTGGGAGGCTTCTCTCATGTCCCCGTATGAGGAGCTGGAGCTGATAGAGGGAGCTCATCTGCCTCTCCCCGGATTCAAACCTGTGACCTTGAGTTCTGCCGGCACAGGGGTTTAACTCACTGCGCTACCGGGGGCTCTAACACCACACTCAAATTGTACCATATGACACATGTGAAGCACAGCAGTCTGTATCGCCTGTCTTATGGGAGATATCCATGCTGTCTCTTGTCACGTGGCAAGCATTCCCTCTATTAAAGTATTAAGAAAGCAAAAATAATGAGCACAGATGATTTATGCAACATTAAAGTGGGTGATAAATACATAGACGCAGTCAAAGATCTTCTATACCTTTTGTGTGTCTGTGCCTTCAAGTCATCTGTCGACTCTATAAATTTCGTAGGATTTTCTTAGACGAGGAATACTCAAGAGGTGGTTTTGCCAGTTCCTTCCTCTCTAAAATATAGCCTAGAGCACCTGGTATTCATTGGTGGTATCACATCCTTCCAAGATCAGACAGGATCTGGTCCTTCAGGTATTTAGGCCCTACTCTAAACCTTGGCTCAGTCATAAATCAATTTAGAGACTGTAGTCAAAACATCAGAAGACGAGAATTTGGAAAGGTAGTTATAAAAAGAACTAGATAAGAACTTGGACGTCTTCCTATTATCAATCAAAGCTGCTGCTCCTGCTTAGCTCCCAAGATGAGTCAGGACTTAGTGTTTTTAGGAGATGCACTATAGAATTAATGCAGTTCGACCCCACTTTAACTTCCATAGGTCAGTGCTATGGAATCCTGGAACTGTAGTTTGGTGCTGCACCAACATTCTTTGGCAGAGAGGGCTAAAGACTTTGTAAAACTCAAACTTCCCTGATACCACAGCATTGATCCATGGCACTTAAAGTAATGTCAAACTTCTACAACGTAGATGTACCTTCCAACTCCCAGGATTCCATAGCATGCCACCATGACAGTTGAAGTGCTGCCAAACTGCATTAATTATAGAGAGTAGATGCACCCTGAGGTGCAAAGATCCAGCCAGATTTAAAAGAAAGACCTTGTAAAACCTCTGCTCCCAGGATTCCATAGCACTGAAGTCATGGCAGTTGAGGTGGGGTGCCTTA
Source organism: Anolis sagrei (assembly GCF_037176765.1). NCBI lineage: Eukaryota > Metazoa > Chordata > Lepidosauria > Squamata > Anolidae > Anolis > Anolis sagrei. The sequence continues at coordinate 31,506,405 of NC_090026.1, forward strand.
ATTCTGCAATGCAGATGTACCCTTAGGTGCAAAGATCCAGCCAAGTTTAAAAGAAATATTCCTAGGAAAAGTGGTTTGGTGAGACAACAGTCCTCTTTGGCAAAGAAGGCTAAAGGCTTTGTAAAACTCCAGATTCCATAACATTGAGGCATGGCAATTGAATTGGAGTCAAACTTCATGCCTTTTAGAGCAGTGGTTCCCAACCCTTTTTTGACCAGGGACTACTTGACCAGGGAGTACTTGGTCCAGGGACCACTCTCCAACATTAGTACCAAAAGTGTTACGAATCAGTTTTTGGTCAACTTTAGATTTGGTTTGGTTACTTGGCGTGCTGATTCAGAAAATAGCATTGGATAGACCACATCAGCTCTAATTTCTGATACAGAGCATATGCCTTCTAGTAGTCGCCATCTGCTTGCCCACAGAAAACCATATTTAATAATCTAGAGCTGATGTGGTAGTAGTAATCTTTTGTGGATAGTGAGCCTCTCCTCTCCCGACATCTCTATTGCCTTGGCACTATTAGAGGATTTTGCAAGGCCAGTCACACTTGTTGCCATCTGGTTTTTAGGCAACGGTGTAGCAATGGTGAGGCTGTGGACCATATTGTCGTTCTTGCAGACCACTAGTGGTTCACGGACTACAGGTTGGGAACCACTGTTTTAGAGTTTAGGTGCACCCTTAGGTCCAAAGACTCAGCCAATTTACCTAGATCCACTTCAATCTGTTTTCAGGCCTGGGTATGCAGAAGAGACAGTTTTGGTCACCTTGGTCGATCACCTGTGCAGAGAGCTAAACAGTGGGAGTATGTCTCTGTTAGTTCTCCTGGACTTCTCAGCAGCTTTCAATACCATCGACCATGGTATCTGTCTAGCTCGTCTCGCTGGGATGGGACTGAGGGGCACTGTTTTACAATGGATCCAGTCCTTCCTGGAGAGCCGTACCCAGAAGGTGGTTCTGGAAAACTCCTGTTCAAACCTTTGGCTGTTGTCCTGTGAAGTTCCTCAAGGTTCCATTTTGTCCCCCATGCTGTTTAACATATACATGAAACCACTGGGAGAGGTCATCCGGAGTTTTGAAGTTTGGTGCCACCTATATGCAGATGATGCCCAACCTTCGTACTTCTTTCCACCTAAAGCCAAGGAAGCTGTCCTGATTCTAAACCAGTGTCTGTCATCAGTAATGGACTGGATGAGGGCAAACAAATTGAAACTTAATCCAGACAAGACAGATTTACTCCTGGCCAGTTAGAAGGCAGATCAGGGAATCCAGCCAGAGATAATTTTCAATGGAAGGCTGAAGGCTTTGTAAAACCCCAGCTTCTAGGATTCCATAGCATTGAGCCACAGCAGTTGAACTGGTGTCAAACTGTCTGACTTCTAGAGCAATAGTTCTCAATCTGTGGGTCCTCAGACGTTTTGGCCTTCAGCTCCCAGAAATCGTAACAGCTGGTAAACTGGCTGGGATTTCTGGGAGTTGTAGGCCAAAATATCTGGGGAACCCACAAGTTGAGAAGCACTGTTCTAGAGCTTAGATCAGACATGGGCAAACTTTGGCCCTCCAGGTGTTTTGGACTTAAACTCCTGAATTGTGGGAGTTGATGGCAGCCACCTCTCCACAAAAGTCAACACGGACACTGAAATACAACACCACCTGAGCTCTGCGAGTGCAGCATTTTTCTGAATGAATCACAGTTTGAGGACCGGGACAACCATAGGGATATTAAGGTGCTTGTGTATAAAGCTATTGTTCTCCCAACCCTGCTATATGCCTGCAAAATGTGGACAGTCTACAGACGTCACATGCAACTCCTGGAATGATTCAATCAGTGTTGCCTTCAAAAATTCCTGTAAATTTCTTGGGAAGACAGGCAGACAAATGTCGGCATGCTAGAAGAAGCAAAGACCACCAGCACTGAAGTTATGGTCCTCCACCATAAAGTTCACTGGACCGGCCATGTTGTCTGAATGCCCGACCACTGTCTCCCAAAGCAGTTGTTCTACTCCGAACTCAAGAATGGAAAACAGAATGTTGGAGGACAGAAAAAGAGATTTAAAAATGGGCTCAAAGCCAACATTAAAAACTGTGCAATTGACACCGAGAACTGGGAAGCCCTGGCCCTTGAGTGCTCTACCTGGAGGTCAGCTGTGACCAGCATTGCTGTAGAATTTGAAGAGGCACGAAAGGAGAGAAAGAGAGAAATACGCCAAGAAGAAGGCACATCAAGCCAACCCTGACCTGAACCACCTTCCACCTGGAAACAATGCCCTCACTTGTGGGAAAACATGCAGGTCAAGACTAGGGCTCCACAGTCACCTATGGACCCACCCTGGAGGATTATCGTAATCGGACAATGAGGGATCACCTAAGTAAGTAAGTAGGGATTCAGAATGCTCTTTAATTGTAGGTGAAGTATAAATCCTAGTAACCACAACTCCCAAATATCAAGGCTATTTTCCCCAAACTCCATCTTTATACATATTTGGGCATATTGAGTATTCGTGCCAAATTTGGTCCAGATACATCATTGTTTGACTCCACAGTGCTCTCTGGATGTAGGTGAACTACAACTCCCAAACTCAAGGTCAATACCCCCCCCCCCCCCAAACCCTTCTAGTGTTTTCTGTTGGTCATGGGAGGCCTGTGTGCCACGTTTGGTTCAATTCCATCATTGGTATTGTTCAAAATGCTCTTTGATTGCAGGTGAACTATAAATCCTACAAACTACAACTCCCAAATGACAAAATCAATTTTTTTTGAGTGATGGTCACTCCTTGGGTTAGTAGATGTCTTAAGGCCAAATTTGGCGGCAATTTGTCAGTGGTTTTTGAGTTATGTTAATCCCACAAACGAACATTACATTTTTATTTATATAGACTAGCCATCCCCTGCCACGCGTTGCTGTGGCCCACCTGGGGGTTCTGTGTTGGAGGTTTGGCCCAATTCTATTGTTGGTGGGGTTCAGGATGCTCTGTGATTGTAGATGAACTATAAATCCCAGCAACTACAACTTCCAAATGTCAAGATTCTCTTTTCCCCAAACTCCACTACTGTTCACATTTGGGCATATTGAGTATTCATGTAGAGTTTGGTCCAGATCCATCATTGGCCTTTTATTTTTGATATTGCTGTTTTTAAATTGCTTTAAACTGTGTTAGATTTTAACCATTCTTGTAAGCTGCTCCGAGCCCCAGGGGAGTGGCGGCATATAAGTTTGAATAATAAATAAATAAATAAATTGTTTGAGTCCACAGTGATCTCTGGATGTAGGTGAACTACAACTCCCAAACTCAACATCAATGCCCACCAAACACTTCTAGTGTTTTCTGTTGGTCATGGGAGAACTGTGTGCCAAGTTTGGTTCAATTCCATCGTTGGTGGGGTTCAGAATGCTCTTTGATTGTAGGTGAACTATAAATTCCAGCAACTACAACTTCCAAATGACAAAATCAATTTTTTGAGTGTAGGACATACATTGGGTTGTTAGGTGTATAGTGTCCAAATTTGGTGTCAATTCCCCCAGTGGTTTTTGAGTTCTGTAAATATCACAAACGAACGTTACATTTTTTTATTTTTTTATTTAGAGATAGATAGATAGATAGATAGATAGATAGATAGATAGATAGGTATCAAACTGCATGACTTCTAGAGTTTAGATCAGGCATAGGCAAACTTTGGACTTCAAATCCCACAATTCCCAACAGCCAGTACACTGTTAGGAATTGTGGGAGTTGAAATACAAAACACCTGGAGGGCCAAAATTGGCCCATGCCTGGTTGAGATGCACCCTTAGGTCCAAAGAGCCAGGCAACTGGCAAAGAAAGGCATTCTGGCTTTGAATGACGAGCGCCACCTACTGGTGGACAAGTCTGATACAATGTCTTCACCTTGTCTTGGCTTAGGAGGAATGCAGAGGTGCATAGGCTGGTGCTAGATGCAAGCAGGTGGAGGAGCAATGGAGGGAAGGGGAGGGAAGGGGTTAAGGCGCTAAGGGCGGGCGTCTGGAGCGTCGGCCAAGTCCCCAAAGCGTGTTGCCGCGGCGGCGTGGGTACCTGGGCGCCTGCCCCTGTCTCCCGGGTGGAGCCCGCGCTAACCACAGGGCAGCCCTGTCTGCATTCCAGCCGCCTGACTGACAGCTGCGTGACTAGCGAGGCTCATCCCAGCTCGCTCTTGGACCGAGTTGAAAGAGCTGCCTCCTCCTCCTCCTCCTTCTCCTCCTCCTCCGGGGCGAATTCAAAGCCCAGCCTTTCTTTTCTTCTTCTTCTCCTCCTCTCTCTTTTTTGAAACCTTCCGATTTAGGGAGCCAGGGAGTCAAGGCAACAGGTCCAGAGGGCAGGTGAGGTGGGTGGGTGGGTAGGTGAGTGGGTGGCGCTCAGAGTGCTGCCTTGCACATTTCTCAAGGTGAAGGGATGCCTGCCAGGAAGGGGAAAGAGACAAAAGTTCCTGACTTAGTAATAATTGAGGAAAATACCATCTACATTGGTATATTAAATCCAGATTATCTGCTTTGAGTTGGATTGTATGGCAGTATAGATCCAGCTGTGCAGGTACAACTGCACCAGGAGCTCCAATTTTGTTTGCTTTGCATTTAATGTTTGTTGCAGTCCTAAGTTTCAGGGACTTTGCAGATAGTTGGCTTCTTTTGGCTGCAATCATAGGGCAAGCCACCTGTCAATCATCGTTAGGTTCCCTGGTCCCACCCCCTTTTTGGAGGGAATAGGAGCCTTTTTGAGTTCAGTCCACACAGAGAAGCTTTCCATGCAGGACATAATACCAAGAGCTCCTGTAGAAAGCTTCGTCTTCTACAGCTTGGCCGGGGAGAAAGGTCTCATAGCTTGGCCAAGGATTATACAGCCTTACAGCTCCTTCGCTGAGGGACTTCAGTCAGCCATCACCAAAATCTGAATTCCTTCTTTTTGCCTCTGGAAGTCTACAAAGCTCATCATCTGAAAAATGCTTGCCCTTCAAAAATAATTTCATTGTTAGAAAGAGGTGGAAAGTCCGATGGTGCGAGGTCTCTGAGCATATTCCACTGCCCAAAAGCTTTTACCATTATCTTCATTTCCTGCAGTTTGAACAGTCTTGAACAGAGATGTGCCTGTTGAATTTCAGCCAGACAGCATAGTTGATAATGACTTTGTGTTTCATCAGTGGGATGGTGAATCCGCCTTGGAGTTTAGCCAGGCACCCAATGAGCTCTTCAAGGGGCTGACCCTCAACAACCAAGTGGGTTCAGCACTTTGGACAGTTCCTTTTTCGGTGGCCGAATTATGATAGGCCCCTAGCTGTTAAAATGATTGAATTGGAAAGAAAGTTTTGTGTCCAACTTTTTCCCTCATTCTTAATTCTGATTTTAACAGAAAAGAAACACAACGAAAATCACAATGCTTGTGCTTACATAAACATAAGCATACCTGAACAATAATTACATAATTTGGTAAAAGTAAAGGTTTTCCCCTGACATTAAGTCCAGTCGTATCTGACTCTGGCGGTTGGTGCTCATCCCCATTTCTAAGCCGAAGAGCCAGTGTTGTCCGTAGACATCTCCAAGGTCATATGGCCAGCATGACTGCATGGAGCGGGAAGTTACTTTCCCACCAAGGCAGTACCTATTGACCTACTCATATTTGCATGTTTTCTAACTGCTAGGTTGGCAGAAGCTGGGGCTAACAGCAGGAGCTCATGCTGCTCCCTGGATTTGAACCCGCAACCTTTCAATCAGGAAGTTCAGAAGCTCAGTGGTTTAACTCACTGCGCCACCGGGGGCTCAATTACATAATTACACAATTCCTTTTACCAACATACATCTCTAGTCTAATTGAGGTTTGTGTCCAACTTGATACAGGACCTCCAGCAGAAGAGCATCCTCAACAAACGGTGTCTAGATTCTTTAGGGATGAAAAAGGTGTGCCATTCCAGATGCTGGACTACAATTCCCAGCAAGCCTAGCCACAAGGGTAACAACTTGCTTAGAAGCACAATCTAATAATATCTGGAGACTGAGTCACATGACCCCCATCCCTCCTCTATTGAAGACTTTGAGCAAAGAAGAGTTCACCATTCTACTAAAAAGTCATGGGTCCTATTGCTGAACTCCTGCCATCAGAGAAGCTTTCCCAATGTTCAGTGAAATTCTGCCTGCTTAAGCCCATTAGATCTAGTTTTGCCCTCCAGGTAAAGGATAACAAGTTTTTTATATATGACAGCCCTTCAGGTATTTGAAGGATGTGAGCATGTCCCACCTTCTTCTCTTGTCTGGGCTAAGCTTATGTTGTTACATTTATAGGCTTGTGATTCAGACGTCATCATTTTTCCTCTCCTGTATGATTTTTAACATCCTTACCTGATGAAAAAGACAGTGAAGCTTCAAAATCTTGCATAATGCTCTTTTGTGCTTTTTCAAGTTTTTTTTTCAAGTTTTCAATTGTTGTGGTTTTGTTGTTGTTGTTGTTGTTGTTGTCTGAATAAAGTTATCACTGTTTTGTAGATTTTTGTCTCGTTGACTTCTCTTGTATTTGTCATTTTGCTACATTTTCTTCAATGAGTTCCAAAGTGGTACATATGGCATCCCTTTCTTTATCCTTACAATAACACTGTGAGATTCATCTTTCAGCATGCTATGTGTTTCACAACTGTGTTGGGTCTTGAGCACATTTGGAGGAAATGTGATATGCAATTAACATGATGACAATAGGTTAGGTCTGAACAAATTTCCGTTATACTGAGAGCTGACCCATTCAGATTGATGGTCTGAAGTTATTTGCTTCAATTCCACATAAGTATGCTTTATTGTTGAGAATGAAGTGACCCTCTAGGCACTTTGAGTTGCCCAAGGGCTGAGAAAAACAGTATATAAATGAAGTAAATAAATAAATAAATAAATACAACATCATATACAACATAAAATAATATCAACAACATCCAATAACCTGACATGGTAGTCAAATACTATCTCAGGTGGGCAGAGGCTTGTGCAATAAGTTGTAAGGACAGGGCAATTGGAAAAAGTGCAGGACCCAGATGATAAACTAGGGCTAGAAGGCCATATCAGTTAGAACATTATATCTATAGGACAGGGAACAGTGGAAAAGTGCAGGAGCCAACTATTGGGTTATGGTTGCAGGAGTAAAATTATCTGGTGAACTGTTTAGTCAAATGCACAGAGGAACATCCACGTTTTTAGGTCTTTACGAAAACTGGACAGGGTTTTCTGTCCAGTTTAATCTCCCACGGGAGAGAGTTCCAGAGCTGGGGGGCCACTGCTGAGAAGGCCCTCTCTCTCATCCCCATCAGCTACACTTGTGATGGAGGTGGAAGCAAGAGAAAGGCCTTCCCGGAAAATCTTATGGTTTGCTCAGTTTCGTAGGGAAAGATATGATCATGAAGATAGACAGGTCCTGAACCATTTAGGGCTTTGTAGGTGATAACCTGCACCTTGAATTGAGACCGGAAACTTAACGGTAGCTAGTGGAGCTGTTTAAACAGGGGAGTTGTCTGCTCCCTGTAATTCACTCCAGTTAACAACCTGGCTGCCGACCTTTTCACTAGCTGCAATTTCTGGGCCTTTTTCAAAGGCAGCCCCATGTAGAGCGCATTACAGTAGTCTTATCTGGCAGTAACTAAGGTGTGGAACATCGTGGCCAAGTCAGACTTCACGAGTTATGGTTGAAGCTGGCACACAAGCTTTAATTATGTAAAGGCCCTCCTGGCCACCGCCGACACCTGAGAATCAACCATCAGCGCCGAATCCAGAAGGACCTCCAGACTGCAGACCTGTGTAGTCAGAGGAAGTGTAACCCCATTGAGCACAGGTTGCCACCCTATACCCTGGTCAGCCACACAGCTGACCAGGAGGATCTCTGTCTTGTCAGGATTTAACTTTAACTTGTTAACCCTCATCCAGTCCATCACAGGCACTGGTCCAGGTTCTGGGGGGCTTCCTTGAAATTTGGTGGAAAAAAGTAGTAGAGATGAGTGTCATCTCCGTAGGGAAGTTTGTTTGAAGTATTTGCCCTATAAACTCTGGACAAAAGAGATACTTGGCAAGAAAAGTTGATATTCACTTGGCTCTTGTCTGATTTTAAGCAATACATTTAAATATACAACACATATAAACTAGCTGGCTATAATTACACTTAGACGGGGCCTTAAAGACATTCGGTTGCACCTGAAATGGTCCAACAGGTGGGTTATAAGAAACTCAAATGGGTTGTAAAACTTTGGAGCTCCTTTTGACCTAAAGTTTTACATGAGCAAGCCAACTTCTTCTCTCCACAAACCTACTCTTTTCTCCCAATCTTTTTGCCATAGGCTGGTCTCCAGAAGTTGCTGGACTACAACTCTCATAATCCCTAGCCATTGGTTGTATGGACTAAGGCTGTTGAGTGTCAAAGTCTCACATATCTGGAGGATCCTAGCACAATAAAGCCTACTGTATTGCACTCCTACAATGGATTTAAGAAAGGTAATAAAGTTTAAGTAAATGAGTAAGGAATGTGCATGCCACTTTGTCATCAGTTGTGAGGGGTTTTTTCTGTCACAGCTGACACAATTTCTGTTACCATTTAGGAATAGTTATGGTTCATTCCTCAGTTATGCATTGCTGCTGAGCATGTGCGTATGTGTGTTTGTAAAAAATGCAAGAGTCATAAAGCCGACAAACAGCGAATGAGGGTGAAAACTTGTTTTGGAGGCTCTACCACTTCAAACTACATGTAAGAACAGGGCTGTTTGTAAGCTCTGTTACATACAATAAAATAAAACCTCTCCTTATAGAAAACTTATATCCAGTGAAAGACTGGCCTAAAACCATCCTCTCTGACTGCTACTTAGCAATTTGTTCTGTATGCTTTTAGCATCACAACAATTCTGTGCAGTAGAGATAGGATTGCCAAAGGTCATCTACTTATTTTTATAGCCCAGCAGGACATAGGACAATATCCCATTAGAATCCTCAAGTACAAATCAGCATTTCCCTATTGCCTTGTTTGCTCCTGCAGAATTCTGGGAATGTAGTTTAAGTTCTGAGAGTGCCTTGGACTGCGAGAAGATCCAACCAGTCCATACTTCAGGAAATAAAGCCCACCTGCACATTGGAGGGGAGGATGTTAGAGGCAAAGATGAAGTATTTTGGCCACATAATGAGAAGACAGGAAAGCTTAGAACGACAATGATGCTGGGGAAAATGGAAGGAAAAAGGAAGAGGGGCCAACCAATGGCAAGATGGATAGATGGGATCCTTGAAGTGACTGGCTTGACCTTGAAGGAGCTGGGGGTGGCCACGGCCAACAGGGAGCTCTGGCGTGGGCTGGTCCATGAGGTCACAAAGAGTCAGAAGCGACTGAATGAATGAACAACAAAAGTTTAAGAAAGCCAAGGACCTTTCTGGCTGAGGATGCCAAAGACTAAACTACTTTTCCCAGAATTCTGCAGGGAAAAAACAGGTGATAAAGAAACATAGAACTGTGTTTTAGAACTGTAATGTGAAATTGTTCTTGGACCTGGATCTCACAAACCCCAGTCCAACACTCTGACCACTGCAATATAATAAAATACAGGAAGCCTTCCACATTTGTGGGTCTGAATTTTGCAGAATTCGTTTTAGGAACCTTGAGAAAATCCAGTGCAACTCTCTGATCAGCTTCAGCCAAGAGTTGATCATAAAGTCACACTAAAAGCCCAAAAGATTTCCTAGAAAAATTATCTATTTATTTATTTTTGCATATTTGTACCCTGTCCTTTTCACACCCACACCCACCGGGGGGGGGGGGGGTGACGACTCAGGGTGGCTTCACAACAAGCACTTGTTCAAGTGTTAACCACAATAATAAATAAAATACATTTTTAAAAATTCAATTGAAAACATTACATTAATAAAGCATTTGTTTAAAAACATGCAGTATTAAAATCAAAGGCTGGGTCAGTCCATTATCATTCCTGTCACTTGAGTCTTATTCTCAATTACTGCCTCTACTGTTTGAACGCTTGGTCCCATAATAACCAGATTTTGAGTTTCTTTCTAAAGGACAGGAGAGAGGGAGCCAATCTGATGTCACTGGGAAGAGATTTCCACAGGCGAGGGGCCACCACTGAGAAGGCCCTGTCTCTCAACCCCACCAGTCATGTTTGTGATAGTAGTGGGATCGAGAGCAGGGCCTCTCCAGCTGATCTTAAACTTCGTGATGGTTCGTAACAGAAGATACATTCAGAAAGGTAATGTGGGCCGGAACCATTCATGGCTTTAAAGCAGTGGTTCTCAACCTGTGGGTCCCCAGGTGTTTCGGCCTACAACTCCCAGAAATCCCAGCCAGTTTACCAGCTGTTAGGATTTCTGGGAGTTGAAGGCCAAAACATCTGGGGACCCACAGGTTGAGAACCACTGCTTTAAAGGTTAAAACCAGCACTTTGAATTGTGCTCGGTAGCAGATTGGCAGCCAGTAATGCTGGCATAGTAGAGGGGTTGTATGCTCTCTGTATGAGCAATCTGGTTGCCAACCATTGGACTAATTGAAGCTTTCAAGCAGTTTTCAAAGGCAACCCCACATAAAATAAAAATGTAAAAACACCTCTTGCTGAAGAACCTAGTGGTTCCTAGACAAGGGTTCTCTGAGGTTGTTTTTAAGTGTTTTTTTTTAATTCAAGTTTTTTTTCCACTTTAACAAGAGTCCTGCTCCCTTAATGCCAATAAATCAGGAGGACTGATTCCTGTTACCCATTAAAAGCCATTGTATAGCTACTTTGAATTCAGAAGGGAGTTGTTAAAAGAAAACGGAAGGGATTTTTGCATGTATGTACCTGAGAGAGAGATAAGAAAAGAGAAGTGGAAGGGTTACAAATGGAAAACTATGAACTCTACAGCCCCACTGCTCAGGGGAAGCCAATATCTGTGGTATTAGGCAAGAATACAACAAGACTGCCTCAGGCAACAGGACAGAGGTGCCACAAAAAGGCAGTAAATTGTTAGCTCTTTAATTTCTTATTATTTAGTTCAACTGCCAGTGAAAGGGAAATGCATTTGTGGGATTTCCCCCTTTCTGTTATGAAAAGACTGCCTGGTTTTGGGTACTATGAACCTTTCAAATGGGATTTTATTGGTGGCAGTTTCCATGCCTGTGAACTGGTCATAATGCGTTGCATTTTAGTCTTAACTTTAAAGGACCTGAGATAGTCCTAGAACTAAAATCAAGAGTAGATTTGATGCCCCATTGACACAGAATCCACCAGCTGCCACTGCTGTGTACAGCAAACTTGCCATTTGTAGACCTGCCTTAGGCAGCAAAATATCTTGGGTAACCTGGAGTTCCATTAACATTATGTGAAGTGATAAAAACTACTTCCAGATGCACTCCTAGACGGTAGAGCTGATTATAGCTTCACAAGGCTGTTAAACAATTTGTTACAGTAGGAAATGGCTCCGATACTATTGTTTTCACATACCGTTGTGTGCCTTCAAGTCATTCCCGACTTACAGTGACTGTAAGGCAAACTGTCATAGAGTTTTCTGGACTGTATGACTTGTCCAAAGTCACCCAATGGGTTTTCATGGCCAAGCAGGGATTTGAACCCCTGATCTCCAGAGTCATAATTCAGTGCCACACGGTTGCATCTCTCCCCAAATACTAGAAAGAGGGCTGCCATCTTGCTCAGTTTAACAGCATCTAGATCTGTTGAACTACAGTTTCCATCATCCCTTAGTAACATGAAGTTTTCATACATAGCAAGAGCTTGTTCATATACTTTTAATAACAAAACCATGACTTTCATATGTTTCTCAGTCTCATATGTCATAATGTCATTTCTTCTTTACTGTCATTCCTTCTCTTTAAAAATCTGTCTTTCAAAAGGGCCATAATGGCCTAAAAGCTTTTAACAATGCCTCCCTCTTCCTGCCAGCATCCATCGCTGTTTACATGAGGAAAGTAAGAGTTTTACCTCTTACAATATTCTGCAAAAGGAATATAATTACACCCTGGTTGCTCCTCCACTCCCAGGAACATGTTACAGGTAACAAAAACACAGCATGTAACAGCAGGCAAAGTTTCAAGCAAATGTTTAGTAACTGATGGGCTGCTGAGAAAATGACTTTAACAGAGGGTGCTGTGTGTGTTTTAAAACCTAGAGTTGAAATTATGTTTAATTCAATTGCGCTTAAATTTAATAATGCACTTAGCTGTGTTTTAATATCACCACTTATTAGCTATGTAAGAAAACATAGCCCAAAAGAGGTATGGAAATTGACCTTAAGGAGTATTGCAGAAGGAAGTAACCAGAACCTCTTTATGCAATGTTTCATATCTCAGGTGTGCAACAGATACAGAGGAAGCAGATCTTCAACCAGGCCCGTAGCCAGGATTTCGTTTCGGGGGGGGGGGGGGGGCTAAAAAAATTTCAGGGGGGGGTTTCGGGGGGGGCTGAGTCTGAGTGAAAGAGGGTCTAGCCTAGCAAACCTTTTGTATCATTACCCCAATACCCCCATACACATGGGATATATTGAGAATGGTGATCAAATCATGATATTAATAAACATAACAGTTGAAATAATGCACCAGTAAGGCCTTTTCGCGAACCACCATGAGAATTTCGGGGAGGGCTGAAGCCCCCCGAGGCCCCCCCCCCCCCGGCTACATGCCTGTCTTCAACTAGGATCTTTAGGCTGACTTTGACACTTGTTTGAGTTTTCATCGTTTTATATAGGGGATGCCATTTTACTACACCATTGTATATAATGACACTTGAGCTTGGTATCGATGGAGGATGTTGGAATCAAGGTTCCACTGTTGGTCTCAACCTAAGTATTTTGTTTGTATCTCTGCAGGTATGGGAATCAAGAGGTGCAGAGGTTTGAGTGTTTGGTGTTGGACTACAGCTTGAGGTTATCAGGGCTCAAATGCCACTGCTCAGCTTTGGAAATCCACGAGTGACCTTGGGCAAGTCACATTCTCAGAGCCTCTGATGAAGGCAATGGCAAATTCGCTCAAAACCAGTCATGCCAAGAAAACTACAAGATAGGGTCACTTTAAGGTTGCTATAAGTCAAAAATAACTTGAAGGCATGCAACAAGTGTGGGACTTTTGTGGTCCTTCAGTTGTTGTTTAACTACAACACCCATAACCTCTCAACACTGGCTATTTAAGCTAGAGCTACTGGGATTTGTATTCTGAGGACATCTAGAGAGCTGTACACTTCCCACCCATCCAAGAAGGACCACACTACAAGTTTACTTCTCTGCAAATTCTTCAATGGAAAGTGCATCTGGCATCAAGTTTTATCCCACAAGTCTCCAATAAATCTCTTGATTTCTGCTACAAGCTAAAGTGTAAAACAATATCTTAACTATGGCCACGGATATGAGAAATTCAAATATGTAGCCAAGCCACCCTGGAATTCCCCGTCTGTGAAATCAAAGACTATTGATCCAGCATGACATGTATAACACAATACCCCATTTTCCCTTCTCTTGCATCTGAAAACTGGGCAGATGTCCAACGCTGAAGTTTTTGTAATGGACACAATCTTGATATTCCAGATTCCATGGCTGGCAACAACATGGCCGCCTATGATTAAGCCAGCCCAGTTTGGCAAAACCTACTGGGAACATTTATCAGTGACGGTGACAGGTTTGACATTCATCTCTTGTTTCTCCACTTTGACCCTGGTGGTGGAGTTGATGAAGTCACGGCAAGGAAGCCTTGGCCAATGGCTGGCCCAGGACCTGTCACCATCCATGCCAGAACAAACAGCAAAGACAAATGGCCCCCATCAAAAGTAAATGGCACTTAATAGCATGCAGGAGAGAAGTGGTCAGGCAGATTGGCTGGGCACCATATGTGAATTCTTTACTAATCGCCGCAAATTGCCCCAATTTGTTAACGAGCTCTGTAGTGGGCATGTGCACCCCAAAAGCTTTAGATTCTTTCAACTCCAGCGGCATGGAAATAATTTTACACTTGTGCCTGCTCAGACATTTTCCCCAACTTGACAGTGACGAAAACTCAAAAGGGATCAGAAATGGGCAGCTTGGCATTTGTATTACTTGGCGTCTTCTGGCACTGCATGCGTTGTCCAACTTTGGGAGAGAGGTGACAGAGAAGATGATCAAAAGGTTTTGAAGGAGAAATAATCCAATGGAGTTGTTATGACAGGCACAAAAGCCGAGCTATGAAAACAAAACAAGAATTGACTCAATCATTGGGCTAGCCCAGTTCATTCTAAACTTTAGACCTCCAGATGTTTTGGGCTTCAACTCTCAGAAGCCACAGTCAGTTTGGTCAACAGTCAGGAATTTTGGGAACTTAAGCTCAAAACATCTGGATGGCCAAAGTCTGGGAAGCATTGGCCTAAACCATTCAGCATCTACCCAATGGCAGGCATCTCCATAAATCAGACTTTACCAATCTGTGCCCTCCAGATTTGTTGGATTACAGATCACATTATCTCTTGATTTGCATTACTATACTATTTTTTTTTTATTTACAGTTTTTGGCTCTGGTACCAAACCTAATAACACATTGGTAGCAGTGGCAAGTAGAGCCTCCAGCATTATGTTTCAGTGCTGTTGCAAGATGTTTTTATATGATTCACTTCTCAGAAACCAGGTTTACATTGCTATTGAGCACCACTGTGAATTGGTGCTCATCCTGGGAAAGAATGCATGATTGCTAAACTACTAGGTTTAGAAAGCAAAATCCAAAATCTGCAAAAAAAAAAGTAGCCAATCAAAAGGTACAAAACACACCATGCAAACTTTTGAACATGCACTGGCTTCTAAGAAAGCTTGCATGATGTGTTTTGAACAATTTGGTTGGTCAATAAAAGTATCACTTTTTTGTAGATTTTTTATTTTTGTTTTGTTTTCCAACCTGGCTACCCCAAATGTATTTCTTTCTACACTTAGAAAGATCAGTTTTTTATCTATTAGGTATTTATAAATACCAAATTCTCCTCTGTGCAAAAAGTAATTGTGTATACGACAGTCAGGAATGTCGTGGTAGACTAGGACTTGGCTAATCTGAGGACCAACATTTATTGGAAATTCCCATTGTCAAGACCTTGCGTCTAACAGCAACCAGACGCAGAGCCTTTACAGCAGTGGCACCATCACTCTGGAATACCCTGCCACCTGAAGTCCGTGCCTTGCAGGACCTATCAGCTTTCCGCAGGGCATGTAAGACATATCTGTTTCGACAGGCCTTTGATCTTTGATATTGTTGTTTTTAAAATTGTTTTTAAATTGTGTTAGATTTTAGCCTATTCTTGTAAGCCGCTCCGAGCCCCAGGGGAATGGCAGCATATAAGTTTGAATACTAAATAAATAAATAATCAGAGTGCTAATCTCCATGGGTAACAAAATGTAGCGTTTGTTTGTTGTAATAATTGGGAAAAAATACAAAATAAATAAAGCAAAGCCAACAAAATAAATAAAATTGGAATCTTAAAATATCCACTGCCAAAAAAATTCAAGCTGGGCAGTGCCCTGGATTCCTACTGGGAGCACTGTCCTGTCTTCCTTCAGTAGGTAATTTACTTTATTGCTTTTGACACATGGAACAGATTGTGGATTTTCACCTGAGGGATGAATGTGGAGAAAGAGGGCTCTCCACCCCTTTCCTTCATCTTCCCCTTTGGAATTAAGCTCCTCAACTACGTGAACTCCAGCCCACCTGTGACCGCTGCAGTGGTCACACCCACCTTTGAAAAGGGTCTTTGTCCTCCCCTTGCCCTACCTGGGCTTCACCTTTGGTCTGTGATCACAGGCCTGTCACTTTTAATTATCTCTCTCTGTCCCTCCTGGACTGTGCATCCAGAGGTCGCTCAGGTCACTGCTTATTAGGAAGAAGAAGGGACGTCACCAGGAAGGTCGAGTTTCAGGACAATCCTTTGATGCCCAGCAAGCAGAAATTATACGTTGGTTCTCCCAGCCTATATTACCAGCTGTTCTCAAGAGCCAGAAATGCCTTCCTCATGTGGACAGAAGCATCCTATTAGTGACGCGCACAAGTCTAAGTCCACCTTATGCTTGTGTTTGTTTTTTTCAGTTTGGTCATTGCAGACGTTAATATTCCCTTCCTTCTTTTGCAACGTGAAATTGCAGGCCTCATGACTTACTGTTGATTGCAGTAGCTGACATCAAAACTATTCCATTGTTAGAGGAAATCAGAGAAGTATTCCTATAGCAAGATTCAGACCAAAATCATCATGTGATGAAACCCCTGGTGGCGCAATGGGTTAAACCCTTGTGTTGGCAGGACTGAAGGTTGGAGGTTCAAATCCGGAAAGAGCGCAGATGAAATCCCTCTGTCAGCTCCAGCTCCCCATGCGGGGACATGAGAGAAGCCTCCCACAAGCATGGTAAAACATCAAAACATCAGGGTGTCCCTTGGGCAACATCCTTGCAGACAGCCAATTCTCTCACACCAGAAATGACTTGCAAAAAAAATTCATGTGATGACATCATCTAAGAGCCTCAATAGATGTATCTGTATCTGGTTATGCCTCTCCAATCCCTTCTATGTTCCACCAGCAAGAGAATGGATGAAGGATAGGGGCTTTCACAGTGATATGTTGTGGACCTAGAGGTTAGACTTTTTTTAATTTAATTTTTTAATTTGAGTTTTCCCCCCTACTTACATGAGGGTCCTATTCTCCTAGTTCCAAGAAAGGTAGAGAGTTGATTGGAATTTTAAGTGGATGCCTTTGGTCACTGAGGAAGTAAGAAGAGATTACCAGCCTCCACAATGCCAAAAAAACCAGAGAGAGAGATACACAAGTGTAAGGTGGATGTACATTTCAAAAAACCAGAGAGAGAGATACACAAATGTAAGGTGGACGTACATTTCAAAACATCAGAGAGAGAGATACACAAGTGTAAGGTGGATGTACATTTCACTACCAAGATACCGGCTCTAATTTCTTTACTATCAAGCTAAGAATACACACACAGAACCAGTAAGGGAAACATGAAGAATGCCATGGTGACATAACTTTACTCCTTGCCAGAGTGAAAGCGTGCTATTGTTTTTAGGAAGCACATAAAAATAAATAATGAGCCAAGAAGCTGATAGAAATCATAACAAGAAGCTGAGACATCTCAACTACTATAAGGTACATGTGAGGATTTACATGTTTCCTTTTTTTTTCCCCCCCCAACTACACTTTCCAGAATTCCTACACGAGCAAAGTCATGTTTTCTGAGTGATCCTGGGAGGTAATTTTCAAAAGAAATCTATTTTCCTAAACTTTCTTACACAAGAAAAATACATTAGTTTTATGCATTTGAACTATTGTGATTTAATTCTTTAACCCAACCGATACAGATTCGTTTCGATTTTGTCTTTGTTTATTTTATTTTTTTGAATTACAGTAGATCATTTGTGCAACAAGAACAGAAAATATCATCTAAGACCAAATATTCAATTCAGGTTTAAAGCAGAAATTTCTTAAAAGCTCGCTTTCTTTGCAATCTAAAGAAGAACCATGATAATTTCAAAGATTTTGTGGCAAAATGAATGAAAGAGAAATCCCATCTTTGTTTCACACATTTGGGAAGGTATATGCCCATTCAAAGACATGAAGACATGGGGAAAATGGCAGAAATGACACCATGCCAAACTTCTTCAAAGACATAGCCCTCTGCCAGAAAAAAAATGCTTGTGCCATGTTTATTCTCATGATCTTATTGAAAGATCAGTGGGATGTAAATATAACTGATTCATCAGATTTCTAATTGGCTGTCTGCCTCCCCACAAAGGTCTGGGTGATGCAGTTCATGATGTGCTACAAGTAAATCCTAAAAATGAGCTGAATTCCTATGAGTGGAGTCAGCATGGTATAGTGGTTTAAATGTAGGATTAGGATTCTAGGAGACAGGATTCGAATCCCCACTCAGCCCTGGAAACCTACTCGCTGATCTTGGAAAAGTCCTACTCTTTCAGCTTCAAAGGTAATAGTAGATCTCCTCTGAATACATTTCACCAAGAAAACCCTATGATAAGGTCACCAGAAGTTGGAGCCGCCATGAAGGCACATATCAACAATACCATTTTAGAGCCATAAGTATGTAATCTTTATTGGTTTGGCTGATAGAGCAGTTCAGCAGCACATGATTGAAGCATTCTAGTTTTCTAACCTATGTTAGAAAAGCACTCTTTTGGGTACATAGTGTACTTTCCCATCCACAAGCTAGGTAACCCGTCACACCAGAACCATTCAGTGGCCATAGGAAGATGGGAGCCAGCCAAGCAGTCAGCTGGTTCCATTCCTGCAGGCACCCACAAGAAGAAAAATATATCTACCAAATCTCTATGGTTCTTCTGGAAGATCAGGGGAATGGCACCCTATTCCCCCAGGTCACTTCACAAATAGGTCCATCTGGGTGCCTGGTTCTCCATGCACCCACCTGTCCTCACCTATTGCATGACCTTCAGGCAGGTAGGACAAGAGTGTGCATGGATCCAGAAATGTAAGACGGGGGTCATGAATCTGCTCCCAATATTTCTCTGAAATGATCAGGCAAAACTGGATCACCAAGACAATTTAGTGTGGTGTAGTAGTTTGAATGTTGGAATCTGGCTCTGGAGATCAGGATTTGAAGTCCCACTTGGCCATGAAAAAACCCTGGGTGATCCTGGAAATGCAACATGTTCTCAGCCCCAGAAAACTCTGATAGATTCACAGTGAAGGCATACAACATAAATTTCCCCTCAGAAATGTACTAAATTTAAATGTCTAGTACCCTTCTTTAAAGAGATATGAAAGCTGTACAAAAGTGTACAAACTATTTTGCTATTGTCACATTTAGTTGAATGCTCATCGTGTTTCTGATGGTTATTCTTTTAGTGAATATTTTCCCATTTTTATCACATAACTGCAAGTCATCAAAGACAATCTGCCTGCCAATGTAGATACTTTCAAAACAATTCTGGGGTCCGTGAGTATTTGTGGGTTGGGGACCAGACACAACTATATCTGGCAGAATATGACAACCAATCCATGTGATGCAGGATCCTGGCCATTAGATCTCTGACTGTGAATCAAATGCCACTTAGCTAGAAAAACCACCTCCTTCCCTCACCAAGCATCACTTGTCTTAGGCAGAGGACTAAAAGGTCTTATCTTTGCATGATCGCTGGGTTAAAAAAATATCTCCTGCATTTTTAAAATTTTGCTAACTTTGCAGCTTTGTCAGTTTTGTAAAGCTGTTGAGTGTGTTGCTCCAGGGTGCCTGAGAAGCCCTTTGATTTGGTAGACTGGAGCCAAGGTGATGCTGTGGGTGTATTCCTTCAAACTGTACAGGAGGCAGCCCTACAACGGTTTAGCTGGAAATTCTGGCTGGATCCCAACGTTACAGGAAAGGCCTTGCCTAGATGGTTGGTGTTTCATCTATGAAATATTGGGCAGCTCCCTCAGCTTGGGGCATTTAGCAAAGGAACATTACAAATTGCCCCCATTGGTTTTGCCCATTGGGGACATAAAGGTTGACATCATGGGCAACCTGCCCTCTTGGCAAAAGGATGTGTTGGCTTCAGACCTCCAACATTGCCCAATATTCCATAGATGAAAGTCAGGATACATATGGCCAAGCAATAGCAAAGTGTGGCTATGCTGGTAAAATTTATTAAAGAGGAAAAACACTCAAACTAGGAGACAATGCAGCAGGTTACTTTTGCCTGAGCAAATTGGGAAGAGCACAATTCTGTCTCCTTTTTTCTTCTCTTCCTTGCTATTCTTGCTAGGTTTTTTAAAAAAACCCCATAAGGGACATTCAAAATTCACAGCAACCAGGAGGCAATTCTTAGCAAGTGTTTTTTTTTTTTACCCAAATTGCAAATGAAAGCATGACCAGTTAACCTAGTCATGTATTTCTGTGTAATATTAACATATGAAACGCATTCATAAATCTTATAATGCACATATTTCTGTCTTTGTAAAAAGTCCACACCCCAAAATATGGGATCTTTTTTGGCATTTGTTTAGTCTTTATAAAAGGAAAGGTGTTCTGGTGTATTCAGTCCCCATGGTTTCATTTACGCACCCTTTAAAAAAATCTCCCCCTTCCTGGAAGTGTTTGCAGGTCTCTCTAGGTCCTCCGTTGCCATTCTATGGCATGTTTTCAATCCAAATATAGTCAAAATATAGGGTTTCCTATTATCCAGTTTCAGACATTGGCATGTGTGTGTCTCAGAATATATCCCACAGAGATTGGGGAATCTTAATGTCTTTACAGCAATGGATATTTACCAACCGCATAAGAGTTAGCTGCCTGGCCCTCAAATAAGTGGTATCCCTTATAATAAGGGGAACCTGGAAACCTTATCTATTGATAACTAAGTTAGTCCAAAATAATTTTGCACTTTGAACTCAGTTTGCAGCAACTGAAGTACACCGACAACAAAAGGGGAAAATGGAAGAAGGAGATAGAAACATTTTAAAAACAGTTGGAAAAGAGTAAAAAAAAGCGGGTCTACTCTTTCCAAACTGGGACTGTTGGAGGATATGGTGTCCTCTGTTTGATTTGACATTAAGTCCCGTTTAAAGCTCCCAAGAAGGGACAACAGAGCCACAGCCTTGATTAGCTTCTAGACCAATAGTTTGAGAACATCCATAAGTCACTTAGCCAAACAGTTGTTTCCTGTATTGTCGAAGGCTTTCATGGCTGGAATCACTGAATTGTTGTAGGTTTTTCGGACTATATGGCCATGTTCTAGAAGCATTCTCTCCTGACATTTCACCTGCATCTATGGCAAGCATCCTCAGAGTTTGTGAGGTCAGACCTCACGACCTCTGAGGATGCTTGCCATAGATACAGGTGAAACATCAGGAGAGAATGCTTCTAGAACATGGCCATATAGCCCGAAAAACCTACAACAACCCAATTGTTTCCTGCTTTTATGAGATGCATAGTGGTTCTCCTTAATGCAGTTAATGTGGTGAGATGTGTTGTATTTTTTGTTTAAGTTATAGCAATTATTTATGTCATCACCAGAAGACTGACCATCGGGTAATAAAAAGGGCCACAGAAACTATGAAGAAGAATATTTCCCAGCTATGAAATCACAGATCTTCAAGATAGTCAATGTCATTACTGACAGCTTTTGCATATACATGTGAGTTGGCATTCAAAAAGTATGTGATAGTTTCCTTGCCTATTAATCTTCAATTTCTGCATAGTTAATTTTGTCTTTTGTGGGGAAATGCATACACTCCTCCATCCTAATATCCCATCACTGGAGAAAAATGGCATCTGATGACGAGTATGCTGGGGAAGATAAATCTGACCCAGATTTTAGGCTGAACTTTAAAGGCATCATCCAAGGTGTTGGAACTCTTTGGGTGATAGTGCGCAGCATTTTTATTGCTCCTTGGAAGTCTGGACTACAATCCAGAGTGAATGTCCTACCCTCAGGGACATAGAAACCACCACCCACCATTGCTATGCAGATATCAACAACACCAATCTAATTCATTGACCTTGCTTTCTGATTTCCAAAGCTTAAGTGAACAAGAAGCATGAAAGCAATGCCAGCTAAGGATGCTGGGAACTGTAGCCCAACATATCTAGAAAGTTCTGCATTTGGCAAAAGCAATTCTAACTGATAGCCATGTACCAGACTAAGAAAGCATTCCCTTTTCACTCAGATTGGTTGGGTGGGAGAAACGGAAAATTCTGAATTCCCCCACTGGATCATGGCTTGGCTTGCCAGCATAAGCCATGTTATTTGTTATTCAGTTCCCTTCACTGGTTCATTACAGTCTGGTTGGTTTGAATGCACACGTGAATATAGGTGGCTGTGGATGCTGTTGCTTCATGGATAGGAAGGGAGAGGTTGAACCACAGCGCATCTTGGGCCTCCACCTCATTCCATGGGTTTATGAAGCATCCACACCTCAGGGGGAGGATGAGACGGGAAGGCCTTCTTCTCCTCCACGTCTTCTACTAAGGCCTGGAGTTATATGAAACCTCACAAGCCAGGCCAACCTCCTGCTTCACTTGTTTTGCAACTGGATAAGCATTTCCTGTGTACTTCATTCTTCTGAGAAACCTCATGCATGCTGCCAGGCATTGTCTCTCTTCTCTTAGTTCCTTAACTTGGAGAAGGACATAGCAAACAGCATCTCAGTCTACCCACATGAGAAAGATGTTCTTTAAGAGGCTGGATTATGATGGCATTGGCTATGAAGATGTGGACCAGAAGGGCTTTCAAATATCAGTCAGGGACAACCATAGCTGATGAAACACTCCAGATATTTCGGACTCAAAATACCAGCAGCCCCAGTTAGTGTAGCCTAGGCAATTGTAAGGAGTGTTCAGCGTTTCAGAACAGTTATAGTAGAAGGTTACATTATTCTTACCCTGCTGTAGGCTTTTGCCAAAAACTGATGTGAAATACACCATCTGATAATTGATGGGTAGAAAGAATAATTTACTCATAACATATACCAGCTTTCATTATGTAATAATGGCTTTTTGGTGACTTTTCTTGGCCAAAAAAAAAGGGGGGGATGCAACGATTATACAATTTTTAAAAATGCACCTATTCCCCTTTCAGCTACGATGCTTCACTCAGCTGAGTCCAAAAGCACTGAGTTGAAGAGAGTGATAATACTGGTCTCTTCAACTCAGTGCTTTTGGACTCAGCCAAGTGAAGCGCCATAGCTGAAAGGGAAGTGGCAAAGCAGTAAGTCAAATGAAGAGGAAAGTCTGGAGTCTTTCCCACACTAGCTTGACTTTACAGCAGGAAAACTATTTTCTTTCACTGGCTACTATGCAGATTGTCTGCCAGCAGCACATTGAGGCGATCACTCAAGGCTGCGACAATCATGCGAGGAAAGGAAAAAAAGTAAGGTGATTATGCAGTGGCGACTATTACACAATGAAATACAGTAAGCAGACAGGAAGAGATCTCAGGGTAAGAGACCTGTCTTAAAAAGTATGCGTATAGTATAAACCAGGGGTCTTCAACCTAAGGCCTGGGGGCTGGATATGGCCCTCCAAAGTTATTTACTCGGCCCTCACTCAGGGTCTATCTAAGTCTGGAACGACTTGAAAGCACACAACAACAACAATCCTATCTCATCAGTCAAAAGCAGGCCCACACTTCCCATTGAAATACTAATAAGTTTATATTTGTTAAAATTGTTCTTCATTTTAATTATTGTGTTGTTTTGAAGTCTCTTTTGCACTACAAATAAGATATGTGCAGTGTGCATAGGAATTCAGTCATTCAAATTATAATCTGGCCCTCCAACAGTTTGAGGGACTGTGACCTGGCCCTCTGTTTAAAAAGTTTGAGGAACCCTGGTATAAACCCATATTCATGGCAGATATGTTCCAGGACTTCATGAAATTGCAGGGAATAGCAAATCCTAATTAAATGAACCACTTCCAATGGAAACATACGATAGAGTTACACTGGGGGACCTGGAAAATGCCTAGAGATTACATATTTTTCTTAAGCGGGATATGGGGGTTGCACTGCATATTTATCTTTATTTCTTGGACTTTGTCTTTTTTATTTGAATGGTATATGTGCAAATAGGTTTGGTGCTTAATATCTCATGCTTAATGCCATCACCAAGGGTGGACCTTTGTAACGATTGCACATGTCTCAGCACTAAGACCTATCCTCTGTGACATCACAAGGAATCATTGCTATGTCTCAGGTTTGGGCCCTGAAAGCACAAATCCTGGAATAATGCTGGCCTCGTAACCCTATTTCTCACATAGGCTGGAATCCTGTATGCCCCCTCCCCCAAAAGAGTAGTAGTTCTACACATGAAACAAGACTATAGCTGTTCGTTCATTATTACAGCTTGAATGTACTGTAGAACTTCAGCTTCTCTGCCCTGGCCTCTGGAGGTCTTAGAGGATGTACTCATTTTGTGTCTATACATTTCTCCGCCCTCACCCCACTTAGCTTTTTACCAGACATGGAATGGCACTATGGTGCTTGATGGAGGCAGCTTTGGTCATTTTGGAGGGAGGAAGGGAATGCCAACCTTACTTCTGCATATGCCACCAACAGGAAGCCAGTCATAGGGTGTAGCTAAGCTGACAAACTCTCTCCCATAAGAAATCCCACAACTTTCCTGTATTAAAAGAGGGATGTGACAAATCCAAGGAAGATGCACCACTCATTTCTGCCCACTGATGGCTTGTGGTCCAGATGGAGGGAGGATCACCTGACTTCACCATTTCGAGCTGAGGAACCCTTCTTTCTAAAGTCATTGGCTGGCTCGTGGTTGCTTTATATTTTTGCCATTGTTGGAGGAGTTCTTCCTTTGGACAGCAGTCACTGCGGAATATGACCGGGAATCTTGGTGTCATGCCAGGAGGCATCTTGAATCCAAGAAGTTGCCATCTGGTGATGGGGGAAGCAGAGTATATAGAAAGATCCCTCTCCTCTTTTGCTGCTGTCTTCTTCTCCTTCTCATTAGGAGAACACACTGCCATCCTGTTAAGAGATGTACAGGAAAATCTCTCTAACTAAGGGAACTGTAGTTGTGGTTTCACTTACCTACACGTGTGGTAAGCCAGTGGCTCTCAACCTGTGGGTCCCCATATGTTTTGGCCTTCAACTCCCAGAAATCCTAACAGATTGTAAACTGGCTGAGATTTCTGGCAGTTGTAGGCCAAAACACCTGGGGACCCACAGGTTGAGCACCATTGCTGTAAGCATTGCATAAGTCCTCCAGGGGAATCTATGGTATGCTTCCCTCACAGATTACCATAGAGATGAGTTGGAAGACCTAGCAAATTCATGGAAAGTAATTCTCTCCACCTGGTTATGATAATCCACTGGGTGATCTTGGGTGAGTCCCATATTCTCAGCCTCAGAAAACCTCAAGACAGGAATACTGGAAGCCAGAAATGATGTGAAGGCTCCAACAACTTCTGAATTTGCCAATTTTATACCTCCCATTGAGACACAGCACGCCTTGCCTCATAAATGTATACATTTGTAAGGCTTGTGGTCCACGTCATATGGTATATACATGTTTTCAAAGCGAAAAATGCATGCTTTTGAAAAAAAATATTTACTATTATTAATTTAATGTATATGCCACCTTTCTCCTAGAGTAGGACTCAAGGCATTTCAAAAAACATTATGACCAAATAGTCAAAGGGGAAGACATGTTAAAAATACATCCAGTAAGAGAAATGTATAGACAAAGGCAGAAATTAACCTGTGTATGTTGGATGTGGAAATGTGGGGATTGTAGTCCCAAAAAAAATAACATTTTCAGGTTCTGCAATCAATCTATTTACAAATGAGTGATTTGGTTCATTTGCTCCAGGAAGAAAGGAGGTGGTGCAGAGCCACCTGAAGTACACTTGGAGACTTAATTGTTATTAATGATGAAACTCTCACATCTTTACTTTGCATGATTACTTTGCAAAAGATCACAAAGATCCTGCCTTGAAGGCTTTAAGGATCTCAATTAGGATCATAAAGATGAGAACTTAGCAAGACAAAAGGGGGAGGGGAGAGAAGAAAAGAAGAGGAGCCACACTCAACAAACAAATCCTGACTCATGACAACGTGGGTGATATTTAACATATTTCAGCAAACAGTCAAGGAAGAGACAATGGAATACAATCTGGAAGATCATGCATATTGACTTCTTGAGCTTGCCACTAATTCTGTCACTGAGCTATCTTTTCCAAAATATGTTTCCTTTGGAATTATTTAGTGGGAAGGTTTGTTTCTTCCAGGCCGAACATGTAGGGGGGGGGCTTGAGGGGCTTCAGCCCCCCCCCCCCCCGAAATTCTCATGGTGGTCCACGAGAAGGCCTTACTGGTACATTATTTAAACTGTTATATTTATTCATATCATGATCTGATCACCATGCTCAATATATCCCATATGCATGGGGGTATTGGGGTAACAATACAAAAGGTTTGCTAGGGTAGACCCTCTTTCACTCAGACTCAGCCCCCTCCCCTCCCAAAAAAATCAAATTCCTGGCTATGGGCCTGTTCCGGGGGTAACTATTTACCTCTCAATGCCACAATTAAGAGCTAAACAGTTTTACTCCTGAGGCCCCATATAATATTTTTCATAAACTTGAATTTTGGCATCTTTGTTGAATTCAGATTTAATGAAATTTAATTCACACAAATTGCTTTGCCTTGGGGAAAAAGTGGTTTTGAACGCTACATAAATTGTGAGTTTTAATACAAAATTATCTATTTGTTCAACTTTTACCAGACTCTAATAGTATCTATAAATTGGAAATGTCTTAAAAAAATTAAATGAAATAAGGAAAAGACGTGGGCATATTCATATGAGAAGAAATTGAGACATTTAAACCATATTGTTTTGTAGTGGCTCCAGTCCTTTCTTGAGGGTCATTCTCAGAAGGTGTTGCTGCAGGACACTTGCTCGGCACCACAGCCTTTGTCTTGTGGGGTCCTGCAGGGCTCAGTATTGTCCCCCATGCCATTCAACATCTACATGAAGCCATTGGGAGAGATCTTCTAGAGTTTTGGAGTTTGATGTCATCTTTATGCAGATGATGTACAACTCTATCACTCTTTTCCACCTGCTGTGAAAGAGGCTGTTCAGGTCCTGTGACTGTCTGGATGAGGGCAAACCAATTGAAATTGAATCCAGACAAGACAGAGGTACTCCTGGTCAGTCGAAAGGCCGAACAGGGCATAGGGTTACAGCCTGTACTGGATGAAGACACAGGTTTGCAGCTTGGAAGTTCTACTGGATTCATCACTGAGCCAGGTCTTGGCGGTGGCCAGGGAAGCTTTTGCACAATTAAAACTTATGTACCAGTTAAGTCCATACCTTGAGAAGCCAGACTTGGCCACGTTGGTCCATGCTTATTACATCCTGATTAGACTACTGCAACACACTTTACATTGGGTTGCCTTTGAAGTCTGTCCAGAAGCTTCAAGTAGTCCAATGGGCGACAGCCAGACTGCTCAACGGAAGTGCATATAGAGAGCATACAACCCCCCTGCTACGTCAGCTCCACTGCCTGCCAGTCTGCTACTGAGTACAATTCAAAATGCTGGCTTTAGCCTATAAAGCTCTAAACAGTTACAGCCAAACTTACCTGTCCAAATGTATCCCCCTCTTTGAACCACCTCAGAGGTTAAGATCTTCTGGGGAAGCCCTGCTCTCGGTCCCTCCTCCTTCACAGGTGTAGTTGGTGGGGACGAGAGTCAAGGCTTTCTTAGTGGTAGCCCCTCACCTATGAAACTACCTCTCCAGAGAAATTCGATCCCCTCCCTCCTGACCTTCAGAAAGAAATTTAAAATGTGACTAAGGAATTAAGCTTTCAGACAGTAATTTTCACTGCAATAAGTGAATACAGAATAGTGCAATGATGACTGAAACAGCTTCAGATTATAATTTTGGTTTGAATGATTGGTTTTAATGTTGAGATGTTTTAACTTTAGGGTTTTTAATGGATGTGTTTATTTTATTTGTATGTATGTTGTGCGGCATCAAATTGTTGCCTACTTGTAAGGCTATTCTGAGTCCCTTTGGGGTGAGAAGGGCAGGGAATAATTATAGTAAATAAATAAATAAATATTATTCTCAGCTCTAATATTATTGTCTAGCACCTTGTTAGAAATAATACCAGGCAGTTCTATGCTGCTTTTTCCTTGCATCCCTTTGACTTTTTAAATAGATAGACAGTCAGACATATTTGGGCAAAGCTCGAATGCTTTAACTTTGGGTCTACATTTTCCAGAATCCTACAGCTATATGTGTGATTTGGGGATAATGACAAAAAAGTAACTTTTCCAAGGCATGCTTTTGGATGCAATCCACTCATTGTCTTATCTCAGTTGCACTCATGCTGTTACCCCATATAAACCTTATATAGATTTGCTCAGAGCTGGGTCGGACCTATCAGTGGCTGTCAGGCAACACATATTTGGTCAAACCATTATAAGAAAGATATGAAGGACCAGTATGCAGTAAATGATAGCTACAACTGGAAGAGCAACGGGCAGATTCAATTCCAAAACCAACAGGAGTAAACCAAAGGCTAGGGATTGAAACTAGTCTTGTATTTGGGTGTCTACAAAAAGTTTGCTCCCAGGACTTTTCAGTATCCTATGGTCATTGTAGCATGAATTCTAAGAGTCACAAGCTGTGAGCAAATCATATTTTAGCAGTAGTGGCAGAAAACAGAGCTCTCTGGTTATGCCAAGTATTGTGTTCCTTGTCCTCTGTGATGATGTTCTGTAAAACCCATCTCTCAGATCACACTTTTGGTTTAACTGTTTATTTTTAACAGCAACAATATTTGATTCTATTTTAATGTTGATATATTTTTGGGTTTTAAATTATATTGATTTAATTGTTTTGAGTCTCATTGGTAGAGAGAAAAAGCAGGGTTTAAATAACAACAACAATTGTAATACCTGCATGACAGATTCAGCACCTGCTGTTTATTCCAGAGTGTTGGGTCTTGGCAGCAATTTCCATCATCCTCTTGATCTTTCCTTCCTTGCACTATCTCATATATGGTCCAGACTGCTATAGATACTGAAGCATCCTTTTTACGGGATGCCTTTGAACAAAATGATGTAATACTACTTTCTCAATTGTTCCATGAACACCGTAATGACAGAAACAACAGCAGTAGAAGTTTTGTGTGTGTGTGTGTGTGTGTGTGTGTGTGTGTGTGTGTTAGGTGTGACTTGAGAAACTGCAAGTCACTTCTGGTGTGAGAGAATTGGCCGTCTGCAAGGACGTTGCCCAGGAGATGCCCGGATGTTTTGATGTTTCACCATCCTTGTAGGAGGCTTCTCTCATGTCCCTGCATGGGGAGCTGGAGCTGATAGAGGGAGCTCATCCATGCTATCCCCAGATTCGAACCTGCAACCTGTTAGTCTTCAGTCCTGCCAGAACAGGGGTTTAACCCATTACGCCACTGGGGGTTTCAACAGTAGAGGTAATGTCATGTCTGTTTTGTTATAACTTATGTTCCTATGTAATTGAGGATTCACTTTTCAGTGAATGCATGCAAAATAAGCTTAGATTAGGAACAGGCTGAACAGTTCATTCCCAAAGCTGTAATAAATTATGCTCACTTTCATGATGATTGGTTGCTTTCATGTCCAGTTAGTTCACTTCGGATTTTGCCCCAGACTTTCCAGGACCTATCCAAGGTGCTTAAATTTTTAACACCAGGAAAATCCTGACCAAATACAAAAGGAGGGGAAAATACATTTGCAATATATGTATTTCAAATCTACAGACCTCTGGAAAAATAACTCATAATAGAACTCAAAATAGCAATTGTGAATTTCTAGAGAGTATTTATTTCTTGGTGGTGACGGCTGACAGGGAGCTCTGGCGTGGGCTGGTCCACGAGGTCACGAAGAGTCGGAGACGACTGAACGAATGAACAACAACAACAACAATTTATTTCTTAGAGAGACAGTCTAGTGTAGTGGTTTCAGTGTTGACTAGACTTTTGGAAATCCAGGATTCAAATCTCTGTTTAACCACGGAAATCCACTGGGTGATCTTGGGCAAATCATATTCTTTCAGCCTCTTAGAGCAAGGCAAAGGCAAACTTCCTCTGAAGACGTCTTGCCAGGAAAACCCATGACACCACAGGAAACAACTTGAGGAAACACAAAAACAACAATTTATTACTTTGGGGTGTTGTGTGGTTTCTGCACTGTATGGCCATATTCTAGCAGCATTTTCTCCTGGCGTTTCATCTGCATCTGTGGCTGGCATCTTCACTTTACTTATTGCATTCCTCATTAAATTTTGAGAGGGACATTTTAGAATTGATAAGTTGATGATGAGAAACTTTAAACATTCCAATAAAGGGGCTTTTAGAAGCAGGGGCATGGTGGTGCAGCAGGTTAAGCCACTAAGCTGCTGAACTTGCTGATCAGAAGGTCGATAGTTGGAATCCATGGACGGGGTAAGCTGCCGTTGCTAGCCCCAGCTTCTGCCAACCTCGCAGTTCAAAAACATGCAAATGTGAGTAGAACAATAGGTACCGCTCTGGCAGGAAGGTAATGGTGCTCTATGCAGTCATGCTGGCAACATGACATTGGAGGCATCTATGGGCAACTGGCTCTTTGGCTTAGAAATGGAAATGAAAACCATCCCCCAGAGTCGGACACAACTAGATTTAATGTCAAGGGGAAACCTTTACCTTTACCTTTAGAAAGCACTTTGAAATGCTGTTAACACACCCTTTAAAGGTAACCGAAAAGTTATTTTTATTTTATTTTATTTTTTAAAACCAAAAAGTAACTAAAAGTAATAAACAATTTTTATTCATTAATTAACTCAAAACTAGATTAGCGCTAATGCTGTTGTTATTTTACTTTCAACACATGATTCCATTACAGCTTTTTTTGTGAAAACTGTAACTCATTTCAGTGAAGGATAAATATAAAGGTTTTCCCCTGACATTAAGTCCAGTCATGTCAGGGCACCGTTACTTTCCCACCAGAGCAGTACCTATTGATCTACTCACATTTTGCATGTTTTGAACTGCTAGGTTGGCAGAAGCAGAGGCTGACAGCGGGTGCTCAAGTCGCACCCTGGATTCAAACTTGTGACCTTTCGGTCAACAAGTTTAGCAGCTCAGCAGTTTAACCCACTACGGTTTAACCCACTGTGCCGCCAGGGGCTCCAATTACAGGGAAATATATCACTATGTAACTTCCAGGCTATGATAATAGACTGCCCATGAATTTTGTGTACTATTTAGAGAGAATTGGCATGATTGAAGGAACAATACTACCTACATTTTTAAAATTCTAGAAGTTCTGTTCTATAAAAAGCTACTCAAAAATAAATTATACTAAGTTTAGTGGGGCTTACTCCCTAGTAAGTGAATATTGGCTTGTACCCTAATGCCTGCAAAGTGCTTTGGAACACAGATATTTATCTGAGCAACAGTGCCATCTATTGAGACTTACTGTCAAACCAAGTTTCTGTTCCATTCCAGCCCAGATGAAAACTGGAGAGACAGGCTGCAAAAGTAAGGTTGTTTTTGCCCAGGCCAGATTTTCCATATTTTACGATTGTCTTTAATCACTAAAATATAGCCAAAATCCCAAGGTCATCATTTATAAATGGGAAAACCAGGTTTACAAAATAGTGTCTATTGTCTGTCTTTGTCTTTCAGCATTTGCTGATCAGTTTCTTCAAACATGTCACCCGAGTCCCTATCTTTCTCTAATTTCCTTTCATTTGCTCTTATGCCAGAACTAACCAGAGCAGGGGGGATTTGTATACTCATACAATATTGTTTATGATTACCCTCCCCCCCCCCCCAATTTTCAACCCCCCCCCCCTGAAATTTTCAACCCTCCCCGAATTTTTTTTCTGGCTACAGCCCTGACTGTATAATGTTTCAACAGTCACATTGCTGGCTTAACTCATTTATTTTCCATTTTGTATATAACGGGGCTATTTTGTTGTACTTACTAACTCAAGAACCCATTCATATTGCACTTTTCAAGGGATCTGTAAGACGTCATTTCTTTAATGGTTAAGTGGGAAACTTAGCTACAACTAAGCCCAGTGCCACCTGGAGGCAAAACCTTATAATGGTATTATCCACTCAAGGGCAAATAGTGAGATATCATGGCTTCCTCCACAATAATCTGGATTGAAAATAAACATGTATCCCTAAAAAAGATATCACTCTATGTATCTATAATAAAAGCTCCCATGCAGAGGCGGCCCTAGGTAATTTTCAATGGTAAGCAAACATTATTTTGCCCCCCCCCTCCCCCCAACCAATCACTGATATATATTTTCTGTTCATCGTGGAAGTTCTCTGTGCCATATTTGGTTCAATTCCATCATTGGTGGAGTTCAGAATGCTCCTTGATTGTAGGTGAACTATACATCCCAGTAACTACAACTCCCATATGTCAAGGTCTATTTTCCCCCAAGAGTGCCTCAAGAGCACCCCTGGACAAAATCAGCTATACTGCAAATGCTTACTTTGCGTAATGGGTTGAGCCGCCCCTGCTCCCATGCTTTCATGGAGTGAGCCAATTCTCTCTCTCTAAGGTGGTGCCACAGATCTATAGTCTATTCTTGGAAAAGTTACTTTTTGGATTATAATTCCCAGAATCCCCCAACCAGCATTGTGCCCATTCATCCAACTCTCTACAACAGTGGTTCTCAACCTGTGGGTCCCCAGGTGTTTTGGCCTACAATCCCCAGAAATCCCAGTTTACTAGCTGTTAGGATTTCTAGGAGTTGAAGGCCAAAACATCTGGGGACCCACAGGTTGAGAACCACTGCTCTACAAGGTTAGGAAATAGCCAAGAATGAACCACAGATGAGGAAATCTGAAATTGAGATCTCCCGCTGTTTCTTTTAAAAGCCATTGCAGGTCTGATATGCTGTGCCAGAAAAATTTCACAAACCCCATCTGATTTATTGCAACGTTTCCAGGATCTATAATATGCCCCACCCAATCTTTATTTGCCCTGAAGGGGAAAACAGATATCTGTACAGGATGAGTAAAAAGAGTATCCGTATACACCCTTCAAATTTAGAACCTGTAAAGCTGTATGCAGATATTTTAGCTGCCTTCTGCAAAGCACACTCTTCCATGTTCCTTGGAGAAGGCACAGGGGAAACCTGCATGTATCAGAACTCAGCATTATGAATTCCAACCCCTCAGGGTTCCTTAAAATTGCAGAGGGTGATAAGATGATGGGCAGACTAAGAGACATCAATTCTTGCTGTGTTATAATCACCATCGTAATCACACTGAACGATTATGATGCACTTGGCAATTTCAAAGCTTTGCATGAACATTAATGGAGTAATTAAACTTCACAGTAGAGCTGTACTCTGTGCCAAAAGTCCTGGAAAAAGGAATCCTCTCACATTTAATATCAAGGAATCTGAAATTCTGCGCCAAAGGAACTCACATTCCCCACTCAGAAGAAACTCTGTGAAGTAAATAACATTCTTTAAAGTGAAAAGTATGCAGCTTGTCTGTTAGCATTCATAAAATATTATTTCTAGCGCCCGCTTTTTGCTTGATAGTCAAGCAGTGCTTCTTATCAGTCAAAGCATGGTCCAGAGTAACTCTCAGGTATTTGGGTCTGCTGCAATTCTCCACTGGGATTCCTTACCAGATAATCCTCAGAGCTTGAGAAGATAGTCTATTCTTAAGATAAAAAGCACATGTCTGCATTTGAGATAGATTAGGAATCAACTATTTTTCTCTGAAATAGACAGTAAGAGTACCTAAAGCTTTTGAGAACTTCTGTTCAACCATTTCAAAGCTCCCTGCTTGAGCGGTGATGACACGATCATCAGCATAGATGAAACTCTCTGCTCCTTCTAGCAGTGGCAGATCATTTGTGTAAATGTTAAACATTGATGGAGCAAGCATGCTTCCCTGAGGTAGGCCGTTCTTCTATTTTTGCCATCTGCTTCTCTGACCCTGGAACTCAAGAAAAAAGCTCTTGTTTTGTAGCAGATTTCCTATGAAATAAAGGTGGTAATCCTTTATTATGTTATACATTTTTTTCAGGTGGAGGTGATGATTTACAGTATCATAAGCTTCTCTGTTGAGAAAACAGGACAGTGAGCTCTTGTGATCCCCAGGACTTGAATCCAGGACGCTCTGTGGATACCAAAATGGATGGATGCTGAAGTCCCATGCTATAGCATGGTGTAGTAAAATGGAATCTATAATACAAACTGGTAAAAAAAATCAAGGTTTGAATATTGCATTTTGAAAAATATTTTCAAGCAATGGATGACTGGATCCATGGTTGCAGCCTCTGTAGATATGGAAAGCTGACTGTATTAGAAATAGTAGTGATCTGTAGTCAGTCATTTAGTAATAACTAAAGCCTTACTAAGTTCAGTTGAAGGTGTAATTTGACAATGGATACAGTCACTCTTTTGACCCTGTACCTGTAAGTTACTATATGAACTTGTGTATTAGAAACTTTAGTCAAACAGTGGACCCAAAAAACTTTATCTGGGCATCTGGATTATCACTATACAGTATCTTAACTCTCATCAAGAAAATGACCTATTCCCTTCTGTGTAGAGGAATGAAAAGTGCGAAGTTAGTCTGTCATGGGAGAACTACTCCCCATCTTCTCTTCTCTTCTCTTCTCTTCTCTTCTCTTCTCTTCTCTTCTCTTCTCTTCTCTTCTCTCATCTGGTTTTTTTGAATGGCTGGTCAGGGGAATAGCAGTAGCAGTTCTTTGGCATCTGCTGGGGTTAGGTTCCAGGTCCCTCATCACTCCCATGGATACCAAAATCCTTGAGTGCTCAAATCTGATTATATACAATGGCATAGCAAAACAACATCCTTTATTTAAAATAGCAAACAACTAAAGCAGTTGCCCAAGAATTTGTGAAACAGTAGGCGCTACAACAAGGAATGCCTACACATCAGTTTATTGTTCAATGCATGGCAAAATCAGGGTTTACTTCTAGGATTTTTAAAAATATATTTCAAGTCATGGTCAGTTGGATACATGGATGTAGAACTTGTAGAAGGTCAACTGCATTTTAGTTAGTTTTGAGAAACAGGAAGGGAAATTGCAACCATAAGTGTAACTAATTACATTGGCAATTCCAAACTTTTATGGTCACTATCCTGTAATTACTTTACATATTGTGCTCTGACAGTGGGCTCATCTTTGGATCTCAGTCACTATGAATCACTAGGACCAGTTGCTCTCTTCAGCAAGCTTACAGCAAATCTCTCCATGGCTCAAAACAGCAGTAGCAAGCTCCTGGCATTTCTAGTGGAGAAGGTTGTATTTTGTTTTTGTCCCATTGAACCAATTATTAAAGACAGACTACAAAAGGAATGTAGTAGTGAAGGCTTCCTATTCACTATTTGAAAGCAGGATGACTTTGAAGTCATTTCCGAGTTATTGGTAACCCTAAGATAGGATTTTTTCTGGAACGGAGAGCATGAGACTCACCCAAAGTGACCCAGTGAGTTTCCATGCCTGAGCAGGGAGTCGTAGTTCATCATTCAAACTACTTCATCATACAACTCTCTTCATAGTGTTAGGTAAGTGTTAGGTAAGTTTCCCCTGACATTAACTCCAGTCGTGTCCAGCTCCGAGGGTTGGTGCTAATCTCTATTTCTAAGCCAAAGAGCCAGTGTTGTCCGTAGACACCTCTAAGGTCATGTGGCCAGCATGACTGCATGGAGCACTGTTACCTTCCCACCGGAGTGGTACCTATTGATCTACTCATATTTGCATGTTTTTGAACTGGTAGGTTGGCAGAAGCTGGGGCTAACAGTGGAAGCTCATGCCACTCCCCGGATTCGTACCTGCGACCTTACAGTCAGTAAGTCCAGCAGCTCAGTGCTTTAATCCACTGCGCCACCTTCTTCATAGTGTTACTTTTTTACATTTCACTGTGTGTTCCTTATATCTCTGCTGTATGGTACTTGGGTCATGTTTCTATTGCAGGCCATATATTGACTAGTTTGTATTTGAATAATATATCTTCTCTATATATTATTGCTTCTTCTGCAAATTATCCTATAATACTTTTACATCATAGTCATGAGTAGTGATTTGGGTATTAGACATAAGGCTTTGGGAAACCAAACTTGGCAATGGGTACCTGTTGGATGACCTTGAGTACATCACACTCTCTGAGCCTCAGTGGAAGGTAAAGGCAACCCCCTCTGAACAAATCTTG
The DNA here is from genome assembly GCF_037176765.1 of Anolis sagrei. NCBI lineage: Eukaryota > Metazoa > Chordata > Lepidosauria > Squamata > Anolidae > Anolis > Anolis sagrei. The sequence continues at coordinate 31,542,078 of NC_090026.1, forward strand.
CCAAAAATATGTCATGAGCCTTAGGGTCACCATGTCAGAAATGATTTGGAGGCACACAACAACAACCGCAAGGAGCTATCAGATTAATATTTTATATTGTGTTCTCAGCACAATTTCCCTGTTATTTGGTCCCTGGATTAATTGTCTTATGGAATGGATGGTATATTTGAACCTTGTGAAATGTCAAGAAGATATCCAAAAACCATTCAAGGGTTGATGTGGCAGCCAGGAGCAGACTGAGACATTTTGCCCTCTGACACAGGGCAAAAAATGGCAATCCCACCCAAGTCAAGGAAAATGCATAGTCCTTGAGGCCAACTAAGTAAATTTGGCACAAGGAGAAAGTTCTAAAAGCACCATTCCCACTTCTCGACAGTAATAATGCAATAATAACAAATTAAACAGCTAACAATTCCTCGTCCTTTCAACTCTGCCTCACTCTGGCAGAGTCAGACTTGTTAGAAACTCTAATTTCAGCCAGTGGCAGTTGATAGTTTCAAAGTTCATAAGGCACTGAACACAAAGTACTGAACTTTGGGGTGGTAGAATTAAGCACTTTGGATAGATCTTTTCAAGGTCAAAACAAAATCCAGATTAAAGTGTTAGGTGGAAAGGAGGGAACACTGGCTTATGAATGGACCCAGTGATTTGAACACATCGACTAAAACCAGACAGGAGTGTATTTTTTTCTTCAAGTCATTCTTATCAGACTTGAACATAGGCCCTTCTATTCAGAGTTTATGAAATTGCCTTGTGAAAGTTGCTAGCTCGGTATCCAGATATGAATTCCATCTCTGGGAAGCATGAAGTTTGCAAAAGGCTTGAGGGCCATGCTTCTGCATTTCAACATGGAGATAGAATTGTCTTCCAACAGGACATAAAGACTGACCACTTTGTAGAAGCAGCAGCACCCTTGCATCTATCTACCACACATGTCATGTGAGGCAACCTCTTACACGTGTGCTCACACACCCACCATTCGTGGTTGATCAAAGAAACAGCTTCTGATGCTGGGGTAGAATTATCAGGATGAAGTAATATATTAAGGGTGGGACTGAGAGGCAACTATACTCATGCATAGTGGAGGTGGTGACCATAGTAAAGTAATGTGGGTGGACCTAGAAGTTTGATCACAGTTGACACCAAGAGATGCCATCGGATTCATTGCTGTGATACCAGTGAATACACACACTAATTTTTACAGCTATTCACACTTCAGCTTTTCCAGATTGTCCAGAAAGTCTTTCAGGTCCCTTCTACACTGCCCTATATCTCAAAATCTGATCCCAGATTATCTGATTTAAACTGGATTAGATGAGTCTCCACTATCAGATAATCTGGGATAAGAAAATAATCTGGGATCAGATTCTGGGATAGTGTAGAATGGGCCTCAGTGTCAAATTTCTGGCAGGAGCAGCATGCAAAATAAACCAACCCCAACATTTCCTAGAATCCAAAATAATTAAATGGAGGCTAGCGTACTTTACACATATCACAAGACAACATGACCCATTGGAAAAGATGATGGTCTTCATTTATTTATTATATAATGCCTTTTCCTCCAATAGTGAGACTCAAAGTAGGCAACAGAAGGTCAGCAAGGAAGGGCCATTCAAGCCTTCCTAGGAAGGGTGTTCAAGAGCCTAGGCATTAGACTTGAGAAGGCCATGGAAATCCTCTGAATGACTTTGAGCAAGTCATACAATCTCAGCTTCAGAGACAAACTCCTTCCGAACAAATCTTATGAAGAAGCCTCAATGAGAGGTTCACTTAAGGGTCATTATAAGTTGGAAAGTTGGACATGACTTGAAGGTACACAACAACATTAAATGGAGTAGGGAAGAAGAAGCCTGCATTATAAGGAAGCCATGGTTATAATTTTGCAAAACTGGAATAAACCTTTTGATAGTAGGGTGACGTGGAGGTCTCTCACTCCTAGGGTCACCATAAGTCTAGGCCAGTGGTTCTCAACCTGGGGTCCCCAGATGTTTTTGGCCTTCAACTCCCAGAAATCCTAACAGCTGCTAAACTGGCTGGGATTTCTGGGAGCTGTAGGCCAAAAACATCTGGGGAGCCCAGGTTGAGAACCACTGGTCTAGGCTGACTTGATAGCAATTAAAAACCGCAATAAGACAAAGATAGTAGTCATAAAACCAAGAGTGGATTCATCACCTGGTGGTAATGTTTCACTGGCCACCCAGTCAAATCTAAAGGGCCCTGAATTCATGATCTTTTGAATATAGGTTGCTCCAAGATCACAACACTGTCCAGAACAGGCAAGAGCACTGTCTAAGGCAGATCCAAGAGAAGTTGTCTGAGACACAGAATAAGAGGGAAATGAGGATTTGTTCTTCAGAAAAGAAAAATGATCAGGAAGCAAAGGAAGAATGGCAGAGAGAGAGAGAGAGAGAGAGAGAGAGAGCTGCTAGCTCTTCCTTTGTTGTATGCTGTATGAGGCAGTCACCTCATTTTTCCTCGTGGTAGAACCAGCCTTGGCCATATAAGTCAGTTTCCTGTTAGTACATTACCCTGGAAAAAAGGCAGCAGATGTTACAGACATCAAAGTGGGAAATAGGTTACTTGGAGCTGTCAGATTGTCTGTCTTGGCTCATGGCAGAAGTGTGATTCTGAAAAAAAAAAATCGAACTTCTGGCATAGAGTGTTTGGCAAGCTCTAGCCAAACACTCCAGCACTGTCTCCCTTTAATAGAGGCAGTTTTTCTGATACCTATATGTCTGTGTTTTGACTGTCTTTTTGGCTTCTGGGAAAGTGTTCTTCTAGAATTATTGTATTGCCAAAAGCATTTTTAAAAAAAATAATAACCAAGGAATAGAAACAAAAATCAAGATTGTGTAATGACTTCACGGATCACAACATTGGCATTCCCACTCCATTGGAAACCTTACACAAGCCTGAGCTCCACGAAAATGTTGTTAACGTGAGTTACTACTGCTGTCATTACTTAGAAGTTCAACAAGCATGAATAAGTCATCCTGGAAATAAATTTTTGGTACTAGGGTCATTTTCCTTCAACATTTAGTTAGACTGCACACTTTATAACATTGGTCAAAGCACCAAAACTTCCTAGAAAACTGCATCTTGACTGTCATGGAAATTGGACAGCTTTGGTCATTTTGATAGGACAGAACGGAGGAACACTCTTCAGGAGTCTTCATGACTAGAGAGGTGACTGCATCATATGCCCAAACAGTAATTATCCAGATGCTTTTGGGACTTTTACTCATCTGGCAAAATCTGCTGTGTGCTTTCAAGTCATTTCCGAATTATGACGACCCTAAGGCAAGGTTTGTTCAGGAGAGTTTGCCATTGCCTTCCTTTGAGGCCGAGTATGATTTGCCCAAGGTTACTCAATACGTTTCCATGGCTGAACAAGGATTTGGACTCTGGCCTTCAGAGTGACACACTCAAACCATTACACTACACCGGCTTAAAACCAGCAAAATGTAGCTTTAAGCAAAGTCAGTGAAGTTTTGAAAGGAATAGGCCTATAGCTTTAAATCAGATTGCTGCCTCCTATTGAATACTGGAGTCTATAGTTTAGGGAAGGGCCTTTAAACTGCTCAGCCAGGGAGATCCTGGACCTCACTAAATTACAAACCCCAGAATTCTACAGGAGGCAGCAACTGAATTAAAAGTCTAGTGCAGGGACTCTCAAATGTTTTCAGCCACGGAGCCCTTATTGAAGCAAAAGTTTATGATGGAGCCCCAAGACATGTTTATATATTATATTATACACTAGCTCGGGGACCCAGTAGTGCCCAGGTTATTAGAAAAAGGCATTGTTTGTTTTGGGATGTTAGGTAATATTACTGAAGTTTGGTCCAGATCCTCAATTCCTCTGTTTGCTGTGTACCATAGAAAGGGGTAGGAAAGGGCTAAGGGAGAAGCAGTGGGTGGGGTCATGCAAATTCCACAGCAATTGAGAGAGAAAGGAACCCTGGGATGTGAAGGAAAATCAGAACATCTAGGATAAAACTGTCCCCTCATGAAAAACTTTACTTGGGTGGGGGGCAGTATGATGTTTGCAGAGGACATCGGCAGGGTTTGGGCTACATGTTCATGGTGCTCACTATAGCCTGCAATGTCAGTGGAGGGAGGGACATGGGTGTCTCCTGCTCAGTGCAAACTATAGCTGTTTGTGGTGTGGAGAGTCTCTCTGTATAAGTGGACACCTTCACCTTATACACACACACATTTTCACTTTTATTATGTGTATAGATTATATATAGTGTGTGTATCAGGCATGTGCAAACTTTTTGACACACTGTGTTTTAAAATTTAACAGGCGAACTAAGCCAGTGGCAGATGGTTGGAGAGTGTTTGTGTGAACTAATTGAAAAAAACATGAAAAAATTCCTATGCACATTTCTCGGTTGTAGTGGGAAAAAAGGAAAGAAAAAATTACAATATATTTAAAATGAAGAACAGTTTTAACCAACATAAACTTAACAGTATTTCAATGGGATCTCCCAGGGGCCATACAGTCGAACCTCGTTATCCCATGCAGGAAAAGCACAATCAAAGCACTCCCTGAGTGGTGAGAGGGAAATAGGGTTTTGGAAGCAGGCAAATCAAAGAGGAAATGATGTGGGTGGTGAGGAAAAAGGGCTTTTGGCAGCGAGGGAAATGGGGGGGGAAGGCTTTTGACAGCAAGAGAAGTGAAGAAAAAAGATTTTGGCCACAAGGGAAGTGGGAGGAAACGTCTTGGCAGCAAGGGAGGTGGGGGGAGAGGAAGAGCAGGAACATTTGAGGGGAGAAGAGAAGGGAATTGTGGAGCCCTCGATATGCTCCACGGAGCCCCAAGGACTCTGCGGAGCATACTTTAAGAACTACTGCTCTAGTGTGTTGAAGTACTAAGAGTGCTTTTGAAACATGAGGAGGGGGGAGAAGAAAGAATGTTAGGATCAGGAAAAAAAACTACAGCCAGCCTTTCACATCAACTAAAGTTAGGGGACAAGACCCCGCAGACAGGGAAAGACTTCAATATTTTAAAACTGTTTTTTTTTTATCTGAGAGAACAACTATCTAGAAAGCTCTAGGTCTTCCAGTGCAACTCTAAAAATTGACTATAGACTCACATCGGAGGATGTAGAAATGTCTACAGACGTATTTCGCCTAGGAATCTCTAAGTCCCTAATGACTTTATGGCCAATTTCTGGTATCAGTTTTGGGCTTTAGGCTCAGGTGATCAAAATCAGGATGGGACTGCAAGAATGAAACCTTGACAGGTCTCTTGTATCATTAATAGTTGTGTAGAGCAACACATTTCTGTGGGTGTTTCTTGTGATTTTGTTCTAAAGTGAGTTGAAGATTTTTGAATAACCAGATGTCCCAGCTAATGATTTGTTAGTCTATGAACATGAATTACCACTCCCCCTGACAAACAAGAAATCCAAATCATGTATGAATTTGGAACCAGGAACCAGGAACATTAGAGAAATTCACGAAAATTCATTTTCATAATAAGCTGCCCAGAAAGTCTACCTGTTGAAGATAAAACCAGGGGCTCATTCAAACTATAATGATGCAATTTTAAATGCCATGGCTACGTCCTATCAAATCCTGGATTTGCTGTTCAGGGAGGGGCATTTAGATTTCTCAGCCAAAGAGCTCAAGTGCCTCACCAAACTACAACTCCCAGGATTCAATATGATGCTGCCATGGCAAATAATAATAGTAGTAGTAGTAATAATATTTTTTAAAAAAACTTTATTTGTACCCCGCTACCATCTCCCCAAGGGACTCGGTGCTGCTTACATGAGGCCAAGCCCACAATACAACAAAAACAATAGCAATAATAATACAAATAATAAATAAATTCACAAACAGAAAATAGCAAGAAACATTAACAATAACACAGTGACGTTTAAAAACCTATGGCAGGACAAATGTACTAATTAAAATATTAAAAAATAATGCTGGGCATGACCAGGTGACATATAAACATGATAGAAATTTTGGAGAGGGATAGAGCATGTAGACAATCCTAGATCACTAAAAAGTGCATTTAGGGACATATTGCTGGGAGTTTCCTTATTCTGGGAAGGCACACGTTTTCAGTCTCCTCCTAAAGACTGCCAGTGTTGGGGCATGTCTGATGTCCCTGGGAAGTGAGTTCCAGAGTCAAGGGGCCACCACCGAGAAGGCCCTGTCCCTCATCCCCACCAGTCGTGCTTGCGATGGAGGCGGGAGCGCGAGCAGGGCCTCTCCAGATGATCAAAGAGATCTTGTGGGTTCATACACAGTGATGCGGTCACATAGGTAGGCGGGCCCCAAACCGTTTAGGGCTTTGTAGGTAAGCACCTGCACCTTGAATTGGGACCGGAAAATGAACAGCAGCCAATGGAGCTCCTTAAACAGGAGGGTTGACCGCTCCCTGTAAGGAGCACCAGTTAACAACCTGGCCGCCGCTCGTTGGACCAATTGAAATTTCTGGGCCGTTTAAAGCAGAAAACATTAGATGATTGGTGTTTAACGGGTTAGGTTCCAGGACCTACCATAGATGCAAAAATCCATGGATGCACATCCCCCATTATATTATAATAGTGTAGTAAAATGGCATCCTATATATAAAATGGCACAAACAATATTTCCTTTTTGGATTTTTTTGTTTTGAATATTTTCAAGCCATCGATGGATAAATCTGGGGGTACAGAATCCATGGATACAAAGGGCTATTATAATGCTATAGTTTTGAAGCTTGAATGGGTGTCAGCTCTTCTATGCCCAAAGACAAATACATCCTCTGATTCACTCATCCCAAAGTTATCTACTTTTATGAGACTGAAATCCCATCAATAGATCTTACTTCCAAGGAAATGTGATTAGGATCAGTGCATAAAGCTCATTAAGAACAGACAGTATCTGTCATCCAGTTGCTCCTTCCAATCTTGTTCTTCTCATTTCCTCCAGTTCCTTTCCCTCCCTCCGTGGCTTTGCCTGTCTTCACAACCACCACCAGCCTCCTCCTGCATTGGGAAGAACCAGGAAAGGCGAAAGCCTACGGCATCTTCCAATTGTCTCTTGAGAGGGGAGGCTGGCAGCATGCAACTGGCTCCACGGCATTCCAACCGGCTTGGTTCTTTGTGAAGCAGGAAGGCCCCCGGGCTGAGCCCCTCCTACAATCTGGAGGCACTGGAGTGTCCCATTGGGGACCAGAAGAACAGGTTGGGGAGCGTGACAGATTCTTTTTAGGGAGCATCATTACCAAAGGTTTCAGGTATGGAAAGCCAAAGCAGAAGGGTTGCCAGCAAGCAGCTCATAATGGGCTATTGTGCAGCTTGTGAGCTCTTATTCAAGAGATTCCAAGTTTTCAATTTTTAAAAATCTTTTTCTAGTTCTTATTGCCCTAATGCAATAAAAATGCAATGCAAAAATGTTCAAGGATCAAGGCCGAAAAGGAAAAAAAGTAAGGAAAACCTAAATTCATTATGAGTTTCCTTCAGTTTGTATAATTTTGAATATCATCTATCAAGGATATTTCAAGAATTAGACATAAAAAAAATCTAGTAACACTTTTAACATTAACTGGGGAAAGGAAAAGCTTTAATGGAACCGGTCCATTTCAGCAGACGTAGCTTACGCTAGATATTTCTTCTCACCAATTAGTCTCAAAGGAGCTTTTTTTTTTTTTTGACATGAGAGAAGCCTCCCATAAGGATGGAAAAACATCAAAACATCTGGGTGTCTCCTGGGCAATGTCTTTGCAGATGGTCAATTCTCTCACACCAGAAGTGACTTGCAGTTTCTCAAGTTGTTACTGACACCAAAAAAAGGAAGGGCATACTTTGGCTGGTAGGCTGTTAGGAATTGTGGAAGTTGAAGTCCAAAACACCTGGAGGGCCGAAGTTTGCCCATGCCTACTTTATACGAGGGTTGAATGAAAAGTAATGCCTCCACCTTTGTTACTTGGGTTTGGATGGGAATATTTTAATAAATCAAACACAGAAATAATCCTTAAAATGTGCTCTTTAACTATCACTATTCATTTTTCCACATAATCACCAGACAATTGGATACATTTCTGCCAACGATGAACAAGTTTTCTGAAGCTGTCACGGATGAAGTCGACACTCTCTTCCGCAACCCATCATGCAGAGATCTTCCCATAGCCAAGCAAAGCAATAATGCGACCCACACATTCTTGTGAAATGTCGATTATGCTTGAAATTTCTTTCTGAGTGATACGACGATCGTCTGGAATCAATCTGTCAACCTTTTGCTTGTGAAACTCGGTGGTTGCTGTCACAGGGCATCCAACTCTTTGTTTGTCACGCAAGTCAGATGTTCCCACTTCAACATCTTTAAACTTACTTGCCCAGCGACGCACAGTACTCACATCAACACAATCACCACAAACAGCTTGCATTCTCTGATTAATCTCTTTTGAAGTGACACCTTCTGCTGTCAAGAATTCAATGACTGCATGTTGCTTGTCGCATTGACTGACCGTCTGTGCAGGGTTCCATACTTTGCACTTTAACAACACAACCATCAAGGTTTCCTGCCAAAATGGAACTGTAAGGAGAGTCTACTGAACAAGCCAGTACCTGCCACATACCAGTACTGCCATCTGCTGAGGAGTTACGAAGGTGGAGGCATTGCTTTTCATTCAACCCTCGTATGCTAAAAGATTGCACTAGCTACCTGTCTTGAGTGTTATTGCATTTATAAGTGAGCTGAGCCTCAATCCATTAAGTATAGTGTCTACATCTAGCAGCTACAAGTGTCTGGGTGCCTATTTTGTTTTGCTCTGAATATCAAAGGATGGGATGCAAAGGAAATGCAAAGGAAGTGCATGGTATCCCCATAGGGAAAATCATGCAGTTGTTATTATTGTTGCATGCCTTCAAGTGGTGTCCAGCGTATAAGGCAATCATATCACAGACCTTTCCAGGGCTGAGAGTGAGTGATTTCCCCAAGGCGCCCGCTCTATTTTCTATTTCTCACTTTGATTGCATATTAGATTGATAGTCTTTAAAATCAACCAATAATTCAGAAAGAAATAACATCCAGATTACTTTCTGGTTTTCTTTTATAAAAAGACTTATCCTGGGTCTACAACTACATACTTGACAAAATTACCCCCATGTCCCCTAAAGGGAGTCGGGGGGAAGGGGGGGGGGGCACAAAAACAATTCTGGGAACACAAAGGCCAAACATTGCCCGTACTGAAATGGACACTTGAATCAATTCATCTCACTTATGTAAGCTTGACCTTTGCCCATTTGGGCTGATAAGACCCAGTAGAGTGGTTCAAGGGAAAAGTAAATCCTTCAGGAAGGTACCTGCTGTTTTGAAAAAGGCACCATCCAATAGAACGGTGGTTCCTAACCTGCGGCCGGCGGCCCAGCAGTGGGCTGCGAGAACGAAAATTTGATCCGTGAACCTCCTTCCTCTTTATTTATTTATTTTATTTCCGCTCCTTTCCACAGAGCTGACCAGCCCCACCCCTTTTGGTATTACTTTTGGAGAGTGGTCCCTGGTCAAAGTGGTCCCCAGTCAATTGGTCCCTGGTAAAAGTGGTCCCTGGTCAAATTGGTTCCTGGTCAAAGTGGTTCCTGGTCAAAGTGGTCCCTGGTCAAAGAGGTCCCTGGTCAAAGTGGTCCCTGGTTAAGTGAGCCCTTGTCAAGTGAGCCCTGGTTGTAGCTGGAAATTTAAGATGTTCATGGGGGAATAGGAAAAGGAAGACAGGAGGAGGAGGAGGAGGAGGAGGAGGAGGAGGAGGAGGAGGAGGAGGAGGAGGAAGAGGAGGAGAAGAAGAAGAAGAGGAAGAAGAAGGAGAAGGAGAAGAAGGAGAAGAAGAAAGATGAGTGAGAAGATAGAATATGTATATGCTGGAACAATACAAAAAGGTCAACCAATGTGATTCAAAGCTCTGGAAATCAAGACTATTGAGAACTGAGTATGTTTCACTTGAAGAGGAAAGGACTGAGAAGTAACATGATAGCCATCTTTAAGTGCCTATAGAGATATCATATAGATCAGGCATCCTCAAACTTGGATCTTCTGGCTGTTTTGTCCTCCAACTCCCAGAAGCCCTAGACAGCTTGTTCAATGGTCAGGAATTCTGGAAGCTGATGGCCCAAACAGCTGGAGGGCCACAGTACCTGGTTTAGATTATGAAGTGAACTTGCTTTTGCCTGCTCCATATTAGAATGAGAATGAATGGATTCAAACTGCAAGAAATTAGAGCCCTCTTAAATATTAGGAAGAACATCTTTATTGTAAGAATTGTTTGATAATGGAATAGACTCTTAGAGTGTGGTGAACTTTCCTTCTTTGATAGTCATGATACAGAGTTTGGGTGGAGATACTTTAGCTGTGTATCCAAGCATGGTTAGGAGACTATATGATCCTTGTGTCCTCTTCCAAATCTATGGTTCTTTGATTCTATGATCCCTTCAGGGAGGCACCGACTTTGCTAGAAATGAAACCCAAACCTGGAACCAACAGAACCAGGCTGAACCTTCTGGAATAGGACCAGTGCACACAGCTATTTAGGACATTCCCCAGGATGCCAGTATTGGGAGAAACATCATGGAAACTTTTCTCTCCCTTCCTACTCTTACCCAACGTTGGCTAAGCAATGGATACACAAACACCTTGTTTACACCTGAGCCCAAGGTGAAATGTGATCCACATCCCAACATTCATTCCATTGGGATGAAAAGTCATGTGTGGAAGTTCATCCCATCTGCTTGTGAATCATAGGTTGAAAACCAAACAGCAAGAGGACACCCCCTTCCCTCCTACACCCATCAGTAATGAATCACTTTTTGGTCTGAGATGTTCATGGTGGCTGTCATTCATTTACCACTGAGAAAAACAGCACAACAGCCTGTTCTTCATTACCATGTGATGAGCTATTCCACCGATGTTTGTCTCAAATGTCACATGGAATCTACCAGCTCTTTATACTCCAGGGTTGTACCTCAAGCATTTCTCCCAAGCTGGAATATCCACCCTAATAATCTTTTAAAAGCTGCTGACAATGCAGTGGGATTTATGGGCCCCCAGCAGGTCTGCAAATACAAGTTTGAAGATTCTATCTCTGGGTTCCATCATCCATCTGTAATTTGAGGTTCCTTCTAAAGAGGAGTTGAGTAGGAAAAAAATGGGGCTGAATGGATTTATAATGTATAATCAAGTGGACTCTGCTCAATCAAATATCTAGAATTTACTCTCAAATCTACTCATTTTACTTGGAAATATTGGAATAACTTGAAAATCTCAAGCAAGATCAAATAATCCCTTCTCCGTCTTATCATTTGGGGGCATCAGTGTTTGAGAAGGAGGACAAAGAAAAAAGATCTCAACTTCCTAAACAACAGATTTCCATTATAATCAGTTGATTGGTGTGGTTTATTGTAAACTATGGATAGAAAATGTGAACCTGATGCACTGGGGAAGCAATATTGTACTAAGAGTTATGGAGATTGGGGCAAACCATATGGAGCACTGCCAGACATTTACAGCCATTGCCCTTTAGTATCTGCTGCTTGAGGTAGTTTCATTCTCTTCCTAATGGTATGACCAGTTCTCCCACCTGGCAACCACCACAGATTGAACTGGCCGAACAATTAGAGGTGCCACATTGCAAAGAACTACCTGGCGCATCACAGTTTACTATGGCTTTTCATTGGGTGAAAAAGTATTGAGCTAGGAAACAAATTGTATTTCTAAGTGCAAAGATTACTGCAGACGCAGACTGCAGCCAAGAAATCAGAAGACGTTTACTTCTTGGGAGGAGAGCAATGGTCAATCACGATAAAATAGTGAAGAGTAGAGACATCCTACTGGCATCGAAGATTAACATAGTTGAAGAAATGGTATTCCCCATAGTAACCTATGGATGTGAAAGCTGGATCATAAGGAAGGCTGAGTGAAGGAAGATAGATGCTTTTGAACTGTGGTGTTGGAGGAAAATTCTGAGAGTTCTTTGGGCCATGAGAAGATCCAACCAGTCCATACTTCAGGAAATAAAGCCCGACTGCTCATTGGAGGGAAGGATATTAGAGGCAAAGATGAATTACTTTGGCCACATAATGAGAAGACAGGAAAGAGAAGAGAATGATGCTGGGGAAAATAGAAGGAAAAAGGAAGAGGGGCCGACTAAGGTCAAGATGGATGGATGGTATCCGTGAAGTGACTGGCTAGACTCTGAAGGAGCTGGGGGTGGTGACGCCTGACAGGGAGCTCTGGTATGGGCTGGTCTATGAGGTCACAAAGAGTCGGAAGTGACTGAATGAATAAACAACAACAAGGAATCAAAGACATTGATTCCAGGCCCATCTCTTCTTCATTAACCAAAGAAATCCCACTTGTCTCTGCTTTTGAACAAGTACGCCATTTGCTTGTTCAAAACACAGGATCCTGTTCTTTCCCCTGATCCAACGCAGCAGTTTGTTCAAAAACAGAGAAAGCCATGAGCCTTGTTTTCACTTTCCTTCGATGTCAAAAAGGGAAATGAAGCGGCGTGCAGTAACAGAAAACTTAATGAAAACAATACAATTATGCTTAATTGGATTAATAAGGGTTTGAGCACAATGTTGATTTAATAAGTCACAGAGGGAGATTTCTCTCTTGTTCATTTCATAACATCACATTCTCTTTCTCTCGCTCTTGTTTAATTTGCCTAAGCTTCCCCTACTGGCCTTTGGAGAGCACACATGTGTCTGTTTTTTTTTTAATGGCAATGTAGTCAGATCATTACTATTTCTTCCCAAGCCAAAACTCCTAAGCCAAGAGTTATCTAGCAGTAGCAAGTCCGGGGTGGGACAGTTTGGTTAAGTTTCTGCCTATGATGCAATACTTTGTTTAGGAATGGGCCCTTCGTATGTGGCTGGACTTCATTTAGCAATGTCCTTTGTCTAGTAAATAAGGAATTCACACCTACTCACACACCATTTTGAAGGCACTGCTATCACCCTGAGATTCCTCCCACTCCCTCTGACGTCTGAAAAAGAGCAATGTGCTGCAATCTTAGTCCAGATATATAGAAAGACAGAATGATATAAGCCCGAATTTGTCTTTTCAAACAGATTTGAGTCAAGTTTCATGGCTTTCTCGTGAAGAACTCTGCCAGAAATAAAATGTGGCAATCTCTTTCCAAAAAAACTATGTACATGAAGTAACAGCTCAGCGAGCTTGCTTGCAAAAAGGTAGGGAGCATATAGCAGCCAAAACTCATTTCAGTCTTGAAGTAAATTTATGTTTGTGTACCACAGATATAGCTGTGAGTAAACCTCCCTGCTGATTTCTACTTTCAAGTTGGTAAAACAAACAACACTGTTGGGTAAAACTGCACCATAGTGGGCCCGGTGCCCATTCTGGGCAAGGGGATGGGCGGTGATATGGGGTTTTTTAAAGGCCCTGTGGCTAGAGGGAACTTTTCCAGGCTTCCCTTCCAAGACCTGTCACAAAGAATTATGGATTCATAAGTGAAAGCCAACTGCTTGCGGGGTTAACTGGCAAGGAAGTAGAAAGAGAAGGTATGGGAGGGAGAGGTGTATTCTTTCTTTATTGTCTACTGACTGCCACAGCCAATCTCCACTTGCAGCCTTTTTCAAACCAACTTGGCAAAGGAAAAGGGAGTATGTGTATTCACAAAACCACCTCTGAGAATTCCTTACCTAAGAAAACCCTTTGAAATTCATGGGATCACCATATGTCAACAGCCAATTTTAAGGCACGTAACACACAAATGTTCCTAAGGTGAAAGGTGCATCTCCAAACTCTGTGGAATGATTATGACCACCACCACCCCAATATATTTTGAATTAGACAGGCAATTTTCTTTGCCCGTGACTTACAGAAAACAATTATTTTACTGGTCAGGAAGACACACAAGGACAAGGCCTTGAGCAGAAGAATGAGGAATGGAGAACAAGAGGAAGTGGATTGAAGTGTCATCTTAAAACAACAAAATAAAAGTGCTTCCAAACCAATCACTTCTCTAGTTCTACCCAACCATTACTCTTCCACAGTAAGTACTTTATCCTAAAGGTTTAGGGCTCTGTTTCCATGCATTTTGGAAGCAGAGCCCCACAGGAGTCCCATGGAGGCCATCACATGATGCAAGGCACTTCTGGTGGAACTCCATGGGGCTCTGCTTCATGGAAATTCAGCCCTAAAGCCATCTTCAGGTGTTACCCTATTCCAAACAGAGAAAAGTGGGAGAAAGAGGGGGAAGGACAGGCATCAAAATAATAAGGATGTGGGATGACTGACCCTCCCAGAAGACAGGGAACAGTGTAAGACTGTTCCCCCTGCCTTTTCCCACTTTCCCCATACTTTTGAGATGAAGTTCTAAGTGCTGAGAGTGCCTTGGACTGCGAGAAGATCCAACCAGTCCATCCTCCAGGAAATAAAGCCCGACTGCTCACTGGAGGGAAAGATACTAGAGACAAAGTTGAAGTACTTTGGCCACATCATGAGGAGACAGGAAAGCCTAGAGAAGACAATTATGCTGGGGAAAGTGGAAGGCAAAAGGAAGAGGGGCCGACCAAGGGTAAGATGGATGGATGGCATCCTTGAAGTGACTGGACTGACCTTGAGGGAGCTGGGGGTGGTAACGGCCGACAGGGAGCTCTGGCGTGGGCTGGTCCATGAGGTCACGAAGAGTCGGAGACGACTGAATGAATGAACAACAACAACCTAAGTTGCATATGGAATTGCAGTGGGGGAAGCATGGTGCCTTCTGGTGCACACATCCTCTAGGTCCACCCATTTCTTGATCTGAGTGACTTTCGGCTCTACACATGAGGACTACAGCATCATTAAATGGGAGGGGACATCTGAGATTTTAAAATGTGAAGAGATTAAGGGTGCATCTACATTGTTTAGCTGTGATATCATCTATGGCTTCTAAGGCCACCATAGTGGAAACCATAGCATTATAGTCCCCAAAATGGAAATTCCAAATAAAATGTTTGTTATGGAATACTTGCAGATTCCAAGACAGACATGGGAAGGGTAGTGAATAATATACTGGCCACATGCTCAGCAGAATATTCAGCTCTTTCACCTGCCCCAAAACTATACCAACTGAGCACCTTTGAAGCACAGGATTGGATTGAGTGAGAGGACTCCGTGAATGCCAGCAGAGGCAGACAGCTTGCGATCTTTCTGGATCAGGGCCAAAGATACAGAGATATCCCTCATAGAGACACTTGCAGACCATGCTACAGTGGCAACCTCTTGAACATACTGTTTGCGCTGTTCATCACCCTGATTGACAGAACCTTAGGCTTTGTGCCCATATCATAACAGCTCCATCAAAGGTGCAAAGGGGAGCAGGCTAGAGAGATCCCAGTGCTATGATTAGTGGTATGTGTTTACTATGGGCATGGTGTAACTTCTGAAGTACACATTGTGAGGATTTGTAAAAGACACCATGATGTGGTGGGTTGACTGGAGAGACGTGTCAGCAGCTGATTGGCTGAGCGTGCCAGGAGCCAGAGTTCTGATTGGCTGCTGCCTCTGGCTTGCTGCTGGGACTAACGGTTTTAACTGCCATTCTCATCTTGGACAGTGAAGAGAGTGCTGACTGGAAATAGTCAGGGAGGAAATGGCTGCCAACTATTTGAAGCCTGATTATTTCTAAGGCATGAAGCATATTCAAAGACTGTTTTATTTATTTATTTACTACATTTTTATACCACTCTTCTCAGCCCTCAGGGCGACTCAGAGCAGTTCACAACCACAATAAAATATATAAAACATGATAAAAACAGTTAAGAAGCATTTAAAAGGATAAACACTTATAACAATCAATAACCATCAACATGATATATCATCTCATAGTTAAAATCAAGATCCATTCTCGTCATCCAATTGTTCCATATTTCTATATTAGTTACACTGCCTATTCAAATGCATGCTCAAACAACCAGGCCTTCAATTTCCTCCAAAATGCTAGCAGGTAGGGGGCCGATCTAATTTCTGTAGGGAGGGCGTTCCACAGTCGAGGGGCCACCACTGAGAAGGCCCTGTTTCTCATCCCCGCCAACTGTACTTGTGATGCAGGCAGGGCTTCCCCAGACAATCGTAACGTCCTAGCTTTTAAGCTTTAAAGGACAATTTATTTCCCTCTATTCTCTGTATATATTTTTGCCTTGTTTGCACTGAAGTAAAGATACTGTTACTAGTTGCACAAGCCCTGGTGACGGTTTATTATACTGCATGGTTTATTTTGATTCAAAAACTATGGTAAAGCTTCTGTTTATTTACATTTACCAACCCCAACACAAATGATCAATAAAACTGGACCCAAACCCATGTGCTCAAACAAGTGTCAAAAATTCAGATAGCTTTTGCAGCTTCCAGTTCCACCACAAGTAGGTCATTTGTGAAGTTAATGGGTCTTGATTTCTCATTTGTGATCAAACAACTGTAAAATACTTTGCACAGTAACAAATACTGTTCACATGAATATATTGTTGCAGGGGAATTTCCCCCTGCATCTTCCATCTGCCAATTATTAAGAGGTTTTCAGCTAAATTCAGGGATAATCTGAATTACAAGAAAGAGATTTCATCTATTAGGATGAACTTTGCTACCTTAAGAACTAGTTTGATGAACTACGACCAAGGAAGGTAGACTCAATTTCTTTGGAGGTCTTAAAGGTTGAATGGGCATCTTTCAGGCATAGTTTAGTTATGTATTCCTGCATGGCAAGAGGTTGAAATAGATGGTCCTAAGATGCTATGATTTCATTAAACTGGGAAAGTTGGAAAGGGGTTAGATGATGTTCTCAGCCTTGTTAATCAAACAGCTCATCTCAGAGCCCCATCTCCCTTACAACTTGGGCTGCAGGAAAATCCCCACAAAAGTCTGGGAAAGAATTGGAAGGGGAACATTACAAGGAAAGATCTGGAAAGGAGAAATGCTTGCCAAACTAAGGTCTGTGAAATCCTTCCTTTCTGATACTTCCCTTCAAATCCTCCCTCTTAATGCTACTCAAACACAATTAAAAGTCTTTTACAGTCAGCTCTCTTCATTTGCAGGAATGGCTTTTTCAGATTTGATTATTTGAGGATTGGAATACAGTTTTGGACATCTTTGGGAGACTGGGGAGCTTCAGAGGTCATGAAAGTGAGGATCAGGTGCTCCTTGTGACACACATTGTGCACCTTTGGTCCAAGAGTTCAACTTGGAGAGCACTGGTTGTTTCCTTGGGGAAATCATGGGAACTGCAGTCCACAAAGATAACTCTTTGAAGCTCCGGCCCTGGCCTTGAGTCTGCAGGAAGACCTCACTGGATCTAACAAGAACATTGCAGGTTCTTCTGAGCCACGTGCCAGGTGACGTGAACAGCTTATCCTTTGCACACACGCCTTACTTCATCCTGGCCTGGATGCCTACCAGGTGACCTAAAACTGTTGGTATTCTCTCAGCCATCCGGTCCCACCTTTTCTGGAGCCTACTCTGCCTCTGGGAAGAGGAAACCTAATAATATGCCAAGTTAGTCTGCCCAGTGTGTGTGTCTCCTCTTTCTCTTTCTTCTTTTTCTTCCAGGATTAATGTGCATGTTCTTTCATCAAACCCTCAGAGCCGCCCCTTCAACCTCAGGGAGTGCAGAGCAATGCAAAGGAGGAGGGAAAGTGCTTATTTATGGGGTCCACCCAGGTTGCCTTATCTTCCCTCACTCCTCCTCTTGCCAGAGTTTGGAAAAAACATCCCTTCTTGACTACAGAACTCCCTCCAGAATAACTATTATTTTCCCAATTGCTTCTCTCAAAAGTTTTCCTTAGTTCTCAACTGTGAAACGAACAGGTGGTTTTGTGTATGTGTGTACCTTCAGGTTCTACGTCAATTTTTGGTGACCACCTGAATTTCCTAGGGTTTTTTTTAAGGGAAGGAATACTCTGAGGTAGTTTTTCCCATTCCTTCCTCTAAAATAAAACCTACATATTGTGCATATTATTATTATTCCCTTTCTCTGTTTTTCAAACTTCATAATCCCCTCTCCACCTCTGCCCCGAACATTATTTTCATGGAAATTCATATTTTGGAGCGTTACTTATATGGACATAGAGCCCCCAGTGGTGCAGTGGGTTAAACCCTTGTGCCGGCAGGATTGCTAACTAACAAAGCCACATTAAGATGACATTGCCAGCTCTGTTCATAGTATGGCCATCACAGAGATGATTTGTGGACTCTTTGCATTAAGTGGTCAGTGTGGATGTGCCCAAGGTCTTCCATCAGCTCCAATGGGTTTCCTATGGGTCCTTCCAGACAGCCATATAACCCAGAATATCAAGGCAGATTATGGAGCCCACAGTGGCACAATGGGTTAAACCCTTGTGCCAGCAGGAGGGAAGACCGACAGGTTGGAGGTTCAAATCCGGGGAGAGCAAGGTTGAGCTCCCTCCGTCAGCTCCAGCTCCCCATGCGGGAACATGAGAGAAGCCTCCCACAAGGATGGTAAAACATCCAGGCATCCCTGGGCAACATCCTTGCAGACAGCCAATTCTCTCACACCAGAAGCGACTTGCAGTTTCTCAAGTCACTCCTGACACGAAAAAAAACTTATATTATGGACATGGACCCTTGATGATGCAGCAGGATAAACCCTTGTGCTGGCAGGATTACTGACCGACAGGTCAGTGGTTAGAATCCGGGAAGAGCGCAGATGAGCTTCCTTTGTCAGCTCCAGCTCCCCATGTGGGGACATGAGAGAAGCCTCCCACAAGGATTGGTAAAACGTCAAACTTTCAGGCATCCCCTTGCAGACAGCCAATTCTCTCACACCAGAAGCAACTTGCAGTTTTTCAAGTTGCTCCTGATACTAAAAAACTTATATGGACTACACCTTTCAGATACTCCCCCCAGAATAAGAATATTATTTTATCCACTGCTTCTTACAAAAGTTATTTCTAGAGACACATTAATACTGTAGAATGTATGCAGGTTGATACCACTTTAACTGCCTTGACTCAATCCTTTGAAATAATGGGAGTTATAGTTATAATTTTAGCTTTCTCTGCCAAAGAGTCTTTGTACCTCACTAAGCTACCACTTCCAGGATTTCATAACATTGAGCGAGGGCAGTAAAAGTGCTGTCAAACTGCATTTATTCTACAGTGTAGCTCAGGCATGGGCAAACTCTGGCCCTCCAGGTGTTCTGGACTTCAACTCCCACAATTCCTAACAGCCTCAGGCCCTTTCCTTAAGCAGCTGGGGGGGGGGGGGGAAGGGGCCTGAGGCTGTTAGGAATTGTGGGAGTTGAAGTCCAAAACACCTGGAGGGCCAAAGTTTGCCCATGCCTGTAGATGCACCTTACACCTTCCATCAAGTAAAGGACAACTGATTTTTGTGTGTAGTGTTATTCCCTCTCTACAGCATTTTGTACCCTCAACCCCAGCCAAACCTAGTATTCAAAATACCCATAATGTGAGAAGACCCAGAATCCACCCGCCTGGGCATTTGTAATCCACAAGAGGACCCTTTCCGAGATTCTCAACCCATTCGAACCCGTTGTCTCTTGGAGTGCCGCAGACAGAGCGGTGGGATGAAACACCTTGAGAGCTGCCTGTCTCCTGCTTGCCAGCTTTTTATTGAAGCCTTAGGGGAAATGCTGCACCCTGTGCTTGGTCTCCAAGCACACCTTTTTGGTAAACCAAGACTCCCTCCCTCCCACTCCCCCACCCACTGCATTCACCCCCCAGTGCTGGAGGCAGGTCTGGGATAGATAGGTGACACACAGAGACACTCGGACTGGGCAAGGCCCTGTCTCAACATGCCTGAGTTTGTTGAGAGACAGAGAGAGAAAAGGGGGAGAGCCAAGGGTTTTCAAGTTGTCTGCGGTTAGGCATGGCATGTACTTGGCTTTTCAGAAGAAAAAGAAAAAAACTTGGATGTGGAAGAAAGGAAAAAGAAGAGGAGGAAGAACAACTGGGAGATGGAGAGATGCACTCCTCCTTCACCAACTCTATTACTATAATGCCATGCCTAGTGTCATCATTAGAGTTGGTATCACCCAGTGCAGTACTTATGGTGTCACTCCCATGGACCTCCTCCTGTAGTAGACCATACTACAATATTATAGGTAAAATAATTATATTATTTTAGGTAATAATAATAATAATAATAATAATATAGGTAATAATAATACTGGGGAGCCCCCAGTGGCGCTGTGGGTTAAACCCCTGTGCTGGCAGGACTGAAGACCGACAGGTCGCAGGTCCGAATCCGGGGAGAGGCGGATGAGCTCCCTCTATCAGCTCCAGCTGCTCATGCGGGGACATGAGGGAAGCCTCCCACAAGGATGATAAAAACATCAAATCATCCAGGCGTCCCCTGGGCAACGTCCTTGCAGACAGCCAATTCTCTCAAACCAGAAGCAACTTGCAGTTTCTCAAGTCGCTCCTGACACGACAAAATACCTCAGTTTCTGACAAAATCAGTGACTATGAAATGTTCAGCAGCAACAAAAATAACAGCATGTGCTCATAGTGTGTGCCGACAAAACCATGCAATTCAAAGTGTCATCGTAACTGGGTGAAAACAACAGCTTTTATGAGAGTGCATGCTTTTTTATCATGTCAAGAGCAAATTGAGAAACTGCAAGTTGCTTCAGGTGTGAGAAAATTGGCCATCTGCAAGGATGTTGGCCAGCGCTTGGATGTTTTACCATCCTGTGGGAGGCTTCTCTTATGTCCTCGCATGGGAAGCTGGAGCTGACAGACGGGAGCTCACCTTGCTCCCCAATCCGATCCACCAACCTTTTGGTCAGCAGTTCAGCTGGCACAAGGGTTTAATTCATTGCGCCACCAGGGGCTCCAGAACATGCTCATTAGATGGTTTGAAAAATAAATTTGCATAAAGTTTGTAGGTACTGTATAGTGATAAAATACATGTAAACTGTATTATCGAAGGCTTTCATGGCTGGAATCACTGGGTTGTTGTAGGTTTTTTCGGGCTATATGGCCATAGTCTAGAGGCATTCTCTCCTGATGTTTCGCCTGCATCTATGGCAAGCATCCTCAGAGGTAGTGATGTCTGTTGGGACTAGGGAAAGGGGTTTATATATCTGTGGAATGACCAGGGTGGGACAAAGGACTCTTGTCTGTTGGAGCTAGGTATGAATATTTCAACTGACCACCTTGATTAGCATATAATGGCCTGACAGTGCCTGGAGCAAACTTTTGTTGAGAGGTGATTAGATGTTCTTGTTTGTTTACTCTCTGTTGTTGTGCTGTTGTAATTTTAGAGTTTTTTTTAATACTGGTAGCCAGATTTTGTTCATTTTCCTGGTTGAAAAATCTACAGCAATCCACATGTAAACTGTGATTACAAAAAAAGAAATGTGGTTATAAGTAACTACAGGGATTTAAAAAATATAAAAAATAATAAATTTCCGCTCAAACATTGCACAAAAGTTTGAAAGAGTCATTTTGATGCCATCCTCTCTGATAGTGTCGCCCGATGCAGTTTGCATTCTTTGCCCCTTCCTTGTGATGCCATTGGTCCTGTTGCCTGCAAAGGCCAACACTGTGGGTTGGAACACGACCCACAGCACAGAAACCTACCTTGTTTGGATTACAGCTCCCACAATCCCCTATCTCCGTGCACTTGTTGGACACCAGAGTCCAGCAAAGGGATTTTTCAAATCTCTGATTGTACTTAGTCATAGCTGGAGTAAACTTTTTGAAATTAATGGAAGAGAAGTGTGAGGTTAGACAGTCAATACAGTGTGGTGGTTAAGACTGTTGGACTGGACAAATCCGGCCTGATGCTTAAGTATGAGACACAATACCCATTGAATGATCTTGGGCCAGACATTATCTCAGTCTAATCTATTTCAAAGGGTTGTTATGAGACAGGGAGGAAAAGTAGGTATGCTGGCTATAAAGATAGCTTATAAATACTTAAATATTCTGCTGAAGTTTGATCATAAAGTCACCTAGAGATAAGAAACAGGGTTTTTCATTGGTGTTCTTCCACCTTTGAGGAGATCTTGTGCTCCTAACCTTTGCAAAAGTAAAGGTCTACTGTACAATGAATCTTACAATGAATCTGTTTCCCTCCCCCCCCCCCCCCCAAGGATATCTTGATGTTTGAGATACCTCTCTTTCATCACATATGTATAATAATTTTATGAAAATTCTCTACAAACCCAATATGAATTTTGTGATTTCTCTTGCTGTCAGTGTGGCCATCCTAGAATTTAGGTAGCCCTCTCAGGACTCTTCCAGACAAGCCCTCAATCCCAGGAGGAGATCCCAGGTTTTCTGCTGTATACTGGGTTATATGAGTCCACACTGTCAGATAATCTGGGATAAACAGAAAACCTGGGATCAGATTGTGGGATTTAGGACCTGTCTGGAAGGACACTCAGCAGGCAGAGGTTTTGCACTACAGTAAGGGCGCTTCTACATTGCCTAAAGGCCCTTCCCCTATATCCCAGAATATCAAAGCAGAAAATCCCACATTATCTGAGTGTGGACTCAGATAACACAGTTCAAAGCAGATATTGTGGGATTTTCTGCCTTGATATTCTGAGATCTAGGGCTGTGTGGAAGGGCCCATATAATCCAGAAAATGTATTTATTTATTTACAGTATTTATATTCCACCCGTCTCACCCCGCAGAGGACTCGGGGCAGATCACAATGCACATATACATAGCAAACATTCAATGCCATTAGACATCCAACATATATAGACTGACACAGAGGCAATTTAACATTCCAACTTTATGGCTTCATGAGGGCATGCTCAGTTCCAGCCACAGGGGGAGCTGCTGCTTCACCATCCACTTGTGACACCGAGTCCTTTGATGGAGTACTTCCTCATTCTTACGCATGCTGCTGGAAGGGTTTATGGCATTGTAAATGAGTTAAATTAGCCTCCCCATATAAAGTGGTACCTACATTTCCTCCTTGACAGAAGCAACTGTCTTTTGGGCTGCATAGGTCAACAGCAAACTAGACTATTAATGGTCGGGAGCTCACTCTGACCCAACCTGCCTTTGAACTCATGACCTCTTGCTCAGTAGTGATTTAATGCCACTGGCTACTAACTAGCTGTGCCACAGCCCTGCTTTTGAACTGGAATATCTGAATCTACACTGGCATATAATCCAGTTCAAAGCAGATAATCTTCTGTGTAGAAAGGGCCTAAGAGTTTCCAGGAGGCAAAAGGAGAAAATGTGAAAGAACATTCAGAACATACACAGCTGAGAATACATGCTGCTGAGATGCAGGCAGTTATCTTACTGATGGAATAGGATTCTGGCCTAAAGAACCCCTGGTTCTGATCAGCAAAGCTTTTCTTTAGGCTCTTAGGGCCCTTCCACACAGCTATATCGCCCAGAATATCAAGGCAGGAAATCCCACAATATCTGCTTTGAACTGGAATACATGGCAGTATGGACTCAGATAACCCAGTTCAAAGCAGATCTTGTGGGATTTCCTGCCTTGATATCCTGGATTATATGTGTGCTGGTATGGCTGTATCAGGAGCTCCAACTTTATTTGCTTTGTATTAAATGTTTGCTTGCAGTCCAAGGTTTCAGGGATTCTGCAGAAAGGTGGCTTCCTTTGGTTGCAGTCGTAGGGCAAGTCGCCTGTCCATCATCATTAAGTTTTGGTTCCACCCCTTGTTCAGGGCAATTGGGAAGGGAAGTGAGCCATTTTTAGTTAGTCTCAGTAAGGAAAACTAATTTAGAGGACGTGTACAAGCTTCTCCTGTACAAAAGCTTCAACCCTTAAGACTTTCCAGGGGAGAACAGTCTTAAGAGCATCCAAAGATTTCCAAAGATTTCCAGGGAAACAGCCCTAAAGCTTTGAGGAATTTCGGAGGGTAAACAGTTTGGAAGAACAAAGAACTCCAGCTGGAGAATCTACTGGCTTTAGTGGTAGGTCCACTCGGTGCTCGAGACGCAGTTCGACCCGGTAGCAGAGCCCACATCAGTAAGGCTTAGATTACAGTCAGCCTGGGAGAAGTTAAAAAGGGGATTTTCCTTTAAAGTAAAGAAACAGTTATTAAAGACAATTGCCTGTCCTTTGTGGACCAGATTAAGGCAGCCACCAGTTGCATAAAGCCTGGAAGCATTTGTTTAACTTTATTGAAGACAAGAGAAGTTTCTATTTGATTGTTCATTAATAAAGGACTTTGTTATACTTCATAAGCCATCTAAAGACCATTTGTGGTGGAAAATCCTTGAGAACGTCTCTTCGGGGGGGGGGGGGGCTGGCTTCCCGCTGGGCTCAAGTTGCACATCCTATTTTAAAAGCAATTCATTTCAGGCCTAGCGCATGACAGAACAATATGGCTGTGTGGAAAGGCCCTTAAGAAATCCAAGAGTAGAGGTTCTTGAACTCTCAATTTAGGTGACCTTTATCAAGTCACTGTCTCAGCTGACTGTCTCAATAATAATAATAATAATAATAATAATAATAATAGTAATAATAATCTTTATTTATAACCCACCACCATCTCCCCAAAGGGGACTTGGGGCAGCTAACATGAGGCCAAGCCCAAAAATAATACAACATAATTAGACACAAAACAACAGAAAAATACATCATAACAAAATATATAAAATAACAAATAAACAGCATGAAATAGCATAATAAAATCAAACACAAAGGGCAAGCCAAGTATAACCATCTCTTCATACAAATTGGGAGCATTTACATCATATAACAGAGTTGTAGCTTTACAAGGTCTTTAGACTTCTTGGTCAAAATATACTTTTGCCTCACTGAACTACAACTCTCAAGATTCAATAGCAGTAACTATGGGAGTTAATCTGGGGTCAAACTACATTAGCGTAGGTACATTCATTGTCATTAATTAAATTATTCCAGTCATTCTCTAATATGTTTTACACCACTTACAGAGAAGATGAATTCTTGGAAAGTGCTCTGCTTTGACGAGTCCTTGGCAAAGGTAAAGCTTATTGTAATCGGTTGCAAGTGTTTCTTCTCCACCTGTGTTACTGGCACTTATAATGGGCCATATAAATTTGGCAACACTATAAAACCAAGCACTTTGCAATGACTCCTACGCAAGTTAACCTGGTTCTTTAATAGGCAATTTTCCAATAATGGGAGCCTATCCAAGTCTGCTTTAGGTTAGAAGAAGGTATTTGAAATCTTAGCTGGAGATGAAGAAAAGAGTTGTGTTTAATGCAAACTTTTCAAGGTCTGGTTCTTCTGCAAGGTATGCATGTCCCTGACAATGTCAGCTGCCCCAAGTGAATCTCCTGACAGTTGATGATGCATGAAAGGGATGAGAATTTGGAAAGATATATTTTTACAAAATCTTTAATGGATTTGTTATACCTGCAAAAGCTTCTCTTTGATCCATATCCACCTGTCAGAGATCTGACTCTAGCTGTCTCCTTGATCTGTCTCTCAGAGGCTGACAGTTCCCCAGCCTTTTTCATAAACTCTTCTTCTCCCTTTTGCTTTTGGGTTAGAAGACGGTGTCTGTGTGGACCCCACCCAAGACATCTTCTGAGCCATGTTTTAATTCTACAACATAGATCATGCAGAATAGTTAGCGACTGGCAGCTTACTGAGTGATTTTTGGCAGGCCCTCTCTGTTTCAGAACCTAGAAGTAGCACTCTAAAAACCACAATTTTCCAGGAAAACCCAATGATAGATTCACCTCACCATCTCCATAAGTTAGAAATAATTTGAAGGCACACAACAATGATAATAACAGAAGTAACATTCTGATTTCACACTCTCACGTTCATGCTAACGTGTGATCAGGGTGTCTTGGACAAGTAACACTCCTTACTTCCCAAATGTAATTTGCTAAATTTCCAGCAGATTTAGCAATAGTTATCCATATTTAAAGAAATAACAATAATGGTAATGCTCATAGTAGTGATAACAGTGTTGTCTTTGGGAAGTTTTAGCTCTGCCTTTTACTCTCCTCTGCTTTACTTCCCCCTGTTTATAGGTTTTCCCAATAATGTAGATATCTTCCTTTGTATTAGTTTTTGGGTGGAGCCTTAACCCCCCAGGAGGCCAGCCTTAGTTGGTCTGGTCCTTTTGCCTGTATAGAGCTCACTTGCTGGACTCCTCCTTTTTCTGCAGCAGAGCTACAGAGAATAGTGGCTTGGGTATTGTCTGGTAACCCTAAGACCAAGCAATTCAAAAACCAGGCATCCTTAGCGCCCACATTCAGCAGTATTCTTATACCACCAGTCCCAGTGACAACAGAAGCTTCTGACCAGCTTAAGGTTAGTAAGTTATAAATTAACTAACAAAAAGGAATCTATCAGTTAGAAAATACTACAAGAGGGTGTTTAGGGTGCTTCCTTCCGATCCCCTAAGCTTTGCATGGAAAGGTGGATTAGAGTGGAGGCCTAAAGAGTTGAGCCAGATTTTCCAGTAGTTGAGTCAGATTTTCCAGTAGTTGTGAGACTTCTCCAAAGATGGAGACTACTCAACAAGTGGCAAGTTTTTGGTGGTAAGGACAGAGTGACCCCCTTTTTGAAATGAAGCCTCTTTGTTATTTTGTCAATACTGCCCCTTTGCCTGGCTTCTCACACCAGAACCATACCAAGACCAATAAGGAATATACACACAACACGTGAAGTCTCCTGCTTCATCTGGCTCTTCTCACCATCTGCATGCTCAAAGAGAGCCTATGAGAAGGCAACTGTGACAAGGTACCTGCTAGCAGCAAGAGACCTCCTGTGGATGGTCACAGATCATTAACAATATCTCTTCCCTTAGCAACTCTCCAAGGTCCTTATCACTACCTGCCTGACCTGACGCCTATCCATATTTTGCTTGATGATCTCCATGGCTTCCATCCTGAAAAAGAAAAGCTGTGGATTGTTGTAGGTGCCTGGCAATGCTCATCCATTGTGCCAAGCCTGCCAACAATGTATCCAGAACCGATGCACACAACTGAAGCTACAGATGACAAAAATTATGTCTTCATTCAAATGTAACCTGAACTCAAAAAAGTTACTTTTAAAAAAGTTAGTGGAGTCAGTTTTGGAAAGTTGTAATCCAAGAAAAAGTGAGATCTCTGAGCTTTGCCACTTCAGACAACTAACTTTGGGAGTCTCATAAAACAAATAGTTTGTTATTTAATTGATAATTATAGAATTTTATTCTTCAATTGAGGAGGGTGGAAAATGTTTGTGGGATTTGCTACTCTTTTAGGTCTTATTGAGACGGCATGCATAGCTGGACAAACAGGGTAACTAGCAGTTTGAGCGTTGGACTAGAACTCTAGAGACCAGGTTTCAAATCACCACTCGGGGATGAAAACCAACTAGGTGACTCTGGACAAGTCACAAAATCTCAACCCCAGAAAAGCCAATGAAATGATTGCCTTAAGTTGGAAATGACTTGAAGGCACGCAGCAATAATAGCTTAGCTTTGTGGGTCAGGAAAGGCCCTAAAGACATATATGAGATCTCAACTGCAAGTTGTAGTTTCTCAAGTCGCTTCTGACATGAAAGAAAAAACCTGAATGTCCCAATAGAGCAAAGCTGAGTGAACTGCTTTCAATCAAAACTGCTCCTGACCAAAGGAAATCACTTACACAAACAGTCTTCCTCCACTTTTCTCTCCCTTTCCTTGCAAGAAAAGATACTATCCTTTGAAGCACTAGAGAGGGGAAAGCATCTAACCTGATTCTTCCTCCCACAGCCCAGGATTTTTGTTCTGCCCAAGGGGGTTGCAAGAGAACAAAGGCAAGCCAGTCCTGCCCCCACAGCACCCCAGTCAGCCCATCCTTGTCCCAGCCTTTTTCTGAGATCAAGGGAGAAAGACACGGCTTGCTATAGAAGGCTGCCTTAGAGATTCCTTTCCTCCTCACCCTGAAGACATTGGATGATCTAGAGGTCTGTCTGCCTCACGTAGTCATGAAGAGAACAAAAAACAAGGAGGAGGCTGCACTTATTTCCATTATGAATTGTGACTGAAGAAAAACTAGATTAACCTTCTTAGCAGAACTGGGGAGAAATGGTTGGTTTTGGACTACAACTCCCTGAAATCATTGCCTATGATGACTTGGGCGGGGGGCAGGGTTCTGGCAGTTGTAGTCCACCAAAAGAGAACATTTGCTGACTCCACGGCTGTGTAGTGATGATGACTACACAGCCCGCAATGCATTGTCACAGTGCATCTCCTTAGCATCCCTCCTAATTGCATCTGCAGAACTTCACAAATCCCTTTGCTCTTAAAACACAATTTATTTGCATTTAGGTTTCCCTTTTGACATTAAGTTCAGTTGTATCTGACTCTGGGGGTTGGTTCTCATTTCCATTTCTAAGCTGTAGACACCTCTTAGGTCATGTGGCCATCATGACTGCATGGAGTGCTGTTACCTTCCCGCCGGAGCAGTACCTATTGATCTACTCACATTTACATGTTTTTGAACTGCTAGGTTGGCAGAAACTGGGGCTAACATCAGGAGCTCATCCTGCTCACCGGATTTGAACCTGCAACCTTTCAGTCAACAAGTTCAGCAGGTCAGCGGTTTAACCCACTGGACCACCAGGGGCGCCATAAAAATTAAACCAAAGACTTCTTGTTGTTCATCTGTTGAATAGTCAGCACTGAAGGAAAGTTAAAGAAGAAAGTGCAGAAATGGGGTAATAACCATAGATTGTTTGCATAACTTTAAAAGGGATGGTATACTAGTTTGAGCATTGGTTTATGACTGGAGTTCAGGGGCCGAATCACCAATCAGCTATGGTTATGCAGAGTGTGATCTTAGGCAAGTCACTCTCTCTAAGTCTCAGAGGGAGGCAAAGGCAACGCCCCCTCTGGATTTTTTTTGTATCAGGAGCTTACCAAGGATACTGTTGCAATGCATTTTAAGAAATACACACAAAGTTTAAAAACTTGGCATTATATTAAATTTCCTTTGACCAGTAGCTGGCCACTTGGAGAGCTCTGCCACATGCACAATGGAGGACCTTCTTATAGCAACTCCAGAACCCCCCTCTGAAGAAACTTGCCAAGAAAACGCAATCGTAGAGTTACCATAAGTCAGAAACAACTTGAAAGCATCCAATGACAATAAAGGGGACGGTGAAGATAGAAACAATTATCTCATTACAATCAAATGGAAACCTGATGTTTTTGGAGCTGCCACTTTCATACTTTGCTGCAATTGTGCAACACTGGTACTTTGTAGCTATTAATTCCCAAGATTAGTCTTCCACAAACGTTACTTTCTTCTTATGTTTGCCCTACCCACCACAAGCATCCCGTGTTTTTTTCTTTCGCTCCTTTCCTCTGCTTCGCAATATGGGAATTGCAGTGGAAGTACGTTATTGCACAAGGAAAAAGTGGCAGAAGAACAGAAATATTTCATTCAATGATGTGTTTTCCCATTTTAGTCTGAACTTTTGAGGCATTGCCCAAGGAGTTTCCCACCTATGGGTGGAGGAAGTAAGGTTCATCATCTTGGATATATAAACTTTGGACTAGAATCTGGAACAAATTTGCTGCTCTGTTAATATAGAAGCCCCCACCCACCACTGTTACATGATGGGATGAATCTTGGCTGTGTTTAAGAAGCAAAAAGTTCTCAATGAATTAATCTAACTCATCCTTTGAGACACACAGTTTGCCAAAAATAAATAAAAACGACTCTGGAGCCCCATAAATCCTTCATGTCCTCAATTCTCTTTCCCTTTTAGGGCTTGCAGCTACCTGTGAAAACAATCCAGGCTTTTTTTTTTAAGGCAGTTGGCAACAGCCTACACAACCCATCCTACGATATATCTCTTCTCTTCTTTTATTTTTTTATTTTTGAAGCAATGTTTCCCCAAAAATCTGGATGATGCCCTTGACATCATCCACTGTGGGTGGCGAGGAACTAAAATAACCCCTTCCTGCAATCGAAATGTGTTTGGGAGGTGCCGGCAGCTCTCACGAAGGCACGTGCATGTGAATATACCCACGCACAAATGCATCAATGTACTCACAAATAATTTAAGCCTTTCTACTGGAGATGCAAAGCTCCGACCTGTCAAACGAGGAGGCAGGCAAGAGAGCAGCAGCAACAACAACAACAATATTCCCAGAGGCCAAGCCTTGGAAAAGAGTTTCAGCAGCCCTGGCACGTAGAGGGTTCATGCTTTCCCTGAGTTTCCAGCCTTCCTCTAATGGCAGCCTTCCCCCAACAATGAGATCCCCAAATGTGTTGGATTACAGCTCCCATTATCCCCAGCCAGCAGGACTCTTTGAAAGGTGCTAGGTCCGGAAAGGTCACTTGACAGGTTTGTCACCTGGAGCAGAGCCTGAACTGCAAGACTAATCAATCAAACAATCCATGTATTCGACCAAAAATGGAAGAATTACAGAATTCAGGTTGCAGAATTCTTTAATCTGAATACAAATTAAAATGCGTGGTTTTTCCTATTTTTAGTTGTCATACCTGCCTAATGAAAAACCTGCATGTCCTTAAATACTTTTGTTCAATCTTAGATCCATTACAAACTCTGCATTAGTTTTCCAACCTCCATGGCCTTGAGACACACGTACGTACGTACGTACATACATTGCTCTCCTTTGCAGCTTTTACAAGGTAACTTAATGAGTCCTTCCTTTGAGTAAATGGTAGGGTTATAAATTAATCAGTGCATTACAGTATGCATCCCAGTTATTCACTTCAGTCCTCCATCAACATAAGTTCTCAAAAGATCTCCTACACCCAAAAAAACTTCACAATTTCCTACTTGCCTACAGATTCCAACATAACATGATAAATTAATATAAGAAGATGAAATGCTTCCTGTCCTAACTCTGAGTGGGCATTTTACTACATGTTTCGAAGCCTCTCTCCCTAAACACCACCAAAACCACTAAACACCACTAAAACAATCTAATTTAATGGGAGATATCCAGGGATTTTTTTCAATTGTATATGTGAATGTGTCTTGGGTTTTGTTGCTGTGTGCCATTAAATTATTTCTAATTTTGGTGATGACAAGGCAAGCCTATCATGGGGTTTTCTTGGCAGGATTTATTCAGAGAGACATTTGCCCTGGACTTCCTTTTAGGCTGAAAGAATGGGAGGGCGCATCCAGACAGCACCTATAGTGCGCACCCTCCCGCGTTCTACTCTGGGGCATCCAGACAATGCTTCAGGGAAAAAGGAATGCTTTCTGAACAAAGAAGGAAAGCCCTGCTTTGTGCCAACATAATTTGCCTGCTGGAAAGACCTGGATCTTTCAGAAGACCGTGTCTTTCCAGGTGTGCGGGCTGTGTAGATGGGACCAGGGATCACGCTTTGTGACTTCCAGTGCCCATCTACACACCTGTCTTGGTTTTCTTGGGCTACAGGGGGGCCCAAGAAACCCAAGACAGCCTCCATCCCCTCCCAAAACCCCTTTTAAAAAGCCTTTAAAAATGAAAATAACTCACCTGACTGCCATTTCCCTTTCTCTGGGTATCTCCTGGCTCGTACCAATGACATGCCAAAAGAAGGGGGGAGTAGGAAAATTGCTCCTGCTCTCCCCCTCTTGGTGTATCATTGGTATGAGCCAGGAGAACTCCAGAGAAGGGGAGTTCTCTGTAGCCTGCTGGAAAGCCCGGCAGGGCATGTGGATACCACCACCACCCCAACCCCAGAAAAGCACGCATTTTCTTAGGGGGAGTGGACTAGAACCTAGGAACAATCATGTTCTTAAAATGTGATTGCTCCTGGGTTGAAGGACTGTGTGGAACCGCCCTGATTTGCCAAAGATCATACAGCAGGTTTCGATAGCCAAGCAGGGACTCAAATCCTGATTTTCAGTCTAGCACTCAAACCAATACACTATGCTGTGGTGACATGTGCGAATCTTTGGTTTTGGACAATGTACAAGGAGTGTTCACTTGAATCAAATTTTTTAACACTTTTTCCAGCTCCTATAAGAAAATCATAAGCAGAAAATGGAAAAAACAACTTGTAAAAAATTTGCAACATTTCCCATATGAAATCATGGACAGTGTTGAAAAAAGATCATAGAAATAGATTCTGTAACTTTTATTACACTAGCATGTTGGAATAAAACCTGCGCTCACAAATCCACTCAAGTGACAAAGCTGAAGGAGAATAATGTCTTTAAAAACATCTTAAGTGATTATAAGGGTATCATTGTCATTAAGGCCTTCAAGGGTAGATTCAAAGTAATCTTCCGGTCTTTAGCTTGGTTGTCTCAGTTGAACAGTGTATTGCTGCATATCTCATTGGTCTTTGTACAGATGACAGATGCATGGGGAACTGGACAATTGGGGAGGGGACAGTTTTTTTATTATCCCCCCCCCCCCCCCCTACACACACACACAATTTCTTATTTCTTGAAAGAAATGGAGGGAATGTATTATGGCATATTTCCTTTTAGAATGATGAACAAAATTTTAGGACCAGGTGTTTATATATTTACTCCCTCAAAACTATTTTCAAAACCTGTACCACAGAAATGCAGTAAATAAAACTGATGACACAACATCACCTGCAGAAAATACCAAAGACTTGGAACAGCTATTGAGGAAAGTCAAACATAAACATGCAAAAGCAAAATTAGAAGCAAATAATAAGAAAACCAAAATAATGATGACAGATGATTTTACAGAACTTAAAAGTGGGTGGTGAAAACATCAGAAGAGTTAAAGACGTTTCTATACGTTGGCTCAGCCATTAATCAAAGTGGAGACTAGTCAAGAGAAGAAGATGACTGGGATTTGGAAGAGCAGCTATGAAGAAAATAAAGGAACTAAATAAAGTGAAACGATGCCTGGCTCGAGAGCAGTATGTGTGAAAAAGATCTTCGAGTCCTCGTGGACAACAAGATAAACATGGGCCAACAATGTGATGTGGCGGCAAAAAAAGCCAATGGGATTTTGGCCTGCATTAATAGGAGCATAGTGTCTAGATCTAGGGAAGTAATGCTACCCCTCTGGTTAGACCATACCTGGAATATTGTGTCCAATTCTGGGCACCACAATTTAAGAGAGATATTGACAAGCTGGAATGTGTCCAGAGGAGGGCGACTAAAATGATCAAGGGTCTGGAGAACAAGCCCTATGAGGAGCGGCTTAAGGAGCTGGGTATATTTAGCCTGAAGAAGAGAAGGCTGAGAGGAGATATGATAGCCATGTATAAATATGTGAGAGGAAGCCACAGGGAGGAGGGAGCAAGCTTGTTTTCTGCTTCCCTGGAGACTAGGGCGCGGAACAATGGCTTCAAACTACAAGAAAGGAGATTCCATCTGAACATGAGGAAGAACTTCCTGACTGTGAGAGCCATTCAGCAGTGGAACTCTCTGCCCCGGAGTGTGGTGGAGGCTCCTTCTTTGGAAGCTTTTAAACAGAGGCTGGATGGCCATCTGTCAAGGGTAATTTAAATGCAATATTCCTGCTTTTTGGCAGGGGGTTGGACTGGATGGCCCATGAGGTCTCTTCCAACTCTTTGATTCTATGATTCTATGATGTAGGCCCCTTGCACACAGCTGAAAAAAATCCCACATTATCTGCTTTGAACTGGAATCTATGGCAGTGTGGATTCAGATAACCCAGTTCAAAACAGATATTGTAGGATTTTCAGCAACAATAGAATCCAAGCACCCATCATCACTGGACTGCATAATCCACTCATCTTGGTCAATATTCTGACTTACAACTCAATGGACACTATTGCCAGAGACATTAGACTCATTTGCTAAGGACTCTTCACTCAATTATCTCAACAATAAAAACCATGGGAACCAAATGGCCCCCTTTGTTTGTCTGAAGGATGAGACATGGTAATCCCTTCAAGAAACTATGCATTTCTTTTGTCTCACGGGTCATCCTGCCTCTTGTCTGCCATTGGAGAGAGGAAATCTGCATTGGAAGCAAGAACATTCTCTGATTGGCTGGTGGGCGCCACAGTTGCACCTCTCAGAGGGAATCCTCTCAGCTGAACGTGAGGTCAAGGCTTGCTCCACCAATCAGCACATAGTTGGCTCCAGCTGGGTCATAAGCAGGAAAAACAAAAGACTGAACAGTAGAAAAATGTACTGTCAAAGGCTTTCATGGCTGGAATCACTGGGTTGTTGTAGGTTTTTTCAGGCTATATGGCCATGTTCTGGAGGCATTCTCTCCTGACGTTTCGCCTGCATCTATGGAAAACATCCTCAGAGTATAAAAATGTATTTTTGCCTATGTCAAACATGTTGGCTTTCTTTTGTGGCTTACCACGAGCTGTCATCCTTTCCAGATGGACTGAATAAAATACCTTGGTGGCTTTCTTCTTCAACTGTTGAGACTTCTTGACTGGGGAACATTGAACTATAGTTTCTTCATCTCACCAGGCATGGATTTACAGGCGGCCCATGGCTGGTATCGATTACTTGCTTAATGAGTCTCGGTATCCGTGGCATGGGTTTCGCTATCCACAGTCTGGATCTTACTATCCATGACTGCCTTAAATTGCTCGATTTCTTCCTGACTGAATAGAATAAACTGTAGCCTTTCAGATATTACTCCCATCAGGTCTAGTCATGATGTCTAACGATGAGGAATACAGAAGTTGTAGTCCAGCATCTGGAGGAACACATAACATTTGGCCTGTGAGTCTTAAGTCTGGCACATGTGATCTAGATTAATCAGATTATTTGTAGGAAACTGTAGCAGCATTGATGCTTAAGAAGCATTGGTTGCAACAATCAAGATATGCTAATAGTAAGCAAATAGCATCTGCATAGAGGACCTTGTGTGTGTAATTCACTTCCTGAGCAACCAGACTTCAATGGCTGCCACACAGTAAGTACTGCACTGGAACTTGTACAGGCTTGTCTAAAACTTCAGGCAATATTTTCATCAAAACGTAGCGGAACAATCGATGTAAAGTTGGAATGGTTTGCAGTGTTGTTAAGGTTGGTTTCATGTCATCTGTAGCGGAGAGCAAATTATTTCCCCCACCCATGAATTTTTCCTTTACTCCTCAAATTTCTAATTTTAGAGAGAGTGTAGCATTGAAAATCATTCACAACTAGAACTCTTACATTTGCTATATTCACATTCCCATAATACTTTTGCCTGCCCCTTTTTGGGGATATCAAATCTCTATTTCTAAATTTCCAGCTGGTGTCACTGCAATGCTAAAATATTCAGGACTGAAGGAAAATGCCATTTCATTGAGGGAATAGCAATGCCCTCATTTATCTACTGACCCCTTGTAGCTACAGCTCCTCAACATCTTAAGAGCATAGCCTACGTAAGCATGTTATGCTATATCTCATACCAAAATAGAGTGTGGTTGTAAAGTCACAATTCCCATCTTTGCATAACTCTTGTGGCACCTTCATCATGCTCATGATTAAGGATTCTTTGAAATAGAATACTTGTCCGAGTTTGTGCACATGATCAACCCAGATTGTTTTTTTCTTGCCAGGAGTGACTTGAGAAACTGCAAGTCGCTTCTGGTGTGAGAGAATTGGCAGTCTGCAAGGACTTTGCCCAGGGGATGCTGGGTGTTTTTGATGTTTTACCATCCTTGTGGGAGGCTTCTCTCATGTCCCCGCATGGGGAACTGAGGCTGACAGAGGTAGATCATCTGTGTTCTCCCCGGATTCGAATCTGAGCCCTGTCGGTCTTCAGTCCTACTGGCACAAGGATTTAACCCACTGTGTCACTGGGGTATGGGAGCCCCCAGTGGTGCAGTGGGTTAAACCCCTGTGCCGGCAGGACTGAAGACCGGCAGGTTGCAGGTTTGAATCCGGGGAGAGGCGGATGAGCTCCCTCTATCAGCTCCAGCTCCAGTGGGGACATGAGAAAAGCCTCCCACAAGGATGATAAAAACATCACATCATCCAGGCGTCCCCTGGGCAACGTCCTTGCAGACAGCCAATTCTCTCACACCAGGAGTCACTCCTGACACAACAAAAAAAAAACTGGGGTATGGATAGAAAATAATGGTGGGCAACTGGAAAACCAACAACAGATTCAATTTTGGCAATGTGACCTTATGCATGGAGATAATGCAAAGCAGTGATCACATGCATAAAAAAGGACTTGATATGTACAACAATCTATTTTATTATTGTTTTAAGGAAGGAACATTACCTCAATAGAAACATGATTTATCACTGATCAGCATGAGACAGGCTGGAGCCCTCGGTAACACAATGGGTTAAACCCTTGTGTCAGCTGAACTGCTGAACAAAAGATTGGACATTCGAATCCGGGGAGCGGAGTGAGCTCCCATCGGTCAGCTCCAGCTTCCCATGTGGGGACATGAGAGAAGCCTCATGCAGGATGCTAAAACATCAAACATCTGGCCTTCCCCTGGGCAACGTCCTCGCAGTTGGTCAATTCTCTCATTCCAGAAGCAACTTGCAGGAACATTCTCAAATCACTCCTGACACACAAAAAAGTATGAGATAGGCTAAATAAAAGGGGGATGGTGTTATCTGAAGAGGACAAACCCAACAGTGTATGTGTATTCAAGTCTTCTGTTGACTTACAGTGACCCCAGGAGTCTTATAGGGTTTTCTTGGGCAAGGAATACTTGTTTCGTCAACTCCTTCCTCCCTGGCATTCATTGGCGGTCTCCCATCCAAGTACTAACCAGGGCTGACCCCACTTAGCTTCCAGGATCAAAAGAGATCTTGTGATGACAATAATGTAGGCCCTAATCAGAGTGTAACTTCTAATAATAACAATCTTTTTAAGAAATGGTACCTCTGCGTCCAACACACACCTTCCTTCCACACATTATGAGTGTTGTTGTTTTTTTCTGGTCCATTTGATTCCCCTTAAGCCCATTAGATTCCCTCACCATTAGGATAAAAGACCATGAAACTTAAAAACAAAGTATCAACATGTTTTGGCTTAAGCTGTATACATATAGTGAAGGTGTTTGTTTTTCAGTGAAGTGACTCACTACAATTGTGAACTGCCAAGTCACTGGCACATCCAAAAAAAGTCACCTCTTTTAATCCTGTTGACCATTGTAACCTGTAGGCTGTTGTGCAGGTTGGAAGCAAAGGAGGGAAAGGAGGGAATGGCAAGTGCCTACCAATCAAGGAGATTAAATTCTAAACAAATGTAATCCTTTTAAATGTTTAACAATGTTATGCAAATATAGTATGGATGCATATGGATAGACATTCCTGTAATCAAATCGTGGATGTTTTCTCCTGGCAATTCTCCGTTAAATCCCAGTTAGTAATTAGCGCATTAGTAATTTTTATAAAGCAGTTAAACAATAAAACACATACAACTCTACACAGGCAAAAATCAACATTTGAAGAGAGATACTGACAAGGTGGAATGTGTCCTGAGGAGGGTGACTAAAATGATCAAGGGTCTGGAGAACAAGCCCTATGAGGAGTGGCTTAAAGAGCTGGGCATGTTTAGCCTGAAGAAGAGAAGGCTGAGAGGAGATATGATAGCCATGTATAAATATGTGAGAGGAAGCCACAGGGAGGAGAGAGCAAGCTTGTTTTCTGCTTCCACGGAGACTAGGACAAGGAACAATGGCTTCAAACTACAAGAAAGGAGATTCCATCTGAACATGAGGAAGAACTTCCTGACTGTGAGAGCCGTTCAGCAGTGGAACTCTCTGCCCTGGAGTGTGGTGGAGGCTCTTTCTTTGGAAGCTTTTAAACAGAGGCTGGATGGCCATCTGTCAGGGGTGATTTGAATGCAGTATTCCTGCTTTTTGGCAGGGGGTTGGACTGGATGGCCTATGAGGTCTCTTCCAACTCTATGATTCTATTATTTTAGCTGCTTCCTGAAGGCCAGGAGGGAAGGGGAAGACCTAATCTCACTGGGGAGAGCATTCCATAGCTGGGGGGCCACCACAGAGAAGGCCATGTCTCTCGTCCCCACCAGACGCGACTGCGCAGGTGGTGGGACTGAGAGCAGGGCCTCTCCAGAAGATCTAAAAGTCCTTGATAGTTTATAGGAGGAGATATGTTCGAACAGATAAACCGGGCTGGAACCGGGTTGGCACCTTGAATTGTGCCCGGAAGCTGATTGGCAGCCAGTAGAGCTGATGTAACAAGCGAGTTGTACGCTCCCTATACCCCATTCCCATAAGCAGCCTAGCTGCCGACCATTGGACTAATTGAAGCTTCCGGGCAGTCTTCAGAGGCAACCCCACATAGAGAGCATTGCAGTAGCAGTTACATGTAATATTATGTAAATATATAATATATATATATATATATATATATATATATATATATATATATATTGTAGTAGTAGTAGTAGTAGTATATTGTATTACATTATAATATTATCAATATTATATGTATATATTATATTACATTATAATATTATCAATATTATATTATATTATATTTATTATATTATATTATATTATTATATTATATTATATTATATTATATTATATTATATTATATTATATTATATTATATTATTAGCACAGTGCAGGAGACAAGAAATGGAGCCCAATGGAGGCCATCACATGATGGAAGGACACTTCTGGTGGGACTCCATGATGCTCCATTTCCCAAGCATATGGAAACGGAGCCCAAATACCTCTAACAGAAGTCAGGTGTCATTTTCCTCCTGATAGAGAAAGATGGGGGAAGATGGTAAAAGGACGTGGAATGGGTGGCCATCCCAGAAGACAAGGAAAGACGAGAGGGAATGGGGTAAAACATTTCCCTCTGCCTTCCCCTGCTTTTCCCCCAACCATCTGATGAAGTCCTGAGTGTGATTAAGATATCTAATAACTTTTGATATGATGAAGAACACACAAGATAGAGGTGCAGCAAGAGTTTGCCTTTGCCTGAACCTACAGGGAAAGGGGAAAACTTTGCTTCCTCTTCTTCTTTCCTCCCAGTTGAATTATCTGAGTTTAAACTACTTTTACACTTTGAACCCTATTCGCACCAACTGAAATAATCTGAATAAAAAGAGGGAAGTTAGGAGGAGGAAATTAAAACTGGGACAATGAGAGAGGTTACATCATTGAAGTTCCCTGCCAAATCGGAACAGTGGAAGGTTATGGAACTTTACAAGACCTAGAAGTAGTCAATAAGAATCCTTTATTTGTTATCAGATGAACTTGTGATGCAATATGAAAGGGAGGCCACCAACACCTACACAGCAAGCCTTTGTTGGCTTCCTGGAATATCGTAACCAAACATTGTGAAGTCATAAGTAAACAAGGCAGCAATATTTGGACCGATGAAGTGGCCAGCTCTCCAATCCAAGGGTGTTTCCAAGGGGAAGCTCTTCCTTTTCCACTTCATAATCATGAGCCTGAGACCATTTTATTATTATTTTCATTTCATACATTTGTATGCCATCCTTCCTCCTTGGAAGTCTATGTAGAGCAGTCCTTCTAATATGTACATCCTTTATTCTCTCGAAAACCCTGTGAAGTGGGTAAGGATGAAATACAACCTCTTAAATTTAACAACCACTGTATTTTCTCTTTGTGTTGCCCTTCCCACTTGGTGTGGGGTAGTGGTTTCAGTGTTAGACTAAGGACTTTATTGCACACAGATGGGAAACCAGCATAAAAGCAGGAGCTGGCAAAATGCAAGGATGTGGTAAACTTGGCATTGGTGCAATTTGCCAAATCTATGATTGTGGCATAGTCCTGGCACTTACCCTGTGCAACGAAGGGTGGATCTATACTGCCATAGATTTCAGTTTCTAAATCCGGATTATCTGCTTTGAACTGGATTGTATGAGGCTAATAAAGGTAAAGGCTTCCCCTTGACATTAAGTCTAGTTGAGTCCGACTCTGGGGGGTGGTGCTCATCTCCATTTCTAAGCTGAAGAGCCGGCATTGTCCATAGACACCCCCTTAGATCATGTGGCCAGCATGACTGCATGGCACGCCGTTACCTTCCCGCTGAAGCGGTACCTATTCATCTACTCACATTTGCATGTTTTCAAACTGTTAGGTTGGCAAAAGCTGGGGCTAACAACGGGAGCTCACATGTCCATGGATTCGAACTTTTCAGTCAACAAGTTCTGCAGCTTAGCGGTTTAACCCGCTGCGCCACCACAGCAATCTACACTGCCATATAATCCAATTCAAAGCAGAGAAACTGAATTCAGAATCTGGATTATATGACATTATAGATGGGGCCGAAATCTGGACTCTTCGATGTTGGTGTACTGGCATAGAAGTGACATCATGTGGTTATTAGTCCCCTCTGGGAGAAAGATAATGTATAAATTTAATTAACTAATCAATCAATCAATCAATCAATCAAGGGCTGGGATTATTGATTCTCCCCATTTGGTCTCCTAGTAAAAAAAGGCTTACCTTTATAAAAACTCTGTACCCCAAACTTTGTGAAACTGCCAAAAGAAAAACTTTTATAAATGTACTTGAGAAACCGAAGTTCGCACAGCACTAGAGTAGCGTATGCAGTAAAAAAGGTGATCATCCTGGTAAATACCCGGGATCATTGGGCACATGAAAACCATGGAATGGCAACTTTGTGTGATAATATCCTAGGATTCTAGAAGACTAGAATCTGAATCCCGTTAAATCATGAAAATCCACTGGATAACCTTGGACAGTCACTCTCTCCCAGCCTCTTTGAACAATTCTTGCCATGAAAATCCACATCAGGGTTGCCTGAGATTTGCCATTTGTCAGACATGAGTTGAATGCACACAACAATACCAAACGTACTTATGTGTAGGGACTGCATAATGGCACACAATAAATATTACACAGTGCTTATTTTAGGGTCAGTTCTGTTCCAAGCTGTTGTACAGCGAGTTTTGTTACTACAGATGCCAATATTCTGCACATAGCAACAAATGCCATGTGCACAACCAATATGGGACTCATTGCTTATTAGCAAGGCAAAAGTGGCCTCTAGTGGAGAAACATTTCAGCGCAAAAAAAAAAAAAAGATCTGGGTTGCCATGAGTTTTCCAGGCTGTATGTATGGCCATGTTCCAGAAGCATTCTCTCCTGATGTTTGACCCACATCTATGGCAGGCATCCTCAGAGGTTGTGAGGTCTCTTGGAAACTAGGCAAGTGGTATGTCCAGGGTGGGCATTCCTCAGATATATCCCACCTTGGATACTCCACAGATACTCCACAGAAACATAAACTCACTTGCCTGGTTACCAATAGACCTCACAACCTTTGAGGATGCCTGCCATAGATTTGGATGAAAGCTCAGGAAATAATGCTTTTGGAACATGGCCATACAACGCGGAAAACTCACAGCAACCCAGTGATTCTGGCCATGAAACCCTTCACAACACAATTTAAAACCTATTTAAAGCAGGACAACTACCAAAATAACTGGACTGGACAACCCCGAGTTTGGAAGTTGTAAACAGGTCTGTTGATGACCAACAGTGGAACTCTCTGCCTCGGAGTGTGGTGGAAGCCGTCTTTGGAGGCTTTAAAACAGAAGCTGGATGTCCATCTGTCAGGGGTATTTCAATTGTGCTTTTCCTATATGACAGGCAGTTGGACTGGATTGCCCATGTGGTCTCTATGATTCCATGACCATGATCAGGGAGATCTCTTATTCATAAGGTCACCATAGGTCAACATGCCTGCAAGTGGCAACAAAAAGACTTGGGCACCACAAATTGGAGCTGGGTATAGGGGAAGTAGGATGTATTGTGGCATCCCAGGAAGTAATATGTCTTGGGTCTGTTTTGCAAAACATTGATAGCTTCTTCCTGTGAGCATAGCTGAAATCCCTGGATCATTCTGTTTTGCAACTTCTGTTCTATGATTCTTCAAACCTTAAGAGTTTCCATTCCTCAGCTCTCCTTCCTGTGCATTGTGATTTATCTACACAAGCAATGGCACTCTGAAAATATAAAGTGAGATGACAAGTGGATCTTGCAATGAAATACTGCAGTGTGAATTGTTCTGAGTTTGGGCCTGTTCATTCCTATTCCCTCACTTGAAAGTCTTAGAGATCTCCACCTACCCCCAAGGTTGTTTTTCACAACTAGGAAATGTGTGCTGCAGTTCCCAGAATCTCACAAATCAGAGTAATCTGGTAGTCAATTTCATGCCCTCCCAAACTGTCTTAATTTGGCAGGATCAGACTCTGTTAATCCTCTTCAATCCCACTTTTTTTACTCCTTTGAAAATGTCCCAGTTTTCCTAGCCTCCTTCCACTTTTCCCTTTGCCCTCAGCTTAAGTACAAAAGTAGTGTGCACTCCATTAACTCAGCAGAGGGAATTGTATTGGAGAGGTGAGAAAGACCAAAACCTCGTCTTTCCCAGTAGACTCAAGCAGAAGCAAACTGTTGCGGCCTTTCTTCTGCTTTGATAATGGCTAGAATATTATTTAATTATCGGACAGGACTTGAATAACTATTAGAACATAATGCCAGATATTCTGACAGCAGGAATGGACTGGTTTAAAAGTTGTTTATATTTATATTGTTTTTAGAGGGCAAATAGCTTTTGAACTGTTATTTATTAATGTTTTTATTAGTACTTTAATTTTATGTCATGATAATCGTTAAATGTTGTTCTTTGTTTATTGCTTATATTATTTTCTGTATCTGTTGATTGTTGTAAGCCACCCCAAGTCTCTTTGGGGAGAGGGGGCAGGGTATAAATAAAGTTATATTATTATTATTATTATTATTATTATTATTATTATTATTATTATTATTTCCTCATTAAAAACCTTTTCATTTTGACCACTATTTGATATTTCTTGGCCACATGTGCCCTGGTTTTTGTCCCCCTGGAATCTGCTCCACAACATGGTCTGGGTATGTCTTTGCACAGCTCATGGGCTCGTAGTATTTTCTCATGACAAGGATTTTAACTAGTACTTTGTATAACTTTTTCCTCAAGGTGGTGGTGATATTACAATATCAAGACAAGTCTAAATCTTTTCTGCCTAAGGAAAAGAATAAAATGATGGCCGTTCCCATACCATATACATAGGCTGAATGGGTTAATAATTGAACTTTAAAAAAAAAATACTGCATTCTCCATTGTAACTGAAGGCAATAGACTGCCTTAAAATGCACAGAGCTCTCCTTCACTATTTCATTGCTGCCTTCCAGCGATCTACAGCCCGAACCAACAGCTTCATTTTAGCTAAGAGTCAAACAGATCCTATGTGAACTATACAACAAAAGAAAAATCTTAGCCAAGCAGCAAAATCAGGTACACGTGGAGGAGCCATGAGTCACCACCAGGACAGCTTTAAGGAGAATGTTTCTACATGGAACATTTAAAGCCCACAACGTTAAACCTCGTTTGGGGGTTTTCCGTCTCAACCGCAAGATATTAATTAGGCTCAGCTCGATTGTCCCAGAAACAGCTGATCAGTAGTCTGGAAAGTCTAATGTCAAAACCTGCTATGGCATCAGTGAGGAATCCACAAAAGAGAGATGAGGTGCCCTCCAAAACTCCACTTAGTCGACGCAATACAATGTGATCATGTTCATCCCTGCCAAGTCTGTCTATCTCACAAGCTAACAAGTGCAGTACTGAAGTACCAACCGCAAAGACGGTCGGTCATGTAAAGCAAGGGGATTATGAACTCTTGAAGAACCCTTGGAT
Organism: Anolis sagrei; assembly: GCF_037176765.1. NCBI lineage: Eukaryota > Metazoa > Chordata > Lepidosauria > Squamata > Anolidae > Anolis > Anolis sagrei. The sequence continues at coordinate 31,585,582 of NC_090026.1, forward strand.
CTCAAGCCAAATCAGTATATAGTGCCTCTCCTGGAGCTTTTCAAAACCATGCTTCAATAGCTTTTGACTTTGCTGCTCGCCTGTAGATGACATCACACGGATTTGCATTGTCCTGATGTTAACATTTCCCTAGTCTCCTGTCAGCACCAGTTTTTGTACTTTATTTTATCTTGAAACTCGAGAAGTACGTAACTCAGACTAGTTGCACATTCATCAACGTCCTGTCTAAAGAGTCCATTAATACATTCTGCAGTTAAATATACCTCAAAAAATAACTTCTACTGTTTTCTCTTTTCTTCAATACACCTAATGTTTGTCCAGACATAATGGGAACATTTAGCATTTATAATATATTTTTGAGTGTTCAAAGGGCATAATGTAATTGTCTCAGGAATTCACACAACCTTGCTGTATTAGGTTCTTGTGGGGTTTTTTGGGCTATAGAGCCATGTTCTAGAGGCATTTCTCCTGACGTTTCGCCTGCATCTATGGCAAGCATCCTCAGAGGTAGTGAGGTCTTTTGGAATAAGGACAATGGGTTTATATATCTGTGGAATGGCTGGGGTGGGGCAAAAAGCTTTTCTCTGCTGGAGCTAGGTGTGAATGTTTCAACTGACCACCTTCATTAGCATTTGAAGGCCTGCCTCAGCCTGGGAAAATCTCTTGCTGAGAGGTGTTAAGATGTGCCTGGTTGTTTCCTCTCTGTTGTTTTGCTGTTTTTTAATACTGGTAGCCAGATTTTGTTCATTTTCATGGTTTCTTCCTTTCTGTTGAAATTGTCCACATGCTTGTGGATTTCAATGGCTTCTCTGTGTAGTCTGACATGGTGGTTGTTGGTGTGGTGCAGCATTTATGTGTTCTCAAATAATATGCTGTGTCCAGGCTGGTTCATCAGGTGCTCTGCTATGGCTGACTTCTCTGGTTGAAGTAGTCTGCAGTGTCTTTCATGTTCCTTGATTCGTGTTTGGGCAATGCTGCGTTTGGTGGTCCCTATGTAGAGTTGTCCACAGCTGCATGGTATACGGTAGACTCCTGCAGAGGTGAGAGGATCCCTCTTGTCCTTTGCTGAACGTAGCATTTGTTGGATTTTCTTGGTGGGTCTGTAGGTGGTTTGTATGTTGTGTTTCCTCATCAGCTTCCCTATTCAGTCAGTGGTTCCCTTGATGTATGGCAGGAACACTTTTCCTCTGGGTGGATCTTCATCTGTATTGTTTTCCCCGGATTAAGTCATCCTACTTTGCACATCTCTGAGATAAGTTTCAGATTGAGAACTCTCCTATTCATAATGTTGTAGTTCAGCCTGTGATAGTGTCTGACGTCAACGGGGATGATGGTTTTCCTGGGCTTGTTCTGATGTCAATGGGATGAGGGTTTTTCTGGGCCTGAGTCAAGCCCAGGCCTTGCTGAGAGGCCCGAGGTCTCTCATGGATGGAGTGCTTCTTCTGTAGATTCCCACAATCAAATTCCTGAGAGAGGCCCACAGCAGTCTTTCTCTGAAAAACTGTCTTCTTGGGATGATTTGTCAGGTCCAGAATTTAATGAGTTTAAAGACAGAACACAAGATTTTTGTGAACTAAGACAAAGTTCTTAAGATCAGTGAAGGTCAGTCCATCTGCTAGGGAAACAAAAATCCTTATCTGGCTATAAGGGCAAATGGAATGCTTTCCTTTCGGTTCATGGGACAGGAAAAGCTTTATATGATATGAGGAGAGGATTTTAGCTCAGTCTCATCAACATTGGAGTTTCATGACAGTCTTGTTTCCAAGTGGATTTCTAGTCTCATGTTTCAAGTTTTGCCAGGTTCCTGTTCTGTGTGTATAATGCACAGATATCTATGGCAACAACCAACAAAACAGTAATATATGTGTGTGACTCGCAAAACTCTGCCTCGAAGTAAGTTATTTCATGCTATATTACTGTGTCAAAAATTCACAGTACTAAAAGTACAATTCTCATATTATAATTCAACTAAGGATATACTATTCACAAAACAAGTAACAGACCTAAAGAAAAGCATATAGAAACAACCAGTCCTAATAGGTCCTGGAGCTATGAAAGGTCTTGAGTCCAATACCAGTGGAAGTCATTGGATCTCCATGCTGTCTTGTTCCTTTGAGTTTTGCATCTTTGGATTTTGTGTTTTTACCTTTGTACCTTGAAATTCATGGACTATTTGTACTCTCTGGAAAATACTGTTTTGGACTATACTGTTTCTATAATTTTTATTGCTTTGCTTATATATATCTTTCAATATAGGTTTTTAAATCCTTGTGTGTTATTATCTATATGTGAGTTATATTAATTGTATTGTTTATTTCACTTATTGTTTGTTTTTATTGATGTGTTGTTGGGCTTGGCCTCATGTAAGCCGCTCCGAGTCCTTTGGGGAGATGGTGGTGGGGTATAAATAAAGTTTTTTAAATTATTATTATTATTATTATTATTATTAAACTGCTTGCTGATTTTATTATACTGGTGTGGTATTTAAGGACAGAGGTGTTCCTGCTTTGGAATACAATACATAACTCAGTTGCTTAGCCACTGTGCTATACCTGCTACCACCTGGAGCAATACCATATTGTCTCACACATCCCAGATATTATTCTACTCTTCTACTTTCCTATCAGTCTCAATAAATCCACAGGGTTCAACAGTTCACCAATGCATTTTTACACTCACCTGTTCACCCATTTATTTTGCATTCAACAACATATTCCTATACATATCCACCTATTTACGAAGTCATTCCCTTTTTTAGTTGAGGCGACACAGAGATATTTAAGTAAATTATCCATATTTTATATATTCACTTAATATTAATTGAAAGGAGCTATCATGGCAAACTGAAAGATAAGGAAGCTCATAAAAACATCTGGAGACAATATAAGAATCAAGAACAAGCAATAAAGCCAGCTAGTGCAGACATACCTTTAGGCTAAATCCCACCAACAGTGCTTTGAAAAATCTGCTCCTTTTATTTGGAGGGGGGATTTCATACCACATCCTGTGATCTGTCCTTGAGGTCAGCCTTCCTGGTTTTCTCATGTAAAATCACGTACTCTTTATTAAAAGCGGCACAAGAATTTTTCACATGCTTTGGTCTAGAATCAAAGCATTTGAGATGTCTCTCTTTCCATCCATTTGCATTCTCTCCTGTTATCTTGGGTTTGGTTTTATTTGTTTTTACCTCATTGCTGGTGAATGTGCAACATTACCCATTTACCTGGATACCTAGATTAGGAATGGGCAACTGTGGCCCTTCAGATGGTGAACTACAATTCCATTCAATATGGAACCAATGCTGCAGTCCTGAGAGTTTCAGGTTACTGTTGCAAGGGATTTCCTACACCAGCAGGGCTTTGAACTAGATATCCTTTGAGATTTTCTCCAACTCTACAAATTCTGAGATTATTAACATAGGTACAATTATGTAAATCAGCTTTTATTGAACCACCCCTGCTGTGGTAGTCATATGCCTTCAAGCCAATTCCAACTTATGGTGACCTTATCATAGATTTTTTTCAGAGGAGATTGGCCACTGCCTTCTCTTTTTCACTTTATTTACCAGTTTTCAGAAATGGGGAACCTTCAGGGATTTTCCCCAGTGCGCCAGGACTCAACACTACAGACTCCTTCTTTCTCTCTTGGAAATTTGCAGCAGATTGGCAGGCAATATGGTCATGCACCACAACTTGGGAATAGCACAGATACAACACATGAAAAATCTCTGGAGGCCCAAGAGGGGAAGATTCCTAATGCCATTAGTACATCACATTTGAATGCAGGTAGGGTGAATAATGTATTTCACGTGACCTTCAAGTTGTTTTTGACTTATGACCCCGAAGACACCCTGTGGCTGTTTCTTATAGCCTGTGGTTCCTAACCTGTCGGTCCCCAAGTGTTTTGGCCTACAACTCCCAGAAATCCCAGACAGTTTACCAGCTGTTAGATTTCTGGGAGTTGAAGGCCAAAACATCTGGGGACCCACAGGTTGAGAACCACTGTTATAGACTCACAGAATTACAGAATTGAAAAGGATCACAAGGGAATGTGTTCAGAGAGTGTTTGCCTTTATCTTCTTCTGAGGCCAAGGTAGTGTGACTTATTCAAGATCACCCAGTGGGTTTCCATGGCTGAGCAGAGAGTCAAAGCTTGACCACAAGAAGATGCAAAATCCTGATTTCAAAATCTTTGTGTGAAGGTGGTTTTGCATTTTACAAAATGTGCCTGGCTGTTTGTGATACATGTTGAGGTCAACTTTCTGGCCCCATGAGTAGACCCAGCTATCAGCCAAAAGAATTCAATGAATAGGGATAGTGGGAAGCTGGGGAAAAAAAAGAAGTAATATAGATCCCACCATTGGACCCATTTCTTCCTAAGGGCTCGTTGCCACCACCTCCTTCTGCAAAGTCCTTGAAAGCTCAGTTCTCCCCAGTTTACATATTCCCAAACCACCGTGGCCTTCTCAGATGAAGACAGGGTACCTATTAACTGCTGGGGGATATCACAGCAGCAAGAGTAAATTGCAGCTTTCAAGGTGAGGGTAGCCTGTCATTTACTTCCCTTGGGTAGAGCAGAGGGCGGCTCAGACGTGACTTCATGAGCCTTCCGCCCGCCAGCCTCTTCTGACCATATCTGACAAAGCAGAGTTTTTGGTTGACCCTGAAATGCCAGACACCTTTGCGCTTAAGACCTTAAAAGTCAGTGAGGGAGAGTGAAGGGGGGGGGGATAACAGTAGTGATATGGCGTGAGGTTTCAAAAAGAAGGGGCCAAGACGTTCATGAAAAGGCCACCTCAACATTTTTTGAAGTGGGTGATGAAGACAACATATTTTTTCTCTCCCTTGGTTCAATCATTAATCAAAATGCACACTGTAATGCAGAAATTTGGAAAGATTAAGACCTGGAAGAGCATCTACAAAGAAACTAAGTAACACCCTCAAGTATAAGTATACAGGCATTCACCAAGTTACAAACAAGATAGGTTCTGTAGGTTTGTTCTTAAGTTGAATTTCTATGTAAGTCAAACAGGTACATTTTTAAAGTGTAATTCCAGACGTATGTATGTATGTATGTATGTATCAGGCCCGTAGCCAGGATTTTGTTTTGGGGGGGGGGGGGGTTGAGTTTGAAAGAGGGTCTACCCTAGCAAACCTTTTGTATCGTTACCCCAATACCCCCATGCATATGGGATATATTGAGCATGGTGATCAGATCATGATATGAATAAACATAACAGTTTAAATAATGTACCAGTAAGGCCTTCTCGTGGACCACCATGAGAATTTCGGGGGGGGGGGGGGGCTGAAGCCCCCCGAGCCCCCCCCCCCCGGCTACATGCCTGGTATGTATGTATGTATGTATGTATGTATGTATGTATGTATGTTTTGGGTAGCATAGGGAAAGGTTAACAGCCCTGTGGTGTTTGTTTTATTGTTTGTGCCCCTGTTCAGAAGAATTTACCTCATTTTCTGTCCCTGTGATTATTATTTGAAAAAAAATTGGCTTGTTGTGGAAACCAGGATTGGTGCAAAATTGTCATTGAAGAAATCTTTTCCACACGATAACACTTTCAGGAGTGAATTTCCTTCCCTGGGGTTAGATTTCTCTCATTTCCTGTTGTTTTTCTTGGAAAATGGAAATCTCTATAACCTTTTGGAAATTTTATGATCTTTGGAAAGGCATGACCTTGTTAGAAGTCATAACCTTTTGAAAAATGATGCCCTAACCATTAGGGAAAAATGGCATTTATGCAAGGCAATTAGGTTTCTCAGCTGTTCAACTGATTTACCTAGGGCAGATCTAGACAGCCTCTTTATTGCTGAAACTTCCATAATAAAAAGGCGGCTGTCCAGATGACATTCTGGACAATCCCGGATTAATTCACTACAAACCAGGAAACCCCTGGTTTGTGGTGAAGTAATTAGATAGTGGGTTTATTCTGCACCTTCTTGGAAGGTGCGGGAGAAACACAGTACTTCCGGTGTCTGGACGTACGTCCATTCTAGGCATTTCCTAAGTCCATCAGGAAATTCAATGGTATGTGTCTGCCAAAGGTTGACTGTAGTCACACTTGAGGACCTAACAATGCCTAGAGACATGTCCTAGAAACAAGTAGGCTAGATTGTACATTTCTTCTCCCATCTTCCTATGTTAAGTTAGAAGAAATAATCCCATCGTTATGTCCTGATGTGGAATAGCTCCTGTAGCTAAGAGGCCAAGTTTCTAAATAGACTATATATAATATAATATAATATAATATAATATAATATAATATAATATAATATAATATATATATAGTGCATGTATATGTGTGTGTTTGAAGGATAATCTGTGAGCCACTGGGTCATTCAGGGTCATCCCAGTTTCTGAGGCTGCAAAGTCAAAACTTGAAATCCAGTAGCTCCTAGTTCTGTCAATGCACAAAACGTAATAACAGCACTGGGTGCTACCCCTGGGTTTCAAGTTTTGACTTTGCATCCTTAGAAACTGGGATGGTCCTAAATTGGCAACTCTTGCAGCCGTAGCTAAAGGAGGTTTTGGCAGAAGTAAGTGTTCATAAATGGGGAGATATATGGGGCAAGAATTGCTGTGGGAGATGGTAGAAAAGGAAAAGGAAGAGCAGATGGACTATTGTGTCAGTGTACTGATTTAGCCTGAAAAGTCAGCCCCGGTTATATAGTGAACATGGTTAATATTTCCTTGGCTGGGACAGCACCCTCTACAGACCAGCCCTTGCTCATTGTAGTTAAGCCCGGAGCCAAGGCAACGAGCTCCAACTTCTGAATCATCCGTGCCACTTCCTGCAGCACTTGGGTGTTCCTTTTCTCTCCCCCTACCTCATTCCACACCCACCCCCCACGCTCAAGTACAGAGCCAGCCCAAGCCTGTTGAGCTGGTTTAGTTTCAGGTCCCATGCGTGACGCTACTGCGGCTTCAAGTTGTAGCACTGGGAACACTGACACAGAAAGGGATGCTTCCAAAAAATCAAAAGCACGGGCAGCCTTGGTGTCTCCACTTGGGATCATCCTATGAGCATTCATAGCCACAATCCAAAATAATGCTGAGTCCTCTTTCCAACCTTTTAAGCCCTTGGTCCTGAAGAACCTGGAAAAGTAACATTTTGGACTACCACTCCCTGCATCAGCCATGCATCTGATGAAGGAGAGTTAAGTCTACTAAAGCTTATGCTACCAACTTTCCTATTTCATTTAGTCTCTAAGGCGCCATTGGATCCCTTACTTTACTTTGCAAATTGTCTGTAGCCCTGCTCTCTTTTGACCTTCAAGAGACTGGTGTAGACCTAATCGAATTGCAAAGCTATAGGGCAGTGGTTCTCAACCTTCCTAATGCCATGGCCCTTTAATACAGTTCCTCATGTTGTGGTGACCCCCAATCATAACATTATTTTCATTACTACTTCATAACTGTAATTTTGCTACTGTTATGAATTGTAATGTGAATATCTGAAATGCAGGATGTATTTTCATTCACTGGACCAAATCTGGCACAAAACCTGATATGCCCAAATGTGAATACTGGTGGGGTTGTGGGGGGATTGATTTTGTCATTTGGGAGTTATAGTTGCTGGGATTTATAGTTCACCTACAATCAAAGAGCATTCTGAAGTTCACCAACGATGGAATTGAACCAAACTCCCATGACCAACAGAAAATACTGGAAGGGTTTGATGGGTGTTGACCTTGAGTTTGGGAGTTGCAATTCACCTACATCCAGAGAGCACTGTGGACTCAAACAGTGATTGATTTGGGCCAAACTTGGCACAGATATTCAATATACCCAAATGTGAGAATTGCCCAACCGTATTATCAGTTTCTGTTACGCTAAGTTTATGGACTCTCCTTACTCCTTCATTGACCACTCATTTTGCTTGATGTTGTTTTTCCCTATTCTCAACTAAGTGATTTTTGGCCCTGTAGATGTTCTGGATTTCAGTTCCAGTGTAGTCAAGGGAAATGAATTACATGATATATTCCAAAAAGTGAGATTGTGGAAGTTGTCATTCAGGAAAAAAATCTTTTTGGTAGCATATCCAGTGTCTGCGCGGTTCTCTGAGTTTTTGACATCTGGGTAAAATAAGTATCAAGGCATTTGGGTGCCAAAAAATCCAGATCCTAGCCCACCTACACATGAATTTAAATGGAACATATTCCACACGGACCCTTTTTTCAAAAGCTCAGTTGAAATGAGTAAGCCATTTTTCCTATTGGGGTAGCATAAGCAACTATCCCAATGGATTATGTCCATAAATGGGTCAGATTCAATGACTGCTTAGTCCAATGCCATGTCAAATGTAATGTCACGTGCAATGCATTGATTAAAGTGGTTGTCATTATCAGTTAAACCATATGATAAAACCTTTCCTTATGTATCAAACCAGCACTAGGGCTGCTATCTCTCAGGGGTTCATTTGTGACACTAGAGCATTTTAACTGAATTGCATACTCTGCACAACTGCAGGTGATGCTTAATGTATTGTGCTTAATAACATCACATGTGACTGCTCCTTCAACCGCATCATTGTGACATCACTAGCATTTTAAGGGTCCCTCCTGAGACTTAGGTTTTGGCCCTGGGATTTCAAAACCAGGGATAGTCCTGTCATGGCAACCCTAAACGTTGTTGTTGTTGCTGTTGTTGTGTGCCTTCATGTAATTTCTTATTTATGGTGACCCTACGGCAAACCTATCACAGTGTTTTCTTGGCTGGATTTGTTCATAACAGGGTTTACCCTTGCTTCTGTCTGAGGCTGAGAAAATGTCACTTGCCTACAGTCACTCAATGGGTTTCCATGACTGAGTATAGTTTCAAATCCTGATCTCCCATTGTCTAACACTCAAACCACTACACCACACTGACTTTCACTTGTAACACTTGGTAGAAGCCCACATGCTGAAGGATAAATCAATGTGATCTCCAGCCTATGCTTGCAATTTTTCTTTCCCAGTTACTTTCTTTTTGGGTTCTCTGTCTCTCTCACATACATACAGACTCAAAGGCACAGCTGGATCATAGCCATGTGGGCCTGTCTGAGGCCCAGCAGGAGACAAGAACAGGGCGAGACCCATCTTGAAGCCGCTCCTCCTCACAGACCTGCAGGCACCTTTTGGAAACCACAAAACGGTAACCAAATAAACAACGCACTAACCAGGGTGCCTCCAGCACATCCCACCCCACGTAACAACCCCCCTCCCTTCCTCAGGCTCTCGGCAACCCGCCATGGAGCTGCCAAGCTGCTGATGGAGCCTCCTGGTGCCAGGACGTGGACGGGATGAGAGCCGAGTCCCAGGAGCCTTGCAAGGAAGAAGAGAAGAGGCAGGCCGACTGGCGGTCGGGAGGGTTGTTTAGTCCTGCCCTTGTAGGAGCCATGCTATTCAGCTCTCGGGCATGAGCTTCAAAGCTGCAAAGCAAAGGCAGGCCAAAGCTCGATTTTGTACATACACACAGCCGCCACCCCTCCCAAAATTCTCCCTCCCTCCCCGCCTTCAAGGTATCCATGAGAACATCTGTGATTTAGAGCAGGCAGGAATTCAACAGGTGTTCCTCTCCCTTTGGGACCATAGAAAACTTGCCCCCGTTGGACTTCTGCCAGGCACGCTGGTGCGATTGGCACAAAGCCTCTAGGAAGAAGATAAAAGCGTCATGGTTGAACATCTTCCTCATTCCTTGCACAAACGATGTCTCTTTCCGTAGTTCTAATACTATTACGAAGAGTGCTGCAGGGAAGAAAGGGGGAAATAAAACATACTGTGCAGGCCCTAACTATTCAAAGGCAGAACAATTTTCAGAGTTTAACGCATCACTTTGGCCATGATTTCTTCTTCCTTAAGGAGTGGCGGAATGAGGGCATAAAGTAACTTTTTTTAAAAAAAGTAACTGTGTAAGGACATGTGTGAGTGCAAAAATCACTGTACTATTATTGCATTATTATTATTTGTTTATTTATTTGCCATATTTATATCCCGCTCTTCTCAACCCTCAAGGGGACTCAGAGTGGTGCACATAGAGGCACAATTCGATGCCATACATTACATACAATGCATATCCAGCAAATAAGAAATGTATACATTAAAACATCCACTAAAAACATGTCAACATCAAAATCATTAAAATTACATTATCCAATATCGTAGTCCAGGCTGTTCCAGTTATCATTGCACCATCCCATGTTCACATATTGCACTAATCAATTATCCAAACACTTGGTCCCACATCCAAGTTTTCAATTTTTTTTCTAAAGGTCAAGAGGGAGGGGGCTAATCTGATGTCACTTGGGAGGGCGTTCCACAGCCGAGGGGTCACCACTGAGAAGGCCCTGTCTCTCGTCCCCACCAGTCATGCCTGCAAAGGAGGTGGGACCAAGAGCAGAGCCTCCCCAGAAGATTTTGATATCCAAGATGGTTTATAAAGGTAGATCTGTTTGGACAGGTAAGCTGGGCCAGAACTGTTTAGCACAGGGGTTCTTAAACTAAGGCCTGAGGGCCGGATATGGCACTCCAAGGTCATTTATCCGGCCCTCGCTCAGGGTCAACCTAAGTCTGAAATGACTTGAAAGCACACAACAACAACAACAACAACAACAACAAAAACAATCCTATCTCATCAGCCAAAAGCAGGCTGCCTGCTTTAAGGCTGCAATGTTACGTATGCATGTCCTAACAGAAAGATACTTCTGATTATCCCTAAGTATAGCAGGGGGTATTCCTGCATGGCAGGGGGTTGGACTAGATGGCCCATGTGGTCTCTTCCAACTCTATTATTCTATGATAATACCTGCATTTCCATCTTTCATCACAATTCTACAGATCTTGTAAGGCACATTTCCATGCAGGCTGTAAGGCATTCAACAACAACATCAACAGCAAAAACAACAACAGCAAAAACAACAATAACAACAACACCATCTCACTGAACAGTTTCACAGATACTACATATCTATGAAACTATATTATAGATTTTTATGTCATCTAATCATTTCCCATGCTAAATACAAGTTCAGCAAAACAGAAAACAATGACTGCATACATGACTTCTGGTTGCCCATCCTTTGCTTCAATGTTTCCAATGAATGCTCAAAAATATTGTGGTTAAAACTCAGAAACATTGAACAATACAATAATTTTGTTAAAACACCAGTTTGTCACATTACAACATCTGGAATACTTATTTCACTTGGACTACTGAGGCAGTGTGTTGTTATGGTTTGGGTGTTGGACTAGACTCTGGAGACTAGGGTTCAAATCTCACCTTGGTCATGAAACACACCTTGAGCAAGTCATGCTCTTTCAGCCTCAGAGAACATCAATGGCAAACCTCTTTAGAATAAGCCTTGCTAAGAAAACCCTGTGATAGCGTCACCATAGGTTGGAAATGATTTCAAGGTACATAGGCCTAAACCACAAGTGAGCAAAGGAAGTATAGTTTTGGGACAACACAAGGCTTTAAGACAATGGTTCTCAACCTGTGGGTCCCCAGATGTTTTGGCCTTCAACTCCCACAAATCCTAACAACTGGTAAACTGGCTGGGATTTCTGGGAATTGAAGGGCAAAGCGCCTGGGGACACACAGGTTGAGAACCACTGCTTAAGTGCTGCTTTTGTAGCCCTCCAAAGTCCCTGAACTGAACGTCTCACCACCTGGTCCATGGATTGTCTTTTCTAAATGCTCATCCATCTCTCCACTGCCATGACAATTTAATCTTTAAGAGCCATCTTATGCCACTCAGTTATAGCATTCAGATTTCAGTTGTCTGCCATGTCTGCATTATATGGAATCCGGTGGTCTGTAGTCTGATGAGGCACTAGAACTCTCTGGCTCTGAATTCTAAATACTTCTCCTTAAAATACAAATTTGAATGATAGCACTTTAAGTGGGTAATGTAAAAGGAGGTTCAAAGGGCTCTGGACATGATTACAGGATAGCCGTTTTGAGTCTCCTTATGGAGAGAAAAAGCAAGATATAAATTATTATTATTATTATTATTATTATTATTATTATTATTATTATTATTTCCAAGCTATGAAAAATGCTCCCTGCATGATGTCTCTTAGGACCAGTATACAGTATATTTTCAAAAAATAAAACACTGTTTGGCCAATCTGACAGGCTGCAAACCAAATGAGGAAAGATGGCCTTTGATGTAAGGAGAACTTAAACCACTTAGATACATGAAATATTCACCAGATGGTACATGAGATCCGGTTGGGGGCTAGGTGGGGAGGGTAGGATGTTAAGATGACCCACTTTTGTTTATGCTGCTTCTTTACCTTCCTTCCCCACTCCCACCTTCCCATCATCCACCCCGGGGCAGACTGCACTCTATGGTGTGTGTGTGTGGCTGCTGGCGACAGTGTTGGGTGGTAAGGGAACATCAAAAGGACTGGGGAGTACCAGTGAGCTGGAAAGGGTGTAATTAAAAAGCCTGGGTTGTACTCATTTGTGCAGATGTTTGAAGTAGCTCAGAGCACACAGCGGCATCAAAGAGTCTGGGGAGGGGGCAGTTGGAGACAGAAAACCGGGCACATCCTGGTGGAACAAATTGAATGAGGACTTGCACCTGCCATGGAGGACACTCCACTTGGGATGAGAGGATCACAGAGTGGAAGGGGCACTAAAAGGGTTACCTGCAGGTATGGACCAGAAGAGAACAGCCACCCCACAACAACATAATCCAGATTGTAAGACTGAAGTAGAAAGCGTATATACAAGAGGAAAGAGATGCACACAGAACAAATCACTGAATGACTTCCAGCTCCAGGTATCCTGGGTTGTGTAAGAAAGGCTAGTAAGAAATACAACAAGCGGTACCTTTTCAATGGTGGACCCCTACTCTGGAATCTATCACAGTTTGCTGGGCTTGATTTCTTTTGGCTTCTTGATCATGTCATTTCAAAGGACTTCTGAGCAGCTGGCTAACAGAACTGATATGTCTCTATATTTTCACCTTCTCTCTCTTTTATTTTGTTTCATTTTACTGGCACTTCAGTTCTGTTGTTTATATTTATATACAGAGGACTACTATCCTTGGAGCTTCACCAAAGGCTTGTCTAAGCCAAATGGCAGCCTAGGCTTTCACATGATAAAATTAATAAAGCAAAGAATGCAAAACTACAATATGTAAAACAATATGTAAAACTACAATATGTAAAACAAAAAGCCAGGGCTCATTCATGACCTCACATTTACAGCACTACATTCTGCTTTAACTGATATGACCGCATCTATGAAATCCTGGAGACTGTAGTTTGCTAAGGCAGTGGATTGCTATGCTGAGATTTTATATACCCAGTCCTAACCTGTAGAATCCATGATTCCATAAGATGTCACCATTGCAGTTAAAGTGGAATACAGAAAAACTTGGTTAACACGGGCTTTCAGAAAGAAGCTTCATTTTACACTTGTCCACCCTCTCTTCCTTGCCAGTCATCTATCTAGCTCAGTGGTTCCCAACCTTCTTTTGACCAGGGACCACTTGACCAAGGACCACTCTCCAACATTAGTACCAAAAAGGTTATGAATCTGTTTTTGGTCAACTTTAGATTCAGTTTGGTTATTTGCGGTGCTGATTCAGACCATTCTCTAACATTAGTACCAAAAGGGTCAACTTTAGATTGGGTTTGGTTATTTGGGGTGCTGATTCAGAAAATTACATTGGCTAGACAACATCAGCTCTAGTTTCTGATATAGAACATATGCAATTCAGTAGTCACCATCTGCTCATCCACAGAAAACCATATTTAATAATCTAGAGCTGATGTGATAGTAGTAATCATTCATGGGTAGTCAGCCTCTCCCCACCCAACATCCCCGTTGCCTCAGCACTATAAGTGGGTTTCACAAGATTTGTCATACTTGTTGCCACGTGGTTTTGAGGCAATGGTGAAGCGGTGGACCATATTTTCATTCTTATGGACCAGTGGTGGTCCACGGACCACAGATTGGGAACCACTGATCTAGCTAAAAGGTTGTCTTTTTTTTAAGCTTCATTGCTACTGGAAGGGTAGTAAAGGCTCAAGAAACAAAACTTTTAGTGTCGGGTTACAGAAGCATATTTGTAGCGACTAGTGAAGCAAAGCTCCAGTAAAAAAAATAATGGGGTTGTATTCTAGCTGATTCAACTGTATCCATGTGTGCCTCCTTATAACAGGCAGGATAAACAACAGCTGTATTGGACTCCCCTTACTGAGCATGGCAAAACATAGAGGCAAAGGAGAGCAGATAAGCATCATTAGTTACCACTAGAATGTTGAAAAAACAGAGATCTATAAGTCTGGCCATCAAAATAGAAAAAGTGGAGACCAGTGAAAGAAAGAAAAAAACACATTCCTGGATGCATATTGGAAAAAGCCTTAACATAGATGATACCAAATATTTTTGTTTACTCATGCAATGCTTATCTGACATGTTTCATTTTCACTTCACATGTGCATTTCTTTAGTTCCAAATAAAAAGTGTGGAAACATGTTCAAGCGGCTCTTCTTTTTTGGTGGCAAGAGAATCTATTCCCATTTATTCCATGTTATTTCAGCTTCTGCTACCACTATGTTTGTCAGAGAATTACTTCTCAGCAATACATCTACTCTGTTAATTGAAGTATACCTGTATAGCACATTATTTGTGTTGTGCACATTTATTCATCCATTCTTCAATATGATTTCAAAGGTGCCCTTTAACAGAAACTCTCAGGGTACCCTACAAACAAGATATGGGATAGAGGGACTCTGCTGAGCATCTCTAAATGATCAATCTCATCTATACAATTGGAAAGCAAACTGCATGACAGAACCAACTGGTTCATTGTGGTAATCCCAATTCAAATCATTTTAAAATGACTATTCATTGTCTTTAAGGAAGAAGCCTTTAAGGGAATACATATTCCTAGGGCGGCAAATTCTACCCCACATTTCAGTCTAGACTTCAAGGAATCCAAGGTGCTGGACCCCAGCCTCAAAACTGCTTCAGTATCATGAATACCACATTTCAAATTCCAGCAAAAACCTAGAGTGGAGCCATCTATCATACTGATATGGAAGACACAACCTGCTATAAATGAACAAAGTAAATAAGTTTCTATGTGTGACTTCTGTGCACATTTCATTGCATTTCTGTTTATCTGCAATGGAGAAAGGGAAGAACTCAGAATACACCAATTATTACTCTTATATTATTATATGCCTTCAATCCTCTTCCAGCATATGGTGACCCTAAGGTTTTTCTTGAGATTTCTTTAGAAGAAATTTGCCATTGCTTTCCTCTGAGGCTGAGAGAGTATGGCTTGCTCAAAATCACCCATGACCAAGCAGGAATGTAAACCCTAGCCATCAATTTCATAATTGTGAAGTCTTAGCTATGCCTTTTCCTCTCCTCTGCTTAAGTTTCCCCTGTTTATGGGTTTTCCCAATAGTGTAGATACCTTTTTTTGTATTAGTTTTGGGTGGAGCATAAATACCACTAGAGGCCAGCCTTAGTTGGTTTGTTCCACCCTTAGTTGGTCTGTTCCATTTGCCTGTATAGAGCTCCTTTGCTGGACTCCTCCTTTTTCTGCAGTGGAGTTACAGAGAACAGTAGCTTGAGTGTTGTCTGATAACCCTAGGCCCAAGCAATCCCCAAAAAAACAAAACAAAACAAAACACAGGCATCCTTAGTACCTGCATTCAGCAGTATTCTTATACCACCAGTCCCGGTGATAACAGAAGCTTCTGACCAGCTTAAGGTTCACAAGAAAGAAGATTGAGACAGCTTATAAGCAACAGCTTGTAAACCATTACTTTGCACCAGAGGCAGAAGACTCCAGAGAGATTATTGCAGCCAGCAAAGGCTCCTTTTGTAAGGTACTCATAATAGTCTTGGATGGAGTTAACCCTTTATTCATCTTGTTTTCAGTAAACTCATTTTGGTTATCTTTTCACCTTGCCTAAAGTGCCTCTCTGTGTTAAGGGTCTCAATCTTAACAGAAGGTATATAGATAGCCCCCAAGTAAAGGCAGACACTATAGTTTTTCCCAAAGGCTTGGGCGTGGTATCACAATAATTCAACACTCAAACCACTATACTATGCTGGCTATCAATCACCTGAAATGATCTGGGTACATGTGCACTATACATGTATAGACAGCAATGTTTGGATTGAAATTCCCAGCATTCATCATAATCGCTAGATGGCATCATGGTTCCCACTCTTCTCTATTGGAGAAATTGAGGATGGGTAACCTTCTTCACAATGGTTAAAAAGGTAAAACCTTCCACAGTTACTACTCAGCTGAAAGTCTTATATTTCCCAGCAAAATCTAAATTGCTTAAAGACACAGACATGCCAGATGATGAAACATGGCAACAATCCCTGTAAGTTACCTACAAGGAAGCATCTGACATCTGTTTCAAACCTCTTGGAAACCAACTCAAGGAAGGTGTTGCCTTTCTTTCCATCCAAGCCTTTCTCCAACCCTTCCTCTTTGGCCACTGATATGCTACTGTCTTTCCAAAGAAGCCAGCTCATCTCCATCTTGACTATATTCAGAAAAGAGGGGATTTCCCCAGGTACAAATTTTACGATTGTTATCAGCCAGATTGAGAAAGCCAAAATGAAGCAAGACCAAATGAAGCTGGACCAGATACCAGATTTTCTCCCTCAAGCAAAGGCTGCACCCTTGCCCTCTATAGCTCTGGGTTTTATAGGACATTTATGAGCTCTACTCGCTATGGATGTGCAAAAGAAAGATCTGAATATACTGGTAAATCTGTAGGTGTAGTGTGATGAGTTGGCAAAGATGCTTAATTGTTAAGAATGATTCTTTCTACCTGAATTAGCATATGGAAAAAGAAGTAAGTGTGTGGTAAACATCCATAAGTATCATGGATGGCATATCAGCAAGGCAGATTTGCATGTTTTAGGTAGCAGAGCAAATTTTCAACCCACAGAAGAGCTCCTGCTCTTGCTCTGGAATGCCTTGTTGGCTTGGAAGTGAACAACTGTCCAGAGTGAGATGTAGGAGGGCTCCGAGGGGTCATTCTAGTTGAGTGATTCTCAACCTTTGGTCCTTCCAGAATCCCCAACCCTTTGAAGCTCCAAACATTTGAAGGACCAAAGGTTAGCAACCACTGCTCTTGCTGCTTTCTTGCATGTGGCAATGCTGCAGAAAAGAAGTAACCAGAACCTGGCTTTACATAGCTCAGTGGTTCTCAACCTGTGGGTCCCTCGGTGTTTTGGCCTACAACTCCCAGAAATCCAGTTTACCAGCTGTTAGGATTTCAGGGAGTTGAAGACCAAAACAATTGAGGACCCCAGGTTGAGAACCACTGAAGCTGGTTCCAAATGCCTTGCTCTAAGTGGTTCTCAGAGTCAGGTTTTCTGGGTGAGGAATATTGGTGCAATGATGGCATAGATGACTTCCCAAACCACACTATCTAGACCCCTGAAAGGTAAACTTTTCCCCTTATGTTCTGTGGGGAAAAGTAGCAAAGGCTTTGTGTGGTCAACACTGCTATCACAGAGCTCATTCCCCAACCCATATTACTATGGGACAGAGGAAAGGCAATGAAACAATGGGAGGCAGGCACCATTGCCATTTTTCTTTCCACTCAGTCAACAGGAGACTTTGAAATGCTATCCCTCAGGGGCATTTGCATGATAATGGTGAGTTCTGTTCATTTCTGGTACTGTGCACACCTTCCTAGATGTAGTCTCAGAATGTGCTTATAATGAAACAACCATGAGGAATTCTGGGACTTGACTCAGAAAGACCACATCCTATCATGATAAGTACCTACCTTTTCCATCTGGACCTGGGGGATCATGTTGCAATATCCATTTGACAAAAGAAATGTGTCTGTCCTGCTCTATTCTATCACTGTGCTACCCCACTACTACTTCTCCATGCCCTGGTACAAAATTCAACAGAATCTCCCACACATACACTAGGCATCACATTGAAAGATCCAGTGATCAACATTACTGAAAGATACAGGGAGATCATAGGGAGGAGGGAGCATGCTTGTTTTTTGCTGCCCTGGAGACTAGGACGTGGAGCAATGGCTTCAAACTACAAGAAAGGAGATTCCATCTGAACATTAGGAAGAACTTCCTGACTGTGAGAGCCGTTCAGCAGTGGAACTCTCTGCCCCGGAGTGTGGTGGAGGCTCCTTCTTTGGAAGCTTTTAAACAGACACTGGATGGCCATCTGTCAGGGGTGCTTTGAATGCAATTTTCCTGCTTCATGGCAGAGGGTTGGACTGGATGGCCCATGAGGTCTCTTCCAGCTCTATGATTCTATGATACAGATCAGTCATCTAAAAGATGTATATCCCTCTCCTCTTGCTTGATGATCACTCTCCTGAAATGTGAGTCATACTGGTTGCTAAATACAGTAAGGGGTACGAATTTCTCCCACAACCGTGACTCAGTAAGAAACCAAGTTATCACTCATTTCAGTGGGAAAGATCCAGCAAGGCAGCTAGCCAAAGTGCTCAGCAGCAACAGTTTCAGAGGGAAAGGTTCCTGTTCCTACCATTCCAACCATAAATACAAGCAACTGATGAGGAGAAAGAACAATTTTAAGCAACATCAGAAAAATAATAAAACAAAAGTGTAGTGGTGGAGAAGGAGGCAGCAGCATAAATATATATGCACGAAGTCAGAGAAGATTAGTGGAAAGAAGGGAAGGAAGGGAGGGAGGAAGAGAAGGAGGAAGAGAGGAGGAAAGAAGGGTTTTTAGGCAGAGCTTTGAAAGTTACTTTTGTGACTAGTTAATCTCCTAGAATCCATGTTCTGTGACACTGTGGTCCCAAAAATTAACCCTTTAAGTTCAAGCACTTTCCAAGCTGGACTGATTTAACAATGGCTATTTTCTAGGCCTAACTGAAGATGCTAGAGACTGAATCTTTAATGTCCAAAAATAGTTTAGGATCTAGTTGAAGGGCCATCTTATAACATATTGACTTCCCCATATAAATGCTCAATTTGAAATAGGTTTATATTAGGGTTGGATAGGTTCGCTTGGAAATGATTGAAATTCAGGAAAAGAATACGAATTTGGACATCCGAGGCGGGTTTTGAACCATGCAGGAAAGGTGGGGGGGGGGGGGGAATTCTGATTTTGAACCACTTAACCTTTTTCGGAAATATTCTGTAATGTTCGGATGTCTCCCAAGGTTATTTTAATTTTCACAACTATTAAGCAACTTTGGTAAAGGCTTAAAAATCTCATTCTTTTAGTCGACAACAACCCCTATATCCAAAACGAGTTTTGAACTTTTTTTTTTTTGGGTGGGGGGTCAACCAACCCTAGTTTACATGTTTAAGTCACAAAACAGGAGTGCAAACTTGGAGCCTTATTCAATGTGAAAACAAACAATCACTATGCCCAGAAAACTCACAGCAACCCAAACGCTTAAGCTTAGAACAACTACATATTAAAGCCAAATTCCACAAAATTAATAAAACAGACCATCATCATAATAACCAGATCTAAAAATTACCCAGAACAGCAATTCACAACTTTTGTCAATTGCTTATTTTGTCCAGTTTTTCAGCATTACTCTCAATGCTGGTAAATTTAAATTATTTGTTAACTGTCTTAAGTTTTAAATTTTAATCACAGAAAAGTGAGTGAATGGGTGGATGAATAGCTAGCTAGCTAGCTAGCTAGATAGATAGATAGATAGATAGATAGATAGATAGATAGAGAAAGAAGATGTTCATTTATTTGTTTACTGCAGATGGTGCTGTCCTATCTCTTAACATCCATGGAATAGTTCTGCAGTGTACTATGATTGGCAGTATCCTGGCTGACCCAATAAATTTTCTTGCCTGAAGTGAAGAACAAGATGGCACCTCTGCCATTCCATGTCCAAACGAAGACAGGTCTGGCTGTCAAATCTTTCTTCAGTGTTGACAACAGAAGACTATTTTGCACCACTCTTTGACGCAATAGACTAATTTAACAAGTGCAAAGAAATGATGCAGCACATTGCTTTTTTCCCAATGCCTTGTTGCTAGCTCCCTGTTTCTGTTGCCTGAGGAACTTCCATAGTCTAGCTAATGGTTGGACTGGTCATATGCAGTCATCCCCTTTTTATGTCTATGTTTTAAATGGGTACTCTATGTTCTGTGTTGCTTGCTTGTCCTGAGTCCCCTAGGGGGGATAGAGCAGTATATAAATAAAGTTTTATTGTTATTGTTGTTATTGTCAGATGGAACTAAACTTCTAAAGGACAAAAAAACAATTGCACTCCGTTGGAAAGAACACTACCAAAGCCTCCTGAATCGCAGCTCCAATGTGACCGAAGAGGTTCTCTCACAAATCCCGCAACAACAAACCAGGGATGAGCTTGCAGCTCTGCCTAGTTTGGAAGAAGTCAACAATGCTATCAGCCAACAAAAAATAACAAAGCCAGCTGACCGGATGGGATCCCTGCTGAAATCTTTAAAAAGGGAGGACCTGAGTTGACACAACAACTCCACCAGCTCATAGAAAAAGTGTGGGTGACAGAGAAAATCCTAGCAGACTTCAAGGATGCCACCATCATCACCCTCTTCAAAAAAGGGGAAAGAACAGACTGCGGAAACTATTGAGGTATCTCCCTTCTAAGCTCTGCTGGGAAAATCCTCGCAAGAATCCTTGCAAACCGCCTTCTACCCCTCTCAGAAGACACCGTCCCAGAATCCCAGAATGGCTTCCGCCCCTCCAGAGGAACAGTGGACATGATCTTCACTGCACGACAGCTCCAAGAAAAATGCAGGGAACAAAATCAATCTCTGTACATGGCATTCATTGACCTTGCAAAGGCATTCGACACAGTGAATTGCAGCACTCTCTGGACCATCCTCCAAAAAATCGGCTGTCCTAATAAATTTGTGAACATCCTGCGGCTCCTCCATGATGACATGATGGCAACAGTCTTGGACAGCAATGGCTCCCAAAGTGACCCATTTAAGGTGGAATCAGATGTCAAACAGGGATGAGTTATTGCCCCAACTTTATTTTCCATCTTCATCGCTATGATACTTCACCTTGTTGATGGGAAGCTTCCCACCGGAGTGGAAATCATCTATCAGACAGATGGCAAGCTATTTAACCTCAGTAGACTGAAAGCCAAAGCCAAGGTTACAACATCTATTATAGAACTCCAGTATGCTGATGACAATGTGCTGTTGCCTGAACTCCAGTATGCTGATGACAATGTGCTGTTGCTGTGCACATTCAGAAGAAGACCTACAAGTCACTCTAAACACCTTCACAGAAACATACGAGAAGCTCGGCCTGTCATTGAACA
The DNA here is from genome assembly GCF_037176765.1 of Anolis sagrei. Taxonomy (NCBI): domain Eukaryota; kingdom Metazoa; phylum Chordata; class Lepidosauria; order Squamata; family Anolidae; genus Anolis; species Anolis sagrei. The sequence goes on from NC_090026.1 coordinate 31,606,872, forward strand.
TCGAGAAAACCAAAGTGCTCTTCCAGCAGTCACCAGCCAACCCCTCTCCAATGCCAGAGATACAGATTAATTGTGTAACATTAGAAAATGTTGACCATTTCCGCTACCTTGGCAGCCACCTCTCCACAAAAGTCAACATTGACACTGAAATTCAACACCGCCTGAGCTCTGCGAGTGCAGCATTTTTCCAAATGAAGCAGGGAGTGTTTGAGGACCGGGACATCTATAGGGATACCAAGGTGCTTGTTTATAAAGCTATTGTCTGCCCAACCCTGCTATACGCTTGTGATACATGGACAGTCTACAGATATCACATGCAACTCCTGGAACGATTCCATCAGCGCTGCCTCCAGAAAATCCTGCAAATCTCTTGGGAAGACAAGCGAACAAATGTCAGCGTGCTGGAAGAAGCAAAGACCGCCAGTATTGAAGTGATGGTCCTCCGCCATCAACTCCGCTGGACCGGCCACGCTGTCCGGATGCCTGACCACCATCTCCCAAAGCAGTTGCTCTACTCCAAATTCAAGCATGGAAAATGGAATGTTGGTGGACAGGAAAAGAGATTTAAAGATGGGCTCAAAGCCAACCTTTAAAACTGTGGCATAGACACTGAGAACTGGGAAGCCCTGGCCCTTGAGCACTCCAGCTGGAGGTCAGCTGTGACCAGCAGTGCTGTGGAATTTGAAGAGGCACAAATGGAGGGCGAAAGAGAGAAATGTGCCAAGAGGAAGGCGCATCAAGCCAACCTTGACCGGGACCACCTTCCACCTGGAAACCGATGCCCTCACTGTGGGAGAAGAGGCAGATCAAGAACTGGGCTCCACAGTCACATACGGACCCACCAACAGAACACCAACCTTGGAAGACCATCATCCTCAGACTACAAGGGATTGCCTAAGTAAGTAAGTGTTATTGTTGTTGTTGCCTCATGAATTAGAGCTTTAGAATTTTATTTTTCTCAAGTTTCAAGCAAAATACGGCGAGCTCAAGTCCCATTATATACAATGGCATGGCAAAATGGTGTGTCTTATATCAAATGGCGAAATCAAGCTTTGCTTTTGGGATTTTTTAAAAACAAAATAATACATTCAAGCCATGAATGGTGGAATCTGTGGATGCAGAATCCACAAATAGAGAGGACTGACTGTAGATTTCCCTGTAACATTTGCTGCTGAAGAAGGCCATCTTCTATCAAGGCAGTGTCCAGCCATGGCAAAGTGGCCCAAAGCTAGAACACTGAAGATGATTTGAAGCCTTTTTCTACAGTCATAATGGACAGCAACAGTAAATGAAATGTCATTCAGGTGGATCCACACAGGCACATTTTCCCCCCTCCTCAGACACTATATCTCAAATGTACCTGTTGCCAAGTGGTGGAGACGCCACTACATGCCTGTGCCTGAAAAGCCTTGAAAAAGAGGAGGAGAAGGGGAGACTGTGGTGAGCCGGGTGCGCTGCCTTCCGCCCACCCACTGGCTCCATACATGCATCACGGCCGCCGTTCTCTGAGGTTTGCTAAATCTCCTCAAACCACAAGAGACTACCTCTCAGTGCGAGATAACAGAGGGTTACGTGCTTAGAAGGGGCTGAGGTGGACGTTTGGTTGTGGGGGGAAGGCTGATCTCTCATAATGCACCCTACACACACATCATACCCCCCGCCTCATAAAAAACAGGCTGGAACCTGCAATTTGTGGGGATAAAGTTTTGGAGACCAGGAGAGATATTTCCACTGCCACCCCTCCTTTAGTGTCTGTCGCCAGAGCCTTAGCAACAATTCCCTGGGTGGTCTTCAGACCAACACAGAAGATAACTCAAAAAATTGTCAAAATGCACATGTTTATGAAGCAAAAGGAGTCAACAAAATAAACACATTTGCTTAAGTCCAGTAAGACCCACAAACAGTTCAGTCTTAAGTACAGATCCCCAATGTAGATTTCCAAAATGTCCTTCAGTACATCAATATATCCAATTCTATCTGCACAATGGGGACAATGTAGTAAGGACTAGAAAGGTTAAGGGAGGGAATGTTATTGAATAGATTAAACATCTATAGAAACAATTAGCACAAAAGCCAGATAGATACACAAACCTGCAATGCAATAAAATATTTCAGTATTGTGTTGTTAAGTTCTGAACTTGGAAAACACAATAAAAATGTTCATGCTACACACAGTTATTTCACAAATTCAATATTTTTATCAATTCAGTTGTTACTCAGTTTTGATTGAGTACAGATGCTGCTGTTCCAGTGTGATCTTTTTAATTATTTTGACTGGATTGTTATATCTCATATTATTGAACTACTAGCCGTCCCCTGCCACACGTTGCTGTGGGCCAGTCTGGTGATCTTGAAAATAAAGTAATGAGAAAATGTTGGTTTCTAATATATGTAATTTCTTTATGCTTGTGGGTAAACAGTATTTCTTGCTGTTTCTTTGTCAGTGTTGATGTGGAGATTCTCTGGTTTGCCTACTCTGGAACATGCAACATATAATTGTCCTTCTTTAGGGGTCCCTTTCAAATCTAGGATACTATATCTGTGTGTGTGTATGAATCATATCTATCTATCTATCTATCTATCTATCTATCTATATCTATGGCTGGATGGATGGCTCTTTGTCAGGAGGGCTTTGATTACATTTTCTTGCCCTGGTAAAGGTAGTTGGACTGGATGGCCTTAAGTATTTTCTTTTGATCATAGGGGTTCTGTGTGGGAAGTTTGCCCCAATTCTATCGTTTGTGGGGTTCACAATGTTCTTTGATTGTAATGAACTATAAATCCCAGTAACTACAACTCTCAAATGTCAAGGCCTATTTCCCTCAAGCTCCCTCTGTGTTCCTAGTTGGGCATATGGAATATTTGTGCCAAGTTTGGCCCAGATGCATCATTGTTTGAGTCCACAGTGCTCTCTGGATGGATGTAGGTGTACTACAACTCCCAAACTCCACGTCAATGCCCACCAAACCCTTCTAGTATTTTCTGTTGGTCATGGGAGCCCTGTGTACCATGTTTGGTTCAATACCATCATTGGTGGAGTTCAGAATGCTGTTTGATTGTAGGTGAACTATAAATCCCAGCAACTACAACTCCCAAATCCCATAATATCACACTGGAGGACCTAAACAATGTTTATAAATGATATATTTTGTAGGACATGGATAAATGAATCCATGGGTACTTTTTCCACATATACATAAGTTTACTGCATGGGATTATAAATGCTGTATTTTAAGGTGAATCAGTAAATCACTATTGTGTTTCAAAAAAAATAAGGTGCAAATTAATTTGGGGGAAAGCAATGTCAAAGAGTAATCACATTATCTCTAATTTTAAATGCTTGTTCACCTCATTTGATTTTACCCCAGCACATTTTGAGTCTCATGGTGCTCAAATTTGTGGTGAATTTGTGGGGTTTTAAACTCAATATTATTTTATCTCTAGCTCTAAAAAACTGGAGTGTACTCATAAGTGATTTGCATATGACATGGATCCTTTGCTACATATCAGCTATTGGCAAGTAAAGCTAAGCAAACAAACAATGCTAAGTAGGTACATCATGCACTGACCAGGGAAGTACATAGGACAGTACAAAATCTCCTGTTGACATGGCCTCCACTCTTATGCTGGATTGCATTCATAATGGAGCACTCAGCTCCAAAAACGTCAGAAAACAAACCAATTTCAACTTGATTTGCCAATGTAAGGAACGCCTGGTTTTCCAGATCTTTGGATTAGTACAGCTCCCATAAATCCCTTGTTAGTGGCCAAGTTGGCCGAGGTTTCTACATGACTCCCAAACAGCAAGAAGTCCAAACTGTTCCTACATTTCCCTTCTTGCTTTTGCATAAAAAATGTGTTGCACTCCTAGGATGTACAAGGGTTGAATGAAAAGTAATGCCTCCACCTTCGTTACATGGATTTGGATGGGAATATTTTAATAAATCAATGCAGAAATAATCCTTAGAATGTGCTCTTTAACTACCACTATTCTCTTTTCCATATGATCACCAGACAATTGGATACATTTCTGCCAACAATGAACAAATTTTCTGAAGCTGTCACGGAAGAAGTCGACACTCTGTTTCCGCAGCCCATTGTGTACAGATCTTCCGATAGCCAAGCAAAGCAATAATGTGACCCAAAAATTCTTGTAAAATGCCAATTATGCTTGAAATTTCTCTCTGAGTTATATGGCGATTGTCCTGAATCAGTCAACCTTTTGCTTGTGAAACTTGGTGGTTGCTGTCACAGGATGTCCAACTCTTTGTTTGTCATGCAAGTCAGATGTTCCCGCCTCAACATTTTTAAACTTACTCGCCCAATTACGCACAGTACTCACATCAACACAATCACCATAAACAGCTTGCATTCTCTGGGGTGACACCTTCTGCTGTCAAGAATTCAATGACCGCACATTGCTTAAGTAGCATACTTCACACTGTAACAACACAACTGTTCAATGCTAAGGCTTCCCACCAAAATGGAACTGTAGAGGAGAGTCTACTGAACAAGCCAGTACCTGGCGCATACCAGTACTGCCATCTGTTGAGGAGTTACGAAGGTGGAGGCATTACTTTTCATTCAACCCTCATAGTCTCATAACATGCAAAGCAAATATGTTTCTCATATTGAGTGCCTGCCTGGATGTGTCCCTAAGACGATCATGTGTACTAACCTGAATTCCATCATAGAAGAAAGATGGGATATTTTTAGAATCATACAATCATAATATTTAAATTTGGAAGGGATCCCAATAGCCATCTCGTTCAATCTCTTGAGAATACAGGAATCCTCTGATTAGGCAACTCTTTCAGATAGCTATCCAACTTATGCTGGAAATCTCCCAACACAGCACAATCTATCAAGTTACAAGGTACTCCCTGCTCTTGCCTTTTGCTGATTGGAATCAGTTCCTCTCATACTGAATTATGATGTCGACTAAATGTTTGAGAAGTGATAGGTCCTGCTCCTCTCTCTCATGCAAAAAATTCACACATCCATCTCGGGCCACAGTATTCCAGTACCACAATGGCTGACTCTAGAGAGATCCCTAGACAGCAGCAATCAACAACTTCCACAACAGTGGGGGTTAACAAACCCACACTGAATTCTACTTTGAACTTTAAAAGTACACAGCTAAATACTTTGGATACCCGCTTTAAAGTTCAGATTATAATACAGAATAGATTCACAGCCTCGTCTCCTAATAGTGGACCCACTAGCTGCTACATAACCTTTTGCTTCCACTGTGAAAAACATAGAACAGCCCTTCTGATCCATTAACAGATCAGCCCTAAAATATTAGCAAAGCTTTCAGACTTTGCAAAATGTTGGGACAGAATTGAACCTCTTGTCACCACTCCAATGGTTTTGTCCTTGAGTTGGGGCCTTGCCAAGGTTTTCGGCATTGTATGAGAAAAAGTGTCACAATTAGCTCCATTTCAGTGGGTCAAGTTATAGAGGTTAAGCTAGGACCATGGATAAGAGGATTTGTGCCTGGCGAGCATATGTTAAACTGAATGGGCCAGGAAAGAGGACCAACTAACCAGGTTGAAGACAGTCCACAGCAGTTTAATTCAATTGGGCCAAAAGGGATGCTAATATAAGCAGATGCTTCAATATGTACAAGCATAAAACATACAGAAAATTCAAGAAGTTCAATACAGTTATTCAAAACTCCCACTCCATTCCCTGATTCGCTTAGACAGGGGCTGATCTGGATCTGTGCTTTGATTGGCTGAGAGTGCCACTGATGTTGCCGCCTCCAGGTGGGGATTGGCTGGCCGAGGGAACAATCAGCTGATGTGACATTTCCCTGGGAAGAGGTATAATCCGGAGAAACAATGTCAGTGAATTGTTAATGAGTGTTTAATTAGCTCAACTGTCCAGTTCCATTTTGTGTAAAGGAAAAAACTTCAAAAAACAAAAGATTCCTTGAACAAAGACTCCTTTAAAGGTGATAATCTTGGGCAATCAGGGCTTGTCTGCCAATAAAAAGGTTTAACAAATGCACATACTTTCACTTCCATGGGCAGCAATCTTTCATCTTCAAGTGAACCATATAACTAAACAAACAATTTTGGGTTTATCTGTGCTCACATGGAAAGTCACCTATCTCTACATACACATAAACAATGGGTTTGTGATTACCTGTTTTGGGAAATAGAGGGACATGCCCAACCTTTCTATTATCAGGGGATTATCTTGGCAGGGTTGCAGAGAGCTGACAGTCACTGGGCTATGTCTTGATACATTTTATAAAGCAGTTTATAAATTTTATATTTGAAAAGATACAGTACACAGAAATATACAAGTTGCACAGAAAGTCGAGAAAAATAGATACAATTAATTAAAGGGTTAGAACAAGCATGAGCAACCTTGTTTGCCCTGGGGCTACATTGTGGGCCCAGCCAGGAGGGTTGCAAGGGAAGGGGAGTGGGGTGGGTCTGAGAGGAGATGGGGTTGGGTGGGAGGTTTGGGACTGGAGACAGGTCTGGGGTGGGGCGGGCCCAGGAGAGGGCAAGCCCAGGGTGGGAGGAGCAAGTCAGAGGAAGGTCATCCTCCAATTGTCCTCCCAGCATAATGATAGGCTACTCACCCCATCCTTATGCTAAAGGAAGTACGAGGCTTTGAAGCCCCCTCGGCTGCTTCCTGTCTCCTCCTCCTGGCCATGCTTCTCCCGGCATCAGGAGGTTTGATGCTAGGAGAAGGGTGAGGCAGTGGTGGCCAATGGGTCTTTGGAGCCCCTCGGCCACCACCTATCTCCTCCCCCACGCCATGCTTCTCCCGACATCAGGACAGGGCCTCACCTCATCTTGATGCCAAGGGAAGATGAGGAAGCAGGCAGTGGCAAGAGATTTTTGAGCCCCTCTCAGCCGCCACCTGTCTCCTCCTCCAGGCCGCGCTTCTCCCGGCATCAGAACAGGGCCACTCGCCCCATCTTTATGCTGGGAAGGACCTGGAAAAGGCACACGGTGGCTGAGAGCACTCCAGAGGGCTCCCAGCCACGGCATGCCTTCCTCTCCCATCCTTTCAGCATAACGGTGCGGTGGGCCACTGTATCCTTATGCCCAGAGGATGAGAAAAATTTGGAGAACCGGACATAAGCACCCAGAGGGCCGTGTCTGGCCCACAGGCCTTGGTTTGCCCATGTCTGGGTTTGAATGATAACGTATTTGGCCTCAAACTTGTGGAAGTTTGGAAAAGGATTTTTAAAAGGGGAAAAATCATATATATATATTTACGAAGCCCTTGGTGAACTATAGATCTTCTGGGGGTCATCATGGCTCAACAGCAAAGTTTCAGTTTTAAAATGAGAAACCAATTATCTGGAGAGCCAAAAGCACCCAAAGGAACAAAAGAGATGCCAACCCTATCATTGTCTAGATCTTGCCATGAGATAACAGAAACTGATGTCTCCAGATCGTGCCCACGTGCTGGATGAAAAGAGCCCGGGAATGACTTCTTCCGTGGACTCACTTTGGCGGCCCGTCCCCACAGTCCCATCATGGCTGAGCTGTGGCCTCGGGCCCCTTGCCAGTGTGGTGGCTGAGGTTTCCCACTCCACATTTAGGGGGATGCGCTTGTACTGCTTTGCTTGCCTCGCCTGCTCACCACAGGTTCAGTTCAGTACTTCTTCCCTGCTTTGCGCTGAGGAGGAGGAGGAGGTGGTTGCTTAGCTTTAAATAACTAAAGGAAGGGGTGCCTAAAAATAAAGCTTAATTACAGAGGATGAGAGTGACTGGAGTTCAAAGATGGGTGAGGGGGAGAGCTGCCGGGTTAGCAAATGACAAAGGCTCCAGGGCAGAACCTTCTTCCCCTGCTGTGCATCTGACAGTCAGAGTGGCAAAGGCAAAGCACTGGCCTACCCGTTTTGCTGTCCACTGATATGCTGGATTTGTAGCCCTTATATTCCACACTTTAATGTGTTTTTTTTGTGGGGAGGAGGAAAGAAATTATGATTGATGTAGCAATAGGACATAATGCTTAGAAAAGATTCTGGAAAAGTTTTGAACCACAATTTTCAGAATTCTCCAGCCGGCATGATCAGCAGCTATCTTGGTTGGGAGCATCTGGAAGTAACGGTCTAAAAATAAGTGAATTCCCTAAGTTCTAGACAGTCTTTGGTGTGATCCAGAAAAGCTGACATATTCTTGTATTAGATTGACTCACTAACAGTGAATGCAATAAATGGGTTAAAGTGCTGAACTGGGATCTACAGAAATCTGGCTTCAAGTGCCAACTGAACAAGAGTATAGCTAATAGGCTGGGGATAGAATGGTGTCTTCTCCAAGTAAAATTTTCCTTCGCTATCCTATTGTCTAGAATTGCAGAGGGTGATACAGTGAAAACCAAATAATAATAATAATAATAATAATAATAATAATAATAATATACTTTATTTATATTCCGCTCTTCTCACCCCGAAGGGGACTCAGGGCAGATCACAATATACATATACAGCAAACATTCAATGCCGCTTTGTATAGACAGTACACAGACAGACAGAACAGAAAGGAGGTGTGTGTTGTTTCGACTCGGTGTCCAGCTGTTTTTGGTGTCATGGAAAGTGAGTCCAGCCAGAGGGAGTGCTGTCGGTCCTTCCTCTATGATGAAGAGCCATCAGGACTTCCTCCTTCCTTTTGGTCACCCAGCATTTTCTGATCTTCTTTTTCATGGCATCGTAAAACACCTCCCCCGCTTTTAGTGGTACCTAATTTTAGTGGTACCTAACAGCTAAAGCTGTTTTCGACTACTTAGGTAAACAGTGAGAAGGGCTGACAGTCAGCAGCTCACGCTGACGTGAGGCTTCAACCTTTTGGTTGACAGATCTTATAGTTGCTGGTGATTTACCAGCTGTGCTAAACCTCCGGGCCAAATAATCATAAAGTTGGAAGAGACCAGAAAAGCCATCCAATCCAACCTCTTGCCATTCAGGAATACACAATATAATAATAATAATAATAATAATAATAATAATAACAACAACAACAACAACAACAACAAGAACAACAAGAACAACTTTATTTTTATACCATGCCTCCATCTCCCCGAAGGGATCTGGGCAGCTTACTTGGGGCCAAGTCCAATCACACAGAGTTAAAATCATAGCATATAAAATATAACAACATTGTAAAACAGCTTAAAACATTGTAACAATAATAAAACAGACATCATAAGAAATGGTCGTCCATACTCTGGTTACATCCCGAACAGACTACTGCAACACACTCTACATGGGGTTGCCTCTGAAGACTTTTCAGAAGCTCCAATTAGTCCAAAGCTTGGCAGCCAGGTTGCTCACAGGAGCTGGGTACAGGGAGCACACAACCCCCCTCTTACACCAACTCTACTGCCTGCCAATTAGAGCACAATTCAAAGTGCTGGTTTTAACCTACAAAATCCTATACAGCTCTGGCCCGGTTTACCTGTCCGAATGTATCTTCCCCTATAAACAATCAAGGACTTTAAGATCTTCCAGAGAGGCCCTGCTCTCAGTCTCACCACCTTCGCAGGCGCGTTTGGTTGGGATGAGAAACAGGGCCTTCTCTGTGATGGCCCCCCGGCTATGGAACTGTTTCCCCGGCGAGATTAGGTCTGCTCCCTCTCTCCTGTCATTCAGGAAGCAGCTAAAATCCTGGATGTGGAGTCAGGCATTTGCAGATTGACGGATGATTCGATATAGATTAAGAGTTATTTGGCCACGATGTTTTGGACTGAATTGTATGTTGTTTTAATGTGATGAATTGTTTATATGTATTTTAGAACTTATTTATTGTATGTTGTTTTATGATACTATTTATTGTATAGCATTGAATTTTGCTGTTAACTATTCTGGGTCCCTCTACGGAGGTAGAGAAGAATGGGATACAAAAGTTCTAAATAAATAAATAAATAACCAAGGACATACTTCAAGTCTCGTTGTGGGAGGGCAGACTGGTGTGCAAATCAATAAGGTGCATAGATCATATAGCAGCGTAAGGATAAGAGCAGTTATAACAGGGTCATTATGGCTTTGAATACTGCAGTAGTAAGGTGCAGGGACATAATTTTTAGGTTAGGGCCAACTGTCAAGAGAATTGTCTAATTACATGTGCTGTATTTGGAAATTCAAGAAAAAAATAATTTGGGATGGCAGAATTCTTATAGAAGGGCAATGGCCTCATTTTTGACATCCCAATAGCTACAGTGCTGGTATTGATCCATGAAGCTATTTGGGTGATTTGCACCAGCTTCTTTCTTTCCTTCTGTGTTATCTACCTCATAAGACTGTCTTAAGGACAAAGTGGGGAAGTGAGAAAGAGCAATGAACACTGCCATGAGCTCAGTGGAGGAAAATTAGGACACAATTGGAAGTAATCAATAAAACCTGATCCGGATCTGCTGTTCGCCCATTAGAGGCTTTTGATGGCTTTCATTTCCCCATGCCAGGGCTTTAGCACACTGGATCCACAAGCAAGAGGCGGTGACAGGAAAGACTGCCCTTGCCCAGGCAGCTGGTTTCAGTTAGGTCCCGAGACACATGAAAGCCAGCAGTGGTTTATATTTAGCTGAGCTGATTTCAGAGGAAAGCCTTTTATCCTCTAGGCTGGTCATCCATCATGGCCTTTGAGGGTGGGGCCACATCTCCAAATAGCTCCCACGGACACACAGCAACAGCAAAACCACACTTCCTCCCGGGAAGAAGGTTCCTGCAAGGCGGGCGCCTGTTGCGGTGAGACCCTTTGACAGCAGGGTTTTCAGCTGAGACATAGAAGAAGTGGGGGAAGTTGGGTTTTTCTCCAACTACAACTCCCAGTATACCCCCAGTCAGCATGGCCAGAGCTCACCTGGGTTCAATTCCCAAATCTGTATTTGAGAGGCACAGTCTAAGGATCTCGTCATATTGATGAGGTCCCCTGTACCGATTTGCCAGCCTCCGTGGTGAATTGGTAAGGCAATGGGGCAATCCCAACACTCTACACGCCACCTCGCCGGCAGTGACACTTCCCCAATACATGTGGGGAAGCATTGCTGTACAGCCTTCCCCCTGTACTAGGCCCATTGTTCCCCCTGCACTAGGCCCAGTACAGCGTTGTAGGACACTTGCACCCTGGTTGAGTCCTGGAGCCACACCAGAAGTGAGCCTGTATCATCTGATGGGCAGCATGGATCTCCATGGCTCAACTAGGGTGAAAGTATCCTAGGAGGCTGAAAATGTATTGTGTGATGAATATCAGTAAGTTTGCTCTGCATTGCGCTCTCTTATCATAAAAGCATTGAAACTCACTGTTGTATATTGGGAATTTAGGAGATAAAGAATGCCCCATATGAACTGCCATATAATACAGTTATATGGTAATGTTAACGGGGCCAAAACATCTGTGGATTCCCAGATGTTTTGGCCTTTAACTTCCAGAAATTGTAACAGTTGGTAAACTGTCAAAGGCTTTCATGGCTATTAGGTTACTAACTGGAGCACCGTTCAAGGAGAGAACCACTCCCATGTTGCGGCAGCTCCACTGGCTGCCAATCTGCTTCCAAGCTTCTAGAACATGGCTATATGGCCATGTTCTGGAAGCATTCTCTCCTGACGTTTCACCTGCCTCTATGCCAAGCATCCTCAGAAGTTGTGAGGTCTCACAACCTCTGAGGATGCTTGCCATATGTGCAGGCGAATCGTCAGGAGAAAATGCTTCCAGAACATGGCCATATAGCCCAAAAAACTTACAACTACCCAGTGATTCCAACAATGAAAGCCTTTGACAAAACTTCTTACTGTCACCATAACTAGGCCAATATTTCAGTTCTGACTGGCAGTTTGCAGTAGTCAATTTTCCAGCAGATAGTTGTCATTTTAAACAGCTACTAGACAGTTTTGTATTTTTGAAAACTCCTGTTTGAAGGATATGTCAATTCCAAGTCTGATATAAAGGTAAAGCCTATCAAGCCATCAGTCTTACAGCTTACTCTTCACCATCATTACCTGATTCAGGTTATTTGAATGCTTCCTTGTCCACTTAGGAGATATCCATTGCAGTTATGATGCTTGTTTCCAAAAGGTATCAAACTCATCTGAACACATTTTACAGAAACTGAAAAAGTGTAGTTGAGGTATACATGCTTTTACTATAAAATGCAAGTTCCCAAGGTATGTATGAAAGAGATTTAATATATTTCGATAGTTATTATCTGTGCATAATATTCTACTCCTAGCCAACAATGTGCTGTCACCTATAACTCATTTTTTTTCCAAATTTGGTACCTTTTGGAAACAAACTTCACAATTGTTCTATAGTGTTTTTTATCGATGGCATTGAATTGTTGCCAACACTGTGAACTGCCCTGAGTCCACTTTAGGGTGAGAAGGACGGTATACAAATAACACAAATAAACAAACAAATAAATAAAATTGTTGCTTCTTTTATATGCCTTCACTATACCACTTAGGGATTATTGGAGTTGCAGTCCCAAAACACCTGGAAGATCAGACATTCTCCAGCTCTCATTGAGGCATATGAAGGCAAAGGTTGTGATATGACCCATTTTTTGTTATATAGTCGTCACTCCTTTCTTGATACAAGAAGCCTTCCACTTGTCTCGCAATTTTGAAATGATTATTGTCAGCAAAGCTCTATTTTATTGTATGTCAGGGTCAAACTAGGCTGAAAATATCAGATTTAGATTTCAGCTGATGCTGATAGTAAGGATTTTTTATGTGGAAAAGTTTAACGCTCCTCACCCTAGTTCCACAGCTACCATTAGCACCAGAAAACACCTCCTGATGGACAGACCTGTGACTACTTGCTTTTTCAGACTATAGCTCCCAGAAACTCCTGGCAAAGGGATAATGAGATCTGTAACTCCCTTAAGTAATGTATTCACCTCTTTTTGGTGGAATTCTCATTCCAGAAAGATAGACAGTTTTTTTATTTCATATCAAAAGCATTGCATAAATTAGTATAAAACTGATAAAAATAGAATGAGCGCAGGCGGCTAAATATCTTTTGACCAAAAATGGGCAACAGCAATGGCATTGTCAGTAGTGATTTAATGCAGCTAGCTCTTAGCTAACTGTGCCATATCCTGATCCAATTACTTTTGTAGTGACATAAAGAGAGGCATCACTGTCCAACCTTTTTGATGATGACAGAACAGTCGGACAGTGATGCCTGTCTTTATGTCACTACAAATGTAGTTGGACTGGGCTGTGGCACAGTTAGCTAAGAGCTAGCTGCATTAAATCACTACTGACCAATAGATCATGAGTTCGAAGCCAGCCCAGGTCAAAGTGAGCTTCCGGCCATTCGACTAGCTTGCTATCAACCTATGCAGCTCAAAAGACAATTGTATCTGTCAAGTAGGAAATTTAGGTACAACTTATACGGGGAGGCTAATTTAACTAATTTATGACACCATAAAAACCTTCCAGCAGCATGCAGAAGAATGAGGAAGTACTCCATCAAAGGACTCAGTGTCACAACGGACAGTGAAGCAACAGCTCCCCCTGTGGCTGCAATCGAGCCAGAATCCAGCATACCCTCATGAAGCCAGAGAAAGTTGGGGCACAGATGGCATGTTAAATTGCCTCTGCGTCTGTCTATATATATGTTGTATGTCTAACTGGCATTTAATGTTTGCAATGCATATGTGCATTGTAATACGCCCTGAGTTCCCTGCGGGGTGAAAAGGGTGGAATATAAATATTGTAAGTAAATAAATAGTCCAAAACTGGCTTCTGCCAAATGTTGGTTTGTGACAATGGAAGGGCAGGGTTAAATTGTGTTGTTTTTGGGTTTTTTTACACAAGCTGATTTATCTATTGTTAATCTGCTCATTCATAGTGCTCTAAGGGTTTAAGGTTATTGTTTTTATCTCATTTAAAACTTTATTGTATTCATAATGATGTGTGTGCTACCCTGAGGGTCTGGCAGAACAATGAGATGAGAGACAGAACTGTCCTTCCATTCCTTCATAGCCATCCTCAAAACCTATCTTGTCCCTGAAGACTTTGGGTCAACTCGCTAGTCCTATGTCCCCCACTCCAAGTGCATATAATGGAGAGGGAAAATCACATATTTCTCCTCTTTTGCCTTTGATTCCTCTTTTCTTCCTCTACATTAACTTTTTAAACTGTAAGTTCCACAGAAGAGAGACTGTTTATATCCAACAGAAAGCCATATGCATTGAAGGAATGAGGTACAATCTGTTTTAAAAGAAGGAAAAAGGGGGATCTGCAAGTGTTGTAGCATCCAGATTCTGTTACAATATTCTATACACCATTCCTAGTCATTCTGTAGACATTGAGAATGGCTAGTCTGCTTTGCATTGGTTTTCTGGGCCCAGCTTCTGCCAACCTAGCTGTTTGAAAACATGCAAATGTGAGTAGATCAATAGACACCACTCCAGCAGGAAGGTAACAGCACTCCATGCAGTTTTGCTGGACACATAACCCTGGAGGTGTCTACGGACAATGCCGGCTCTTTGGCTTAGAAATGTATATGAGTATCAACCTCCAGAGTTGGACATGACTGGACTTAATGTCAGGGGAAAACCTTTACCTTTACCAAAATTATTTTTTACCCTGGATTAGTTGTTTCCTGCTCCTATGTTACACAAGAGATACATTTTCAGTCGTTCAAGGTTCATGTCTATGTTTTTCACATCAATAGGCCAGAGATTTGAGGAAGCTAATTTATTGGATCACAATTTCCAGAATGCCCCATTGTGCCTGCTTAATTTTTTTTTGAAAGCTGAAAAATGATTCTTACAACAATTCAGGTTCTTAATTGGCAAACCTTGGGTGGAAATATAGTATCTGGGTAAAGAGGAAGTTCAGCTGTAGGTCTGAGGAAACCCTGATCAGACTACTCCCTAATACTTCCCATAATTGTCCAAATGGTTCCCTGTTGATCTCAGGTAATGGTAGCACACTGCCACACCGTGACAGTAGACCACAAGATTTCTTCAGAGAGAGTTTGCCTTTGCCCTCACCTGTGGCTGGCACAAGAGTATGTGACTGGCACAAGGTCACCCAGTGGGGTTTGTTTGTGTGTGTGTGTGTGTGTGTGTGTCAGAAGCGACTTGAGAAACTGCAAGTTGCTTCTGGTGTGAGAGAATTGGTCATCTTCAAGGATGTTGCCCAGATGTTTTGATGTTTTATCATCCTTGTGGCAGGCTTCTCTCATGTCCCTACATGGGGAGCTGGTTTAACCCATTTGAGTAGTTGATCAGAGATTCAAATCTTTAACTCAGTGGTTCTCAACCTGGGGTCCCCAGATGTTTTTGACCTACAATTCCCAGAAATCCTAACGCCTGGTAAACTGACTCGGATTTCTGGGAATTGTAGGCCAAAAACATCTGGGGACCCCAGGTTGAGAACCACTGCTTTTAACTCCTGAGTCGTAGTCAAATACTCTGCCCATATGCTGGCTCTTACACATATTTCATGTAGAATAGCATTGATCCAGGAAACCTGTCTTTGTTTGTCTAATATGAACTAAAAGGAGTTGAGCAAAGCTGGTTTACCAGTATACTTGGCTAGAAATTGCCTGCCACTACTCATCTCAGATGTTAAATAGTTAAAGGTGGCAAACCGAATCCTTACTCACCAAAGAGAGCTCCAATGATAGATGTCTATTGCCACCTACTGGAGCCAACTTCTCACAGCTGATAACAAAGGTCAGAATGCAAACTTCCAAGTTTGCATCCTGACTATTCACTCCTCCTTACTGTTTGTTCAGACATTGAATATGCCCATCTTCTTTTGTTAAGAAGGGTAGTGACTCCAGGAGGACAGAACTGGAGATATTGAGCCCTGGGATCAGTCAAGAAAACATGGACACTCTGAAGCATATAGACTTGCCAGCTAACTTTGGTAGGGTACCCCAGACCATCTCCCTGGCCAGAGCAAAATGGTGAGGATAGAATGACTTAGAAAGTCTCTTGTTCATAAGATCATCATAAATCAAAGTCGACTTGCTGACTATTAACAACCTCAACACCAGCAATTGAGAATTCACAAAGAGTTCTGGTGGCTCACAAAACTACAAACTTAGGTAAAGTGGACTCATATAACAGGGAACTGGGAAAGAGGTCAAGAACTGGTCATAATGGCTTGAGGATCCTGGGTCCTTTCATCCAAAAACCTAATTTTTCAGCCCCTGAAACTGAGTGGGTGTGATGGTGTCACCCTTACAATCCAAACCAATGTATTGTTGAAGGTTTTCATGGCCAGAATCACTGGGATTTTGTAGGTTTTTCGGGCTATATGGCCATGCTCTAGAAGCATTCTCTCCTGATGTTTCGCCTGCATCAATGGCAAGCATCCTCAGAGGTTGTAAGGTTGTGAGGTCCTGAGGATTCTTGCCTTAGATGCAGGTGAAATGTCAGGAGAGAATGCTTCTAGAACATGGCCATATAGCCCAGAAAACCTACAACAACCCCAGTCCAAACCAAGATTTGTAATCCTTGAGGAGTCTGAGGAGTTTGGCTTCAGATGTTTAAGAGCTTAAGATATTTCTCATTGAAAAGGACCAGTAGATATTGAGAGATCCACCTTAGGGCACACCAGGTCCCTTCTGCATTGTTCCATAATCCAAATGATCAAGTCGGATAATCTACATTATCCAGTTTGATTATTTGAGTTTACACTAGCATATATTCCAGTTCAAAGCGGATAAATTGCATTTTATATGGAAGCACAGAAGGAAACCTCACTATCCTGACACCTTCTACTGGGATGGATGACAACCCTCATTGGCCCCATTAGCATGAACACTAGCCTTACTGGCTGGCTGGCATAGTGGCATTTGTAGTCAAGATGTCATCTTCGGATGGGTAGTTTAATATATTCCAGTAGCATGGCTGGCTGAGAACAATTGGCTGCCAATGGCAAAGCAGCATATAGCACTGCACTAAAATTATGGCACTGCCCCCAATAGCTATGGAATTTATTTATTTATTTATTTGCTGCATTTGTAGCCCGCCTTTTTCAGCCTTACAACGGTTCAAGGCTGCTTACAGAATTGGCAGAATTTGATGCCATGCATTCATAAAAATACAGTTAAAACATTCAGCCTAATATTAAAATCATAATCAACATTAAAAACATATCATCACCAGTGTCATCCTGTTAAAATCATTATCCAGCAGCATTGTCTTGCCATTCCGTGTTCATTCTTCCTATTTCATAATTATTTATTCCACTGTATTTCCAAACGCTTGTTCAAAAAGCCAAGTTTTTACTCTTTTCTGAAGGTCAGGAGGGAGGGGCCAATCTAATATCCCTAGGGAGGGAGTTCCACAGCTGAGAGGCCACCACTGAGAAGGTCCTGTCTCTCATCCCTTTCAGACGCACTTGCGAGGAAGGCGGGATTGAGAGCAGGGCTTCCCTAGACGACCTTAAATTCCTATATGGTTCATAAGGAGAAATAGACTTGGACAGGTAAGCTGGGCCGGAACCGTTTAGAGCTTTATAGTTAAAGCCAGCACTTTGGCCCGAGGTCAACAAAACCAGTCTAGAGAAGTGAAGAAAGGGATCATTCCTACTGACATCTCTCTTTCTGTCTCTCCTGCCATCTGTCTATGTCTTGCATTACAAATAAACAAATAAATTCAGGGATATTGAAAAATTATTCATAAATAGTTACATTTTACCTTTTCTTGAAATTAAAATATCTGCTTCCTGAGGCTGGAATTGTGGCTAGAGCCAGTCCTGGCCATTTGGAAATCTAGTGCATTCCTTGGGTTATTCAGTAGTAACCAGTGGATTTACATGGCCCTTCTCCCATCATTTGAAATATGTCTCTGCCTTGTGTACTTCTGCCATCAACGTTTTTTGTGTGTCAGGAGCAACTTGAGAAACTGCAAATTGCTTCTGGTGTGAGAGAATTAGCCGTCAGCAAGGAGGTTGCCCAGGGGGACACCAAGATGTTTTGATGTTTTACCATCCTTGTGGGAGGCTTCTCTCATGTCCCCGCATGGGGAGCTGGAGCTGACAGAGGGAGCTCATCTGCACTCTCCCTGGATTCGAACCTCTGACCTGTCAGTCTTCAGTCCTGCCGGAACAAGAGTTTAATCCATTGCACCACCTGGGGCTCCCTGAATACCTGAATAATGCAAGAATCTTGCCATCTCTTCCTCAACCCATCCTGTGAATTATTTCAGCTTGATTACATATTACCTCCCTCCGCCCTTTGGGTCCTCCAGTTCTCCCCTGCCTTTCCTTTGGATGCTGTCACTTCTCTAAATGTGACAAGGTATACTTCCTGCTTCCCTCTGTGACAGTCAGTAGGAGGGAAAAGTAAAGAAGCTAAAAGTGGATTTAATTATAGAGTGCTCCCCCCCCCCCCTAAAAAAACAAAATTGTAGCTTCAGTGCCTTCAGGTTCCTTGTGTTCCCTGTATTATCTAAATGAGTTATGATTGGTCATATATTCGAGATGGACATCAAGCTTCCTCTGATCTAAATATTATAATGTAGCCAAAAGCATTCCCACTGTTTCCCTTTCTGCTTGATGTGTAGGTGCAGGGAACTATAACTCACTGGCAGGGCCGTAGCCAGAAAAAAAATTCGAGGAGGGTTGACAATTTTTTTTGGGGGGGAGTGAAAAAATTTGGGGGGGGGTTGAAAATTTCGGGGGGGGGGGGGGTTGAAAATTTTGGGGTGGGTGGGGTTGAAACCTGCCTCCTAGCTCATGCTGAAGCAAAGAGCACAGCAGGGGGCAGAGCAACCTTCAATAGCCTGCAGCTCCACCCCTGTCAACCACCTCCACCAAGTCTGGCCTCCTTAATGAGAGCATTCAACACCCCCCCCCCCCAACTTGGTTGCTTCACTACATCGGCTATTGCTGCAAGTAATGACAGTGTGAATAAATTGTCAATATTTGCTTGAGATAGTGCTTACAGTTCTGGAGGGATTCTTATTTTTTTGCATCTCATAGACTTAGCATGGGGATTTGGTTAACCAGTTAAAATTCATGAGTAAACCGGGTTTTTTTTAAAAAAAATCTGAAACATTTCGGGGGGGGGTTGAACCCCTAAAACCACCCCCTCGCTACAGGCCTGCTCACTGGCAAAGTGTTTGTTCTGCATGTAGATGGCATTGGATTCAAATCCCAGCATCTCTGAAACCTGAGAAAGCTACTCTCGGGCCCTTTCTACATTGCCATACAAAATCCAAATTATCTGCTTCGAACTGGATTATGTGGCAGTGTAGACTCATGCAATCCAGTTCAAAGCAGATAATCAGATAATCAAAGCAGATAAAGGGGCCTCAGTCAGTGTTAAAAATAATGGGCTGGATTAGCAAAAGGTCTGAATTAATGTTAATTTTTTTAAAATCACAGGATTATAGAGTATGGCGGAACCTAAGGGCCATCTAGTCAAACCCCCACCATTCAGGAATATAACTAAAGCATTCTTGAGCAATGGCTGAGTAATCTCTGATTAAAAACATCTAAAGCAGTGGTTCTGAACCTTCCTAATGCCACAACCTCTTAATTCAGTTCCTCATGTTGTGGTGACCCCCAACCATAACATTATTTTCATTGCTACTTTATAACAGTAATCTTGCTACTATTATGAATCGTAATGTAAATATCTGATATGCAGGATGTATTTTCATTCACTGACTAAATTTGACACAAATACCCGATACACCTGAATTTGAATACTGGTGGGGTTGTGGGGGGAGGGGGGTTATTTTGTCATTTGGAAGTTGTAGTTGCTGGGATGTATAGTTCACCTACAATCAAAGAGCATTCGGAACTCCACCAACAATGGAATTGAACCAAACTTCCCTCACAGAACTCCCATGACCAACAGAAGATACTGGGAGGGTTTAGTGGGCATTGACCTTGAGTTTTGGAGTTGTAGTCCACCTATATCCAGAGAGCACTGCAGATTCAAACAATGATAGATCTGGACCAGACTTGGCATGAATACTCAATATGCCCAAATGTGAACACTTGTGGAGTTTTGGGAAAATAGACCTTGGCATTTGGAAGTTGTGGTTGCTGGGATTTATAGTTCACATACAATCAAAAAACATCAAGTCCACCAACAATGGAACTGAACCAAACTTGGCACACAGAACTCCCATGACCAACAGAAAATACTGGAAGGGTTTGGTGGGCATTGACCTTGAGTTTGAGAGTTGTAGTTCACCTACATCCATAGAGCACTCAAACAATGATGGATATGGGTCAAACTTTTCATGAATACTCAACATGCCAAAATGTGAATACTGGTGGAGTTTGGGGGAAATAGACCTTGACATTTGAGAGTTGTGGTTGCTGGGATTTATAGTTCACCTACAATCAAAGAGCATTCTAAACTCCACCAATGATGGAATTGAACCAAACTTGGCACACAGAACTCCCATGACCAACAAAAAATACTGGAAGGGTTTGGTGGGCATTGACCTTGAGTTTTGGAGTTGTAGTCCACCTACATCCAGAGAGCACTGCAGATTCAAACAATGATAGATCTGGATCAATTGGCACAAATACTCAATATGCCCAAATGTGAACACTGGTGGAGTTTGGGGAAAATAGACCTTGACATTTGGAAGTTGTGGTCGCTGGGATTTATAGTTCACATACAATCAAAGAGCATCAACTCCACCAACAATGGAATTGAACCAAACTTGGCACACAGAACTCTTATGACCAACAGAAAATACTGGAAGGGTTTGGTGGGCATTGACCTTGAGTTTGAGAGTTGTAGTTCACCTACATCCATAGAGCACTCAAACAATGATGGATATGCAGGGGCGGCTCAACCCATTACGCAAAGTAAGCATTTGCAGTATAGTTGATTTTGCCCAGGGGCACTCTTGAGGCGCTCTTGGGGGAAAATAGACCGTGGCATATGCAAGTTGTAGTTACTGGGATCAAAGAGCATTCTGAACTCCACAAATGATGGAATTGAACCAAATATGGCACACAGAACTCCCACGACGAACAGAACATATATATATATATATATATATATATATATATATATATATAAGTGATTGGTTGGGGGGGGGGGGGCAAAATACTGTTTGCTTACCATTGAAAATTACCTTAGGGCTGCCTCTGTGGATATGGGCCAAACTTGGATTGAATACTCAATATGCTGAAATGTGAATTCTGGTGGAGTTTGGGGAAAATAGACCTTGACATTTGGGAGTTGTGGTTGATGGGATTTATAGTTCACCTACAATCAAAGAGCTTTCTGACCCCCACCAATGATAGAAATAGACCAAACTTCCCACACAGAACCCCATGACCAACAGAAAATCCCCTCACAACCCCCACAAGGATCCTGACCCCCAGGTTGATAAACACTGGAGGGAATTCTGCTTAGCTTCCAAGATTGGATGAGCTCTATGGCAGGAAGCTGCTTTACTGTAAGGTTATGGCATCCATCCCAAATAAGGCCAAAGTCATATGAGGTGGAAGAGTAGCATCAGAACTGAAAAGCACCACAGTGGTGATAGGAATGATTGAACTTGATCCAATGCCGACTGTTCTGCCTGGCTTCAAAGCCAACAAACTGATCAGACCTGACATGTACAAAACATGCAGTTCATTGGCAGAGATGGGATCTCAAAGAAACGCATATCAAGGTAATTATACTGTGCTGTTCTTCGGGCAAAGTTTAGGTTCTTATTCCCTCCATCTATCTCTTTGCAATCTGCATTTTTGACAGTCTAGAGGGAGTGAAGATATATACCTTCTGGGCAAAAGAAGTGCAATCCAGAAGAAATGTTCACCTGATGGAAAAGAGAGAGGAGAGGAAATGGAAATTTTGGGTTATCTGATTTTAAAGGCCTGAATACAGACAGCCAATATCACTTGGAACAAATGTATGACATTTTCTTGAAGCCTCTCCAAACTTTGCAGAGATCTTAAGAACAGAGTTATTCTGCCAGTAATAGAAAAAGGTGTCTGTTTGCCTCATGCAGCAGTCAATTCTTGGATGGGAAAGCATTTCATTCCTTCAACTAGTCTGATGATTCAGGATTATGAACTTTCCATTGGTTTGGGTGCTGCGGAGGATGGTTGCCCCATCCTCAATACTGAAAAAGATTCAGCAGTCAACCCAGTTGATTTTTCTGCATAGATTTGGTGAAGATGCCAATTGACTCACCACTTAATAACAAATTCCATGAATCAACTGTAGGCGGGATTACCAACAGGGTTTAGGACCATTAATGTCCCTCATGAGATTCATTTTTTAGAAAAGCTTGCTGAATATTTCCTATCCACCATCTTCCCCAACATCTCAACAAGATAAAAGATTTTTATCTAGGCTTCTTATTTCAAACTTGTCCCCTCTTGATATTTTGGACGTCATCTCTCATGTTCCCGCACCATTGGCCATGTCAGCTTGAGCCCAAAACAGCTAGTGAAGACTGCTTTATTGTGATGCAAGAATCATCATCAGCCATATTGGCCCATTCAAAACAAAACAAAGCGAAAAATTTAAAAACATAAAATAAAAATAAAGCACAATGGGACAATAAGTTTATTAAGATCAAAATATCCCAAAATAATGTACAAGGCTTTGAGTTCATCTCACCCAACACTCAAATTCTATACTGTACTAGCCATCCCCTGGCATGCATTGCTATGGCCCAGTCTGTGTATATGTGCTTTGTGTGTTTATATGTGTGTGTATATAGAATCATAGAATCAAAGAGTTGGGAGAGATCTCATGAGCCATCCAGTCCAACCCCCTGCCAAGAAGCAGGAATATTGCATTCAAATCACCCCTGACAGATGGCCATCCAGCCTCTGTTTAAAAGCTTCCAAAGAAGGAGCCTCCACCACACTCCGGGGCAGAGAGTTCCACTGCTGAACGGCTCTCACAATCAGGAAGTTCTTCCTCATGTTCAGATGGAATCTCCTCTCTTGTAGTTTGAAGCCATTGTTCCGCATCCTAGTCTCCAGGGCAGCAGAAAACAAGCTTGGTCCCTCCTCCCTGTGGCTTCCTCTCACATATTTATACATGGCTATCATATCTCCTCTCAGCCTTCTCTTCTTCAGGCTTAACATGCCCAGCATGTGTGTATGTGTGTATATATGTGTGTTTGTGTTTTTGCACATGCGTTGTAATGTATTTTTTAAATTTTTGGCTTTTAAAGTCTCTTCCATTGGATTTTCTAGTGTTTTATGAGTGATAGTCACTCGTTGGCCTGATATGTGTATTGTGTCCATATTTGGTATCTATTCGTCCAGTGGTTTTTGAGTTATGTTAATCCCACAAATGAACATTACATTTTTATTTATATACTGTAGATTAGCGGTCTACTCTCAAAGTGACAGATCAGTAGTGTTTTGGTATCATAATATATTTGAAAAATGCACAAAAAAAGAAAAAATTGGACTATTGTACTAGTTTTAAAAATCTAGAATCAGGACAGTAAATAAAGAGGAACACTCAAAAATAGCTAGCACCTCCCAACAGCTAACACTTGCCCATAAATCTTGTACTCCAAGAGTTTGCCTTCCATAATTATTTTACTATTTGATCACTTTAGCATACTATTGTTGTCTCTTTTGTAGTAAGTCTATACTTTTTATGTATTATTCCACCAGGCAGGAAGCAGCCAGGCTTTGAAGCTGCAACGCTCTTCATTGCTATTCAAGGTGACCAATTGCAACATTCACACTTGCCTTATCTGTGGACATTCCACCCTGGACATTCCATAAACCTCACATGCCTAGTTTCCAACAGACCCGTCAACCTCTGAGGATGCCTGCCATAGATGTGGGTGAAACATCAGGGGAGAATGCTTCTGGAACATGGCCATACAGCCCAGCACATTGTACTAGTTGATCACCACTTTTTCAAATGTTTCCAAAACATTTGTGATCATCTATTCTGTACCTATAAACACATAGGCAAAAGCAGAGTGTTTGGCATGAGTGAGAATCGAGTTAGTGGATCTTTCTGCCAAGTGCCCAGCTGGTATTGTCCAAGGCTATTTCACTGTCATCCATCATAAAAATAACATACACAAAAATGAATCTTTGATCTTGTTGAGAAGTGAAGGAAACACATCAAGTTTTACCGAACAATAGATGCTGACAAAGTTTTCAGATTGTTGACATTGTGAGAGCTGAGATACAGTGGAACAAATAAATAATATTGTGTGGGTGGGTTAGATTAGTGTGTGCTTGTAAACATGCACACATCCTGCAACAAAAGTTTTTTTTCCCGTTATGCAATTATAGCCTTTTGAACCCACTGCCATAGCTACACCCTACAGATTGCTACGATTTGTAGTTTTAGAAGGCACTAATAGATCTCTCCATTAACATCACAGAATATTACAGAATTCAGCCATTGCAAGTTAAAGTAGGCTCAAAGTGAAGATAACTGTACAATGCTAAAATCTTGAAACCCATTCAGAACCATATAAGGTGCATTTATACTATAGAATTAATGCAAACGGACACTTTAACTACCATGGATCAATGCTATGGAGTAATGTGAGTTGTAGTTTGGTGAAGCACCAGCACTTTTTCGCAGAGAAAGCTATAGAACTCATAAAATTACAACTCCCATGATTCCATAGCATTGATCAATGACAACTAAAGTGGCAGCACATTGTATTTATTTCCACAGTGTAGATCAGTAGTTCTCCACCTGTGGGTCCTCAGGTGTTTTGGCCTACAACTCCCAGACATCCCAACCAGTTTTCCAGCTGTTAGGATTTCTGGGAGTTGAAGGCCAAAACATCTGAGGATCCACAGATTGAGAACTTTACTTACTTAAGCAATCCCTTGTTGTCCGAGTAGGAATGTCTTCCAGGATCGGTGTACTGGTGGTGGGTCCGTAGGTGACTGATAGCCTTGATATTTGGGAGTTGTGGTTACTGGGATTTATACTTCATCTACAATCAAAGAGCATTCTGAATCCCTACTTACTTACTTACTTAGGCGATCCCTCATTGTCCAAGTAGGATAATCCTCCAGGGTGGTTCGTAGGTGACTGTGGAGCCCTATTCTTGATCTGCATGTTTTCCCGCAGTAAGGGCATTGGTTTCCAGGTGGAAGGCGGCTCCCGTCAGGGTTGGCTTGATGTGCCTTCCTCTTGGCACGTTTCTCTCTTTCGCCCTCCATTCTCTTTCACCCTCCATTCGTGCCTCTTCAAATTCTGCAGCACTGCTGGTCACAGCTGACCTCCAGCTGGAGCACTCAAGGGCCAGGGTTTCCCAGTTCTCAGTGTCTATGCCAGAGTTTTTAAGGTTGGCTTTGAGCCCATCTTTAAATCTCTTTTCCTGCCCACCAACATTCTGTTTTCCATTCTTGAGTTCGGAGTAGAGCAACTGTTTGGGAGACGGTGGTCGGGCATCCGGACAACATGGCCAGTCCAGCGGAGTTGATGGCGGAGGACCATCGCTTCAGTGCTGATGGTCTTTGTTTCTTCCAGCACACTGGCATTTGTCCACTTGTCTTCCAAGAGATTTGCAGGATTTTTCGGGGGCAACGCTGATGGAATCGTTCTAGGAGTTGCATGTGACATCTGTAGATAGTTCACGCCTCACAGGTGTATAGCAGGGTTGGGAGTACAATAGCTTTATAAACAAGCACCTTGGTATCCCTACGGATGTCCTGGTCCTCAAACACTCTCTGCTTCATTCGGAAAAATGCCACATTTGCAGAACTCAGGCGGTGTTGTATTTCATTGTCAATGTTGACTTTTGTGGTTGAGAACCACTAGTGTAGATGTATCCACAATTACAGTGTTATATTCCACTTTAATTGCCACAACAGCAACCTGAGATTTTCAGTTTATGGAGTACTTAAAAGTTAAAATGTTAGTGGGGTCACCAAAGACCATCAGAAAACACAATTTTTGCTGGGATTTATAGTTCACCAACAATCAAAGAGCATTCCAAACCCACCAATGATATAATTGGGTCAAACTTCCCACATACAACCCCCATGACCAACAAAGAATACTGTGTTTACTGATGATCTTTGGCGACCCCTCTGACACCGCCCTCATGACCCCCCCCACCCCCCACAGGTCCCAAACACTATATTGAGAAACACTAGTACAGTGTTCCCTCTCTACTTTGCGGTTCGCTTTTCGCAAACTCGCTGTTTCGCAGTTTTTCAAAATATATGAATTTAAAATATATATCCAATATCTGTGAGGACACCCATGTGGATTTGGTGGTTGTGGTTGGTTAAAATCATCCCCTCCGATGCCATGTTCCCCAGTGCAGCCCCCGGAAGGCAAAAAAGACGCTTGCAAACAGGGAATGAGGAGGGGAGGGGGAGCTAATGGTCTCTAGCAACCCCTCTGACACCCCCTTCGTGACCCCCCCCCCCCAGGAGTCCTGACCACTAGGTTGAGAAACACTGGTATAGGTGCACGAGGAGGAGCCAGTGGGAAGTGTGGTGTGCGAGGGGAGGAGGGAGGGAGGGGGAAAGAGGAGAGGAAACAGAAGGTGAAGGGATTGAGTGAGAGAGGGGGGGAGGAGAGAGGAGTGGGCGGTCTTATACCTCATGTATGCTAAGGCAGTACATATATAGCATTCCTACTTTGCGGATTTTCACTTATCGCGGGTGGTCCTGGAATGTAACACCTGTGGTAAGTGAGGGAACACTGTGTAGGCATTGACACACTGCCTTTTGAAAGATCAGAGTAGTTATATTACACTCCCACTTGCAAACTCTAGATGTCACCGTTGTCATGAGCTTATGTTTTTAATTGAAAAGCTCCTTTAATAATATTTTGTTTTAAGATACAGGTGCATCCTGGCGCATTGATTCTAATATGCTTAATTTAGCTACAGCGGTACAAACAGATCAATGAACTGTTGATTTTGAGCCGTTTCCTAGAGATGGGCTAGAAAGCAAGTGATTAGATTAAAAGCAACAGCAAAAATATTGAAAAAAACAGCAAAGAACACAATGTTCTTGCAGGATAACTTACTTAATTAGCACCCAGTTCCCAAAGCAATTCTTAGAATCACAGTACTGGAAGGCATTCCAAGGGTCATCTGGTGCTATCCCTTTGCCAATGCACGAATCCAGAAGTTGCTCTCTAAACTCTGCTTAAAAGTTTCTATCATCATCCAAAGAAGTCTATTTTAAGGCTTCTCACATTTTCCATTTATGACCATTTGGCCCAAGAAATTTGTTTATGAGCTTATATATATGGGTATGTAAAATAGGCATTGAAGCAAACATTTACTGATAACAAATCAACATTTGCAAGCTTGCTAAACAGGCTGATTTTCCTTTTATGAAGCACAGCTGAAGCATCTTCTGCAGAGTCCACCATAAACACTGCTCAACAGATTCATGTACATGTCTAAAACAGCCATAATGTAACATTTGGAAAACTTACTCTTGCCAATTTTTTCAGGAACCTAACATGAAGGTTTTGGGATTGGGATCCAGAGTTTAAAAAGTAGTGATCGATTTCACTGTTGAACAGTGCTTACCAGTAGAAAGTTCTTTCCCATTTTTACTCAGCCTCCCTTTTTTGGTAATTTGTCTCTATCTTAGAACTCAAAGAGTTTTCCAAAATGAAATTATTCACTACATACACACATTTCTGATTATGTGAATACACATTTCATCTGACAATTGAAGGTGCTACAGTCTAACAGGCCTTGGTGCAGTATGTTCAGAAATCACAATTGTTTCTGCCATCCTACTTCCTCTACTGCTTTTAAAAAGTCCCATTTTCTCTCTCCTCTTTTCTCGTTCATCTCCAGCTTCTTCAATTGCTGCTAACAAAGGCCGGGATTTAGCACAGCAGGTTAACCACCAACTGCAATAAATCTTGCCAATCAAAAGATTGGAAATTCAAAGTCCAGGTTGGGGATGAGCACCCAACCTTCAGCCTAGCTCACTGCACACCTAGCAGGTCAAAAACAGTTGTGAGTAGATCATAGAATTATAGAATCATAGAGTTGGAAGAGACCTCGTGGGCCATCCAGTCCAAACCCCTGCCAAGAAGCAGGACAATCGCGTTCAAGGCACCCCCAACAGATGGCCATCCAGCCTCTGTTTAAAAGCCTCTATAGAAGGAGCTTGCACCACACTTCAGGGTAGAGTGTTCCACTGCTGAACAGCTCTAACAGTTAGGAAGTTCTTCCTAATGTTCAGGTGGAATCTCCTAGATAAATACGTACCACTTAATGCAGGGAGGTATTTTAATTGCACCATAAGGAAATACAGTGTTCCCTCGCGACTTACTGCGGACTCACGGTTTTGTGGTTATATATATATTTATAACATAGCGAGGAACACTGTAGCAAGGAGGGAAGAGGAGCCACCCCCTCGCCCTCTTTACCTTCCTCTTCCTCCTCCTCATCGCCACCTGGGCCTCTTGCTGCTACTGGGCACCGAGCTGCCTCCACAGCAAGAAGCCCTGGTGGTAACAAGGAGGAGGAAGAGAAAGGTAAAGAGGACGAGGGGGCGGCTCTTCTTCCCTCCTTGCACTCTTTACCTTCCTCTTCCTCCCCCTTGTCAGCACCAGGGCCTCTTGCTGCCAAGGAAGCAAGAGGCCCCCGCGACAATGAGGAAGAGGAAGGTAAAGAGGGCAAGGGGGCAGCTCTTCTTCCCTCCTCGCCCTCTTTGCCTTCTTCTTCCTTCTCCTCCTCGCTGCCGCCGTGGCCCTGCTTCCTCGATTGCAGGGCCCAAGCAGCGGCAAGAGGCCCAGGCAGCGACGAGGAGGAGGAAGTGGAAGGAGGGAAGGGGAGGGGGTGTCCCTACTTTTCACTTATCACAGTTGGTCCTGGAACGTAACCCCAGCGATAAGTGAGGGAACACTGTACCAGAAAAATGTCAGTGATTTGATCAAAAGAAGGATGTCGGTGAACAGGACTCTTCGTCAGGGCAGATAGAGCGACAGCACCCCCTGTGGCCAGAATTGAGCATAACCTCAAAGACGCCGAAAATGGGAAAAGCTTAGATACTTCTATCTATATGATGTGCCTGTCCTGTCAGCATGCAACGGCATTGACTGTTTGCCGTATATGTGTTCTGTGATCTGGCCTGAGTCCCCTTTGGATTGAGAAGGGTGAAATATAAATACTGTAAATAAATAAATAACAAGGTTTAAGTGAAGCTGTGAAATGCT
Organism: Anolis sagrei; assembly: GCF_037176765.1. NCBI lineage: Eukaryota > Metazoa > Chordata > Lepidosauria > Squamata > Anolidae > Anolis > Anolis sagrei. The sequence continues at coordinate 31,635,959 of NC_090026.1, forward strand.
GGAAGGTATACTGCAGCTGGCCGCTGGGGCCAGAAGTGTATCCCCTTGAAAACTCCCCGATGCCCCCCAAGGCCCAAAAAGTTAAAAATTAAAAATGGGTGGGTTTTTTTTTCAGACTAAAGCCAGGGTGCCGGTTATCCTCATCTGATATGAGCCCCACAGTGATATAACTGTCCATTTAGAGCAGCAGCTTGAATATTGTGTTCCACCAATACAGCCAAAGAAATATGCCTTTTTTTATTAAAGCCTTTGGGGATGAATTGATTCAGCCAATTTGCACATGTGCTCTGGTTTATATTATAACTGCCTCCCAACTAGAGCCTAGAAAATGTTTCATATTGATTGGTTGGTTGATTGGACAATAACTCCCAGAATAGTGAAGCATTATGGGAGCTACAGCCAAGTTGCAACATCTGGTGAATCTATTAACTTCGCAGGGGGAAAATATAGAAGTAATGTTGACTTTCTTCATATATTTAGACTTAGAGAAAAACGTATTGATGCAATCGGTGTGCTCTTCCTCAATAACTTCTCATCTTGGCCACATTCTAATGTCATTTGGCCACGTGTCCCATGTTACTGCTCGAATAGACTACTGCAACATGCTCTACGTGGGGTTGCCTTTGAAGACTGTTTGGAAGCTTTAAGTGCTCCAACGGGCAGTAGTCAGATTCTTCACCTGTGCGGCATAAAGGGAGCACACAACCCCCGTTATGCTAGCTCCACTGGCTGCCAGTCTGCTACCAAGCACAATTCAAAGTGCTGGCTTTAGCCTATAAAGCCCTAAACAGTTCTAGCCAGCTTACCGGTCCAAACATATATCACTCTATGAACCACCTCATAGGTTAAGATCTTCTGGGGAGGCTCTGCTCTTTATCCCACCTTCTTCACAGGTGTGACTGGTGGGGACAAGAGTCAAGGCATTCTCAGTGGTGGCCCCTCAGCTGTGGAACTCCCTCCTCAGTTAAATCAGATTACCTCCCTTCCTCCTGATCTTTAGAAATAAATTAACTTGGCTGTGGGACCAAGCCTTTACAGAGTAACTCATTGCAATAAGTGGATATGAAGTAAGTACAATCACGACTGGAATGGCTCCTTGGCTGTGGCTTTGGATTTGTGTGGTTTTTAACAATTAGTTTTTTATAAATTGATGTTTTTTCTTTAAAAAGCTGTAAATCACCAGCAATGATAAGATCTACCAACAGGTTCGGATTCAGGGAGAGGCGTGAGTTCCCACTGTTCGCCCAGCTTCTGCCAACCTAGCAGTTCAAAAACATGTAAATGTGAGTAGATCAATAGGTACTGCTCCAGTGGGAAGGTAACGGCGCTCCATACCAGCCACATGTCTATGGACAACAATTCAAGAGAAATATTGACAAGCTGGAATGTGTCCAGAGGAGGGTGACTAAAATGATCAAGGGTCTGGAGAGCAAGCCCTATGAGGAGCAGCTTAAGGAGCTGGGCATGTTTAGCCTGAAGAAGAGAAGGATGAGAGGAGATATGATAGCCATGTATAAAAATGAGAGGAAGCCACAGGGAGAAGGGAGCAAGCTTGTTTTCTACTTCCTTGGAGACTAGGACGCGGAACAATGGCCTCAAACTACAAGACAGGCGATTCCATCTGAACATGAGGAAGAACTTCCTGACTGTGAGAGCCGTTCAGCAGTGGAACTCTCTGCCCCGGAGTGTGGTGGAGGCTCCTTCTTTGGAAGCTTTTAAGCAGAGGCTGGATGGCCATCTGTCAGGGGTGATTTGAATGCAATATTCCTGCTTCTTGGCAGGGGGTTGGACTGGATGGCCCATGAGGTCTCTTCCAACTCTTTGATTCTATGATTCTATGAACACCAGCTCTCTCAGCTTAGAAATGGAGATGAGCACCACCCCCCAGAGTCGGACAGGACTGGACTTAATGTCAGGGGAAAATCTTTACCTAGCCTATATGCTTATTGTTTTTACATCTTTGTTTATATGGCATTGAATCATTGCCAATTTGAAGGGTAGGATATAAATATAGTAAGTAAATAAATAAATGTCTTATTTGTAAAATGTTGGATGAGTGAGGTTGACTATATTTCAGAAGAACCTAACAGCAAACCACTTCTGGATATTTCTTAGCAGAGAAAACCCCACAAAATTCACGAGGTTACCAGACATTGACAGGCAACTTGAAGGCATAAACACACAATTTTGCATCCAATTTTGCTATGGTACTTGGGGAATTCTGGGAGTTTTTTTTTAAAGTAACTTTTTTTATGCTCTGTCTTAGACTTCACATAGCAGCAGATATAATTAACATGGTCTCAGAACTACAATCAGGGTACAATCAATATATTTATCTTTTTGTTGTGTCAGGAGCGACTTGAGAAACTTCAAGTCGCTTCTGGTGTGAGAGAATTGGCCATCTGCAAGGATGTTGCCCAGGGGCTGCCCGGATGTTTTGATGTTTTACCATCCTTGTGGGAGGCTTCTCTCATGTCCCCGCATGGGGAGCTGGAGCTGACAGAGGGAGCTCATCCGTACTCTGTCCCGGGATTCAAACCCGCAACCTGTCGGTCTTCAGTCCTGCTGGCACAAGGGTTCAACCCACTGCGCCACCAATACAGTCAAATTTAATTTTTCACATGTTTAATGAGCACTGATTGTATACCATTCCGTAAACTTGTTTGCTCTTTTGTGTATATATATATATATATATATATATATATATTCCCCTTTTTTCTGCTCTTGTTTTTGTTTTTCTGTTGTTTACTTTGTTTCTGGTTTATACTATAAAACAATCAAAAAATTAAAAAGAACTACAATCAGGTACTTCAGCAATGCATCGAAGTGTAAGAGTAAAGGTGGGCACAAGTCTTGTATGACTCTATCTTGTTCTGGTTCCAAAAGAAACAAAAGGAAAGGAAATAACTTCTGTATATCGTGATGCCAGCATTACAATCCATAGAGATTATCTGGAATGGAGAGGGAGGGGAAACTGATTTGGAGATGATAAACATAACAGGCAGATGAGTGTGTAGATCCAAATTTGGGGATACGATCAAAAATAGCAGGGTCATTGATAAGACTGGGTGGAGCAAAGAAGGCAGCAGAAGACATAAATCGATGCACTTTGCGCTCTGTGGTTGTTAAGCAGAAATAACAGAGATCAAAAGGGAGTGGATAAGGAGAACATCCCTGAAAACCTTTTTATAAAGTGCTCTTGCTCTTTTGATATTCCCCAAAAGCCAGTTCTAATACAGGGCTTCTCTTTAAAGAAATAATGAGTGCTTTGAAACTTCTCTTTGTGATGGCCTTTCTGTGCTTGCAGGTGTTGCGTTTTGAAGGCGAAGCAACTGTCATTCCTGCACTGGAAGAAGAGTCCGCTGGGACAGACCTGGCCCTGAAGGTAACGCTTTGGTTTACTGTTTGCTTTTGAAATTGAAGATGCTTGACTGGGTCTGATAGAGCATGGTGACGGAAACAGAGATGGAAGGAAAAGTGTGACAGTTATTTGTTTAATGCCTCTCTTTTGTTATGCATGTCAGCACCACAGGTTGTTGACAACGGGATTCAGATAGAGCCTTCTCACAAAGTCTACTTTCCTGCTTTGTGAATGTTTGTTTATTTATTACTATGTATTTAACGGAGTCCCCAGTGGTGCAGTGGGTTAAACCGCTGAGCTGCTAAACTTGCTAATGGAAAGGTCGCAGGTTCAAATTCGGGGAGTGGCATGAGCTCCCGCTGTTAGCCCCAGCTTCTGCCAACCTAGCAGTTCAAAAACATGCAAATCTGAGTAGATCAATAGGTACCGCTGTGGCGGGAAGGTAACGGTGCTCCATGCAGTCATGCCGGTCACATGACCTTGGAGGTGTCTACAGACAACGCCGGCTCTTCGGCTTAGAAATGGAGATGAGCACTACCCCCCAGAGTCGGGCACGACTGGACTTAATGTCAGGGGAAACGTTTACATTTACTTTACTATGTATTTAATACCTCCCTTTTTAGAAATAGCTCTTTACAAGGCAGTTGTTGTTTTTGGTCGTGTCAGGAGCGACTTGAGAAACTGCAAGTCGCTTCTGGTGTTTACTAGGCAGTTTACTTAAAACTGTTACTTCTACATAATCACTGAAAAATGTGTGTGCTATAAATAGTTTAGCATGACAATGGGGAAACACTCCCAACAAACCGTTGCAAGATACACAGGTGTAGTTTTGCTTTAAATGATTGTTGATTGAGTTAGTCTTATATGTGGTGTTTATTTGAAAGTCCTCTGAATGAAAAGCAGGACTGTTAGTAAACAAACAAATGCATAGTGTGCTGTGGTGCTATTTTTGTACAGCCACTTATAAAATAATCTTATGTGAAGGAGTACTGAAAGCTCAGAGCAGCTTGAAAAATACCTGGCTTTAGTGATTTTTTATGAAATAGGAAGATGCATACTTTCAGTATATATGTTGGGGTGTATATGTATGTATGTATAATATATATAAGTGTATGTGTGCATATGCATCAATATATATTTAGATGGTCACACACACACATACACACATATATAGATGGTCACACACACACACACACACATATATATACATATATACATATATATATGTGGCGACGGCCTACAGGGAGCTCTGGTGTTGGCTGGTCCACAAAGTCATGAAGAATTGGAAGCGAATAAATAATAACATAAACATATATACACACATACACATACATATATATATATAAATTGCTGTATGGCTCAAAAGTTTACATACTTTGTGTTGAACCACAAAACCCAGCAATAAGCAGATGTATTGCTGTGCCTGTGTTGATTATCAACTAACATGTAAGTGTACGTTGCACAAGAGGGTTTTATTCACCATTTCACAAAAAATGTGTTTTCTTCTTAATTCAATTGACTTTTTCATCTATTTGTTGTTTTGAGTTAGCTACAATGAATCTTCCAATGAAGATCTGATATGCTGAGAGATATTTCTGAGCTGTATGAATGGGAAAACCCTAGAGGTGCAACCCACCTAGCCAGAATTGTTAAATATTTGTGCTTCAAATTTTTATATGCCTCATCCAATAGATTGGTGGTTCAAATCCACGACACAGGGTCAGCTCCCATCAGTCAGCTCCAGCTTCCCATGCGAAGACATGAGAGAAACTCCCATAGGATGGTAACACATCTGGACATCCCCTGAGCAGCATCTCTGCAGATGGCCAATTCTCTCACACCAGAAGCAACACAGTTTCTCAAGTCGCTTCTGACACAATAAAAAAATATCCGATAGATCTACCTGCATAAATCAGTTTCCATGCAAGCCAGTGTTATCTTTTCCCATGAGGACTCAGAAATTGTTTGAAAAATGATATTTTCATTTCTAAATTTTCTAGGAACACTCTCCAATCACAGCTGACAGAGTGCAATATTTGAAAAGATTTTCCTGAATGTAACTCCCTTGAAACATTTATTTACTTCCCTTGTTAAATTGCCATTCAAGACATCCATCACTCAAACTTCTTGGGTTTTCTAGGATGAAGCTCCGCAAAGGAAAGCCTTCCAACGCTTTGTTGATTTGGTGAAGAGAGGGAAGTTCCACCAGTTCTATGGCTTAATGGGGAAACGTGCAAGAGGCAAGTGAAAAGAAGATCAGTTTGTAGAAATCTCTTGCTTTTTGGAATGGAAGTGGCAGTGGCAGTTAATAAAATGGCAGAATAGAACAGACCAAAGCTCTTAGTCTAGAAGAGAAGGTGTGTTGCACATCTCAGTTTTTATTCTTTCCCCAATTTTAATGTCTAATTTACCCAGTTTTCTTTGCAGGAACTACTTGTTGTTCCAAGTTTCCCCAATATTTCATTACTGGGTGTATGTGCCTTCAAGTTTTCTGTTGACAGGTATAGATCTCACACATTTCTTTGGGTTTTCTTAGGCAAGGAATAGTTAGATGTTTTTGCTAGTGCCTTCCTGTGAAAACCTGATATTCATTAGCAACCACAAAATGTGCTAACCAGGGCTGATCCTGCTTAGTTTCCAAAATCAAATTGAATCCTGTGGCTTTAGAGCAGTGAACATTACCTAAGCATCGAGATTCTAGCTGGAATGTGATCCCTAAATGTTCAGGCTTGCTGTTCAGGTAAAGAACCTCTAGATATAGATATTGTCCCCTTCAAACGGTCAGTCTCTGCATGAGTAGCGCAATTATATTGGAGGTATTGGAGGTAATGGTTAATGGGCTCCACTCCTTGTTTATTAACTTAAAATAAATAAATATCTGGGTAATGGAGTTCATTATTTCTGTTCTGGTGTCTTCTATTAGGCCTACCAGAGATCCTTCCAGATAGCTTAATAACATGTGTTGCTTAAGGTGGCACAATGAGCAAAAGCATGTTTTCCCATCAGAACGTCAGCTAAATCTTATATGTATTTACGGAGGTATTCAGTGGGAGAAGTCACATTGAACTGAAGCCTTAGACCAGCAGAAGGCCAAATTTCAAATTCCTGCTGAGCAGGTCTACCTCAAGACCTTTTACTACCAGAGGCAAAGTAGCAAATGGTGATTCCCCCAATCCATCCCCCGAGAACATACGGCAATATCCAACTTCAGCCAAATTATTTTTGGCACATGGGAAGGAAATCCCATAATCTCCCATATCCTTTTTGTTGAAGATACAGTAATAAACCACTGATTGCCCTTTCATCCCTGGAAACGTTGTCTGCCTCAGGCCACAGTTTTACTTTGCCTAATGCTGGGCATAGTGAGTAAATGAATCAATTAATCAATAAATAATGTCTTCTATGGGATGTGAGGCATGTCTGTCATGTTTGGGGGTCCAACCCAGCTCAAATAAGTGTGCAATTTTTGAAAAATGTCCAGAAGTGTCCTCTAAATGGTTGAGAAGGGCATGCAGTTGTTCCATAATGGTTAAGATAAATCACATGCTTTTTCAGTTAGTTTTGACTTCAGATTTCTTTTCCTCACAGAGCCAACAGAGAACTGGACAAGTGGGCAACTCCTTCCATCATGGACATCATAGAAGGATCCATATCACTTCCACTTCAGCTCTACAAATTCAGCTTACATTTTACAACCTGTTTCTTATCACCAGCCATTCCTCTATAAACACTATTATTTGCTTAGTGCTCTCATCACATTGTGTCATTCCTTTGCTAAGCCACCCACCTAAAATATAAATGTATTTGTGAAGCTTTCAGACTGTCTTCTGGTTTGTTTGTTTTTTCGTATCACATTCTTCTGAAACAAAATCAAGATAGAGTAGCAGACGTTTTAATTTTTAAAAGCCCTACCATGACATCTTTCTGTGACTTGGAAGAGAATTTGGGGGGGGGGGGGTATTTTCACCTCTTAAACACTCAAATCCATGACTTTATGCTTAAGCTTATGGAAACCTCCTTTCCTCACACATGGTTGATGTTTTACTGTGTCCATTACTAGATCGCAGCTTCTATCATCCCTCACTTTTGCCTATATTGGCTAGGTTTGAGGATGAGGAGAGGTACTATTTAATAGCAAATGGAGAAGTGCATGCTGTTTACCTTTTCCATAAGTTTGAGAAGAGAGTGCATTAAAGGACATTTGATTGCCACAAGGGCTGTGTCTACCCCAGGCATGGGCAAACTTTTTCACATTGGGGCCACATCGCAAGAAGGGAGAGTTATGTGTTTGATCCCCACTTTAAACTTCTACGGCTCAAGACTACGAAACCCTGCGACTTGTAGTTTTTGGAAGTATTTAGCCTTCTCTGCTAAAGAGTGCAGGTGCCCGAGACGCAGCTGCCCAGGGCTCTTGGGAGAGCCCTGGGCAGCCACATGTGACTTCAGGGCCTGCTTCTCAGCAGGAGGAGACACGGCAGTCTGCAGCGTACTCCTGCCAAGAGGAGGATGTAACATGCAGCTGCACAGAGCTCTCAGGAGAGCTCTGCGCAGGCACATGCAATTATGGAACCAGAGGAAATAGCCCAATGGGTCGCATCTGGTCTCGAGCCAGAATTTACCCATGCCTGATCATGTCAAACTAATGTTTGGAAGTAATGGAAGTTAAAGTGGTGTCAAACCTGGAAGAACATAAGAATATACCACTAATAGCAAGACCAATTAAGCTTCTATTGCCTGAAGGATGGCAATTCCTTTGGTGCAGAAAATGTAAAAATGGGATGTACACAAAGTGTTAGTCCTGGGATATGAACAAGATAGGTTCTGTAGGTTTGTTCTTAAGCCGAATTTGTAAGTTCCAACAGGAGCATTTATAAGGATAAAGCCTATTTTTTAAAAAAGTTTTGGATAGCATAGGGAAGGGTTAACACTCCTGTAAAGTTTTTTTCTGTCTGTGCCCGCTCAGATTTCACCTCACTTTCTGTCCCTGTAGCAATTGGATTTTGAAAATGTTGGCTTGTCATGGAAACAAGAATTGGTGATAAAACTTCTGTGGAGACACACATTTTCCATGATAACTCTTTCAGGAGTGAATTTCCCTCTCTAGAGGTAAATTTCCTCATCTTTACTGAGTTGGATGGGATGTAATGAGATCCGTGATAGGACTTTCATGTCATGTAGCTCATGGGAGGCTGTAGTGGGGGTATTGCCCACAGATCACTGTGGTCCATCCAATTCAGGCTCTTCTTGCCTTCTTCCCATTCCATGATCAATCCATCAAGCACGCTCCTATCACAGTAAGAATGAAGACCAGCGAACTGGACCAGAGAACATGCTTTATTGAGAAGTAGATACTGGTAGCATATTCTAACATCCAAGAAACTGAGATATTTGCTTCTGTACAAGAATGGCCAATTTCAAACACATGCGCAGTGGTGATAGCAGCTTGGTTTGACAGAATGGCATGAAAACCTGTGCGGAGGGATGGAGCTGGGCGCCAAGCTGAAGTAAAGAGGAGGAAGAATTGTGCCATCCCCATATATGAAGTTTGGGGGGGGGGGGTAAATCATTTAGGAAGTCTGTCTCAAAAATTACCCTGCGCACTCTGAAAGGCCAGAAGCAGGTTGTCTTACCCAAAAGGCATATTCCTAAATGCAAAACTTTGGCAGAAACTAGAGATGTATTCCATCATGCTCAAAATGCATAGAGGTGGCCAGCCAGACTTTTAACTTTTCAGCCGTTATAGATAAAACACAAGTTTCAAAGTCTAAAGTGACAGCCTCCAAGCAGGCCAAGCAAATGCTCTAGTACTGATTCGTGGATTGAGATGCTGGACTCTCAAATCTTTACTCCTGCCCTATGCAACTATAAAGATGGAGAAAAACATGGCCCATTTGCAGGAGGAAAGAGAGAGGAACTTCCTTATCCTCTCTAAGGAAACTGGCAGGCTCCAAAGAGAGGTTAAGTAGGAAAAATGTTTGCTGGAGCAGACAGTGAGAGAAAGGAAGCTTGGCAAAGTCCTGGACAAACTTCATAACCAAGCAATGTACCCAATTTGAAGACCGGTACAAGCACTTTGCCACAGCACTGGTCTCAACAATACATGAGCTGCCCCTGAAGGAGGTCTACATGGGATCAATACCTCGCGGACTTAGAGGGAGCCCTTTCGGCAACCATAAATGTTTTGGCCAAAGCCTTGATAGAACCAAGCCTGGCCAAAGAACTAGAGAAAACCGCCTGAGAAATGGATGAGGAGCTGCTCAGGACTTTTTCAGTAGTGGTGGGTCTTTCTGCGGACATCAGCAAAGCAACCTTGCCCCAGTTCCAGAGGGCCTGAGGAAGTGATGGGTCTGGTCAATGTCAAGTAGTTTGTTTTCAACTAGGCTTTTCCATTGGTCACTCAAATGTTTCTTCTCCTATCCTCCTAAACTTGCTTGAAGTAATTCTCCTCACAAAGGAGAATACCACCCCACCATTTGCCAGAATCTAGATGTTAAGGTTGATAGATGTTAGCACATAAAGACAAACTTTGTCGGATTTTGGGTGGCCATGAAAAGAGAACACGAGAGCCAAAAAAACAAGAGGCAACTACTGGAATATTTCCAGAAGGATCAGTACTAGACAAAGATGGGCTTTCCCATCTTGCTGCAAGATGGGGGAAAAAAACAAAAAAAACCCACTCTTTTTTGTTATTTTGAAAGAAGTCCATTTTTAAACAGTGCAGTTTTACATATGCTTCTACTGCCAGGAGTTACTCTACAGAGGCTAAAGGAATGACTACCATGTCTCCCAAAGGCCAGGGATGAAACGAGTTTCCTCTAACATTATATATATTTTTAAAAAATATTTCTACACTGTTTGGAAATGAGTGATGTGCAAGACACATCCAATTGCCTTAAGGCATACTGAAAAGAGATCAGAAAGTTGAGAGAGGTTACTTTTGGGAACAATACCTACTTTAGTTTCACTGCCACCTTAAATTACTGGCTTGGTTAAAGAATTCTACAAGCTGTAATCCAAATGAAACTTCTAATTTTGAAACACATTTTACTCTCTTGCCAGATATTTTCGAGGTCTCATACCAAGGGAATTTTATAGGAGATAATTAGCCCAAGAGGTGCTGGATGGGTGCAAGATGGGATTTTGTGGCTTATTTAGTTGTGAGGCATGTGACCTCACCAGGTACCTGTGCATGTTAATTAACACACCGTGGCCCGTGCTGCTATATAGAACATCTTAGCATTAAGGGTTCTAGGCCCTGAATTCCCAATGCTGGAGTCAGAGTACAGTTATGTAATGCATTTGTGGTCCTGCAAGGAAGGAATAAATTTCATACTGGTGATCAGTGTGAGTTTGAGTCTAATTTATTCAGGAACTTTCTGGATTCAGTCATTTCCATGAACATTTAAAGAAGGGTACTAGACTGAGTTTTAATTTTGCCTTTTTTCTACTTAATTTTGAAGGTAACCTGTAGCCCTCTAGCTGTTACTGGACCGAAACCAATCGTCTCTCATCACTGGCTAGGTCAGATGAAAACTGACTTAAATTGCAATTTACCCATCCTCTCCTTGAGATCACAACATACCCACCCATACCTTGAAGCTAATTGAGTTTAATACTTATATTGCCAAATGAATGCCAAGAACTTTGGTATTTAAGAATTCCTCGCATAATAGTCGCACCCATAGTTCACTACAAAAGATTCCATCTCTTCCTGTTTCTCCTCTGTCAGTCACTCAAGGGAGAGACCAAGATCAAACTGATGCACTAAGTTAGTGGTTCTCAACCTGTGGGTCCCCAAGTGTTTTGGCCTACAGCTCCCAGAAATCCCAGCCAGTTTACCAGCTGTTAGGATTTCGGGGAGCTGAAGGCCAAAACATCTGGGGGCCCAAACACACACACACTTTTGAAAGCCTTGGTCCCATTGTAGGTTGCTACTGAAGAACTGTTTATTCAACTGTCGAATTGAGTATTTGGTAAAAAATATTGTTGGTCTGAGTGAATAGAAAAGCATCTAGAACAGTGGTTCTCAATATGTGGGTCCCCAGATGTTTTGGCCTTCAACTCCCAGAAATCCTAACAGACTTTATCACTTTCTTCTGCTCCATATGTGCACTAGAGCTATATGATGCTGCAGTGGAAGCAGCAGCTTGAAAGAACAAAAAACAAGTGTAGGATACAACACAACCTTTTGGACTACGCCCATGTGGCTAAGGAAGCAGCAAATGGAAAGGGCCAGGACAAGATATTACTGCTCACCCACCACTCTTGGGGTCACACTAACAGGATATCCAGATCAATTCAGCACTGCCCTGTGTACAGAGTATGTGGGTCAAAACATTCCCAAGAATGGAATTTCCTGGGAATATGTGAAAGGAAGGGGGCTGGGATGAACATCAATGGCACGTCCACAATCCCAAAGGCAGTTGGTAACGCTGGGAAAGGAAAGAGGATCATGAAGTGGGTGGCGGCACATGGAGGGGTGTCCACACTCCTTGGAGCGATAGATCAAGTTAAGTGCCCTTGGGAGGGGTCCATTTCAAACAGCTGGGATCCATGCTTTTATTGCTGTTGGATCGTTTGGCCTCTTTGGCTATCCATTCATCAATAAGATCCTGAAGAGAGGGAAAAATAAGAAAATGGTGTAGGTTAAAAGCTTGGGCATAGTTTTCAACAAAAGACAGATCTGCCCTATTTGAGAGATCCATGTTTGGAAAACCAGACAGATAATTATGCAACAGAATTAACAGCTATAGTTTCATTAACGAATAAAAAATTGTGTAATTCCCAAAAGATGTTGTGAGACTCTAGCTCCATTACCACAGCCAAATGGTCAGGAATAATGAGAACTGATGTATTCACCACAAAGCATAATATTGTGAACTCATAATCATGCATCTCTGGTACCCTTACGAAAGCACCACTGGCAAGATTATAATAAAACTTGCATCTTACTATTGGCCAGATGGTTCAAAGCGAACACAGTTCAGTTTGACCAGCTGCTAAGTAAGTCCTTGCCAAGTAAAAGGCGGATTTCCCTTGATAAATCATCAAACTATCCTGGCTTCCATGGATCTGCTCTATGTTTTACTGCAACCCTTCAGAGCATGGAGGGAAGAGTCGTACAGTTGGGTGAACTCCCCACTCCCCCCGGATCGCTTTTCCCTCTGAGCACCTAGATTTGGCATCCTTAAACTACGGCCCTCTAGCCTTTGGGCCTCCAACTCCCAAAATCCCTGACCATTGAGCAATCTGATTAGAGCTTCTAGGAGTTAGAGGTCCAAACAGCTGGAGGGTCACAATTTGAGGATGCCTGTTCTATATGCTTGACCAAGGGCAACACTCCATAGCTCAGAGACAAGAGGCAGTCGGGTGTCTTATATAAGACCCATGAACTATGGGCGCGACTATTATGCGAGGAATTATTTTCTTTTTTTGTCAATTTCCAATTTCTAGCATTTAATATGCTCAAATTAGTTTTCAAATCATAGACTTTGAGGAATCCTTAAATTACAAAACTGGGACTCCCATCATTATGCGACTATTATGTGATAGCAACAATTATGTGATGAAATACAGGTAGTTTCCCTATTCATCAGCTGGTATCCCAATGAGTTCCCCTTTCTTTTATTTGTCATAACTTGATAAACATACCTTTTAGGACTATGATCAAGTATGCTAGTTCAGAGATTCACTGCTAAATGGTCAGGAATTCTGGGAGTTGGAGACCCAAACAGAGAATGCCTGATCTAGGAGCTCAAAGGGAAAAGCAATCAGGTGGGGGTGGGTTCACCCACCCATGATCCAAGGCAATCCACTGGAGCATAGAGGGGAGAGGCATGTGGGCGGGTGAGCCTTCATCTGCCTGTGCCTGCTGACGAGGACTGCAGGGCTTCCCTTTGCTGACGGCAGCCAAGGGAGGTCTATTAGCTCTAACCGGCAGATGTGCGGGTAACTTTGCAGTTACAGGACTCCCCTCGGCTGTCAGACAAGAGAAGACTCTTTTTACAAAAAAAAAATTCCTTGCATAATAGTCGCACCCCCTGCCCCCCAAAGGGGATAAAAATGCAACTATTATGCTATGAAATATAGAATTTGAATGTTGTTTCACACAGACACCTGTGGTATCTACATATTGAAAGTATAATTAACTTCTCTCGAATGAAGCATTGCAGCTGGTTTGGGGGCTTGGGGTTCTCCAACAGTTGAGCTATCACTACTCATCATCCCTGGCACTTGGCTACTGACTGGGGGCTGTTGGAAGTTTCAGCTCAATGTTTGGAAAACCTGGAGTTGCCAACCCCTTGCCGAGAGGGGGAAAAAAGGCAAACTCTGGCTTTTCACCTTCAGCACATCGAGGACAGAAAACTCATTCTCAGCAATGAGAAGAATTTTCTCAAAGAAAAATGGAGTACACAATTCATACACAATGCTAACCCAAGCAAAGATACCGAATCATAGCAATTAGGCACATCCTTACCTGTCTCTTCAAAACCAGATGTTTGCCTTTCCAATACTTGAGCATCTGAAGCGCCTGCAGAGTGCTAACAATGTCAACAGGATTGACAGCTGTTTCCTGGCTGATTTCTGAAAGAGAAATACAGGAATATATTCATTTTTCAGTCAGCAAGGAATCTACCATATACCTGACATAAACTGCTGGAGTTATTCCATTATCTCCTGATATTTATTTATTTATCGTGTCAGGAGCAATCAGACATTTGTGTTACATTTTTAACAAAACAAACAAACAGACAAAACACAAAGTTTGTAAGCTTGGTAGTTGATTAAATGTCCTTTGACCAGTAGCTGGCCACTTGGGCCTCTGGTGTTGCCGCAAGAAGCATTGTGCATGTGGCAGGGCTCAGGCTGCATTGCAGTAGGTGGTCAGTGGTTTGCTTTTCTCCACACTCGCATGTCATGGATTCCACTTTGTAGCCCCAGTCCTCTGTGTGCCCAGGGGGGAGTCTCTCATTTGGTATCAGCCATTGGTTGAGGTTCTGGGTTTGAGCCTGCCACTTTTGGACTCGCGCTTGCTGGGGTGTTCCAGCGAGTGTCTCTGTAGATAGCTCTGGCTTTAATAAATGAGAGGTTGCTTACCTGTAACCGTAGTTTCCCTAGTGATGTGCTGTGAATTCGCACTAATGGTACTTCTGCGCATGCGCAGCATCGCTCCGGAATCTTCAGTTAAAAATTCAAAAGTATCGGCGGTTGGCCCCGCGCACACTCCCCAGTACATTATAAATAGATAGATAGCTCTGGCTTTAATAACTAACACAAGATAATCAGGATCAAATGCGTCATATGATGATTCCACATAGGCAGAAAAAGCAGTTTCCTTATCATTATGACTGCAAAATGAGGCGGAAAGCAAATAGATGAAGCAAGCCAAATCTAGAAAGACAGAGGAAAAGGCTGAACAGAATTTCCTGTCATCAGGAACTAAGTGTCTCCCACATTTTCACAACTACATGCATGGTGAAGTTGAATGAATTGTGCAGAACCAAACAAATGTGAATTTTATAGTTAGGACAAAAGTGGCAGGTCCCAATTATGAATTGTTATCTGGCATGAGAACAGGAGGTTGAGAATGCCTCCTCCAAGATGGTGCTGACCAATAGTTTTCAGAAGTACTTCCATGAAAAAAGAATTACTGCCCAATCAAATCAGGGGCATCTTTTGATCAAAATGTTTTCCTTTTTCAGTTTAGTCATGTAGAAGATGACTAAACAGCTTTACATATAAGACCATTCTGACTCTTTCTGTATTTCTCTAAGTTAGAGAGATGGTGTCTCCAAGAAATAAAGGATCAGTTTACTTGTCACCTTTCCAACTGTGTGTAGCCCCGAGCCCCAGAGCAGCCTTAAGTCCCATTCATACTTAAGCAGGGTCATAAGCACCCCAAAAGCATCTTGCTTTTCCCTTGCCTATGATGCTTTCTCCTGTGATGGGAGACAGGATGATGAGGAGGGAGAAGCTTCCACCCTGTAGAGACCTGATAGAATCAGGCCTTTATCCATTTTGCAGGGAAAGAAAAAATGTTGGCGTAACTGAGACTTTGATCACTTCGTTCACAACTAACTACACATTAGGTTACAATTACTTATTCTCCATCATTTTCATGTTACTTGAAGAAATCCACATTGGCTGATAGTCCAGGGAAGAGGATAGTTATTTGGAGAAAGAGACAAAAGCTCAGAGACTTAAGAACAGATACAGAGTGTTGTTGAAAGCTTTAATGGCCAGAATCACTGTGTTGCTGTGAGTTTTCCGGGCTGTATGGCCATGTTCCAGAAGCATTTTCTCCTGACGTTTCACCCACATCTATAGCAGGCATCCTCAGAGGACCGTTGGAAACTAGACCTGCCCAAGTGTGAATGATGCAATTGCCACCTTGATTAGCATTTAAAGAAGGAAACCATGAAAATGAACAAAATATGGCTACCAGTATTTAAAAAAACTCTAAAATCAGGACAGTTAAAAAAGAGCAACACTAAAACAACAGGGGAATTCCAGACAAGAATCAATCAGGGCCAGCTAACACCTCCCAACAAAGGATTCTCCCATGCAGCAATCAGCCACTCTTTGAATCTGGAAGGCCATTCAATGCTAATTAAGGAGGCCAACTGCAACATTCACACTTGACTTAAGCAGACAAGATTTTTTTCTCCCACCTTGGGCATTCCACAGATATATATACCTCTCTTGCCTAGTTTCCTACAGATCTTGCAACCTCTGAGGATGCCTGCCAGATGTGGATGAAATTTCAGGAGAGAATGTTTCTGGAACATGGCCATACAGCCTGGAAAACTCACAGCAACCCAACCATTACAGTTTAGATGAAAAATATTCATACTTTTAATCATTGGAGATCCTGCTCAGCTCTCTAATTTCTTGGACTAAAAAAAAAGATGTTTAATCCTGTTGTAACAGGGAGGTATGCAAGACCTTATTTCATGCCACTAGTATGAATTAAATCACAGTAAAGCAGGCTGTTGTTTACACACAGAGGCAGTTTACTGTTTGCATGCAATGAATTAGGATTTAGAGTGCCTGAGTTTTCTGTCTAAATGTAATTAACAATAAACAGAAAAGCTACAACTAGGAAGATAAAACTTAGTCACAATTTGGAGGAAGGAGTGTGGAATTTAAAAGACAGATGCAATTTGCTGCTGATATAGAAAAAAAAATGAAGAACTAACCTTTGATGGAGATTTCTTTGCCTTGAAAGTTATGCAGATAACGGAGAAGAACCTCCTTCCAGTAACTACGGTAGCTAATAAGACCCAGATCTGAAAGCGGTCGCTCTGGGGAACCAACCTTCTCTTCCACTTTTGATAGTAAGTAGCCTATTAAAGAGAACAAAACAAATTCTCTGAGATTGAATTAGAATTAGAACCTACCTCTCAAAGACAGATTGAATGGATGCCTTAGTTCAGTAGTTCTCGACCTGTGGGTCCCTAGATGTTTTGACCTTCAATTCCCAGATATCCTAACAGCTGGTAAACTGGCTGGGATATCTGGGAGTTGTCAGCCAAAACATCTGGGAACCCGCTGGTTGAGAACCACTGTCTTAGTGCATCATCACTACAGATGTCAAATACATTGCCTATTCTATATGCAAGTATTGTTGTTGTTTAATTTGTTTTGGTTTTTTTGTTAAAATTTTAATTAAAATATTGAAAAAATAGTGAGGACAAAACACATCCTGTGTTCACACAGAAACATTTGTTGTCCAATTTGGTAAACAATCAAAACTGCAGCTTGCTACATGAAAAAGTCCAGGCAAATGAACATATATAAAGAACATAAACATGTATATTCACATGCAAATAAATATGCATAGACACACATAGCTTTTAAAAATTGGGCAGTGTATTCATACCATGTAGGAGAAGGGCTCTTGTTCATGTATTCTGAACAAGAAACAGGAATTTGTTCCAGAGCTACAACGATGGCAGAGATGGCAGAGATGAAACAGAGACCGTTTATCTTGCTATACTATTTCATACTAGACACTACCCATCTTAGAGTCCCTCAGTGGTGCAGCAGGTTAAATCGCTGAGCTGCTAAACTTACTGACCCAAAGATCAGTGGTTCGAATCAAGGGAACAGCGTGAGCTCCCGCTGTTAGCTCTAGCTCCTGCCAACCTAGAGTTCGAAAACATGTAAATGTGAGTAGATCAATAGGTATTGCTTTGGGAGGAAGGTAACGGTGCTCCAAGTAGTCATGTTGGCCACATGAACTAGGAGGTGTCTACAGACAATGCTAGTGCTTCGGATTAGAAATGGAGATGAGCACCACTCCCCAGAGTCAGACACAACTAGACTTAATGTCAAGGGGAAACCTTCACCTTTACCTTACCCGTCCTAAGTATGAGGTGAGATGCAGTGATGTACAATGACAGACACAGGAAAAACATGTCCTTCCAAATGTCTTGTCCTCCATTTTTCTCTATATGTTGTCTGTTTTATATGATATATAAACCATATGTTAAATGGCTCTTCACTAAAGAAACAGCAGGCAGTGTCACACATTCTGTCTTTCTGGTTCCTACACCTTCACTTTTCTTTCTCTCTAAGACCATCAATACTGTGTAAGCTCACAAGCAGTTTTTTTTTATTCTTTTGCAGTTTTCCTTTGATTTTACAAACCTGTATGTCTGTTACTGCCAAATACCCAGAAAGTCAGCTGGGTATGCAGAAAACATTAACTTATTTTTGGGAAGCTCTTCTATACCAATCAGCACTCAGCCACCTGATTTTGATATCAGAAATATGTTGCTATAACTACTTGCATATGGTAACTTTGAGAATTTGGAAATATGCCAGTACTACACACTTTTTAAAAAGAGCTTAATTCACCACAGAGAGAATGAGAATTCTGTTTCTCACAGCATTCATTATTTCAGCATGCCCTTTCAAGAGGTTTATGTGCAATCACTCAAGAAGAAACTCACATGTCTGTTAAAATGCAGGCAAACTGTAGCTCATAGGCCACAAAAGCCCCTTCCCCTCCCTGGAGGTGATTCTGTGCCCCCTTCCACAGCCTGCCATCCCATCCCAGGGTTCATCCTTGGGACTAGGCTGTGGTGCAGCTAGTTAGTAGCTAGCTGCATTAAATCACTACTGACGGAGACGTCATGAGTTCAAAGCCAGCCCAGTTCGGAGTAAGCTCCTGACCATTAATACTCTAGCTTGCTGTTGACCTATGCACCCCAAAACACAGTTGCATCTGTCAAGTAGGAAATGTAGGTACCGCTTTACGCGGGGAGGCTAATTTAACTAATTTACAGTGCCATAAAACCTTCCAGCAGTGTGCAGAAGAATGAGGAAGTACTCCATCAAAGGACTTGGTGTCACAAGTGGACAGTGAAGCGGCAGTTCCCCTATGACGGGAACCAAGCATACCCTCATGAAGCCAGAAAAAGCTTAAGGTGAAATTGCCTCTGTGTCTGTCTATATATGTTGTATGTCTAAATGGCATTGAATGTTTGCCATGTATATGTGCATTGTAATCAAGTCCCCTGCGGGGTGAGAAGGGCAGAATATAAATACTGTAAGTAAGTAAGTAAGTAAGTAAATAAATAATACTTACTGAAGTCAATAAGCATTTTGCCATAACCCTGTCTCATATACTGAGGCATCGTCAGGATACAAGAAACGTTGTAGTTAAGGAATGAGTTCTTTTCCTGAAAGCAGATGGTATGTCTTGTTATGAGAATTGCCCACTTCATAGCAAAAGCATGATGTCTAGCTGAAGGGAATGATTTTTATGCTAAGCAAAACATGATAGCCACAATCTAAAAAAGCACAATAGTTCTGCATGTCTAAGAAGCCACTACCCCTCTACTTTTCTAGCATCAACAATCAGTAGGCCCTGGTTCCATTGGAGAAATAATTAGACGTTAATTGGTTGTGGGTGGTCCTTTTCCAAAATGCCTACCAGTATGATGAGTAGATTTCAGGTGATTTGTATTGGAAGTGTCCAAAGTACGAAATACAGTGAGCAATCCTAATGTTAACATCTGTCTCGTCTGTAATAAGACGTCCAGACAAAACTGGGAATAGCTACTTTTCCAAAATACTTTGCATACCACAGTTTCCTAAGCAACACTGACATGTAAGTGTTCACGCTACAATTAATTCTTCTAATAGGTTCAGTGCTCTCAGGCATACAATGAATCATGCCTGAATCCCTTTCTTCACTTTTATATCTTCTACGTTAGAGCATTTACGATGATTACCATGTGAAAAGGTGCATCTCGCCCACTCTACTTACTGGCTTGAATTCACTATTGTCATCACTGATCAATACAGCACACTATTCAGTGTTGTCTACACATTGCTCAAGCTTCCTACTCTGGTATCAGAAGAAAAACCAAATGTGTCTCTGAAGCTGGAAAAATTAATTGTGCATCACATATTATGGATTCTGGCCGATGTATTTATTTATCGTGTCACAAGCAAATTGAGAATACAGCTATAATGTATAGAAAAAACACAAAGTTAAAAATTTGGCTTTATACTAAATTTTCTTTGGCCAGAAGCTGGCTACTTGGGAGTGCCTCTGGTTTCGCTGTGAAAAGGTCCTCCATTGTGCATGTGGCAGGGCTCAGACTGCATTGTAGTAACTGGTCTGTGGTTTGCTCTTCTCCACACTTGCATGTCGTGGACTCCACTGTGTAACCCCATCTCTTAAGGTTAGTTCTGCATCTTGTGGTGCCAGAACGCAATCTGTTTAGCACCTTCCAAGTCATCCAGTCTTCTGTGTGCCCAAGAGGGAATTTCTCATCCAGTATCAAACACTGATTGATGTTCCAGGTTTTAACCTGCCACTTCTGGACTCTTGCTTGCTAAGGTGTTCCTGTGAGTATCTCTGTAGATCTTAGGAAGCTACTTCTTGATTTAAAGTGTTGGCTTGCTGGCTGATATCCGTACAGAGGAAGGGCTGGAGATGTCAGGTGGTGCAATACCAGCTAAACAGTATAATTTCTCCAGTGGTGAAGGGCGTAGATATCCTGTGATAATGTGGCTGCTGAGGCATTATCATCTGCAAGGGCCTGAAAGAACTGTGATGTGTTGTCTTCTCCACACACACTAACTCCAATGCCATGAGCAGCATCTCTGTCCTCAACTCTTCCCACAACAAAAGCTTATCCTCAGTTATCCACTGATCAGAAGAATGAAATGACAAGAGCTAGGCCCCCAGAATCAAGCATTGGGATTAGCGTTCCTGAGCAATTCCTCAATGGCTAGGATGGCCCTTGAGATACAGAGCATTATTTTCATGTCTTCTCCTTCATAATGAAAAAGAGTAAAATTGCTTTTAAAATGAATGTTTTGAAACTGTTCCTATAAGTCAAATGAAAACAAGACAAAATTATGTCTTGGCATCGTCGATTTATGGCTTGAACAACATGTGGAAAGGAGAGTTCACAGAGTCACACTGTATTTCACAGCTGAGCTCTCACCCTTCAATCCTCTGTTCAGATGCATATCTTTGTTATGCCTGTCTCACCTCTGTATCTATTGATTTAAATTTTTAGAGCCTGGTTCAGTATGTGTAACAAAGGCAGCATCCTCTGAAAACATTTGAGCAGCAATAGTACCAAATACATTTGCTTTTAACAGCAAGATGGGGGAGAGGGGGTTCTGTTTCTTCAGAATCTGAGGGATATTTGCCCAGAAAAGGGATGGTTTTGCATCGGAAGAAGCTGTCACAATCCGAGTCATGATTGTTTGGTGAGGAACAATCTTGAAAAAAAGATTCACAGTGGCACTCTGCTCTGTCAGTTTGGAAGCAGAAAGAGATGAAATCATACTAATGATTTCCCTTTGATCAAGAGGCCTTGCTTTTCAATATTTCCTGAACTCTGTCTGTCCAGAACTACATGATTTTTAGGGGTTTTGTCTGGCATCATATTAAGAGATATACACAAATTTTCCCTTACATATGTATGTCCTTCTTTGGCATTGAAGGGAATGGAATTGCAATCCTTCCTTTAAAGCAACTAGCTCCACCCTCTCAACCATGCACACACTCACATTCACACCATCTCCTGCTTCGTGGGAAGAAACCAAAAGTAGGGAAGCATCTCCCCATGATGTCATCAGCACAGAGGTTCACTAAGGTCCTCTGGAGGCCTCAGTAACGCACACTCATTTTTCATCTGGCTGTGAGGATGCAGACTGATACTTTTGCAATTCTGCCTGCTCCTCATGAAACAAGGAATGTCTGTTCACTTTTCTTCAAAGGTCAATGCATGGGAATGAGGAGGTAAGTAAACTTAAGGTGTGATGAAGGAGCAAGAGAGGACAGCAATTGCAAGTGGCTCCTGGCACTTAGTTGCCAAAACCTGAATAATCCTAGACTGGATTTTTTAAAACTAAGTCATGATTTGGTGTTAGCTTCATGTTCTGATTTTCAATTATTCAAGTAAAATGTATTATGTAAAAGATGAATACAATAACATTCCAGAAGCGAATTCTCACTTTGATCATAGTACTCCAAGAAGGCCTAACACACATGTAGAGAAAAAGGGTAAATGCCAACGCTTTCCAATATCCATGTGTCACCTGAATGACCACTTTGGGGAACACTCACCCAGAACCAAATTCATGTTGTCCCCTCTACCTTATTTTGGTCACCATGGCAAGCATTAATCTGCCTCAGATGTGAAGTACCTATATACTCGAGTATAAGCCTACCCGAATATAAGCCAAGGCACCTAATTTTACCACAAAAAACTGAGAAAACGAATTGACTCGAGTATAAGTCAAGGGTGGGAAATGCAGCAGCTACTGGTAAATTTCAAAATAAAAATTGATATCAATAAAATTACATTAATTGAGGCATCAGTAGGTTAAATGTTTTTGAATATTTACATAAAACTGTGATTTAAAGTAAGACTGCCCAATTCTGATTAAACTATTATTCTGATTTTCTTCCATGTAAATGTGCTTATGTATCCTTCCGATAATAATGAGAGTAAAATAATAAATCTAATAAAAATAATAGAGTAAAATAATCAATGTAATAATAACAACAATAATGAAGTAAAATAATAAATATAAAAAGAGTAAAATAATAAATGTAATAATAATAATAATAATAATAGAGTAAAATAATGTAATATTAAGAATAAGAATAGAGTAAAACAAAAAATAATTTTGACTCAAGTATAAGTTGAGGGAGGCATTTTCAGCCTTTAAAAGGGGCTGAAAAGTTCGGCTTATACTAGAGTATGTACGGTAATTATGCATAAGATCTTCAGCATATCCATCATGAAGCCTTGATTTTACGAACACTGTTTTCATATGTGTTCTAATATGTGGAATGGTGAACATCCTGCACCTCAAAAATTTCTGACTGTGACATTGACAACAAAGTTTAATTTCTTAAATTAAATCCCCTAGTCAGGTTGAATTTGTTTCTGAGATCAAACATGTCTGTTCTCATACTGGATTGCCTGAAACAACTCTTAGATTGAGTTAGTGCTTTGCTTTTCAACTTCCCAGAATGGTGCAGGGTACACAAAAACACAAAACCTGCCAATTTCAGGAGCAGAGACGAATCCTCCTGACGTGATGCAAAAAAAACAGCCCCACTGTTGATTTGACATAAAAAAAAACACATTATAGTAATTACCTTTCCTATAGAACAAATCTCAGGCGGTTATCACTAACCTTGGAAAAATAGCCTATCAGATGGCAGCCAGTGTTGTCTGCTTCTGTCATGACATAGAAGAGAAAGGGCTCAACATCATAGTATAGAGTCTTGTGGTCTAAGAATAGCTTTGCCAAAAGGCACAGGTTCTGGCAATAGATCTGGAAGGAACAGAAGAGACACTCACACACCAAATGACCAGGAGGCAGCAAAATATTCAATCATTTGTCACAAGGCAGAACCACTGTAAAGTATTCCACAAGATATATGGATCGTTACGAGAAAGGATTAAAGACTAAATTGTGACCACATCAATTGAAGAGCAACCACCAGTCTTCAGAAGACATGGAGAAGTGAATACAAAGTTCATAAAATGGTCAGACAATGAAAGGAAACACAACATTCACACCGTATCCTCTTAAAATAATACAAATCTAGTTCACAAAGATTATTTTAGTGGCTAACATTGGTATAATGCACCAGATGGTCCAGCTGAACAATAAAGAACATAGTTTATGTGCCTGAAACTCCAAGTTCACTTCTTTTCATTCCAGCCTCAACTATCAGAAATGCAGGTAATAGTTAAACAGAAGTTATACTTGGGAAAGTGGGGAGAAGGATGTACCTTGGACAATAATGTCAGTTTTTTTAATTGCCCTCTGTCTGAATATGAATGATATGAGCTGGAATGGCTCTAACAGAATCCAAATCTGAGGACAAAGGACTACTTTTCTAAATAAGGAGGCAATAACCAAGAGGGCCAAAATAAAGAAAACTTTGAGAACTAGATTCCAATTGAGTTACAATAAGCCTCTGAATAAAATATATGCAAGCTACCAAGATATGCTTTTAGTCAGGGAGAACTACATAAGAAGCTCCATAACTCCGGGAAATTGTTCACTCCATGTTAGAGTTAGGATTTCCAGGGCTAGGCAGAAGAGGAGAGTGAAGGACTTCTGAGAAAAAGCACAAAAGGCAACGCAGTACAGAAACTGTCTTCCTATCAGAACTCAGCTCCACATACATATATTACCTTGTTCTTTTTCCCATCTACTTCAAACACCGAAATGGAGCCTTTACGATAAATTTCATCGCCTGGAGGGTGCTTCCAGACACATTTTGCCTACAAAAGCAACAGACGAGTGTTAAGAGTGACAACCACTTACAAAGGATAACAAATGATTTTGAAAACTCCTAGAAGCAGGAGCTTTACTAAGGGAACAAATGGTTAGTTGCCAAAGGACACAATAATTTCAGAACATCAATGCCCTTTTTTCTCAGTAATCAAAAAGACAGAACACCTAATCCCCCTGGACTACTGACCAATACAATCAAATGTAAAGGATCCATTCAGTTCATCCATGAGGCTAGATTGAACGTCACTATTACCATTAGCAGGTAACAACTGAAACACAATTCTCTAGACCAGGGGTCCCTAAACTAAGGCCCATGGGCCGGATGCAGCCCTCCAAGGTCATTTACCAGTGCCCACTCTAATCTTTTGACTTAAGATCATATTATTATTATTATTATTATTATTATTATTATTATTATGTTTATTTCTCTCACAAGGGAGAGTTTTGAACCTGCAGTTTGAAGTGTTAATGTGCAAAAATATCTATTCTCTGTGTTTTTTTCTCCCTTGCATTTACCCTTGTAGAAATGTGAAACAGTTTGCAAGCAAGTAACCAAGTGATTAAAGAAAGGCTTTAACATGTCTCAGGAGATGTTGTCTTCAGAGCTCACCATGTGCCTGCGTAGTATCGTTTGGCTCTTCATGTATTTGAGGCAAAACTCACACATGTAGAGGCGCCCCAGCCGTGCATATTCCTCTGGATAGGGAGAATGGTACCATGTGTCCAGCTCATAGCGGCCAAAAGCAATCGTCTTGATCATGTTGCTGCCTTCTGTGATCTGGCCCTGAAGTCTCAATTTCTCCTATTGTGAGAGAAGAGAATGTTAAACTTATTATGCAAAAGAAAAAAAAATATTTAACACATTGGTTTTTTTTAAATTAAAACCATACTCTAAAATAATCTGAATACTGACAACCAGTATAAAAGAGAGTGTATTTTTGCATTGCAAAAATAACCCACAAGGTAAAAAAAAATACAGATGCAGCTGCCTATTTTCCCTACTTATGGTACTTTGCCAGAAATGGGAACTAGCAAAATGATTTAAAAAGGCATCACAACACCATTCTGATCATGTTAAATATCTGTTAGCTACTTCATACTCTTTTTTTTTAGGCCTGAAGATCTGGAAGCATTTTGCTTAAAAATAAACAGAAAACTGAATTTTTTCCATCCTCTCCAACCATTTCCAAAGTGTACTATTTAATGAATATATAATCAATGAATTACAGCTCTTCAAACTGCCATCTTGTTGGACCCTGGAAGGATACTTTACAGATTAAATGTTTCTAGATTCACTGGGGATATTTTAACATTTCAAGATAGAAGATCTAAAAAAGACTTAACAAAACGTTCTTACATATGAATAAATTAATGCCCTCTGTCTGTTGAAAATATCCTGTTTTTTGTGTAGGTTTGTGAGTACAATAAAACACATACACACATATCAATAGAAGGATGGAAAATTATCAGGAAGAGTTGGAGTCCAAAACACCTGGATGACTGAAGTTTGCCCATGCCTCCTCTAGTCCTAAGAAAACCAGACCTTCTTCCTGATTTCTGGAGGAAGATCAGTCTGAAGCATATGAATTCCCCAGAATCCTTCTCAAATCTTGTACATTTAATCTTTTGGATCACAATTCCCATAATACCCTAGCCAACATGGTCAGTTACCATACTATCTAGAGGAGGCATGGGCAAACTTAGGCCCTCCAGGTGTTTCCCACAATTCCTAAAAGCTGGCAAACTGGCTGGGATTACTGGGAGTTGAAGTCCAAAACAGCTGGAGGTCTGAAGTTTGTCTATGTCTGATCTAGAGGATTCTGGGATTTCCATTCCAAAAAGATAACTTCTTCAAACTGAAGAATCAAAGCATGAAAAAATCACATCCTATCTTTTAAAAATAATTTCAGAAGTGCTGGTTCACTCTGAAGTCATGCTATGGATGATCCCCTACTGGAGAGTACTTGCTCCTTTAAAAGATAATTTTATCCACTCTTTGCTTACATTATTTGAAAGTATCCTCCTAATCTTTCTGCAACCAGCCTGAGGGGCAGCTCACAAATAAAGCATCAAATGAATGTCAATCATAAAACATGGATTCATTCTCTTGCCCCAGGACTTACTGGTTTTTCTGCTCAAGAATGTACTATCCCTGACACCTCAGGATGCTCAGAGGAATCAAACACTGAGGAGAACTGTCACCAGTTGGAGAAATCTGATACCTCTTTCTCTTGATGCCAGCAGGACAAAACCTGATGCCTTTTCAAATGAAAATATTTACGAAGTCTTTTGATTTTGCCACAATTCTGCATAAACCTTCAAGGCATCACTACAGAAAAAAACTTTCTATTTCCTCAAATCAGATATTATGTTAAGTAAAAAAAAGGTAAAGGTTTTCCCCTGACATTAAGTCCAGTTGAGTCCAAATCTAGGAGGTGGTGCCCATCTTCATTTCTAAGCCGAAGAGTCGGCATTGTCCGTAGACTCCTCCAAGGTCATGTGGCCAGCATGACTTCATGGAATGCTGTTACCTTCCCGCTGAAGCGGTACCTATTGACCTATTAAGTAAGACCTGTTTTTTTTTTCCCCTTCAGTGTTTCAGTTTAGCTGTTCTTAGACTCTGAAACTCCCTACAGGGAATATTTATGAAGTCTTTTGACTCAGAGATTCCATTTTTGGTATAGTTTCCAGTCTCTTTTCCTTTTTTGTATATAAGGAATATGAAAGATCAACAAAGACACTTCCTCGTTTTCCCTGGTCAGGTTCAAATGCTCATGCCCTGCTTCCCAAACTCATGATCTGTGTTGGAGCAGGAAACGAGGCCTTCCACATCAGCCATAGCCCACAGAGCCAAAAATGAAAGAACACACTGGTAATAGAACATGGGCTAGTTTTACCCAATCCTCATCCACATGCCCTCATGCCTTAGGCATGGGCAGCAATAACTGAAGGAAACATTCACACTCACATTCATAAAGCCACGACAATAGACCTTACTCCAAGTCTACAAAGTGCAATGATGATGTGAGTCCAACTTTAAACCGTGCCGAACTGGCTACACACAGCTTTGCTTACCAGATCCTCTGATGCTCTTGCTTGCGCTCGTCGGAACAGCTCTAGGTCATATTCGCTGGTCAGGTTTTCTAAAAGGGGCTCTCTTGTGTCTCCATAGGCTTGTCTGTGTTCCTGAAACAACATAACAAGCATATAAATTTAATACAGATTTCCTCTGATCTTGAGGAACAGATCTTCCCATCCGGGGGGGGGGGGGGGGGGCATCAGAAGCCTCAGGCATGGTCTACATAAGGAAATTGCTTATAGAAAGGAGGTGTGGTGTCAGGAAACAGGTGAAGACACATGTGCTATAGTGTAACTATAGTGTAACAATATACTATAGTGTAACAATAGACACTCCACCATAAGAATTGTTTTTAATATTAATGATACTTAATTCTGTTTTTTGTATTTGTATATTTTAAGTTGTACTGTAATGCTTCTAATTGTGAGCCGATTTGAGACTCCGTATGGAGAGAAAAGGCAGGATATAAATAAACATAAGAAGAAGAAGGTGTAAATGTATTGGCACAGGTTCACAGAAGGGCAATGATGATGGCTGCCCCTGTGTTTACAAGTTGCCTGTCAACTTACAGTGACCATATGAATTGCATAGGCCTTTCTTAAGCAAGAAATACTCAAGAGGTAGTTGTGCCAGTTCCTTCCTCTGAAATTCTGTATGAAAGTACTTCGTATTTATTGGTGGCCTCCCATCCAAGTACTAACAAGAGCTGACCCTGCTTAGCTTCAGGATATGAAAACGTATTTGACATGATTAACTTGTAAAGCACTGAGCAAACATTGTTCAACTACAGGAAGAGCCATCACATCGAAGACGTCAAAGACTTTATCTGCTACTTGCAGGACAGAATAATATGTGGATAGATTTGTGTGTGTGTGTGTGTCAGGAGCTACATGAGAAACTGCAAGTTGCTTCTGGTGTGAGAGAACAAGGATGCTGTCCAGGGGACGCCCTGGTGTTTACCATCCTGTGGGAGGCTTCTCTCATATCCCCGCGTGGGGAGCTGGAGCTGACAGATGGGAGCTCAACCCGCTCCCTGGATTCGATATATTTCACTTATACTCTCAGAAAAATTCTTAATGGAAAGAATGCCAATGAAATCTATTATGTACAAGATAATTAGCTCTCTTATACTGGATTTCAAGCAGAGCATAGACAGCCTGGGACACTTCAGAGCGTAGACAGCCATATATTGGGGATGCTGTAATTCTGTATCTTCTGCACTAAGCAGGAACTTTGACTAGGTACCTTTCAATGCCCCCTCTGACTCTATAATCTCTCACAGCATACAGAAAGGATCTGCGTTCATTTTACGCATTAAAACTGAAGACAAACTGCAAGACTAGGATCCATCTATTGGTTCTACATAACCTATTCCAACCACAGTTTGAGCATGTGTGATACAAGCACAAATTCAATCAATGCATTTCTTATTTTAATTCTAAACCAATGTTACACAAACTTGGACCCTAGTATAGGATGAGCCTTGTGGGAACACTTCAATGAGGCAAAAGCAAAAAGGATAGGGAGCCTCAAAGTCGTTGGACTGCAACTCCCATGAACCCTTGCC
Organism: Anolis sagrei; assembly: GCF_037176765.1. Classification (NCBI taxonomy): domain Eukaryota; kingdom Metazoa; phylum Chordata; class Lepidosauria; order Squamata; family Anolidae; genus Anolis; species Anolis sagrei. The sequence continues at coordinate 31,664,768 of NC_090026.1, forward strand.
CATATTTATTATGACAACAGGACATGTGAGTTGCAATCCAAGAATAGTTCTGAGTGTCACATAATTCCCATTGAGTGATACCTTATTCTGCCTTTCACACCCCACTTTATGTGGAAGATAAAGACACTTGAATACCATGTATTTTTCCTTCTGCTCCTTTGTCAACCCTGCATTCCTCTTCTTTCTCATCTCTGCTACTTTCTCTTTGTACCTTAATTGTCTTTCGGTTGGTGCCTGTGAAGGGGATCAGAAACAGAAGCAGTTGTGTAAAAAATGAGACGCTCAAACAGGTCAAATCTTACCGAAATCTTCATATTATTTGCCCAAACCTGAGAAATGATTGTCTCAGAGTGGTTTCATGTGTTCTAACAGGAGTGGACAGGAAGAACACAAAAATGTTTTCTCTTAGAACTACTAGATCATATCCAGACTCTAAAATGAAATACAATGGGCTCTTGATATCCATGAGGTTGATATCCATAATCCCCCATGGATACAAAGATCCATGGATGCTCAAGTCCCACTGTGTACAGTGGTGTAGTAAATTGATGTTACTTGTCTAAAATGGAAAAATTTAAAAAAATGGATTGGGGAGGGGGGGATATTTTCAAACTATGGATGATTAAACCCATACATACAGAATATCAGTTTATCTAGTGATTTTGGAAGCAAGTGAATATATCCATTGCTTGTTTTTCCTAAAACTGAGACAAAGCAATTGCTCAGAGGTTCAGGCCACTACTTCAGGTAGCTATACATACAGATGGACTCATTTCTACACCAACATGGTTATGATGCTACCAAACATTAGTCAAAGACATGTTGAGGACTGGAAACAAACAGCCTGAATTAGATTCAATGGCAAAAAGGTGTTTTTTAAAAAATAATAATAATAAATTAGAATAGACTACCTGATGTCTGGTGGCATGTCTATTATTGTCATCTTGTCGATGAGACAGCATCCTGTCCTCAACTTGTTTGTCCCGGCTCTGGGCTCTTACCTTAAAATCCAGAAAGATAACATATAAATCCCTTCCTTCCTACAACATACAAGTCTTGTTAAGATAAAGGAAACAAGCTTTAGTCAAAAGGCATAAAATGATAGAGTAAAAGCACTGTTGACTTTGAACATGGACATCTCTAGGCCTTGCTGGCAGGAATAAAATGTTTTGAGTCCACAACACCTTGATTCACAATGGTCTGATTAGGAAAGTGGTTCTCGACCTGTGGGTCCCCAGATGTTTTGGCCTTCAACTCCCAGAAATCCTAACAGCTGGTAAACTGGTTGGGATTTCTGAGAGTTGTAGGCCAAAACACCTGGGGACCCACAGGTCGAGAACCACTGGATTAGGATGAGTTCTAGGTCAGAGTCCCAGCTGACTGCCTGGAAATCTGACCCACTATTCGAAGTGAAATATAATACAGATCCAGTTGGTAAATGAATCAAATGAATTCTCAAATAGCATGGTTGGTATTGTGCAACGCCAGCCACACAGCCACTACAAGAAGCATCTATGACTGATTCTGATAAAAATTCTCCACTATAGAGGAATGTATGTTAAAGGCAAGGAACCAGGAATGGACATTAGCGCCTGCATTTAATAGAAAGAGTCAGTATCCCAACCACTTTCCTCCAACAAGCTAGGACACATTGAAGGAACTAAGATCCTCAGAGAATGTAAAGCTGACGGGTCACAATCTGGTGTCTTCCAGAGGCTAGTGAATGTCAATCTCTGCTGCCTCCAAAAAAATGCCAAAAGACTGACCAAAATGGCCAACAGTGAAAGAAAAAACAAAGCGCAGCATTATTCTGTCAATTCCTCACCTAAGAGCTCTCAGTGTCTTGGGAATGGTCAGCAATTACTGATTAAAGGGAAGCTTTCAAAAATATAACCCCATCTTTCATCCTATAGAGATCTGATTGCTGCCCACCCAGATTTTGCTTAAGTATCAAGCAGAGGTTACATATATTTTCACAGTCATTGGAGTTCTTTTACCATCTCTGATTTTTATTATTTAATCAATACGATGGTATATCCAGCTGATGGCAAGATTTCTTGTCACTCTCACTATTGTATCCTTATTGAATCAAAAGAAAACTTGTACAAAAGTAATTTCTCAATCACATTAAGGGAAGAAAGCATTTGCTACTGGGCCATTGCATAAATAGCAGAACCTTCTAAACAAACCAGTTTGTCTTTGCTGTTTGTAAATGATTAGTTCCAAGCTAGGGTCCTTACACCTAACAAGGCGTAATCATAAAACAAAGTTTATTCTTGATAGGAAAGCAACCAACCAGGAATCCCAGTTCGGATTAGAGGGAAAACAAACTACAGTCTCATTGAAAAGGGAGTAAATCTACAGCAAAGCTTTTCAAACATTTCATGTTGGAGACACAGCTTTTAGACTTGAATCATTTCGTGACACAGTAATTCAGTTTTATTAACAAACTAGAGATTAAACCAACCCCTTATGAGAGATACGGGGCGGGGGGGCATAAATTGTGAAAATGAAATGTATAAGGACACAGTGTATCTCATGAAAACCTTGCATTTATATATTTTAAAATATATTATTTATTGTTTAGTTCATATAGACTCAAGGGTTTCTTGTTATGTTCATACGACACACACACTATAGCCAACACCTTAAACTGTCGCGACACACCATTTAGAAAAGTCTGATCTATAGGGTTGAGCAGGTAAAGTGTGCTGAAACTTTTCCATTTCCCTCTTTCCTCTTGCAATTTCCTCCAACTGCTTTCTCTTCTTTCCACACATTTTAAGAGAAGTTATTACCTTGCATTCATCCGCTGAAAGATTATGATATAGCGGACATCCGGATATGGAAAAGTGTCTTTCATGTTTTCCAGTCAGATGTCCTAAGGGAAGAATACATATCATATCATATTTAGTAATAAAAAGGTTAGGCAACGAATTAATACAAGAGATTATAAAAATAGGCACCTTTTCACATATTACAAGAAATTCTACAATACCTAAAGAATTGCAGCCAGGGGTGGGACATTTCATGTTGAAATTGTAGCTTTCATGAAAGCGACGGCGCTTGGGACGATGGGACAGATCACTTCCAGAATCCTTCATAGACATATCCTTGGCAATGCTCTCATCATGAGACATGTTGGGGCTGGAGATATCGATGTCAGATTCCGACGATGGGGCATTCCCTGTTGGCGTGCGGGGTGGAGACTCATCATGGTCGGCTGCATTTTTAGTGTCTGTAACATTAGGAGTGTGTAAAGGCTATGATAATATACTTGAAATCATGAGAAGAAGGAACTTCTACAAGGAGTTCATTTGTAGGTGTTAAGACTAGACCTAAAATGTAACATGGTACTAAATATTCTTTATTGATCACCAAAATTTTTGAGGGTAAACTCAACCAAAAAGAAGAAATGAGAGGCAAACAGGCGATTCAACCATGTTTAATCAACAGAGCTACTTAGATTTCAAAGGCAGACCCAGCTATGTCTCTATCCCCCAAGGAAGCATTCTGTCTAATGCAGAACAATATGATTCTACTGACTCTGGCTCCTCATTCTCCTTGCCCAGTTCACCAACCTCTGTCTGAAAAGTCCACCACTTGCTCTGTTTCTGATCCAGATGAGCGGGTTTGCCGAAGCGGATATTTTTTGGGAGTCACAGGTGTGGGCTGTTGCTGGCTGCGGGTTACTCTCCGAGTAGAATAAACAGGCTCCTCTCCTGCAAATGATGGGGGGTTTCGAACTGGACTGGAATCTAATTTTATAAGAGGGATAAGCACAAAGTTTCATTTGTGAATGTATCACTTCAGCACTTAAAGCCTTTACCACATTAACACTAATTTTGATAGTGAGAGCTTCAATATAGTCAGGATTTTCTGTGTGAGAATACAGATTGTGTGGGAGGCATTAAAATCTTTTGTAAAAAAAACAACTGCACAGCCAGAGGCTTTATTAACTACAGTATGTGTAACCAGTATAATAACATTATAATATGCAGAGTTGAATTATGTCGAAGGCACTTGCAGATCTACCTTGAGAACTCTGGCTGAGTCTCGCAGAAGAGCGGGTCACACGTGCGGACTGGCGTAAATTGCCATCACTTTCCGAACTGTCCGTATGCTCTGGGTCCGTAGAGAAATCGGAGTCCTCAGTCCCATCAGAACTGCTGCCTGCATTTCTCTGAAAAACCAAATACATAAAACAAAAAAGGCAAATGAATTCATTGCCTAGAATCACTTCTTCAAGGCTCACCATAGACACCCATCAAGAAAACACAAACACTTTAGATTAAAAGTGTGATTTCTTTGTAGTGCATCAAACTCCAATTATAATTTTACAGTGTTTGAAAGGAGAGAGATTCTTAGTCTAAAGCTTTGGTGACTATCCATGCATGCCAGCATTTGTCTATCAGGTCCTGAAGTGGAGGCTTTGTATACTGTTAAATGGGAACTCTCATTTCCATGCTGGTAGAAATTAAATGAATTGATGAATTTTGAAAAACTGCAGTAGTATATGGAAAAGGAACGGATGTATTAGGTCAAGTTATCAAGATTTTTCAAGGTTAAAACCTCAAAATTGCCAGAAATCCCAAAAAGTAGAACATTCTCCAAAATGCCACCCATCATCATCATCACCATCATATTTAATTACTTATTAATCGCCCTCCATCCGAGAATGCTCTAGGCAATTTACAGCTAAATTGTAAAAGGTAAAATACATACATATAGAATTTAAAAATTAACAGAGATTGAATGCTCTAGTAAAAAGCCAGGTCTTAAGTGCTAAAGTAAAAGGCCCTAAGTCACACATGGCTCTCATATAGGGCGGCAAGGAATTCCATAAGGCAGGGGCAGAACTTCAAACTATCTAAAGCTAATTAAAAGTTTGATTTTTCTGTCCTGTAATTCATCTCACATATTCCCCAAGTCAACGCTTATAAGGAAGATATCTCCATGCCTCAATGCACAGGGAAGTAACTAAGGTTTGCAGGTATTTAAAGACTCCCATAATCCTCCACCATCAGTCTGATGTGAATTGGAAGTCAGATCTCAAGGCAATGGTCTTAAACTTATTTTTTCATATAGTCAATCAGAAACCACTGACAAACTCTTGCTGTTTTCAGTTTTAGTCCTCACAATTCCTACACTGATCATGGTGACTGGAGTTCTGAGAACTTACTGGTAAATCCAAACAATCCAGAAAGTTGTTTCATCATGTTGCACCAAATGATCATCAGCTCTCTATGCAAGGAACTATGCGCAACACTGTTTCTTAGGAAGACAACATTTCTAAGCATTAGCCTGTTTCATAGCCACCCACACAAACAGGGTTGAGACCTTGCTAACGTTACATAGATTATAATGCAATTTTCAATAATCCACTGCACACATATTGTGATATTAGATGATAAGTATGATTCAAAGTATATGCCTGAAGACTAAATCAAGAATGTGGAGTGTCATTTGTATATGGATGATGAAAAGCTAACAGAGTGTGAGTAGGAGGTGTTGTTAGAATGATGTGCAAGGAAAAGAGAACAACAGGGTCAGGATTCAGAAGTCAGAGAGAAAAAAGAATCAAGTTCCAAAAAGACAACAAAAGAGTGTGTGAGGGTAGACAGTGCTGTACAGTTAACAGATTAATGGTATATTAAAATAAAGGGAAACTGCAGTCACATATGTTTGTGCCCTGGAGGTAAAAAGTGTCGTCCTCTCTCTCTCTCATATATGCATATGTATATATGCTGATTGCACCAGTGAGGTGCCACTTACCTCACAGAAAAGTTTTGTATTGTTTAGTGGCTATTCTAGGGTTTTCTTAGTCATGTATAAGAAGTCTTGGTTTTACCAATGCTAAACTCTCAATTAAACAACAACTGCAAGATGTGACTATTTGAATACATGTGGGATAATTAAGTGCCATAAGATCATCTATTCTTAGTGAATGAATCACCCCCAATCTTCCCATTCTATTTCACTGATACATTATTACAGATTATTACAGATTTTGATTATGAAAAGGTACATACAAAGACGCGTCTGAACATAGTGTCACTTGTCGTTGTTGCTGATTTAATGTCCTCTATGTGGGTAAAGCGATATGTGGGTAAAACTCTTATTGAGCTTTATGGCATTCTAATATTTTGTGTTGTTTGATATGCCTCTGTGCAAAAGCTGTAACGTTTTTCTTTATTGTTGGTCAGGTCTCAGAGTGTACGTGCAAAAACAACCCAGCCTTATTTTCAAACACAGAGGAAGTGGTTCCAGTGGGAATCCTGGGAGCAATAATACGTTAAGAGCAAATGTGGGATTTGAGGTAGGATTAACACAATGACAGCCATGTGATCATCACAGTGGTCCCTTCGCCACTCAAGTTCAAATACAGCTAGCATTTAAAATGGTCTTCACAGACACACAGCAAACAGCTTAACCTATATGTCATGCAGTCTAGTTTATTTTATTTATTATTTATTTACTTTGCTTATATACTGCTGTATCTCAAACCCGAAGGCGACTCACAGCGGTTCAGGTTCAGAAACCTGAAACAACTTCTTTGGGGACAGTTGTCACTGTTGATTTAATAATCAATATAGGAAACACTGTAGAATTAATGTGTTTGACACCACTTTAACTGCCATGGCCCAATGCTACAGAATCATAGAATTTGTAGTTTGCTGGAGCACTAATACTCTTTGGCAGACAAGACTAGACTATTTATTTATTATATTTATTTTTTTCCTATGTTTATACCCCGCCCTTTTCTCCCCGAAAGAGGACTCAGGGTGGCCTAACAAAAGCATCATATGATGCTAGCATCATAAAAACAACCACAATACAATCAAAATATTAAAAATCAAAACAACAATCAAAACAATTAATTAAGACACATCCATTAAAATCGAAATTTAAAAACCAGTCCAGGTCAATTCATTGCCATAAGTTGTGTGATCTTCTTCCACTTGCTGCTCACTGATCAAATGCTTGGTCCCATAAACAGGTCTTGATTTTCCTTATAAAAACGACAACTCCCACAATTCCATAGAATTGAGCCATGACAGTTAAAAGTGGTACCAATCTGCATCAATTCTACAGTGTTGATGCACCTGAAGAAGAACTGTGATCATAAGCATCTTAAATTATTCAATTAGATAACGTTTACAATTGTGTTTTGTGTCGTGACACAAATTGGGTAACAGGTGCCAGGGAAGGAAGAGAACGCTAAGGGGACTCCAAAGAGTTAAAGAGGAGTAGTCTGGGAGAATTTACTCTTGCAGCAATGTTAACACTAAGCAGATATAGATTTGACAAGCCTCAGCACATGTAAAAGCAAATCATTAGTAAGATAAATATGAGGATTGAATGAAAAGTAATGCCTCCAGCTTTGTTACTTGGGTTTGGAAGGGAATATTTTAATAAATCGAACGCAGAAATAATCCTTAGAATGTGCTCTTTAACTACCACTATTCACTTTTCCACATAATCACCAGACAATTGGATACACTTCTGCCAACGATAAACAAGTTTTCTGAAGCCATCACAGAAGACGTCAACTCTCTGTTTCCGCAACCAGCGTCTCACAGTTCTCTCAACCTGGGTACCCATCGTGCACAGATCTTCTGATAGCCAAGCAAAGCAATAATGTGACACACATGTTCTCGTGAAATGCTGATGATGCTTGAAATTTCTCTCTGAGTGATATGACAATCGTCCTGAATCAATCTGTCAACCTTTTGCTTGTGAAACTCGGTGGTTGCTGTCACAGGATGTCCAACTCTTTGTTTATCACGCAAGCCAGATGTTCCCACCTCAACATCTTTAAACTTACTCGCCCAATGACGCACAGTACTCACATCAACACAATCACCATAGACAGCTTGCATTCTCTGATGAATCTCCTTTGGGGTGACACCTTCTGTTGTCAAGAATTCAATAACTGCATGTTGCTTAAGTTGCATTGATCAACCATCTTCGCAGGGTTCCATACTTCGCACATTAACAACACAACCGTTCAATGCTAAGGCTTCCCACCAAAACGGAACTGTAGAGGAGAGTCTACTGAACAAGCCAGTACCTGCCATCTGTTGAGGAGTTACGAAGGTAGAGGCATTACATTTCATTCAACCCTCGTACATACTTAAAAGATGCACTTGAAGAACTGAAAGATACAAATGTTTAGAATATTTTCCAACGATGTCTGTATACTCAATACATAGCAGCAGAGTACAAATGTGCTGTGACTCTTGATTCATCACTTTATAATTGAAAAACAAATACTACCGCTCAATCAAGCTAGTTAAGAAAATTATTCTATTTATTCCAGTAGGAGCTATGTATATGAACTAGGAGTCTGAAATTATAATCTCCAAAAGAATATCTGGCAGTTTTGGATTACAGCAGAAGTTTCCAAACATCTTCTGCCATGGAACCATTCAGAAGGCATTCCTATCCCCACCCTCCATGGTACCCTAATTCTATCCTTGATTTTTAGCTTGTGAACCCACAAAGTTTTTTGGATAATACCAAAATACTTTAAATACTTTACTTTGGAAATACTTTAAATATAACCACAAACCTTTATTTCAACCAAGAAAATATTGGATTATTTCATGAATTAGAGTGTTTAATTTTTGTACTAAGAATAGTTCTGAAACTGGTCTTTATGTCCAACAGATAAATTTGAAGATCTGGGGTGGAATCCAACTTACTTCTGTATTTGTTTTTGATGTAAATATACACTGGAAAACCTAATTCACATCGACAGGTGGACACAAAGGGGAGCAGAGCTTGGATGGTCTTTCTGGCTACTAGTCCTACCCAAAAGTCATTCAGTGGTACAGATTCAAAAAGCTGAGGTACACTGAATTTAGCCATCTCTCCACAAAAGTTGACATTGATGCCAAAATACACCATTCGAGCTTTGTGAGTGCAGCATTTTTTCAAATGAAGCCCTGTTGAGGATAAGGGCATTCATAAGGATACCAAGATGCTTGTTTATAAAGCCTTTATACTTCCAACTCTGTTGTACACATGTGATACATGGAATGTCTACAAATGTTACTCTCAACTTCTAGCACAATTCCATCAGCGTTGCCTTCAAAAATGTCTTTGGACAGGTGGACAAATGTCAGCATTCTGGAAACAAAGACCATCAGTACGGAAGAGATGATCCTACACCATCAACTTCGCTGAAGCAGCTGTGTTGTCCAAATGTCTGATCACCATCTCCCAAAGCAGTTACTTTACTCTCAGCTCAACAATGGAAAAGGGAATGTTGATTGACAGCAAAAGAGATTTAAAGATGGGCTTAAAGCTAATCTTTAAAATACGTGGAATAAACACTCCATGGCACTTGAGTGCTCTCACTGGATGTCAGCTTACCAACAGTGCTGTAGCTTTCAAAGAAGCATGAATAGAGGACGAAAGGAAAAAAGGAGTCAAAGGGAAGGTGTGTCATGCAAAACCTTGTCGGGACTGCTTTCCATTTGGAAATATGTCTCCTCGAAAGCCCATGTGGATCTAGAATAGGTCTCTAGTCACTAACAGGCCCACCACCAAGACCATACCTGGCCACGAGGGATCACCTATAGCGACAATGAATTTCAATAAGATCTTCATACGCTGGCACAGACAACATGTGATGTTTATTCCAATTGACAAATGAGTCTTTCGTGCACTCAATGTCTCAGCTGATGTCTGGGAAATATGCCTTGTGTGGTTTTATATTAAAATCCATCTTAAATTTCTCTCAGTCTCAAGGGAAGGCAATGGCTAATCACACCTGGACAAATTTCGCCAAAAAGCCCCTGTACTGGAGTCACCTTGGAGTGGAAATGACACAATAACAAGTTAACAAAATTATATCAGTTTCAATGTATCAGAGGATCTTTTGCTGTATGAAACTATGTATGAAACTAAAATGAATCTAACCACTTGAAATGGAAATCTCTAAGGGCTCTTTCCCACAGCCGTGTAATCTTTTAACTTTATTGAATGTTTAAATTGTGTTATCTATTTATTATGTCATCACCAGTTTTATAATTTATTAGATATGTATTGTCAAAGGCTTTCATGGCTGGAATCACTGGGTTGTTGTAGATTTTTCGGGCTACAGGACGATGTTCTAGAAGCATTCTCTCCTGACGTTTTGCCTGCATCTATAGCAGGGATCCTCTGAGGATGCCTGCCACAGATGCAGGCGAAACGTCAGGAAAGAATGCTTCTAGAACATGGCCATATAGCCTGAAAAACCTACAACAACCTCTTATTAGATATGTTTGTGGTGTGATGATTATGCATAATTTTATGCTCTGCAATGTTTTTCATTACATGTTTGTTTGCCACTTTGAGTACCAATTGGGAGAAAGGCGGGATAGAAATAAATAAATAATTAAAACCCAGAATATCATGGCAGATAATCCACAATATTGGCATTGGACTGGGTTATCTAAGGGTCCTTCCACACAACCATATAACCTAGAATATCAAGGCAGAAAATCGCACAATATTGGCTTTGAACTGAAATATATGGCAGAACACAGTTCACAACAGATATTGTGAGATTTTCTGCCTTGATAGTCTTGGTTATATGGCTGTGTGGAAGCGCCCTTCCAGACAGGCCCTGTATCCCAGGATCTGAACCCAGGTTTTCTGCTTTAAACTGGACTATATGAGTCCGCACTGCCTGATAATCTGGGATAAACATAAAACCTGGGATCAGATGCTGGGATCCTGGGCCTGTCTGGAAGGGCCCAAGTCCACACTGCCATATAATCCAGTTCAATGTGGAGTTTGTGTAGAAGAGGCCTTAACTAGATTGATCAAAAGGAAATGATACCTTTGCAGGTTTATCCTGCAGTTAAAATGGTTCCATGATGAGAAAAAAATGTAAGAGTATAACCATATTTAATCAAAACTGATTCCTGTTCTGCAACCCTGCCTGGGCCATCTTGCTTGCTCTGTTTTGAACCATCTCAGGCATTTTCTTCCTCCGCCAATCACAACATCAAGGAGGTGGGCGTTCGGCTGCCTGCCATCCAATGAGGAGCAAGGGAAGGCTAATTCAGAGCAGCCAATCAGCGCCTTTCCTCAACACATACAGCCAAGTCTGAAGCGAGGAAGGAGGCGGGGAGAAGAAAACCGCGCCAGTAGGAAGTGATAGGGAGGCCAACCAATGAGAGGACGGCAACGGAGCCTATCAGGGCGGGAAGGAGGCGGGACACAACAACCACCCAAAGGGAGGAGGGAAACAAATAACCGTCGAAGGCGGGGCTTGCCCTAACTGATGGCGAGGGCGGCCATTCAAGTGGCGGCGGGAGGCAGAGGGAGCCAATCACGCCGCGAGCTGAAGCAGGGGCTTGAAGGCCTACGTTTTTAACTGGTTTTCGAGCCTGGCGGTCTAAGCGGGCGAAGGAGAAGGCGAGCGGAGGGGCTTGGCTCCTTCTGGCGCCGCTTACCTTTCGGCGAGACATCCTGGGCGGAGGCGGCGGCGGAGGCAGCGAGGGTGGCTGCGCCCCGGCCGCCGCGTTGGCTCCGGCGGTGTCCGTCGTGACTGGCGTGCCTCCGGTCCCCCAGCGCCAGGCCGCGCCGCCCTCTGGTGCCTGATTCCCCCCAGCGGCGACCTTTCAGCCGACTCCCTCCACTCTTCCGCCGGGACACTCGGCGGGGAGATACACACCCCCGTCCTGCCCGTCACGTGACGCAGACAAACCTCACCTCACGCCGACGGCCGCCCGCCATCTTGGAATGGGGAATGACGTCTTCCGCGCGTGGAGCGGCGGCCATTTTTGAGCCGGGCAGGGCCTCGGGTCGAAAGAACAGGGGCGGCCATCTTTGAGCCGGGCAGAGCTTGGTTCTTACCCAAAAGTCTAAACTGACCACAGTTGCATCGGGAGTTTGAATTCAGAGCGGTGCTGAATCCGCCATCTTTGTTTTGGGAACCAGCCTCTGTTCCTCATAATAGGAGCATCCATTTTTGGTTTGGGCAAACTGGGTTGTAGCTATATACATTTCTCTATTATTATTATTATTATTATTATTATTTATGTTGCTGTGGCCCACATGGGGGTTCTGTGTGGGAGATTAGGCCCAATTCTATCGGTGGGGTTCAGAATGCTCTTTCACTGTAGGTGAACTATAAATCCCAGCAACTACAACTCCCAAATGTCAAGATTCTATTTCCCCCAAACTCCACCAGTGTTCACATTTTGGCATATTGAGTATTCTTGTACAGCTTGGTCCAGATCCATCATTGTTTGAGTCCACGGTGATCTTTGGATGTAGGTGAACTACAACTCCAAAACCAAAGGACACTGCCACCAAATCCTTCCAGTATTTTCTTTTGGTCATGGGAGAATTGTGTGCCAAGTTTGGTTCAATTCTATTGTTGTGGGGTTCAGAATGCTCTGTGATTGTAGGTGAACTATAAATCCCAGCAACTACAACTCCCAAATGGCAAAATCATATGTTTTTTTGAGTGAAGGACATACATTGGGTTGTTAATTGTCTTGTGTCCAAATTTGGTGTCAATTTGTCCAGTGGTTTTTGAGTTCTGTTAGTCCCACAAACGAACATTACATTTTTATTTATATAGATTTATTTATTTACAGCATTTCTACCCGCTCTTCTCACCCCCGCAGGGGGACTCAGAGCAATGGCAATGATTGGATGCCGCAATAATTACAATTATAAAAGCAAAATAAAATCATGCAATATAATACATTAAAACATTGGTTATCCATTCATAAAGGCATTTCCATTATACCAACCGTCTGGTCCAATTCACTGTCAGGTGCCGTTATATCCATTAGCCAAAAGCCTGGTTCCACAACCATGTCTTCAGTTTTCTTCTGAAAGAAAGGAGGGAGGACGCCGATCTAATTTTGCTGGGGAGCGAATTCCACAGGCGGAGGTCACCACTGAGAAGGCCCTCTCCCTCGTCCCCACCAGCTGTGTTTGCGAACCTGGTGGGACCGAGAGCAGGGCCTCCCCGACAGATCTTAGAATATGAGGGAGATAAGTTTGGACAAGTAAACTGGGCCGGAGTCATATAGGGCTTTATAGGCCAAGACCAGCACTTTGAATTTATTTATATCCCGTTTGTTTTCTCTCCATAAGAAGACTCAAAGCGGCTCACAACTAAAAGCATTGCAATACAACTTCATATATACAAGTATTAAACATCATTTAAAAGCATATAAAACAGGCAAGGGCAAACTTGAGCCCCCCAAGTGTTTTGGAGTTCCTACCGGCTGTTAGAAACTGTTGGAGCTGAAGTCCAAAAGAGCTGTCACTTCATCACACTAGAGAATGAATCCACTTTATATCCGATTTCTGCCTCCTGCAGAATCCTGGGGTTTGTAGTTTAGTGAGGCTGTTAAAGGCTCGTCCCCAAACTACAAACCTCAGAATTCTACAAGTGGCAGAAACCAGTTTTAAAGTGGATTCATTCTCTTGTGCAGTGGTTCTCAACCAGACAAACCACGAAATGAAAAAAAAATGCAACATATTAAATCAGCATTGTGGGATCAACATAAAAGAACTGGGAAAATATATGTGCATTATTGCATCAAAAGGTTTCCACGTATAGCAGAATTTGCCACCTTCCAGTGTATATAAACTATTAATATATTTATGGGTGCAGTTAGCTTGCAATGACAGGTAAAGAAACCTATAACTGTAGTAAAAGTAGTGCTGGGATGCCAAATTGAAGCACCTGGCAAAATGTATAGTTCATAAAAAAAAGTACAGATGGGAGCTCTCAATATGACAGGCAGGTTGGCAGTCCTGTATTAGGACTACTCACTAATGGCCCACTCAAGTACTTTCTACACTGCCATATAATACAGATTATCAAAGCAGACAATCTAATCCACTTTAGCCACTTTCAAGTGGGTATAATCCAGTTCAAAGCAGATAATCCAGATTTTATATGGCACTGTAGAAGGGACCTCACACTAACGGATGGGCTACTTCTTAAATCTTAGGTATGGTGTACCATATATTAGTAATCTTGAATCATAGAGCTGGAAGAGACCCCAAAGCCATCCTGTCTAACCTCATGCGATTAATGAACAAATGATCAAAGCACCCCTGACAGATGGCCATCCACCCTCTGCTTTAAAATTTCCAGAGAAGACTCCACCAACCTCAGGCCCTTTCTACACTGCCATATAATCCAGGTTATCAATGCAGATTATCCACACTATCTGCTTTGACCTGGATTATATGAGTCTACACTGACAAATAATCCAGTTCAAAGCAGATCATCTGGATTTTTCTGGCAGTGCAACATATTCCACTGTTGAATAGTTCTTACCATCAGGAAGTTCTTCCTAATATTAACGTGGAATCTCTTAGTATACTTTATCTGTTAAAAGCTGAAAGCCTCTTTAGATTTTGATGGTGTGACCTCTGATGTAGGCTAAAAGCATATGTCATGTTTACTGTAAAAGTTTGACCCAACCTGGTAGAATGCTGTTGTGTGGTCTTGTCTCAGAACCAGATGCTGCTGTGACCTTGCTTCTGGTCATTGAGGTTCCACTTTCCATGAACCAGTGCTATGAACTTTAATGCTATGAATTGTACAGGTGGCAGGAGATAACATTGTGTAGGAGAGGGTTATCTATGTTATAGTCATAATATAACAATTTGGCACTAAGCAAGGCCACACTTCAAACAGAACTCATGGCTCACGGTGATGGTTAAGAGACAGCACATACATGCAAAATACAAAAATTTCCCTAGTTACATGTGGGAAAAATATTAAGTTATAATTTCGCGATTCCCCTACTAGTGTGGCCAGTTGCTTACAGAAGCCAAAAAAAACCCAAAAAAAACCATATTTTCCAAGTTTTGCAAACGACAGTAAATACACACAATATCCTCATGTGCCCTTCAACCTGTCCAGCATTGCCCTGAACACTCCCTATAGAACAAGGCTATCTGACTAGCTTTTTATATTAGTATTTTAAAGATTTTACAGAAACAAATATAATCAGCCAACAATGCATTTGAAATCCACTACAATGAGGTGTATTGAGTTTGTATTTCCTGACTATCCAGCTAAAAATGTCCAGCTGACACAACAACAACTATAGCAGAGTATCTTTCCAAAAATCAGCATGTGATGAAGGGGGATAGAAAAGCCTGGCATTTTCATTTGAGTAAACTAATAAATTTGCCCCATGTTGTATAGAATTTGGAAATGCCTTGGTTACCCCTAGTAGATTTTACACTTTCAGTTTTTCCATTTGCTTGATGTTCCAGACTCTTTACTTAGAAAGTGGTGGGTCATTTAAGCCTTTTGGATTATATGCAATCTCTAAATGTCTTATTTGTATATCTCAATATAGACATCTCCATGCATTCATTCCAAAGTAATTTTCCACCTGCAAATATAAACTCCCATATTCATTGTTTTTGTGTGCCTTCAAGTCATTTCTGACTTATGATGGCTCTAAGGCGACCTATCTCATGATTTTCCTAGCAAAATTAGTTTAGAGGGATTTGCCTTCCCTCCAAGGCTAAGAAAGTGAAGACTCGTCCAAGGTCACCTAGTGGGTTTCCCTGATCATTTGGAGATTTGAACTCTGGTCTCACAGCTTTCTTATCAGACACTCAAACCACCACACCATGCAATGATTTCCCGTGGCAAAGCCTTACTGGATGAACAAAGAGGACACAATTGGAAAGATACTGAACATTTTTAAAATACGTATTTTATAGCTAGCATCTAGGTGAGTTACATGGAGATGGTGTCTTCCACTTTGCATAAATATAATTTAAAGTCTAGTAGTGGCCTCGGGCAAGTGCTGCTCCTTAAAAAGTTCTTCAAAGGTTTTAGAAAGTACTGTAGAGTCTCGCTTATCCACCATAAATGGACCAGCAGAATGTTGGATAAGCGAAAATGTTGGATATTAAGGAAGGGATTAAGGAAAAGCCTATTAAACGTCAAATTATGTTATGATTTTACAAATTAAACACCAAACATCATGTTTTACAACAATTTGACAGAAAAAGCAATTCAACACACAGTAATGTTATGTAGCAATTATTATATTTACGAATTTAGCACCAAAACATCGCAATGCATTGAAACAGCTGTGGATCCGGGGGGAGGCAGACTGTATTGGATAATACAGAAGGTTGGATGGGTGAAGGTTGGATAAGCGAGACTCTACTGTACATGCATTTAAACATTTGCCAAGTGGCAACTGACCACAGTCTGCATATAACCATTTTGAGAGCTGTTTATTGGCCTTCTAAATGTCTTTTTTCTGCTTCCTACATCTGAGATGCAAAAATGTAAGCTTTTCCTTAGCACCTGGCAAGATGTAAAGATGAGATTTTCCAAGTGTTTAACTAACCTCTGAGAGAGTTTTCTCAGCAAACCAAAGTGATCATTTTTGCCCTACAACATGAGACTACAATATCTTTTCCCAAGTCCAGATCAGTGCTTGGAAATATTAAACTTTGGGATTTCCAAGTGTCATCCACATCACAGGTCCTTAAATTCTCAATTTTGGTAATAAAACAAACTGATGCTGAACAAGTGTAGTCCTATGTATTGTCGAAGGCTTTCATGGCTGGAATCACTAGGTTCTTGTGGGTTTTTTCGGGCTATAGGGCCATGTTCTAGAGGCATTTTTTTTCCTGACGTTTCGCCTGCATCTATGGCAAGCATCCTCAGAGGTAGTGAGGTCTGTTGGAATTAGGACAATGGGTTTATATATCTGTGGAATGGCTGGGGTGGGGCACAGATTCACACCTAGCTCCAGCAGAGAAGAGCTCTGTGCCCCACCCCAGCCATTCAACAGATATATAAACCCATTGTCCTAATTCCAACAGACCTCACTACCTCTGAGGATGCTTGCCATAGATGCAGGCGAAACGTCAGGAAAAAAAATGCCTCTCTAGAACATGGCCCTATAGCCCGAAAAAACCCACAAGAACCAAGTGTAGTCCTTCTTGGAGTTTTTCTTACAATCCTGGGCATCTGGATTTTGCCGGTATCACTGTCCTTTCTCGCTGCAATTTGTTGGCATAGTCCTCATCTTGATGTTAAACATATATCACGTCACCTGAGCCTACATCCAATCATTATTCCTTACTAGAGGGAATTAATTGAATCACTGGGAATCTGTTAAATTAATACTTTGGTAAGTTGGTCTTTACATGACCTCGGAGGGATATACGGACAACAAAGCCGGCTCTTTGGCTTTGCAATTGAGATGACCCCCCCCAAGAGTCATAGAGTTGGAAAAGACCTTGTGGGCCATCAAGTCCAACCCTCTGCCAAGAAGCAGAAAAATCGCATTCAAACATGACTAGACTTAATATCAAGGGGAAAGCTTTATCTTTAATTTGGTCTTTAGTAACTTTCTGGTTACTAAAGAGTTTAGTAACTTTCTGGTTACTAGTCATTCCCTTAGAAATATATCCATAAAAAAGGCAATGCATTGGATAGTACAATAGTACAATATTATACAGTTCTATTAAACTACATTCTGCGTTAGTAATCGGTTCATTATAGACATCCCAAAGTGTACTGTCATTTAGAATTCAGTTTAATTTTATTAGTGGTCACTAATGAAGCAAAGTCAAATGCATATCCTACAACTGTCCCATGTTGCAAGGACAGCCCCAACTAAAGCTGATTTCACACTTTGCTTTTAAAATATCTCTTTCTCTCCTCCCCCCATCTTTATCTTCTGTTTAATTGTACATTATTATTATTATTATTATTATTATTATTATTATTATTATTATACATGTGTATTTATACACTTTCGTATTACACAATTCAGAAATATACATAAGGGTTGTTGGAATGTTTTGAGTTCATACAGATGGTGGGATTAGATCAACTTTATTATTATAGTGGTGGGACTGCTCACATTTGGTGGCAGATGTGGCAACAAGTGGAAGCTTACAACATAATACACAGAACTATAGCAATACAATAATGGCAATTACATAAATAAGACATGACAGCTGAAGTCATGCATGAGTGCAAGCATAATTATTTAGGTGCAGATTTGCATTAAATTATCCTGTATAGCCTAAAGGTGGAGCTCTTGGTGGCACAATGGGTAAAACTCTTGTGCTGGCAGAATTGCTGATTGATAGGTCAGCGCTTCGAATCCAGGGACAGTGGGTTGAGCTCCCTTTTTCAGCTCCAGCTGACAAAAAAAACATCAAACATCCAGGCATTCCCTGGGCAATGTCCTTGTGGATGGCCAATTCTCTCACACCAAAAGTGACGTGCAGCTTCTCAAGTTGCTCCTGACACAAAACAAACAAACAAAATCTAAAGCCACCAGATCCTCTCGGAACTTGGAAGCTAAGCTGGGTTAGTACATGGATGGGAGACTGAAAGTGAATACTACATAGATTACATTTCAGTAGAAGAAAATGGTAAAACTATTTCTAGTTATTCGAAATGTATGGGTCACTGCAAACTGGCAGGCCACTTGAAAACACACGTTCATACATCAGTGTTGGAAACCAGTCACATCTTGGTGCATAGGAAGCCTAAGGTATAAATTCTCAATATGTACCAAAATTAGTTGCATTGAAATAAGTCTTACATCCAATCAGATAAGATAGAACTTTGGTGTGAAAGCATTGGCCCTTAGCACTATGTGTAAGTTGGTCTGAAACCAGTGAAGAATTAGATCATCAATCATTCCGCAAGGTTTGTTATCTGACACCTGGCTCTTCAGAAGCTACTGGTGGACAAGGTTGTCATGCTTTCCTGATAAGCTGGAGTTCAGCCAAAATACGGAAGCCATCTTCCCACCTTATCCATCTCTTATCTACTTAGGGCTTCAGTCTGTTTGCTGCAACTTCTGTAGGAGATATGCTCACCACACCCATTCCTTTGCCGACATTGCAGACTGAACAATTTTGACACAATATTGTGATCTTTGACTGTTTCACTTCCTTGAAGATGCCTTCAGAACACTTTATGGTTTGTAGGTTTTGAGTCCCGTCCCCTCCCCCACCCCCAAAGCCCATTGGTTAGCTGTGTAGAATAGCCTTCCCAACTTGCTGCCAAGTATCTGTGCTGGACTAGAACTCCCATCATTGATCACCAGCATGGTCTTCAGATGGCAGATTTAGACTTTATTTTTAAAGTTGAGGTAAAGCAAAATGAAGAAATCAGGTGCCTCGTTACATTTTAGGCTGATCTTACCTGTTTTCAGTATTGCCCCCATAACACTCTTCAAAAATTGTCTCCTTTGCTCCAGTTTTTGCCATTAAAGGTCTATGATAATTCTGATCTGCCAACTCTATCAATTTCTTAATTATAGCACTTTTAATCCACTCTGAATACCATGTCACCAGCCAACAAAGTGAATTGCAGTTTCTCAAGTTGCTCCTGGCACGAAAAACAAAATGCCAACAAATATTGGGATATGTAGTTTCATTTGATATTTAGAATTCTGTCAGAAATCTCTGGTGCCTCGTTAAACCAAATAATTCCATAAGATGCAACCATGATTATTAATGAAGTAATCCTCTGCCATCCCAGTTTTTCATCTGGTTTCAAAATGTCACTTATTTCCCTCATATGTCTTGAGCTGCTGCAAACTGAGTTCAATGTGCAAAAATGGATTGTGCTCCGTCCATTAAGGGCCCTTCCACACAGCCATATAACCGAGAATATCAAGGCAGATAATCCACAATATCTGCTTTGATCTGAATTATCTGAGTCCACACTACCATATAATACAGCTCAATGAGGATTTTATACAGCTGTGTGGAAGGGGCCTAACTCTGTGAGAAGAGAGGAATTTTGCTTTTCCCAATAGGCTCAGACAAAAGTTAATTTCTACAGCATTTTTTAGTTTGTGTGCGCTTCCTCATTCATAATTTTTGCCATCTTGGCCACACTCTGATGTTACTTAATAATATGTGTCCTGGTTTTCATCTGTGAGATGTTGGAGGGAATAGCAGGGCTCGAATCACAATTTTTTAATCTCTCCTTCTTTGTCACCCAACTCAGTAGAACGATCTAAGCACTGTTGAAGGCTTTCATGGCTAGAATCACTGGATTGTTGTAGGTTTTTCGGGCTGTATGGGCATGTTCCAGAAGCATTCTCTCCTGATGTTTTGCCTGCATCTATGGCAGGCATCCTCAGAGGTTGTGAGGTCTGAGGATGCCTGCAACAGATGCAGGCGAAACGTCAAGCGAGAATGCTTCTAGAACATGGACATATAGCCCGAAAAACCTACAACAACCCAGTCTAAGCACTCATTTTTTACTTCAGGCATCATCATCACCACTGTTATCATCCTGGATGTATGTTTGAGATTGGATTAAAAGTCGTTTACAATAATTTTAAAAGAGTTAAGCTAAAGCATTAGTTTACACACACCATTGCTCCATAATTAAAGCTCAAAGGTCTTCCTGAATATACGAGGTCTTTGGCCTTCTTTGCCAAAAAGTGTTGATGCCTCACCAAACTACATCTCCTTGGACCCCATAACATTGAGCAGGCATGGGCAAACTTCAGCCCTCCAGGTGTTTTGGACTTCAACTCCCACCGGCTGTTAGGAATTGTGGGAGTTGAAGTCCAAAACACCTGGAGGGCTGAAGTTTGCCCATGCCTGGCATTGAACAGTGACAGTTAAAGTGATGTCAAACTGCCTTAATTCTACACTGCACATGCACCCTAGAGAAAGCCCCCCCCCCCAAACCCCCACCCCGGTTGATTGTAAAACTCAAACTATGGTATAGAATGGAAATCAGATGATATTTGCATTTTGTCCAGTATAGGCATGATTGGAGTCTTACATGCATGGTATCTGAGAGAAAGGAACAGGCCAACAGAAAACATATATGTCTTCACTAGCTGCACCTTGACACACGTTGCTGTGGCCCAGTCTGTGTATATGTGTTTTATGTGTATATATATTTGTGTATATGTGTTTTTGTACATGCGTTGCAATTTATTTTTTGTTTTTTGGCTTTTTAAGTCTCCTCTGTTGTGTTTTTGTGTTTTTTATGAGTGATGGTCAGTTGTTGGCCTGATAGGTGTCTTGTGTCCAAATTTGGTGTCAATTCGTCTAGTGGTTTTTGAGTTATGTTGATCCCACAAATGAACATTACCTTTTTATTTATATATATTCCTGCCAAAATTTAAAAGCTAAGTGCCAGTTTCTGAAAACTGATTCTGGGCTGACATTATCCAGAGATGAACTTTACTCATATCTCTTGTATACTCCTTGGCCTGTCAACTATGGCAAAGCAACTAAGCAAATAATATAAACCGAGTAGCCATGAGTCAAATAGATACTAATTTTATGCTCCCTGCATGTGCTGGCCAGCAGTTTGGATTTGGTTTAGAAGATGTAACTTTCCTGGCTGCCCAGAGGAGGAGAGCTGGGACACAGAGAATATTGTACCAAATCTTGTCATGAATAGCATCATGAAAGTGTATAAGACAACTAGGTTACTATGGGTGAGAAACCAGGTGTTGGCATTAGTCATGCACCGAGAAATGCTCTACTGATGTTTATGAATTTTTAAAGTGTATATTTTGTGGATTGTCAAAGGCTTTCATGGCTGGAATCACTGGGTTGTTGTAGGTTTTTCGGGCTGTGTGGAATCCACAAGCATGTGGACAATTTCAACAGAAAGGAAGAAACCATGAAAATGAACAAAATCTGGCTAAAAAGCCCCCTCTAAAAATATAACAGTAAACAAAGAATAACACTCAATCACAGGGGAACTCCAGACAAGAAACAATCAGGAACAGTGAATCACCTCTCAACAAAGGGTTCCCCCAGGCAGGAATAAGCCACAGCTAAAAACTGTCAGGCCATCAAATGCTAATCAAAGTGAGCAATTGAAACATTCACACCTAGCTACAAGAGACAAGAGTTCTTTCTGCCACTCTAGACTTTCCACAGATATATACCCAAGTTTCCTAGTTTCCAACAGACCTCACAACCTCCGAGGATTCCTGCCAATAATAGATGCAGGCGGAACATCAGAAGAGAATGCTTCTAGAACATGGCCACACAATCCTACAACAATATTTTGTGGATTTTGAAATATTATAAACCAATGTGGTCCCAAAGTAAAACATGCATCTCCATTGATTGAAATGTTTTCTCAGATGTTTAATGAAGTAGGAAATGTTTTGGCTCAGTGTTAAGAGCACATCACCGTAGACAGAATTTAGGGATTCGAAGCTTAGAAATACTACAACTCTCAGAATTGCCAATCGGGATGTCCAGGTTGCTTAGAAGTTCTCAACCTATGGGTCCTCAGGTGTTTTGGCCTACAACTCCCAGGAATCCCCGCCAGTTTATCAGCTGCTAGGATTTCTGAGAGTTGAAGGCCAAAATATCTGGGGACCCACAAGTTGAAAACCACTGTTAGAAAGTGACTTTTCCAGGTTCAGTTTACTCTTCTAACTCAGTGGTTCCCAACCTTTTTTTGACCAGGGACCACTTTGATCAGGGACCATTCTCCAACATTAGTACCAAAAGGGTTACGAATCACTTTTTGGTCAGTTTTAGATTTGGTTTGGTTATTTGGGGTGCTGATTTAGAAAATTGCATTGGATAGACCACATCAGCTCTAGCTTCTGATACAAAACACATGCCATCCAGTAGCCACCATCTGCTTGCCCACAGAAAACCATATTTAATAATCTAGAGCCACAGACCTTATTTTAGGTCTTGTGGCCCACCAGTGGGCCGCAGCCCACAGGTTGGTAACCACTGCTCTAACTCAATATTAAATACTGACAGGAAGCCGTTCTCTGGCATTTCTGATGGGCCTGTGCAGAGACATCAGAGACTGAATCTTGGATGTATTGTCGAAGGCTTTCATGGCCAGAATCATTGGGTTGTTGTAGGTTTTCGAGCTATATGGCCATGGATCAGAAGCATTCTCTCCTGACATTTCGCCTGCATCCTCAGAGGATGCTTGCCATAGATGCAGGTAAAACGTCAGGAGAGAATGCTTCTAGAACATGGCCATATAGCCCGAAAAACCTACAACAACTCAGTGAATCATGGATGTTTTGAATAAAAAGGGCCACGGTTCCTACCCATATAATCCAAAATATCAAGGCAGATAATCCACATTATCTGCTTTGAGCTGGATTATCTGAGTCTACACTGCCAGTTCAAAGCAGATAATGTGGATTTTATACAGCGGTGTGAAAGGAGTCCTAGATAATCTGCCCTGGTATTTGTGGGCCCTTCTAGGACCCTTCCACACAGCCATATAACCCAGAATATCAAGGCAGATGACCCACAGTATCTGCTTTGAACTGGTTTATCTGAGTCCACACTGCCAGTTCAATGTGGATTTTATACAACTGTGAGGACCCTTCCAGACAGGCCCTATATCCCAGGATCTGATGCCAAATTTTCTGTGTTTCCCAGATTATCTGGCAGTGTGGACTCAGATAATCCAGTTTAAAGCAGGAAACCAGGGATCAGATCCTGGGATATAGGGCCTGTTTGGAAGGGCTCTGAGAGATGAAACTGAAGCTGTTTGACAATGTATTGTGAGACACATCCTGTAACCTCCAAGATATCTCATGATGTGCATGTAAATATTCCCAGATTTGAAATATTTCTGGTCCCAAACAGAAGAAGGGGTGCTTAACATGCAAACCAAGTGGGCATTGTTGCTTTGAGTATTGCACTAGAGGCCCTTCCACAAAGCCATATAATCCAGAATATCAAGGCAGAATAACCCATGATATCTGCTTTGAATTGGGTTATCTGAGCCCACACTGCCATATATTGCACTTCAAAGCAGATGATGTGGGATTTTATTCAGCTGTGTGGAAAGGGCCTGAGGGCCCTTCCACATAGCCCTATATCCCAGAATATCAAGGTAGAAAATCCCCCATTATCTGAGTGTGGACTCAGATAGCCCCATTCAATGCAGATGTTGTGGGATTTTCTGCCTTGATATTCTGGGATATAGGGCTGTGCGGAAGGGCCCTGTGTCTTCCCTTATCAGACAAGTCTTATCCCAAATGTTTGGGAGAAGGGAGTCAGGCCAGAGAGAGGGGGGGCTCTTCCACACAGCCATATAAAACAGAATATCAAGGCAGAAAATTCCACAATATCTGCTTTGAATAGTGTTATCTGAGTCCACACTGCCATACATTCCAGTTTAAAGCAGATACAGTAATCCCCTGGATTTTGTTTTTACGGTAAAGGAAAGGGTTATGTAGTGTATAAGTGTGTGGGGAGGGTTTATAAAGACTTAAAATAGTGTCTAACTACTAAAATAATGTATAAATATTAAAATAAATATAGCGTCCCTACTTCATGGATTTTCAGTTTTTGTGGGTGGTTCTGGGACGTAACACCCGTGATAAGTGAGGGAACACTGTAATATGGGATTTTACTCAGTTGTGTGGAAGGGGCCTAAGCCTCTAGAGTTGTTGTTGTTGTTCATTAGTTCAGTCGATTCCAACCCTTTGTGACCTCATGGACCAGCCCATGCCAGAGCTCCCTGTCAGCCATCACCACCCCCAGGTCTTTCAAGGTCAAGCCAGGGAATTCAAGGATGCTATCCATCTTGAGGAAGAACTTCCTGACTGTGAGAGCCGTTCAGCAGTGGAACTCTCTGCCCCGGAGTGTGATGGAGGCTCCTTCTTTGGAAGCTTTTAAACAGAGGCTGGATGGCCATCTGTCAGGGGTGATTTGAATGCAATATTCCTGCTTCTTGGCAGGGGGTTGGACTGGATGGCCCATGAGGTCTCTTCCAACTCTTTGATTCTATGATTCTTGCCCTTGGTTGGCCCCTCCTCCTTTTTCCTTCCATTTTCCCCAGCATAATTGTCTTCCCTGAGCTTTCCTTTCTTCTCATGATGTGGCCAAAGTACCACCTTGATTAGCATATAATGGCCTGATAAAGTTTGCTCCAGGCACTGTCAGGCCAATATATGCTAATCAAGGTGGTCAGTTGAAACATTCACACCTAGCTCCAACAGACAAGAGTCCTTTGTCCCACCCTGGTCATTCCATAGATATATAAACCCTTTTTCCTAGTTCCAACAGACCTCACTACCTCTGAGGTTGCTTGCCATAGATGCAGGCAAAACGTCAGGAGAGAATGCCTCTAGACCATGGCCATATAGCCCGAAAAAACCTACAACAACCCAAGTTGTATTACATTTTTAACACAACAAACAAACAAACAGACAGACAGACAGACAAAACACAAAGTTTGCAAGCTTGGTAGTTGATTAAATGTCCTTTGACTAGTAGCTGGCCACTTGGAGTGCCTCTGGTGTTGCCGCAAGAAGGTCCTCCATTGTGCATGTAGCAGGGCTCAGGTTGCATTGCAGCAGGTGGTCTGTAGTTTGCTCTTCCACTGGTTGACTTTGGCCAAGTTACACTCTCCCAGCCTCAAAAGAAAGCAATGGCAAAACCCTCCTGAACACATCTTCCCAAGAAAATCCTGTGATAGATAGGTTCGCCTTTGGCTTTGACAGCACAGAAACAAGAGAAGAATGTATTGTCGAAGGCTTTCATGGCTGGAATCACTAGGTTCTTGTAGGTTTTTTGGGCTATAGGGCCATGTTCTAGAGGCATTTCTCCTGACGTTTCGCCTGCATCTATGGCAAGCATCCTCAGAGGTAGTGAGGTCTGTTGGAACTAGGAAAAAGGGTTTATCTGTAGAATGACCAGGGTGGGACAAAGGACTCTTGTCTGTTGGAGCTAGGTGTGAATGTTTCAACTGACCACCTTGATTAGCATATATTGGCCTGACAGTGCCTGGAGCAAACTTTATCTGGCCATTATGTACTTTGGCCACATCATGAGACGAAAGGAAAGCTTAGAGAAGACAATTATGCTGGGGAAAATGGAAGGAAAAAGGAGGAGGGGTCAACCAAGGGCAAGAATCATAGAATCATAGAATCAAAGAGTTGGAAGAGACCTCATGGGCCATCCAGTCCAACCCCCTGCCAAGAAGCAGGAATATTGCATTCAAATAACCCCTGACAGATGGCCATCCAGCCTCTGTTTAAAAGCTTCCAACTGGGGTGGGGCAAAGAGCTCTTCTCTGCTGGAGCTAGGTGTGAATGTTTCAGCTGACCACCTTCATTAGCATTTGAAGGCCTGGCTGAGCCTGGGAAAATGTTCTGTTGAGAGGTGTTAAGCTGTGCCTGGTTGTTTCCTCTCTGCTGTTTTGCTGTAGTAATTTTAGAGTTTTTTAATACTGGTAGCCAGATTTTGTTCATTTTCATGGTCTCCTCCTTTCTGTTGAAATTGTCTACAATAGAAGAAGCAGCCACAATGGGCTTGCTCTTCCTCCCCACTCTGCACACACTGAGCAAACGTGTATGCCAGGAGGGAGAAGGAGGAGGAGCCTGTGCGGGCCACGCGAGAGTCTTCTCCCAGGCCCCGCCTCCCCCAATTTGTGCGGACCAATCAGTGCCGGCAAAAGGCCCAGGCCACGCCCCCTAATCTTTGGGAACGCCCCCCACTAGGGGGGAGGCAGCGTCCCGTGAGCGAGCCTCTCAGTTGTCGCCAGGAGGGCGAGGGATGAGGAGGTGTTGCCTTGCAGGTGTCTACCTGGCCTGAGGGAAGGGAAGAGGCAGATGGCAGCAGGGACGTCTTCTTACTGCCGGGGCGGGCTGCAGCCCCTCAAGGCCACCGTCCCTTTTCAGCTGCAGCACCGACGGAGCGGAGATGGGGGCCGGGCAGGTAACCGGAGTGGAGCAGGAGTGTGTGTTTGCGTGTGCGCATGCGCGTGCATAAGAGCTCTCTCTCTCTCTCTCTTCTCTGAATAGATATAGATACCTGCGCATGAGGGGGAGTTTACTTCAGAGGAGTTTGGAGGCCTCCATAGGTGTAGGGAGAGAACACCGAGGGTGCATCTACATTGTGGAGTTAATGCAGTTTGACACCACTTTGAAACGATTATTTATTCATTTATGACATTTATATGCCGCCCTTCTCATTATATATATATATATATATATATATATATAACAATATATTATATTATTAGCATAGTATAATATCAGTATTAATTCTTACTATATTGTGTGTGTGTGTGTGTATATATATATATATTACAATATATTATATTATTAACAGTACAATATCAGTATTAATTCTTACTATATTGTGTGTGTATATATATATATATATATAATACAATATATTATATTATTAGCATAGTACAATATCAGTATTAATTCTTACTATATTGTGTATATATATATATATTACAATATATTATATTAGCATAGTACAATATCAGTATTCTTACTATATTGTGTGTGTGTGTATATATATAATACAATATATTATATGATTAACATAGTACAATATTAGTATTAATTCTTACTATATTGTGTGTGTGTGTGTATATATATATAATACAATATATTATTAGCATAGTACAATATCAGTATTAATTCTTACTATATTGTATTAAACCATTATATAGTAATATTGTTAGTAGTATTACATGTAATATAAATATATAATTATAATATATTATTAGTAGTAGTATTATATTGCATAATATTATAAATATTATATGTATATACAATATATTATATATTATATTACATTATATTATTAACATAGTGCAGGAGACAAGATGGAACTGTCCCCTGGTCCCTCTTCTCTTCACTCTGGCCCAGAGCGGCAGTTGGTGCTGGGGGGTGGGTCATAGAGTTGGAAGAGACCTCATGGGCCATCCAGTCCAACCCCCTGCCAAGAAGCAGGAATATTACATTCAAAGCACCCCTGACAGATGGCCATCCAGCCTCTGTTTAAAAGCTTCCAAAGAAGCAGCCTCCACCACACTCCGGGGCAGAGAGTTCCACTGCTGAACGGCTCTCACAGTCAGGAAGTTCTTCCTCATGTTCAGATGGAATCTCCTTTCCATAAGTCCCCAACTGATGACTTATGGAATCCTGGGAGTTGTAGTTTTGGAAAGGTCTTGTAGTTTTGGAAAGGCAGAGCTACAATCCCCACAATCCCATATTGTGGAGCCATGGCAGTTCAAAGGGGTGTTGAAACGCATCAGTTCTTAATTGTAGATACACCCATAGGCAAACCACAAGCAAAGGTTTCGAGGGCTTAATATTTTTTATTATATTATATTTATTTATTTATTTATTTATTTATTATTTTTAGGGAGACTACAAAGCCCAGAATTCCACCAACTTTGCTGCCAAATGGGGGTGGATTCTGGTCCTTGCAGTGTCCCAGAACTAAGGTTTATCCACCTTTCCTCACAACCCTGCCCCAAAGCTTCCCTCTAGGCCAGGCATGGGCAAACTTTGGCCCTCCAGGTGTTTTGGACTTCAACTCCCACCATTCCTAACAGCACTCCTTGGCAGAGAAAGCTAGAGACCTTGTAAAACCACAACTCCCATGATTCCATAGTTTAGGCCAGGCATGGGCAAACTTTGGCCCTCTGGGTGTTTTGGATGCGTCTGAGAGGAAAAAGGAAGGGCCTGAAGCTGTATGGAATGGTGGGAGTTGAAGTCCAAAACACCTGGAGGAAGGCCCAAGTTTGCCCATGCCTGCTCTATAGGAAAGGAATACCTTGGAAAGATGTTGTTATCCACTGCTAATACTCACACTTGTATTATTATTATTATTTATCATTATATTTTCTTTTTTTCCTTTATTTTTTATTAATTATTTGACACAATCTCATATATAATCAGAAAATATACATTCAGAAATAATTTATTTATATAATATCATTATATTTTCTGTTATCACTGTTTTTAATATGAATTTTTACTATTTCTTTAAGCTGATTGTTTTATTTTATCTCTTTATTGAGAATATTTCTAGTTCCTTAAATAAATAGCAGTATAAAATGGGTAATAATTCATAAATACATGCATACATATATTTATATAGCACAGTGTAGCTATATGAGGCCTGGGTAAACTTGGGCCCTCCTCCAGGTGTTTTGGACATCAACTCCCATCATTCCTAACAGCCTCAGGCCCCTTCCTCTTAAGCAGCTGAGGGGGAAAAGGAAGGGGCCTGAAGCTGTTAGGAATGGTGGGAGTTGAAGTCCAAAACATATTTGCCCATGCCTGGCCTAGGCAGAAATACCGTTCTCCTTTACTGTTTCCAATGCTGAATCCCCACAAAAGAGTATGAAAGGCCTGAAATGCAGATGAATGTAGCCTGACACCACTTTAACTGCCATGGCTCTAGGCCAGGCATGGGCAAACTTTGGCCCTCTGGGTGTTTTGGACTCCAATTCCTAATAGCCGGTAGTTCTTCACATTCCCTTCTTTGGTCCTGCCATCTTGTTCCCCTTGTTTTTCATACAATTGCAAAAATTGTATCATTCCCCCTCCCAGTTCAACGAGGCCCCATTTTGATAGCCCAGGCCAATCCCAAACAACTACAAGTATCCCCATCCTACTTGACCCATTTTCTTATACATCAGTTACCTGGCTGCCTACCTTGGGCATATCAACTCATTTCAGCCATCTCCCTCCCTGCACTTTTGCCCAGCTACACAAAAGCCTTTTCCAAAAAGAGGCTCCATGCTGCTATGCTTGTGTGCTAAATGGTAAGTGCACCATACATTTTCTGCAATGGCAGCCATGCTATTTGGAGCCTCTTAATTTCCATGGCTGTGTTGCTTTCCCCCTCCCCTCCTCGCACTCGGGATCAGCAGGAACTGTCAGCCAAACCCCCTTTCTTTTGTGAATCTAGCTAGTTCAAGCACAGTCCACATACTCTTAAGAGTTCTTATTTTCTTTCTAGCCCCCATTATATACAATCGCATTCACCTAGAAGAAAAGGGCAATGTGAGCTCTCTGCAGTGTGCCAGGAACTACATAATCCTAAATAATGCAGACATGCAACAAAAAAAACCCATTTTTAATACTGTAGTTGTTGTTTTTTGGTTGCTGATTTTAAAAAAAATGTTCATTGCTTTCATTCATTAAATTGTAAAAACATCAAATTGTGAAATAATTGCACACAACAGAGCAAATCTGAGGTCAACTTTTGGATGTAAAATTCCTTGAAAACTAGGACATGTTTTTAAAAGGGGCTTTATGACCCGCAAATAAGTCTTCCTTGGTATGCTAGGAAGACTTCGCCTTCCAAACCTTTATCTTTCCTCAGTCTCATATATGTTTGTCCCAACTCCTTTGACTCTCCTGTCAACTTCATGGCTTTGAGAGGGTTATCTTAGATAAGGAATACTCAGAAGTGGTTTTGCCAGTTCCTCCTCTGAAACATAGCACACATTCATTGGCAGTCTCCCATCCAGTTGCCAAAAGTGATAAAAATAACAAAAACACACAGACCAATGTTATATCTTCCTTTAGGAAGCTTTTCTTTGTAGTAAAATAATATGGTTGCACTATTTACGAAAATAGGTTTTCCATAACACAAATGCATAGTAGCTTTATACACAGCAGCCTTCATACTGGAGCTTTCTCACATAGGGGCTCCTCTCACATGCCTTAGGACAGTGTTTCTCAACCTGAGGGTCGCAATGGGGTGTTGGAGGGGTCGCCAAAGACCATCAGGATACACAGTATTTTCTTCTGGTCATGGGAGTTCTGTGTGGGAAGTCTGGCCCAATTCTATCGTTGGTGGGGTTCAGAATGCTCTCTGATTGTAGGTGAACAATAAATCCCAGCAATTACACCTCCCAAATGTCAAGGTCTATTTTCCACAAACTCCCAACAGTGTTCACATTTGGGCATATTGAGTATTTGTGCCAAGTTTAGTCCAGATCTCTCATTGTTTGAGTCCACAGTGCTTTCTGGAGATAGGTGAACTACAACTCTCAAACTCAAGGCCAATGCTTACCTAACCTTTCATTTTTTGCTGGTCATGGGCGTTCTGTGTGCCAAGTTTGGGTCAATTCCATCTCTGGTGGAGTTCAGAATGTTATTTGATTGTAGGTGAACTATAAATCCCAGCAACTACAACTTCCAAGGTCCAGAGAATGAAAATGCATCCTGCCTATCAGATATTTACATGACGATTAATAACAATAGCAAAACTCCAGTTACGAAGTAGCAACAAAAATAATTTTAGGGTTGGGGGTCATCACAACATGAGGAACTATATAAAGGGGTCGCAGCGTTAGGAAGGTTGAGAACCACTGCCTTAGGATGACACTAGCTTTGGCCTACTGATTCTAACATTTTTGATATCAAAAATACCTAGTTAATTTTGAATATTTCTGATATTCCTTTGTTATTATATATAAAGCTTCCTTTACCAGTGGTAGTAAGAGTTGTAGTCCAACATCATGAGGGGAAGGTGGCATCACATAATATCCATTTTATGATAACGGGGGGGGGGGGGGGGGGGGAGAGAGAGATAAAATTGTTTTTTGTATGGCCATGATGATATATGATGTAGGAAGCTCAATGTAAGTTGACAGAGCAGGAGTGGTCAACTTGTGGACTTCTGGGTGTGGTTGACCACAACCTCCACCTTCTTTGTTCTTAGGGAGTTGAGAATTTCAGGCCAACCTTTGGATGGTTCTACAGTACCCCATGTAATTTAGTATCTGGATGAGGTTTTTGAAGGTTTTTTCGTATCAGAAACAACTTGAGAAACTGTAAGTTGCTTCTGGTGTGAGAGAATTGGCTGTCTGCAGAGACGTTGCCTAGGTGACGCGCGGAGGTGTTACCATCCTGTTTGAGGCTTCTCTCATGCCCCTGCATGGGAAGCTGGAGCTGACAGATGGGAGCTCACCCCTTCAGGAGCCCCCGGTGGCACAGTAGGTTAAACTCCTGTGCCGGCAGGACTGAAGACCGACAGGTCGCAGGTTCGAATCAGCTCCAGCTCCTCATGCGGGGACATGAGAGAAGCCTCCCACAAGGATGATAAAAACATCAATTCATCCAGTCATCCCCTGGGCAATGTCCTTACAGACGGCCAATTCTCTCACACCAGAAGCGACTTGCAGTTTCTCAAGTCGCTCCTGACACGACAAAAAAAAAAAACACCCTTCAGGTCAGCAGTTCAGCCAGCACAAGGGTTTAATCCATTGAGCCAACATGGCTCCTTATTTGAAAGGGTGAGCTGTATCTATTCTGTCTCCCTCTTGCCCTTATGTTGCATTTTGGCCCACTTCATTCTTGTGTCATGCAATATTTCCACTGTGTAGTTTTCTTCTGAGGGCCAGCCTTATCTGGGTCATTTGATTCAACGTTCACTCTTTATTTGCTAGTGTTCCCTTGCAGAGAAAATCATTAGCTTCTTTAAGTGATCTCATACAATCAACAGAAAAACTATCTCTCCAATTGCATGATTGGTTGATGGGTAGAAGTCAGAAACTGAAGTGAAGGATTTCATTCGGTTGTGGCTACCTCAAGTTTGCAGTTTGTAGCCTCAGAATTCGTCAAGGTTTCAGACATTGCATGTCATGTCAGAGGAAGCTGGGTTCTATTTCCTCTATGGGGAGATGCACACATTTTAGTAATTGTGCTTTGCTTGACTTGCATCTGTTTTAAAGGGGAGGAGGGAAAGACATCTGTTTAATCACACTGAGGTCCTCCTGTGCCGTAACATTTTTTTTCTCCTTGAGCCCAGAGTTTAAACATATCCTCCTGTGTTTGAATTCCCCAGCGCATAACAATGAAAACAGTGAATAGTTCCCTCAAATTGTACTCCTACAGAAATGTATGCATTCATTCAAGCATACACCCACCAAATAATAGAGGCTAAGTTTCTTTCTGTTGCTGCATTTTAAATGTCGGCTAGATAGTACACTGAAGTCTATCTGATTGTTCATCTGTGTATATTAGTCTTGGCGCTTCCTTCTTGGTTTGCTGGCACAGAGAGTTGAAGGCCTCGTGAAGAGTTGTATCTTGATCTAGCAGCTGAGACTTCGCAAGGCTTTTTAATTAGCTGTCAAGTCCAAATCTCTGAGACAGCATTTGCATCTTTTTAAAAAGTCACCATATAATTGTTTATAATCTTGGTGAACTCTGATCTAATCATGTCAAAATGCAGGGCTAGGATCTATAAGCGTGGGAAGATGCACAATTTATTAGGAAACTTGAATTTTCCACAAGTTTATTTTACTCTCATTTTGTGACTTGGGAAAAATTAATAAAATCAGATTGATAAAAGGCAATTATTTGTTCTTCTTGATCTACAACCATTAACAATAACTTGGTTGAAACTCCAGCATCCAATATAGCCTCTGATGGCTACCCGTTAGTAGTTGACACATGGATCATTTTCAGTAATTAGTAAAGTGTAGTGTTATGTCCAGAATTCATATATGATTGCTAAAAAAGCTTTTTTCTCTAAATATACTGATGTTTTGGGGGCCCTGGTGGCACAGCGGGTTAAACTGCTGAGCTGCTGAACTTGCTGACTGAAAGGTTGGTGGTTCGAATCCCGGGAGCAGGGTGAGCTCCGTCTGTTAGCTCCAGCTTCTGCCAACCTAGCAGTTTGAAAAGATGCAAATGTGAGTATATCAATCGGTACCACTTTTATGGGAAGGTAACAGTGCTTCATGCAGGCCACATGACCTTGGAGGCGTCTACGGACAACACCCGCTCTTCAGCTTAGAAATGGAGATGAGCACCACCCCCAAGAGTCATAAAATCATAGAGTTGGAAAAGACCTTCTGGGCCATCAAGTCCAAGAGTCAGACATGGTTAGTCTTAATGTCAAGGGGAAACCTTTACCTCTTACTGATGTTTAGTAAAACTCTAAAAAATTAAAACCTGCACAATTTGAATTGTGTACATTCTTCTATAAAAGTAAGCATGCTTTGAGGAAGATGAATGTTGAATAGTTCCTTAGTGTTTTACTTTTAGCAGCTGTCGCACATTTACTGCCCTGATCACATCCTCCTGTTCATTCCAGCGAGGATGTGTCCCATAACGTTTTGTAGGGTGGATGATTGCTAGAAAGCTCTTCGCTTTCCATTAATTTCCTTGCAGACCTTTGTCGACTGCATATAATGTCTTGCTGTTTTCTAGAGAGACAGTACTGTCTTCCATCCTTAGTGTGAAATGCCACCATCTCTCTTTCTTGTAGAGGATGCATTCTTGGAAAGTCAGCAAAGGACTCTTGGAACTGATGTTCCCTTGCATAAATAGTTTGAATTAAGGTCATGTGCTTATTTGCTTACAAGGGGATATGCAGATATGGATTTTGCTTGTCATTTGTGACAAGGAAAATCCAGAGGACCTAGAGCAGTGGTTCTCCAGCTTCCTAATCCCATGACCCCTCAATACAGTTCCACATGTTGTGGTGACCCCCAAGCATAAAATTATTTTAGTTGCTACTTCATAACTGTAATTTTGCTACTGTTATGAATCGTAATGTAAATATTTGATTTTTAGGATGTATTTTCTTTCATTGGACCAAATTTGGCACAAATACCCGATACTCCCAAATTTGAAGACTGGTGGGTTGTGGGGGGGGGGGGTTGATTTTGGCATTTGGGGTTGTAGTTGCTGGGATTTAAAGTTAACCTGTAATCAAAGAACATTCTGAACCCCATCAACGATGGACTTGGCACACAGAATGCTCATGACTGGTGGGGTTGTGGGTGGGGGGGATTGACTTTGTCATTTCGGAGTTGTGGTTGTTGGGATTTATAGTTTGTCTGCAATCAAAGAGAATTTTGAACTCCTCCAACAATGGAATTGAACCAGATTTGGCACACAGTACTCCCATGACCAACGGAACATAGTGGCAGGGTTTGGTGGGCATTGACCTTGAGTTTGGGAGTTGTAGTTCATCTACATCCAGAGAGCACTGTGGACTCAAGCAATGATGGATCTGGACCAAACTTGGCACAAATGCTCAATATGCCCAAATATGAATGCTAGTGGTGTTTGAGGAAAATAGACCTTGACATTTGGGAGTTATAGTTGCTGGGATTTATAGTTCACCTACATTCAAAGAGCATTCTGACCCCCACCAATGATAGAATTGGGCCAAACTTCCCACCCAGAACCCCAATGTCTTGAAGGGAGTTGCTGGCACGAGCCTCCCTCCAGCCTCATGCTCTCCCTCACCCATAAATGTGCACCACGTTGCCATGTGCCAAGCATGCCTGCTCTCCCCTCCCCACTTGGTGTTTCAGAAACAAACCCCCTCCCCTTGGCTGAGAGGCCGACCAATCACAGCAGAGGAAGGCTTTTGGTTGAACAATTCACTGTCAGTTTCCAAAAAGGAAGAGAAGGACAGGTGGAGAGACCTTCAGCCTTCTCTGCCAAAGGGGTTCCTAAGACCATTGGAAATATATGTTTTCTGATGGTCTTTAGCGACCCCTCTGAAACCCCACGTGACCCCCCCCCCTTCCCCAAGGAGCTAGAGGATGAAAATAGGGTCAAACTAGACATCTTGCCTTCAGATGAAGCAACAAACATTGCATGTAAGAAAAAGTGGTCTTCTTTGAAGAATGGGGACAATAAAAAGTGGAGCAGTTGCCTGTATTCTTTCTGTTCCTTAAGTTGCTTTTTTGTAGTGCAAACATTTGCTATGATTTATTCTTTTACATATCAAACTGATGGAGGTGGTGGTAGAAGGATATTAATTTAGAGATCCGTGCAGCTCTGACAAAAGAGTACTGTTTTGTAAGATGTAGATCCCTAGAGGCTGGTTGTCTGACTGCCTGTTAAGGTAAAGAGGCAAGTAAGAGCCATCTGTTTTCAATGAGAAAAGATCCCTTGGATTCAGAGTCTTGTATGCCCATTTTACCCTTTCATTATCAAATTCCATCACCACAGCTTATGTTAATGCACTAGTTCAGAGCTGAGATTTTGTGTTCTTTATTGCAGGGGATCTACCCTGCTTAGTTAAGGGCCTCCACAAATGACTATATTTGCAACAAGTTTTTTGTTGCCCTGCCAGGGAAAGTATGTGAATTGCCTTGGAGGCATGTGAGGGTATTTAAATTTCAGGCTTAGTGGGTGGGAATGAGGGGATATAGAGAGATATACCGGGAATTGGAAACTAAACTCTTAAATGAAGTAGGTTTGCAGCTTCGTTTCTCTATGCAGGTTGTTACAGTCTGTCTTGCTTAGAGTATGTGCAGGCAGAGCTTGGGCAAGATCCTTCACGCTACAACTCCTATAATCTCTCACCGTCTAATGAGATTCTGGAAACAGTGGTTATATTTGTATATGGCTACCAAATCATGTCCCAAAGTAATTACAGTACCTGGGCAAAGTTTTGTTGACCTTATCTCAGTGTTTCTCAACCTGGGGGTCGGGACCCCTGGGGGGGGGAGGTCACAAGGAGCTGTCAGAGAGGTCACCAAAAACCATCAGAAAATACAGTATTTTTTTTGGTCATCGGGTTCTGTGTGGGAAGTTTGGCCCAATTCTATCGTGGGTGAGTTTCAGAATGCTCTTTGATTGTAGGTGAACTATAAATCCCAGCAACTACAACTCCCAAATGTCAAGGTCTATTTTCCCCAAACTCCACAATTGTTCGCATTTTGGCATATTGAGGATTTGTGCCAAGTTTGGGCCAGATCCATCATTGTTTGAGTCCACAGTCCTATCTGAATGTAGGTGAACTACAACTCCAAAACTCAAGGTCAATGCACACCAAACCCAGTATTTTCTGTTGGTCATGGGGTTCTGTGTGCCAAGTTTGGTTCACTTCCATCATTGGTGGAGTTCAGAATTCTCTTTGATTGTAGGTGAACTATAAATCTCACCAACCACAACTCCCCCCCCCCCCCCCCCCAACCCCACCAATATTCACATTTGGACGTATCGGGTATTAGTGACAAATTTTGTCCATTGATTGAAAATACATCTTGCATATCAGATACTTACATGATGATTCATAACAGTTGCAAAATTACAGTTATGAAGTAGCAACAAAAATAATTTTATGGTTGGGGGGTCACCACAACATGAGGAACTGTATTAAGGGTTCACGGCATTAGGAAGGCTGAGAAACACTGCTTATTACAGAGCAAGTATCAAGTACTTTCTGTGCTGAGATATGTAAAAGGCTCAGGTTGTGTGTTTGTTCCAGTATGGGCTGAAGGAGCTGTGCAGGAACAGGGAGGGGTGTGAGTAGTCCCCACAACTTCCGCTACTTACCAGCTGCTGTGCCTGTCTTGGATTGAGAAAGCCTGTGGTGTTAGAGAAAAAGCAGATCCGTGTGTAGAAATGGCGAGTTATGATTGAGCTCAACAGTCTTTCTCCATAGTGAATATGTTTGGGTTCTGCAGTTTGACCTTGCAGACATAGAGGAACTGAGGCATTTGACCCCTGGGTGAATTCTGCAGTTAGCTTTCCAAATCCGGATGGCCTCCAGATCTTTGATTGCTGTCTGGGTTGTGGTGATTGTTTCCCCAGAGTCTGGAAATGTTAATTTTGGGCCATGGGTTCCAGAATCCCTTCCTACTCACCGTGCTAGTTTGGAGATTCTGGGCATCATAGTTCATGCTTTGAGTTCTCTTCCTTTTCCTCATTGATGATTAATGATCATGAACATGTGGAGGGATAAGGATGGAAAAGAGGAAGAGGAAATCCCAGATGAATTTTAGAAACTGTTGGCAACAGGTCTTCACTCTCATAGGATAACTGGGAGGTCCCTCTTACATAGGCAGAGGAAAGGTAAAGGTTTTCCCCTGACATTAAGTCTAGTTGTGTCCAACTCTGGGGGTTAGTGCTCATCTCAATTTCTAAGCCGAAGAGTAGCATTGTCCATAGACACCTCCAAGGTCATGTGGCCTGCATGAAGCGCCGTTACCTTCCCGCCGGAGCTGTACCTATTGATCTACTCACATTTGCATGTTTTCAAACTGCTAGCTTGGCAGAAGCTGGGGCTGACAGCGGAAACTCACGCAGCTCCCCGGAATCGAACCTGCGACCTTTCGGTCAACAAGTTTAGCAGCTCCGTGGTTTAACCCACTGCGCCACTGGGGTTAAGAACCAGCTTTCAAATTGGTTCTCCCAAAAGATAAGGGCCTGCCCTAATTTGATAATGTTTCTAGCCATAGGAAACCGTTATATTGCAAAAGGTAAAATGCATGAAGGATACGAGGAGTGAAGTGAGTAACTTGTTAGTAACTTCAGTCCCAACTCTTTTTTTTTTGTCAAAAAACCAAAAATATATTTGGATGATGATCATGATTTAAATTATGTAAGTCCAATTGCTCAACATCTTCCAATTCTGTTCTTCGTTTATTAAATCAGTTTTGCTTTCCAACTTGTCCATTTCTTGCTACCCTGATTTTTGGAATAGTTATTACTACTCTAGACCAGAGCTTTCAAAATGGTGTGTCGCAAGATGTTAGCATGTTGGCTACAGTGTGTAGGTGTGTCGTGCGAACATGATGAGAAAGGACAAAAATCTTGGTATTGTATGTTACTATCTTACAGATCATACATTCTGAAAAATTACGAGAGTGGGTCAAAAAGTTTTGCCTCCTGTGTCATACAATCGTTATGAATGAACATATAACTGCAGAAGTTGCTACAGATCATAGCCTGAACTGTCCTCTACTCAAACAACCATTCAACATTGTCATCATCAATTTGTACACATTTGTGCCATCCTTTAACCCAGGCATCAAAACCATTTTGGAAAAATTCAGGGTTTTACTTCATGACCCATGATTCGAGTCATTGAATCTGAAACCACGTAGGTTCTTCACCCAACGACACACATTGCTGATGTTGATTACAGCATCCCTATAAACAAGCAATGATGGATTTCCTTAAGTGCACAACCTTCTTTTGCCAGAAATTCAATGACAACTCTTTCTTTTTGCTTCATATTCATGGCTATACAGTCAATGGGAAAAAGAAAAGACTATATCAGTAGTGTAAGGTTACCTCTGTCATATCATTCATAGATAGTCCAGTAGCTGTGAAAGAAATCAAAGTTAGAGCGATGGAGGCATGACTTTTTGACCCACTCTCGTATATATGAAATATTTTCATGAGATATGCTGCGTCCCCATACTTTTCATTATTGCCATTTATGTATGTGTTCTTATCTCTTATAAGGGACTAGCCGTCCCCTGCCACGTGTTGCTGTGGCCCAGTCTGTTGATCTGGAAAATAAAGTAACGAGAAAGTGCTGGTTTCTAATATATGTAATTTCTTTATGTTTGTCGGTAAACAGTATTTCTTGCTGTTTCTTTGTCAGTATTGATGTGGAGAGTGTCTGGTTTGCCACCCTGGAACACGCAACATATCATTATCCTTCTTTAAGGATTCCTTTCAAATCTATGATACTATATCTGCGTGTGTGTGAATAATATCTATCTATCTATCTATCTATATGGCTGGATGGCTCTTTGTCAGGAGGACTCTGATTACGTTTTCTTGCCCTGATGAAGGAAGTTGGACTGGATGGCCTTAAGTATTTTCTGTTAGTCATGGGGGGTTCTGTGTGGGAAGTTTGCCCCGATTCTGCTGCTCGTGGGGTTCAGAATGCTCTTTGATTGTAGATGAACTGTGAATCACAGTGACTACAACTCCCAAATGTCAAGGTATATTTCCTCCAAACTCCATCTGTGTTCATATTTGGGCGTATTGAGTGCTTGTGCCAGGTTTGGTCCAGATCCATCTTTGAGTCCACAGTGCTCTCTGGATGTAGGTTAACTACAACTCCCAAACTCAAGTTCAATGCCCACCAAACCCTTCCAATATTTTCTGTCGGTCATGGGAGTTCTGTGTGCCGAGTTTGGTTCAATTCCATCGTTGATGGATTTCAGAATGCTCTTTGATTGTAGGTGAACTATAAATCCCAGCAACTACAACTCCAAAATGACAAAATCATAATTTTTGGAGTTATGGTCACTCCTTGTGTTGTGAGACGTTTTGTTGCCAAATTTGGTGTCATTTCGTTCATTGGTTCTTTTGTTTTTAAGGTACTCGTTATGCACAGAGCATTTATATATATATATATATATAGAGAGAGAGAGAGAGAGAGAGAGAGAGAGAGTTTTAATCTCCGCTTCGCTAATAAAATAGTGTTATTGTGTTGTGAATTAATGCATATGTCACCAACATAAATGTTTGGAAAGCTCTGTTCCAGACCCTTCATTCCCTTCTTCTCAGGTGGAAAGTATGCTTTTAAAACTCCTGTTTTAATTCTGGAGCTCTGCAGCCGAGAATCTCATTGCATTTTTTTAATCATATGAGAAAATACAATTTTCCATATCCCTTTTCTGCCCACAGCTCACACTCCTTTTCTCCCCAAAGACATACACACTGCTCTCATCTATAAATAGTAGAAAAGCCTGCCTTATAAAACACTCGGGATAAAAATGGTCTCAAAAGCTTTCATGAAAGACTTTCCCATCTTTGGTGCCCTTCCTTCACTTCGCTTTCCAGCAAGCAGCCCTGCCTTCCCTGTGGTGATGCTGGCCCTTCCGATAGTCTGAAAGCAGAAAGATAGGCATTCACCAGCTGCCTATCACCAGATGATAAATGCATCTTGTCAGCTGCCAACTCCCACCTCAAGCCTACCATAAAATTGGTGAAATGCTATGTTATGGCCAGATCATAAAGAAATTACCTGTACTCTAATATTTGACACAATTCTGGCCAATTGCCACTCGGTCATAAATACTGCTATTCTGCCCATCTTGCCTAGATGTGCAGTGTTTGTTCAATTAACCTTCCAGGAGTGTTATGTTCAGAACTCCATGGCTGTTCCTCTCTCTCCGCAGTTGGAATTTTTATGGCTGCGAATTGAAGGCACTCTATGAAAACAAGAGGCCAGATGGCAGCCTGTATATTTGTGTCTGCATGGCATTAGTGTAGATGAAGATGAATTACATACACACTTTTATTTTCAGCCTGTGTACTTACAGTAGTTTGCATCTCTGGTGTCAATGTTCTAAAAACAGAACTCTAGGCAGGTAGAGGGGTTTCTCTTCACCATACATTCCATAAACAGCAACAGAGAACAAATCTAGCCAAATGCTATTATGGTGGTGTATGGGACAGTTCTGAGTTCTGACTCTTAATTTGAAGAGCAAATGAGATGGAGCATCCAGACTAAAGTGATGGCCATCAGTCCACGTGTTCATTTGTCACCTGTCTATCTGTTTATCCATTATATATCTGTGCATCTGAAAACCCAGCATGGTGTAGTGGTTTGACACTGGAAGACCAGGGTTTTACCCCCTGTTCAGCTATGGAAGCTCAGTAGGTAATCATAGGCAAGTCACACTTTCTCAACCTCAGAGAAAGACAAGGGCAAGCTCTGTGATATAGTCGCTGTCAATAAGAAATTACTTGAAGAGACATATAATAATTATTATTATAATAATAATGATAATAATGTACTTTATTTATTTACTTTATTTATTTACTTCATTTATATGCCGCTATTTTCAGCCCTCGGGCGACTCAAAGCGGTTAACAATAGCAAAAATTCAATGCTTAACATCATAAAAACAATTAAAAATGATTAAAATAATAACGTAATAAACAGTTAAACATCAATATAACATCTCATTAGTGTCTCAAGTAAAATCAAGATCCAATCTCATCATTCGTTGTTCCATATTCCTATGCTCATTACACTGCTTATTCAAATGCCTGCTCGAACAACCAGGTCTTCACTTTCCTCCGAAATGCCAATAGGGAGGAGGCCGATCTAATTTCGGTAGGAAGAGCATTCCACAGCCGAGGGACCACCACTGAGAAGGCCCTGTCTCTCGTCCCCGCCACACGTACCTGTGATGCAGGCGGGACCGAGAGCAGGGCTTTCCCAGATGATCTTAATGTCCTAACTGGTTCATAGGAGGAGATGCGTTTGGACAGATAAGTTGGGCCAGAACCATTTAGGGCTTTATAGGCCAGTGCCAGCACTTTGAATTGTGCACGGTAGCAGACTGGTAGCCAGTGGAGCTGGCGCAACAAAGGAGTTGTATGCTCCCTGAGTGCCGCTCTTGTTAGAATCCTGGCTGCTGAACGTTGAACCATTTGAAGCTTCCGAGCAGTCTTCAAAGGCAACCCCATGTAGGGAGCGTTGCAGTAGTCTATACGGGATGTAACCAGAGTGTGAACTACCGTGGCCAAGTCAGACTTCCCACTTTCTCCCCGAGAGGACTCAGGGTGGATTACAGAATACATATATGGCAAACATTCAATGGCGTTAACCTTTGTTTTTAACTTCTCTGATATGAAGTTTTATCTTGGCATTTTAATGATGATACTTTTAAGTACTTCTAACTTAATCAAGTTCTAATGTATGTTAGTTCACTATTACAGAAGTCTTAGGATATGATTAGTGTCTATTTGTGTACTTTTTCGTTTTGTCTTTACTGTTGATATGGTGAGTGGACTAATCAATAAACTTTGTTGCGATTCAATGCCATTGCACAATTAGCAAAGACAGACAATACATAGATAGAGGCATGGCTTTCCTCTTTTTCATGTCTGGCATCTGAAGGCTGTGCTTGACTCGGTCATGAGGAGGTGCTGTTACATTTTTCTACGCTGAGGAGCCTATTGTCCACAAATGCCTTCCTTATCAAATTTGTCTTCAGGGCGCCTTTTATCTACCCGCCAAAGCAGTACCTATTTATCTACTCATATTGTTGTTTTCGAACTGCTAGGTAAGCAGGAAGCTAAGGCTGATGGTGGGAGCTCACCCCATCCACGGCTTGAACTGCCAACCTTCATGTTGGCAAGATTTTCTGTAGCAGTCGATTTAACCTGCTGTGCTAACTGCGGCCCAACAACATTTGCTTGTCTATAAATAAAATTGTTTAAAACTCGTTGCTGAGCACTTAGTCACAGACTGACCTGCCGCAGGGCTAAACAATGCTCACAAACATTGCAATTGTACACTTTTGCTTCTATCAGTTGGCTTGGGCGTACAGATATATACGTGCAAGCCATTCTCAGGCTTACATATAAGTTGTTTTTGTTTATATAAAAGCCTGACAGCATTTCTCTTCTCTTTCTTCTACCCATGGTTGGATACATTGACCAGGGGAGTTGAAGTACTGAGGGCAAGGTATGCTTAACTTTCTCTCTGCAACTGCTAGGATTCTTATTCTACAGCTGCTTTGAAATGTTTCTGGGCCTCTCCTGCTCCACACTATGGAACTTCTGGGGGGAAAACAGTTTGGAGAGCAGCAAGTGGAGAAACAGCTAGGAAAACAGCTCTCTTTTCCCACAGCTCCCACCCACCCAACTCAAAATACTAAGCTTCCATAACTTGGCTCTCTGTAGAACTTGTAGTTCTACTTTCATTCATTTTAGATAAGGAAGCTAGGTTATCATTAGGTATATTTAAAGAAGAAAAAAGGTGAGCAGAGGATGCTAAGCAATCCTTTGCTTTTTGCTGAGACATTTGAGTCTGAGTAGGCAAATTGGGTACACAGCAAAAAACCAAAAACCCTGAAATAGCTGTAATGAAGGCTATAATCTCAATCATGATCTTGTTTTTCACCAAGTTGGAAAATGTAGGCCTTGTCTTCATCTCAGTTGCAAAAATGGCTCCATGAGCCATTCATTAATTTCCCTCAGTTCTCTAAACTGGAAAAAAATCTGTCAACTTATTTCCTGCATCTTGCATCCAAGTCATTTATTTCTTCTTGGAGTACCCTCCAGTGTACTGGGGTAAAAACCAAGTCGTCTTGTCTGGCACGATCATTGCACAGATGGCTTAAAACCTGG
The DNA here is from genome assembly GCF_037176765.1 of Anolis sagrei. NCBI lineage: Eukaryota > Metazoa > Chordata > Lepidosauria > Squamata > Anolidae > Anolis > Anolis sagrei. The sequence goes on from NC_090026.1 coordinate 31,708,387, forward strand.
CTTACGGACAGTTTTAAAATACAGAGTTGAGATCCTGATCGGCTATTCGTGCCAGAAGAGTGGAGAGCTTAGCTGTTCCATAAAGAAAATAATTCTGTCAGATTTGGTGGGTGAACAGTTTTTGTTGCATATACTGGTTCTTTTAGCTAGTTAGCTCCAACTGCCTCAGCCCTTCAGCAAAGGAGGTATTGCAGGTGGTATTGTTGTATGCCTTCTTTCAGGGACCTCAGCATTTGGGGACTGAAGTAGGAAATCTGTTCCTACCACCCAAAGTTTGGATTACAACTCTCAGAATCCCTAACTCTTGTCTATGTTGACTGCAGCATTTGGGGACTAATAGTCTATACAGTAAAGTCTCGCTTATCCAACATAAACGGGCCAGCAGAATGTTGGATAAGCAAAAATGTTGGATAAGGAGGGATTGAGGAAAAGCTTATTAAACGTCAAATTACGTTATGATTTTACAAATTAGGCACCAAAACATCATGTTTTACAATAAATCGACAGAAAAAAAGCAGTTCAATATGCAGTAATATTATGTAGTAATTACTGTATTTATGAATTTAGCACCAAAACATCACAATGTATTGGAACAGCTGTGGATCCAGGTGGGAGGCAGACTGCGTTGGATAATATAGAACATCAGATGAGTGAAGGTTCGATAAGTGAGACTCCACTGTATATGCAAAGCATCAGCTCCTTTACACCTGTTCAATGAAAAAAATAGCAAGTTCTGTGGAAACAAAGATTCTAGTACTCAGATTTCTACTTTGTGATTCAGAAAATGGATGTGCTTCTTTAGGAGGGTACTTGGCACATGCTCAGGATAAACTTCTCATGTTGCTCGAAATGGATTACCAGGCTTAGCCCTGTCTATTTCCATTCTTAAATTTGATGCTTTAACTTATGGGTACTACAGTTCATTACTTTCATATACTACCATTTTTCTGAAGCACTCAAGGCTGTTTGTGATCTAACACAGTGTCTTATTATCTCAGAGACATACACAATTAAAATGAGGTTGAGGTGTTAACAGCCTCCCAGCTCTGGTAGACTATTTGTGGAATATTTTTTCCGCAATGTACTACTTGTCGTCAGTGCTGACATTTATGCCCAATTTTCACACCAAATTAAGGCACATCTATTTGCCCAAGCTTTTGGGTTTTAGTAATATGCCTTGTTTCTGACTTAACTTTGTTTATTTGATGATGGCTTTGGGTTGGTGGCTTTTATTTTAAACTGATATTAAACTATGTTTTTTAAAGTCAATTGAAGCCAAATAATGAGTATGAACTGACCACCAGATTTTTGCCCAAAAAGATATTCTTTACTGCGGGTTCCATCCTTTTCAACCACAGTTTGGCTTCACTTATAACAAATAATAACAACATTTTACTTCTAACCCACGCCTCTCTCTCCGAAGGGACTCAGTTGACTTTTTAACCAGTGCACCAGTAAAAATTATCTAGTTTTGCTTGTGTGAAGACTGTCCTGTTTCTTTGTGTTCACGAACCAGTATTTTTCCACCCAAAGCTTATGGATTACAACCTTTGAGCTTTTAGAAATGGCAACTTATCCTTCATCCTAGGATGTGTTGCCAGATATAACTGCATAGTTATCTATTCATCGTATTAGTGAATTGTTCATTCCCAAGTCACTATCTTTGGAATTTGTTTATTTCATGTCAAAAGCATTGCATAAAATAAGTTTAAAATGGATAAAATAAAGGAATCACAACTAGCTTAAATCGTTTTAGACCAAAAACGGGCAACCGCGACTGCATTATCTGTAGCTTTAAACAGTTCTTTCTCTGTGCATGAGGCAGGGCATTGTGGGCAAGCATTTAGATGCAGAGTTGTTTGTTCTGCTCCACAGTCACACAAGGTAGAGGATTCTTCTAAATCAGTGGTTCTCAACCTGTGGGTTCCTAGATGTCTTGGCCTATAACTCCCAGAAATCCCTGTCAGTTTACCATCTGTTCAGATTTCTAGGAGTTGAAAGCCAAAAATCTGGGGACCCACAGCTTGAGAACCACTGTTCTAGGTAGTGCCATTTTGCCATGTTGCCTTTTGATCTGCCAACTCACTTCTAAATCTGTTCAGGGACTTCCAAGTTGCTCATTATTGGTTTGCCCCTGGAGGAAGACCCTCTTAGGGGGCCAACCAGTTGGAATTGCCTGATTTTGCTGCCCACAGGGATATTCTTGCTGTTTTTGGAGGAACATTAGGTGGAGTGGTGGTTCTCATGAAGCTTTTCCTTGATTTAAGTCTACTGGGAGGAGGCTGGTAGCCATCTTTGGAATGAGTCTAACCGAAGGCTCTATGGCCACAGTATCTGGCCTAACCTTCAGAGTTTTTTGGGGGGTTGGGCTAATTTTCCCTTCTTCTACTTTTTTGATACTGCATAGCCTAAAAAAATCGGGAGAACTTGAAAGTATACCTGCTTTAGTTAGAGTTTGATTGATCTTAATATAGGCATCACATGTGCATTTAATTTTTTTCTTGATTGTATCTTGACCTGAGTTTGTTTTAGAAATATATTTGAGAAATAAACTCTTTCCCAATGTTGTTTAATGAAACATCTTAATGGAATTGCAGGCGACTGGCTCCTTCTCTTAGAACAAATGGCAGTTGATCTGACACTTGAGGCTGAGCTGTCTCGCTTTTCCTGCTGACTTAACCGGGTGGAGTGGCTTTGGATGGAGACAGTTCTTCAGAGGAAAAAGTCAAATAGCATCTGGTCCCAGCCAGGTCAATGGAAGGAGTTTCACTGTTCAGTGAGGTAGCCATATGTGCTTGTTCTGGGATACAGCCTGATCCTGCTGAGAAAAAGATAAATCATCCTTGCTTCATTTGCTGCCCAGTTTAGGATTACCCGTTTGAACTTCTCTATTCCAAGGAGGGTTACCTTTATGTGTTTTTTATTCAACCCGTTCTGCTGAATTTTATATTCCTAGTAGTAGAAAATTGAATCTCTGATGTAGTAGCCATCACCATAGTCCCTTAGCATCAACCAACAGTGCCTTTGGGGCCTTCAGGTTTCTGACTCCATTCCAGTGATTCTGTTACAGAGCAACCAAATTGTCAACATATCCCTGCAGGGTAATAAGCTGGTGGAAAGTAGGTTATGGAAAACAGTAAAGAGTTGAGACTAGGACTGACCAATAACTGGCAGCTGTTTCCCTTCTCACCGGGGCGAATAAGAATTTCTTCCACTCCCTCAAAGTTTATAGAACTTTGAGGCGATATTTCACTTTTCAGGAACTTGCTGTTAATTTTGAGTTGACTCATCCATCTAGAGCCAGGGCTTTTCGTTGAAGCATCTCTGCCAAATAGTTTCCTTGCTGCCTAGGTGCTGCGCACACCCACCCAAGTGCTCTGCAAGGAAAACCCTTTGTTTTCTAAAGTGCCAGGCAGGTTGGCTGTTTCTTCGGGGGATGGAGGGGTGTGTGGAGTAGGTTGGGATGATCTTTGATAAATGGAGCACACTGGGCGTATTCTTGGCAGAATGAAAAATGTTTGGATGCTGAAAGACAAAATTCCACTCTGCATCAGTGTGGGTGGACATAGCTGCATGGAACTGGTGGAGTAGAGCTTTTATGTTGTGAACAAATGTTGGCTCTTCTCCTGCAAAGAGGCTTTAGAAAGGGAATAAAAGACAAAATAGTTGGTCTTTGGGATGAGCTGGATTTTTCACAATTGCATAGGCAGACAACCATTGGGTTCCCAGGTGTTATGGGCTACAAATCCCATAAGCCCCAGTCATTAGCCATCTGGAATTACATTAAAAATGCAAGTAGATACCTCCAGGTTAGGGTAGATTGGCCTAGAGCAGTGAAGGGTAAAGATCTCTCCACCTGTTCTTCTCTTTCTTTTTGTAAACAGAAGCAAATCCTCCACCAAAAGCCACCCTCCACTGTGATTGGCTGGCCTCTAGGCCAAGGAGAGGGCTCTTTCAAGACTCAAAGCAGGGAGGTGACAGCAGGCATGCTCAGCGTTTGGCAGCATGGTGTGCATGTGCGGGCGAGGGAGAGCGTGCGAGGCTGGAGGGAGGCTCTTCAAGGCATGGGGGTTCTGTGTGGGAAGTTTGGCCCAATTCCATCGTTGGTGGGGTTCCAAATGCTCTTTGATTGTAGGTGAACTATAAATCCCAGCAACTACAATTTCCAAATGTCAAGGTCTGTTTCCCCAAATTCCACCAGTGTTCACATTTGGGCATATTGAGTATTTGTGCTAAGTTTGGTCCAGATCCATTATTGTTTGAGTCCACAGTGCTCTGTGAATGTAGGTGAACTACAACTTCAAAACTCAAGGTTAATGTTCACCAAACCCTTTCAGTATTTTCTGTTGGTCATGGGAGTTCTGTGTGGGAAATTTGGTTCCATTCCATCGTTGGTGGAGTTCAGAATGCTCCTTGATTGTAGGTGAACTATAAATCCCAGCAACTACAACTCCCAAATGATAAAATCTGCGCCCCAACCTCAACAATATTCAAATTCAGGTGTATTGGGTATTTGTGCCAAATTTAGTTCAGTGAATGAAAATGCATTGTGTATATTGTATATTTTACATTACCATTCATAACAGTAGCAAAATTACAGTTGTGAAGTAGTAATAATTAGAGTTATGAAGTATGGTTGGGGATCCCCACAACATGAGGAACTGTATTAAGGGGTCGTGGCATTGGGAAAGTTGAGAACCACTGGCCTAGAGTTAAGGACAAACCACAGTCTTCCTGGAATTTGTAGCGTCTGAGCCCACTGCCATTTTTCCCTTCAGCCTTTTCAGGGTAAATTTAGGATTATATCTACTTTTGCTCTGAGTATCAGATACAGAGTTTTCAATTTTCTGATAATTATCATACCCAGTTCAAATAGGCAAAATGTTACCAAGTCATTAATGCTTGTGAGGTCTTTGCCTACCACCAGGTTGTTGAGTTTCCTTGTGTATTTGTGAATGTGTCTTCGTAACTGATCAGAATGCTTGCTCTGTCTTGGGATTTTCAATTGCTGGCTGCAAACTCCATTGTGTCAAGCTGCAGGTTCATAGAAGTTAATAAGGAAGAAGACCCTTTATCCTTCAGAGACTGTTGATCCCAGAATGCAATTCAGAAACCGTTTTTGAGTGCTATTAATCCTCAGCTGTATGATCATAATTTAACATTTTATCTGACAAATACATAGACCTCGACCTGTTTGGTCCTTAAACCTACGAGACCTAGTGGCATACAATATGAAACTACCATAGAAGAACCATCTGGCATTTGCTGTATTTCACTTGGTGACAACTTCCTTAGGTTTCTAATTGTAGCTGACTTTGGGTTAGGGCTCCTGGTTGTCTTAATATAGTTTACTGAAACTAATAGTTCTCGTGACCCATTGTCTAACTTGTGGTTTCTGTAAGATTTGCACCTTTATGTTGTTGTGATGACTATTTTTTTTAAAATGCAACACTTTATAAGTGCCAACCCACAATTGCATAAAACAATGGGGGAGAAAAACCCTCACAACCCACAGGAATAGTCTTGTCAGATCATTGAGTACTGCAATATCTACCAAGATGTTTTCTCTACAGCTTCTGAACTACCTCCAAGTGCAAGAGAGTGTCTGGATTTGTAAAAACAGATGTTTCCAGACTGTAATATTACATGCCTGGGGTGGGGCTGCGTGTTATAAACATGCAAGAGCTTGAACATATTTGTGTCCTAAATGTGAACCACTCCTGGTGCCAACCTTAGTATACATGCTAAAAGTATTCATGATATATTCACAAAATGTGGATCAAGGTAAGTTTGTGCAAAAGTTGTATACTTACACCCTGACTATCACTATTTGTAGGAGAGTCCCCCACTCTGAAATTGGCACACCCATATTTTAATGCAGTGAGAACCCAAGGAAACTATTCATTCTTGGCATGAGTTTAGAGAAGCAGCACCAAGTTAAATACCTGCTTGTGTTGACAGTGTAAACAGTGAAGAAATGAATGTGGGAATTCATCAGTGCTCCAGCTGTACCAAGAATGTCCAGCTGTTCTTAACAGTATTTTCCATCACTTCCATTTAGGATGACCAGTTGTGAGAACTAATGGGAGCAGTTGTTCCATAACTGCATGGAGGTCCACAGATTGCTTATCACGACTCTACACTGCATCAATAGGAGCATAGTATCTAGATCAGGCATCCTCAAATTGTGGCCCTCCAGCTGTTTGGGCCTTCAACTCCCAGAATTCCTGACAATTGAACAAGCTCGTTAGGGCTTCTGGGAGTTGGAGGCCCCCAAACAGCTAGAGGGCCGCAGTTTGAGGATGCCTGATCTAGATTGAGGGAAGTTATGGTGCCTCTCTATTCTGCTTTGGTCAGACCTCGCATGGAATACTGTGTCCAGTTCTGGGCACCACAATTCAGGAAGGATATTGATAAGCTGGAATGTGTTGGAGACAAAGCTGTATCAGGAATGACTGGGGGAACTGGGTATATTTAGCTTGGAGAAAAGAAGGCTGAGAAGGGACATGACAGCCATATTTAAATAGTTGAAATGATGTCACATTGGGAAGGGGGCAACCTTGTTTTCTGCTGCTCTGGAGACTAGGACACGGAGCAATGGATTCAAATTGCAGGAAAACAAAAAAGATTCCAGCTAAACATTAGGAAAGACCTCCTGATAGTTAGAACTGTTCAATAATGGAATATGCTGCCTTGGAGTGTGGTGGAGTCTCCTCTGAAAGTTTTGAACCAGAGGCTGGACGGCCATCTGTTGAGGATGCTTTGATTGTGCTTTTCCTGCTTTGCAGAATGGGGTTGGAATGGATGGACCTTGTGGTCTCTTTCAGCCTCATGATTTGGTGATGAAAACACTGAGAGATAATATATTGAGTATTTAGAACAGTGGTTCTCAATCTTTCTAATGCAATGAACCCTTAATACAGTTCCTCGTGGAAAAAAATGTTGTGGTGACCCGCAACTGTAAAATTATTTTCATTGCTACCTCATAACTGTAATTTTGCTACTGTTATAAAACATAATCTAAATATCTGATATGAAGGATCTATTTTCATTAACTGGACCACATTTGGCACAAATACCCAATACACTGGAATTTGAATAAAGGTGGGGTGTGGGGGGTTGATTTTGTCATTTGGGATATGTAGTTACTGGGATTTATAGTTCAACTACAATAAAAGATGCTTTTGAACTGTGGTGCTGGAGGAAAGTTCTGAGAGTGCCTTGGACTGCGAGAAGATCCAACCAGTCCATACTCCAGGAAATAAAGCCTGACTGCTCACTGGAGGGAAGGATAGTAGAGGCCAAGACGAAGTACTTTGGCCACATCATGAGAAGAAAGGAAAACTTAGAGAAGACAGTTATGCTGGGGAAAATGGAAGGAAAAAGGAAAAGGGGCCAACCAAGGGCAAGATGGATGGGATCCTTGAAGTGACTGGACTGACCTTGAAGGAGCTGGGGGTGGTGACGGCCGACAGGGAGCTCTGACGTGGGCTAGTCCATGAGGTCATGAAGAGTCTGAAACAACTGAACGAACGAACAACAAAACAATAAAAAAGCATTCTGAACTCCACCAACAATGGAATTGTACTAAACTTCCCACACAGAACTTCCATGACCGACAGAAAATACTGGAAAGGTTTGGTGGGCATTGACCTTGAGTTTTGGAGTTGTAGTTCACCTGCATTCAGAGAGCACTGTGGACTCAAACAATGATGGATCTGGACCAAACTTGGCATGAATACTCAATATGCCCAGTGAACACTGGTGGAGTTTGGGGGAAATAGACCTTGATATTTGGGAGTTGTAGTTGCTGGGATTTTATAGTTCACCTACACCGATGATAGAATTGGGCCAGACTTCCCACGCAAAACCATCTTGACCAATAGATGGTCTTTAGTGACTCCTGACACCCCCTCACGACCCCCCCCCCCGAGGTCCCGACCCCCAGGTTGAGAAATGCTTATTTAGATGGAGAAAGGGTACATCATCGCCCATCCTTTCCTTATGACTTCCCTATCAAAATGTCTATGCTTCCTTCTTGGGTCTGGAAGTTAAAAAGGAGCAGCCCACGCAGGGGGAGGAGGAGGAGGAGATGTGAGACAGCTGCCAAACTGGTGGGCTGAGATAGCAAGGTTTCTATTATCTCAGAGCGGTTCCATCTTGACCTCCCAGCCAGTCCAGATGGAGGATGCTTAGAGAGCGAACAGAGCTTGGGCCGATCCCAGGACACACAGCCAGGTGGAGCTGGGTCGGTCCCAACCCTAATGGTCTCAGCTGATAATTGAGCTGCACTGTAAACAGGACGCTCCACCCTGCCTCTGCTTTTCCCACAGGCCATCTTTGTCTTGCAGCAAGCATTGTTTTGCTGCCTTGGGTGTATTTTTAGCTGCCTCGGTTTGACATGAGCAGAAAAGCACTTCAGTGTAGCTGTGGGGCTGCAGTGTTTTCAGCTCTGCTAACACTGTGCAGCTGCTGGTTCTTTCCCACATGACTTCAGCAGAGGCAGTGAATTATAGGAACCAGGGTTTGCTTTGTCAGTCCCCGGCTAGGATTGTGGGTCTGTGCGGCTTGTGCAGGTGGTCTTGCCCAGAGAATAGCCGGATCTCTCTGGTTAAAGGCCAGAGCCTTGGAAACAGAACTTTCCAAGTGGGTTTAAGCCCAGGCACCTCTTTGGAAACACTACAAGCTGCATATTCCTCAAATAGACCCTCTTCCACAATCAGCAACCAGTCAAGAGAAGCCTTAAATAGCTGCTGAACTGCTGTGAGTCAGGAGCTCTGACTTGGGAGCTGCCAGCATCTCCTCCTTGGCAGCACACCAGGAGGTCCCGGCTTTATGAGCACATATTAATTTACATTTAAATAAAAAACAAACAATCCCCAGCCTTGGGCTGCATTTGGCATTTTTCTCTCTCTACTTAAGTGCAATGGCCTGGAGCATCGTGGGTGAGAATGATCTAGGGGAGAAATCTTTGCTTCAGAGCTTTCCTGCTTGGTAGTGGGTTTTGTGACTCCCACTTTTGTCAGTATCAGTCCCTGCCCCACAGTATTTGGGTTATGTTGATCCATGTTACCGGGGCAGAAAAAATGGTGAAAGGTTTAAATAATAATAATAATAATAATAATAATAATAATAATAATAGTCTGGTGTAGAAGGGGCCTCACAGTAACTAATGGGCTACTTCTTAATTCTTAGGTATGATGTACCATTTATTAGTAATCTTGAATCATAGAGCTGGAAGAGACCCCATAGCCATCCAATCTAACCTCATGTGATTCATGAAAAATGATCAAAGCACCATTACCTTCCCTCTGGAACGGTACCTATTGATCTACTCACATTTGCATGTTTTCGAACTGCTAGGTTAGCATCTGCTAATAAATGCTTCATTTTTTAAAATTGTGTCAGAAGCAACTTGAGAAACTGCTAGTAGTTTCTGGTGTGAGAGAATTGGCCATCTGCAAGGACATTGCCCAGGGGACCCCCAGATGTTTTACCATCCTGTGGGAGGTATCTCTCATGTCCCCGCATGAGAAGCTAGAACTGACAGATGAGAGCTCATCCGGTCTCACGGATTTGAATCGCTGACCTTGAGGTCAGCAGTTCAGCTGGCACAAGGTTTTAACCCATTATGCCACCGCAGCTCCTATAAGTGCTTAATAAGAAATGCCAACTTATCAAAAAATATGAATATGATATTGTGTTCTCATATAAGACATGTAGTTAGTATTCTTCCTGCAAGGTGTTTGGCTTGTTGTCATTAAATAGGGAAGTGGATTAAGTTTGTATTCTGCTGGCAAGCTATAGAGTTTTGAAGAGCTAAGTGAAAAAACTGGAAGGCCCAAGAAATGTCAGGGAATGACTGTAATAGAGCTTATAGCGACATTCCTTGCAATCTTGTAGTTGCTCCGTGGTTTTGGGGGGAATGAGTGTCATGGGATGAATAGCTGTTGAAGTTTATTTTCAATATCTTCACTTTCAAAACACATTCCTATGATGTGTTAAAGGTGTGGTGGAGAGACAGTTGTAATCTTGCATGATGTCATAAGCTTTTACCAGCATAGATTTTGTGGATTTCCATTCTATTTACCACTTGGCAGCAAAGTGGGGTAGGAGGGTAATTAATGTGATTAATGCAGCATTTCTCAACCTGGGGGTCGGGACCCCTGGGGAGGTTGCAAGGGAGTTTCCTGGGGTCGTCAAAGACCATCAGAAAACATATATTTCTGATGGTCTTAGGTACTCCTTTGGCAGAGAAGGCTGAAGATCTCTCCGCCTGTCCTTCTCTTCCTTTTTGGGAACAGATAGTGAATCTTCCCACCAAAAGACCTTCTCCTACTGTGATTGGCCGGCCTCTCAGCCAAGGGGAGGGCTATTTCTGAGATTTCAAATGAGGAGGGGAGAGCAGGCGTGCTCGGTGCATGGCAGCGTGGTGCGCATGTGCGGAGTGAGGGAGAGCGTTCGAGGTTGGAGGGAGGCTCGTGCCAGCAAGTCCCTTCAAGGCAGGGAGGTTCTGTGTGCTAAATTTGGTCCAATTCTATTCAGAATGCTCTCAAATGTCAATTTCCCCCAAACTCCACCAGTGTTTGCATTTGGGCATATTGAGTATTTGTGCCAAGTTTGGTCCAGATCTATCATTGTTTGAGTTCATAGTGCTCTCTGGAAATAGGTGAACTACAACTCCAAAACTCAAGATCAATGCCCACCAAACCCTTCAAGTATTTTTGTTGGTCATGGCAGTTCTGTGTGCCAAGATTGGTTCAATTCCATCATTGGTGGAGTTCAGAATGCTCTTTGATTGTAGGTTAACTATAAATCCCAGCAACTACAACTCCCAAATGACAAAATCAACCCTACCAGTATTCAAATTTGGGAGTATTAGACCTGGGATATGGCATTCTCCAGAGTGGAGAACGTAATATTTCACTAATATTTCCCATTGTCAGGCCCCAAACTTGTCAAATTAGTTCTGGTGCTGGAATGTGTTTCTGCTTGATAAGAGAGTAACTAGGGAAAAGGCAAATGTGCATCAGGGTGAAGGAAGAGAATTTCCAACAGGAAAGAAAATTGAAAGGCAAGGGGATAAAGAGAAGAGGAAAAAAGAGAGAATACAAGAATAGGAAAGGGCCTCACAGCTTTTGTAAACTTTGGTACTTCTGTAAATATATTAATAATATATTTTGTCGTAATTGTTAGGCATATTATGTCAATGTAAATAAAAAAGTAATGTTCGTTTGTGGGATTAACATAACTCCAAAACCACTGGACAAATTGACACCAAATTTGGACATAATGCACCTATCAGGCCAACGAGTGACCATCGCTCATAAAAACTCTGAAAAACACAGCAGAAGAGACTTTAAAAGTCACAAAACAAAAAATACATTACAATGCATGCGCATTATATACACAAACACACAAATATAGACACACACTTATATACACATGTATACACACACAAAATACATATACACAGACTGGGCCACAGCAACGCGTGGGAAGGGATGGCTAGTTTATAATAAATATGTAAACTAAGCTTAAGCATTTTAACTTGCCCAACTTCCTAAGGAAAACATTAAAGTGAGATGGGGCATTGGTTTGTCTTAACTCAGGACATTCCCTAAGAATCATTTCTCAATCTGATGCCTTCTTGGAAATATAATGGATTGAGTTCTTTTGCATCCACAGCACATGGCTCATGGCTGAGCAAAGCTTACATTTGGGGTTTTTGAACTGAAACCTACCCTAAAGTTTGGGTTCCAGAAATGCTTTTGTCAATATGTGTAGAATATTTATTTATTTACAATATTTCTATCCTGCCTTTCTCAGTCCAAAGGCAGCTTACAAATTGGCAGCAATTTGATGCCATAGAAATCCACAATATACAATTAAAACGTCTAAAACAACATTATAAAATCCATACAAAACTATTAAAACATATAATAACTAATGTCTTCATGTTAATCTCATTTTCCAGTAGCATCGTCAAAGTCGTTCCATGTTTCAATCTTACATAATTCCGTGTTTGTCTGTTGCACTGCATTTCCAAAGGTTTTTAAAGATTTTCAAAGAGCCAGGTTTTTCCTTTTTTCGGAAGGTCAGAAGGGAGGGGGCTTATCTAATATCTCTAGGGAGGGAGTTCCACAGCCAAGGGGCTACCACTGAGAAGGCCCTGTCTCTCATCCCTACCAGAATACTGGGAGAAATATGCTTTTGCAATATATGACTATGTGGCTGCTACCTTTGGCATTGTAAATCATATGCAAAAAATACTTGTGCTTATACTTTGAGGAAATTCTAATAATTGTATTGAGGAGCTCTATGTTACCAAGCCTTCTGCAGTGGTAAAGGGGCTCCAGGGTACAGGGCCCAATCTATGGCATATAGCCTAAAAATAAGGGAGGTGAATACATTCTTTTCAAGAAGCTGTTGGGAAATGAATATATTAAAAGGCAATTATATTTCTATCCCAAGGGTTGAAAGTTATGACATCTCATTTTATATTTCATCTTCATCCCTGCAAGGAAGATTTTGGGGGAGAGAAGACAGTCAGTTGCCCAAGGCTGCTGAGTGATATGGGGCGAGGAAGGGAGGAATGTCTTCTCACACTTTTAAAGTTTTGTATTTGCATTTCGGGTGCTGGAGGCCAAAAATGTATTTTGAGTCTTCAGTTGCTAGGGGTGCCTGATCATTTTCCCTTTCTGAAACCCAATGGAGTCATGCCCAACTCTTTCTCCCACTTGTTGCTTATGTGTACTGTATTTTAAAGTGGGAAGTGATAGCCCGTACAGAAGAGCATACTTTCAACTGATCTGCATGTGGAGTGGGTTTAGCAAGGTTGGAGACGTATTTGTGGAACCTTTGGCGAACTTCAGTCCTTCGGGTGTTTTGTACTTCAACGCACACAGTTCCTAACAGCCAGTAAGTTAACTGGGATTTCTGGGAGTTAAGTCCAAAACACCTGGAGGGCCTGAGTTTGCCCATTCCTGGTCTAGATGTTTTGAGTCAACTCTCTGAAGCCTCATCCAGCATGGCTAATAGGAAGGGATTGTGGGAGCTGTAGTATATGCCAGGGTGGCTTGAATCTTTTTACTAGGCCCAAGAAGTTTGTAAGTGAACCCATATATGGGTATATAAAATAGGTATAAAATCAGACATTTACTTGATAACAAATTAGAATTTGCAAGACTTGCTGAACAGGGTAATTTTCCTTCTTATGAAGTACAGGGTCCACTATGAACACTGGACAACAAATTCATGTAAATATCTAAAGCGGCCACTAGATCAGGCATGGGCAAACTTTTTAACTTGGGGTCTGCATGATGGGCCGATGTGGGGTGGGTGGATTCCCTACCCTTTCCTCCCCTTCCCTTCCCTCCCCTTCCTCTTCTCTTTTGGAGGATGAAAAAGATGGGAAATGTTTGAATCTCAAAAAGGTTAGCCTTGGTCAGGATGAGATGGTGGATGGGAGAGGAAAAGGTATATCCATTAGAATCCATCTTGCCTACTCCTGATCTAGAATCCCAGCACTGGAAGAGACCCCCAAGGGCCATCCGGCCCAACCCCTTGCCATGCAAGGAGGCACACTCAAGCACTCCCGTGAGACTGCCTCTGCAGAAAAGCCTCCAGAGAAGGAGGCTCCATCACACTCCAAGGCAACCTGTGCCACTTTCCAGCAGGAAGTTCTTAATATTTTCAGTCAAATCTCTTTCTCTACCATTTGAAACCATTTCTGTTGTGTTGTTATTTGTTTTATCTGATGTTTTGATTGGTTAAAGTATTTTACATGTGTGTTTTAATCTTGGGCGTGTCCCTTGTAAGCCGCCCCAAGTCCCCTAGGGGAGATGGTTGGTGGGGTATAGAAATAAAGTTGTTGTTATTATTATTATTATTATTATTATTATTATTATTATTTCTCCCTTGTGCCCTGGTCTCTAGAGCATCAGAAAGTCACACACCCCCTCAATGGGACACCATTTTAAATCTTGAAATACAATTTTCATGTTCCCTCTGTGCCTTATCTTCTTCCAGCTAAACATCCTCCAGGAGGAAGGAAAAAGAGAAGAAAGGGAGGAAGAGAAGGAGGAAATGAAGGAAAGGTGGAAGGGAATTGAGAGAGGGAGGGAGAAAAGAAAGAAGGAAGGAAAGACAAAAGGGAAGGAAGGAGCAAGAGAGGGAAGGAGGGAGGAAAGAGGGAGAGAAGGAAGGACAAAAGGGTGAGAAGGAGGTAGGGAGGAAGAAAGATGGAGGTAAAGAAGGAAGGAAAGAGAGAAGGAAGGAAGGATAGGATGGTGAAAGAGAGGAGGGCCTGAGAAAAGAGCCCAAGGGGCTGCATCCAGCCCCTGGGTCTGGGTTTACCATACCTGCACTAAGTGATGTTCAGAGAATAGATTTTTTGGGACTCCCAACACTGAGCTAAGGGAACTTTGTTTGACATTGGGACCCATAGTTTAAGAAGCAGTGGCCATTAGGTTCCACAGCTCATGGGACCTAACTGCCTGATCCTAGTAAAACATCCCTGCTCTAGGAAGAGATCATGCTGCCTTCTAACAAAGTAGACTTATATCCTACCGTTTTATTTCTGTTTGTTTGACATAAAACTTCAGCCTTGAAGGGGGAAGCAAAAACAAAATTCAGCAAAACAGTAAAGTAGACAGATACACCAAGAAACCCAACCATATCAACAAACAAGCAACAAGAAACAGACAGGAAGTTGAGGGCTATTTTTGAGATGAAGGGTGAAGTATTTTGGTGTGAATCAATGCATCCTACTAGCAGTGTTTAGCTTAGACATCTAAAAATAATTGAATAAAGCATCAATTTGATGAGATACACCTCTGTTTCCCTACTTATTTGTATCCCTATTTACTGTATATTAAAATGTTCTGTGAAGGGAAGGCCTTCTTTCAAAGACCTAAGCAAGTGGAGAGTTTTGTCTGTGAGGGTTTATAGATTGAAATCAGCACTGAATAGAGCTAGGAAATTCAAAACGAGTGAATATGGCAGAACATCAAAGTCCTGTCATCCAAAAAGTGGGCTCCAGTGAATACTTGAGCTGCTGTATTCTGAGCCAGTTGATATTTCCAACCATTTGTCAAACACCCTCCATCCCCCCATTGCTAGGAGTAATCAAAGGCACATGTGAGAGTAAGCAGATAAAGCTGCTGCTTCTGCTGGAAGAGATTAGATAGTTACTCTTGAACGAGCTGACCAGCATCATGTATTTCTCCTTCTTGAACAAGCTGACCTGCTTCATGTGTTTCTCCTTCTTTCTATCCAGCTAGTGTTCCATGTGCTGCTGGCCCCATCGAGAAGGCCAGTCGAAGTAAACCTCCTCGAGTGCGACGGACATCTTCCCTGGACAATGTCCTTGGATCGTACCTCTTGGGTCAGTGGCCACGGGACGCTGATGGAGCTGCCATAGCACATATGAGTGACAAATCTACCCAGGTATCACAACTACCTTACAGAGGGTCAAACACTGGGGCAGTAGCACAAGTCACAGGTACAGTGTTGAAGCTGGATGAAGGCGAGTTACAAGCTGATTGAGATTCGTTTTTTGTGTGTGTGGAGTTATATCCACAGAAGGCAGAGAAGAAGAAACCAGCATACATTGCTGTGTAAATACTGTCAGACTCTGGGCCCTTACACACAGCCCTATATCCCAGAATATCAAGGCAGAAAATCCCACAGTATCTGCCTTGAACTGGGTTATCTGAGTCCACTCTGCCATATATCTCAGTTCAAAGCAGAAAATGTGGGATTCCATTCAGTTGTGTGGAAGGGGCCTCTGGCCCCATGTTTTGCTTCCTTAGTCCTACTTAGAACTTACTTGCTGAATCATAGTGAACATCTATCCCATCAGATAACATGCACTATGTTCCTTCCCAGAAACTTCTGGGAAGTCCACGAAAAGACCATGAGCATGTTAATACTCTTTCGTACATGTTTGCTAACAATTGGTATTCGGATGGATACTACTTCCCCTGATTTAGCTATTGATTATTTTATGCTCCATGGATGTGTTTAACCATCGCTTAAAGGCATAATCCTGTGGTGGTGAGTTCCATAGTTCAGCTTGTTGTTGTGTACCCTCAAGTCATTTCTGACTTAGGATGACCCTCAGGTGACTTTCCCCAGGTTTTCTGGGGCTAAGAGTGTGTGCCTTTCTCAAGATCACCCATTGTGATTTTATGGCAGAGTGGGGATTTGAGCACAAAGCACTACACTACTCTGACCCTGAATGCTGTGAAGCATTCAATTGCACACTCTGAATTAAATTACTTTGTTAGCCCCAAATCTCCTGCCATTTAGTTTCGGTTGATACTCATTTGGAGTATTTTTTTAAGGTGCAGGAGGAATTCCTTGATGTATTTTCCCCCCACTATTCCTCCTTTTAAACATCTTCATCATGTAACTCCTCACCTTTTTTGAGTTAAAGAGCTCCAAACATTTCTTCATAAGACATTTGCTGCAGCTTCTTGATTGGTTTTCAGCATTGTCCTTAATCTTGGCACATAACTTGTAAACTAAAGTATCCTCAAATTGCAGTCCTCCAACTATTTGGGCCTCCCAACTTCCAGAAGCTCTAGCCAACTTGTTCAATGGTCAGAAATTCTGGGATTTGGTAGCCCAAACAGCTGGAGAGCTACCTCCATCTCTGTTAACTATTACATATGCTAACATTTAGGATAGATTATTTTTATTAGAATCCTGGAGTCTACCTGGAACCTCTTGTGAGTACCAGAAATGAAAGATATAGTCACTCATACAGGAAAAAAATGGTTACTCCAAGCTTTGCTCATTTCAGGAGTATATCTTTAGGAAATGTCTTTTCATTTCTGCTGTAATGGAGTAACTGGGTGCTGATCTACAGACTATCTAGAGCAGTGGTTCTCAACCTGTGGGTCTCCAGGTGTCTTTGCCCACAACTCCTAGAAATCCCATCCAGAATACCACCTGTTAGGATTTCTGGGAGTTCAAGGCCAAAACATCTAGGGACCCACAGATTGAGAACCACTCATCTAGTGCTAACCCTCTACTTGCCTCTAGAGCAGTGCTCACTTTGTCAAATGGAAGGCAATGAAGAGGGCTACAGACCATGAAAGTTTCCCGTGATATTTGTTAGTTCTTTCATCTATTAATGATTTTGACGAATAAGTGCTATGGTGCCCTTCCCAGTCCGCCCAGTCCACTTGCGGATCTCAGTGTCCTCTTCATGCTGGTTATCAGTGCAAGAGATGTGTATTCATTGCTCTTATTCAGATGTGCACAAATTCTAAACCTTGAGGTAGCTAACAGTTTTTGGATTGCAAGTCATTTCATCTCTGGACCACATAGCCAGTAGTGTAGAATTCTAGGAGCTGCAATCCAACATCTAGTCAGTCATTTCCCTTGTTCATCCTTTATTAGACACTCGAAACAGATTACAATAATTAGTAAACAAATGTAAAATATCGTTCAGTGCCCTGATTTCTAAAATGTAATAACATCAGTGTATGTAAACAAAAATATCATTACTATATTGATCTTAGTTGAAAGATAGAAGAGACATTTAAACAATAAATAGCTAATCATATTTGATACAGGTCCAGCATAATTGAATGCTCTATACCAGTGTTTCTCAACTTGGAGGTTTGGTCCACTGGGGGTGTCACGAGGGGATGTCAGAGGGGTTGCCAAAGACCATAAGAAAACACAGTATTTTCTGTTGGTCATGGGGTTTCTGTATGGGAAGTTTGGCCCAATTCTATCATGTGGGGAGGGGGTCAGAATGCGCTTTGATTGTAGGTGAACTATAAATCCCAGCAACTGCAACTCCCTCATGCCAAGGTTTATTTTCCCCAATCTCCACCAGTGTTCACATTTAGGCATATTGAGTATTTGTGCCAAGTTTGGTCCATATCCATCAATGTTTGAATCCACAGTGCTTTCTGGATGTAAGTGAACTACAACTCCAAAACTCAAGATCAGTGCCCACCAAGCCCTTCCAGTATTTTCTGTTGGTCATGGGAGTTCAGTGTGCCAAGTTTGGTTCAATTCAATCATTGGTGGAGTTCAGAATGCTCTTTGATTGTAGGTGAACTCTAAATCCCAGCAACTACAACTCCCAAATGACAAAATTAATCCCCTCCCAACACCACCAGTATTCAAATGTGGGCATATTGGGTATTTGTGCCAAATTTGGTCCAGTGAATGAAAATACAGCCTGTATATCAGATATTTACATGATGATTCATAACAGTAGGAAAATTATAGTTATGAAGTATCAACGAAAATATTTTTTATGTTTGGGGGCCACCACAACTTGAGGAACTGTATTAAGGGATCCCAGCATTAGGAAGGTTGAGAAGCACTGTTCTATACATTAAAAAAAAGAAAGAAATAAATTGAAAGAAGCTTAATGATCATGGTATCCCTTTGCCTGGTAAATACTTTGCCCAGCCTTCTGTTACTCCTGTGGTTCTTGGCACTATAGCAAATCAAATCAGACAAAAAATCTTGGAGAAGTCCTATAACAGTCCTCATAAAATATGTGCTTCCAACCTTAAACCCAAGAAAGTTTATTTCATCCTAAGTGGTAAATATAACTTCTATATAAAGTAGATATTGGTCATATTTCAGAGTAACTCTCCTGATGCCCTGCACATGAATATATCACAGCAGGAATGTCTTTTTCTTTTGTCTCTAGCTTTCTAGGGAAGGCTTTCCATGTGGTGTTTGTGTCAGTTTCAGGCAATGCTTGACTTTCCCTTGGCTTTTGTTACAGAGGCAGCTGGCCTTTGGCACTTTCTTTCTGGAATGGGCTCACTGCTACAGGCTTTATTTTTTCATCTTTACTTGCTGCTCTGGGCCAAACCCCTTATATAACGTTCGTGGGCCCGGTGCCATGCGCTGCTTTAAAAATGACTCTTGCAATGGAAGAGCTTGCTCAGCACAAGGCATGTGTGCTCCCGGATGAAATGGGAAGCCTCCAGCCATCGAGGAACCCTTAGCAACCTCTAAATATTTCTAGAGAGCAACAAACAGTCCTTCTGAGACAATAGGATGACTTCAGCTATTTAATTAGGAGACAAATTTAACATTTTTAATTGCACTACAGAGATACACGCATGGAACAAAACTAGGGGTGCGTGATCAATGGCCAGATAAGTCACGTTCGCAGTTGTAGTGTTACTGTTTCTTCTGTGACTTTGGATGAAGAGAGGTGCTCTAACTAGTTGCAGCTTGAAATGCTCTGAATACCTGTAAAAAAGTTAACAGCACCACTAAAATGTATAATAGCAGCATGTTGTTAACACGGCACATCCAGACTGATGGCATGCTAGATTGGAAAAACAAATGTGTATTACTTGGCAATCCGTAGCCATAATGTAGTCATTGGGCAAGCTTCCCTGAGGATAGAATTTTAGAGCTGTGGTGCCATCACCAAAAGTACTTCTCATTCACTCTGGTGACAAATCTGCACCTAGGCTCTATTATTTCAGACTATATGTGGTGGCACATGTGACTGAATAAGTATGTCTTTTTTCTGTTTCTCTAAAATAATTACATATTTATCTGAAATGGGAGCATGTATCTATCTGTCAAAGACATTGTGAGACTTGGCTCTGACATCATCCTCAGACTATCCTGTGACTATGTACCTTGGGATTGTTGGGGTTTGTTAAGGCATTATATCAACTTAAATGTGATGGTATATTTGAGTTTGACTGCTACCTTCAGTTTCTAGGTGGCAGGTTTCACCAATCATTGCATAGGTTTCCTGTTGATACAGTGTGAAGAGCATTAGAGAGTGGTCCAGGGTACTGTAGGGGATCCACCACCATAGGCCCATAGTTGGAAGTGTCATCAGCCTAGTGTTTATCCAGATAGGTAGAAATAATCTAAGATGATTAACTGCATTATCTGTTTCATGGTTTGGATATTAGACTAAAGGACTACTCCAGTCTTTTCAATCTAGCTTTACTAATACATATTTTAAATCTTCCTCAGGTTTCCCTAGTCTTTGAGAAAACATTACTTTCTAGCCATTCTGGTGAGGTTTTGTACAGTGGCATCACATCCATGTTGCTGTTTGTCCCTAGAATAACAATTGATTTAGACCAGCCTTCCCTAGCCAAGTGCCCTATGGAAATGTGGGGCTGTAGTTCCCATCATGCCCAGTCAACATGGGAATTATTGAAGAAGGCTAAAACAGATTGTAATAAGCACAGGCCATAGACTCCATTCAGAAGGCATCAGAGTAGCTAGAAATCCCAAGATTTCCCTGACTTGCTAAAGAAGTAGTAGTAGTAGTAGTAGTAGTAGTGGTAATAATAATAATGACAAAAACAACAACTTTATTTCTAGACCGACCTCTCTCCCCAAAGGGACTCAGGGCGGTTTACAGACACAAAACAAAAGGCAAACATTCAATGCCTCAAATGAATACAAACACACCAAAATAATGCACGATAATGCACAGAAACAACAGTAAACTTACAACGAAGAATTAAGCTACGAGATGAAAATAATAAAAAACAATCCAATAAGACACCATAAACTAAAACATGAGTAAAACATTACAACATATACCCTAAAAGCAATTATGATACAATTACATCAAAATGGCTTTAAATTAGCTAACACCAGTATTCATTTAAGATGTATCGTAGCAGCCATAAAATACAACTGGGTTACTATTTCCCTCTTGTGCAATAGCAAGGTAAATGTCAGCAGACCCATCTCAATATCTTGTGTTTTGTGGACACCTTGACTCACTTTCTTGTGTGAACAACACAACCTTGAAAGAGATTTGAGGCACATCTTCCCTACACTTTGCCTGATCTTGTGATTTCAAATGTAGCTATTTCTCAAATAATTTTCCTCTCTTTTCTGACTTTAATCATATTAAGATTCCACCAAAACATTGAGAAGAACTATTCTGGCAGTGGAATAGATTGTCTTGGAGGGTAGTTAAAGATCTCTTCAGAGGTCCTTAACAGAAATTGGATGGGCATCTTTCAGGGTGCTTTAGCTGTGTATTCCTGCATGGCAGTTGTGGTCCTTTCCAAATGTAAGATTCGGTCATCCTGTGATTCTCTCCTCCTTTCTTGTTAGGAGGAAGCTGTTTGAGTGCAATCAGAATCGTGCCTTTGTAAACTGTCTACCACTCTACTGAAGTCTTGTTCTTGAGGACATAGTACATGATACAGAATAAAGAACTTCTAAGACTAGCTTGAACATACCTTAAAGGTTGAAATCTTGCACCCATATATATTCCTGTTGAGCCAAGTTCATCTAAGAGATTTGCTGCAGTAGAGTTTCATGTACTGATGAACAAATAGAACGCCTTTATATTGTTTTCTATGGAGTTTGCTGAAAGAAATTGCTGGAAGAAACATTAACAACCTTAGATATGCAGATGACACCACTTTGATGGCCGAAAGCGAGGAGGAGCTGAGGAGCCTTCTAATCAAGGTAGCTGTTGATTAGAAGCGCAAAAGCTGGGTTGCAGTTAAACATAAAAAAGCCCAGGATTGTGGCAACAATAATGATTGACAACTGGGAAATAGAGGGAGAAAACATGGAGGCAGTGACAGACTTTGTATTTCTAGGTGCAAAGATTACTGCAGATGCAGACTGCAGCCAGGAAATCAGGAGACGCTTTCTTCTTGGGAGGAGAGCAATGTCCAATCTCGATAAAATAGTGAAGAGTAGGGACATCACACTGGCAACAAAGATCCGCATAGTTAAAGCAATGGTATTCCCCATAGTCACCTACAGATGTGAGAGCTGAACCATGGGGAAGGCTGAGAGAAGGAAGATAGATGCTTTTGAACTGTGGTGTTGGAGGAAAGTGCTGAGAGTGCCTTGGACAGCGAGAAGATCCAACCAGTCCATACTTCAAGAAATAAAGCCTGACTGCTCATTGGAGGGAAGAATAGTGGAGGCCAAGATGAAGTACTTTGGCCACATCATAAGAAGAAAGGAAAGCTTAGAGAAGACAATGATGCTGGGGAAAATGGAAGGAAAAAGGAAGAGGGGCCGACCAAGGGCAAGATGGATGGATGATACCCTTGAAGTGACTGGATTGACCTTGAAGGAGCTGGGGGTGGTGACGACCGTCAGGGAGCTCTGGTGTGGACTGGTCCACGAAGTCATGAAGGGTCGGAAATGACTGAACGAATGAACAACAACAACATGGAGTTTGCAGGGCTGTAGCAATCACTGATTTTCCTTTCAAGCAGTAGAGAGATAAACTGCAAACTTAACTTGGTTTTTCATTGCAGTGTGATGGAGTTTTCCCATTAGGGCCTGAGGTATGCAACAGCAAGCTCTTCACAACCCAGTCTGGTGGCAGTTTTTGGGGCATTGTGGTCAGGGGATTTCTCTTGCAAATAACATGAAACACCAATTCTGTATGGCACTTCCATTCTGTTATAAGTTTCATTACCCCCAGGACAAAAACTCTATAGTTAGAAGGCATTTTCACCCCACAAATTTGAAGGAGCTACCTTCAAATTACCCTATTCTGGGTTTTTCCTCTTGCCTCCAAAGCATTTATTAAATGTTAAAGTGATAATTCTTCACCGAGAATTAACCCAACACATCTAGCCATCCTTTCTTCTCTTGGCATGGAAAGGTGAGGGCCTTTGGCATCCTGCATTGAGCAGGATGTCTGAAGAGCTTCTCCAGGCAGCTCAGCTTCCAGCACGTGCAAAGTTGTGCCAGTTGCTAAGTGATTTTTCAAGGCTCTGTACTCTTTATTATGGGAACATTCTCCCGGAGGGCTGTTTTTAAAGAGCAACGAGACTTCCATTTTCCTAAAGCTTCTCCAAAGAGGCCTCTCTGGCTGCTTGGAAAGCAACTTAACATTGCCTTGGCAGTTTATCTAGTGGAGGCCTAAACTTTGTCACTTAATAGCTCTGTCTATATTACATCTTGTCCAACTGAAGCTGATCTTGAAGGCTGCCTGGAGAGAGGGAAGTACACTATGTTTTAGGAACTCATCCACCTGGACTGTCAGCAGGCATCTTTGGTTTGTTTCATCTTAAAAGCTTCTTGTAGATTGGGAGATTTGTTTGAGTTACGTTGGCTTGGGGATTCAAGGTGGAGGAATTCAAAAAGTAATATGTTGAAGCTCGACCAGGGATTCTCAAACTTTTAAAGCCTTGGGTCGGTTCGCAGTCCCTCAGACTGTTTGGACGACAGACTATAGTTTGAAAAAAAATTGAAAGAATTCCTATGCGCATTGCAGATATCTTACTTGTATAGCAAAAACATGAAATAATACAATATTTAAAATGTAGAACAATGTTACCCAACATAAACATACCAGTATTTCAGTAGGAAACATGAGTCTGCTTTTGGCTGATGACATAGTCAAGTTCAATGTATTGTCGAAGGCTTTCATGGCTGGAATCACTGGGTTGTTGTAGGGTTTTTTTCAGGCTATATTGCCATGTTCTAGAGGCATTTTCTCCTGACGTTTCGCCTGCATCTATGGCAAGCATCCTCAGAGGTTGTGAGGATGCTTGCCATAGATGCAGTTGAACATGCTTGCATGCTGTAATGTATGGACAATTGGCAAGATCTCCTTTGCATTGAGCTTTTCATAAATGTAGTCAAGATTGGCCAGAGCTTCCTATGTGGCATAGGGAAGGACAGGGTATAAATCAAATGAATGTTGACCATAACCATGTGCATAAAACTGTATTGTCTTTCTTATGTGGAAACGAGATAGATTTTTTTAAATTTAAATTGCAGTTCTTGGCCATGAAGTTGCTTGTTTTCAGAACGACTCTTTAAGGGCAAAGCTGTCATGTTGGTACTACCTTTTATTTAAGGTTGTAAGAGTCATGAAATAGTCAGTAATCAAGGAACCTTTTTTCTGTTTTGCAGACTCCTGTATCCTGGCATGACACAGGGATGGGGAGAGCAACGGTCCATAAGCGTTCTGCTTCATGGAGTAGTGTAGATCATCGCAGAGAGGTGAGAGGTCTGATTGGCAACTCCAATAAAATTGGTCTTCAGTTGCACAATCTGCAAATGAAATAAAACTGCCAAAAGACATGTTGCCATAGTGCTTTCATTGTGATTATCCAAGAAATGCCAGATCCACGATATAATACAAACTGGCCAATCATTTCATTAGGGAGGTTGGACCTTTGTGTCGGCAGGACTGAAGCCCAACAGGTTGCAGGTTCGAATCTGGGGAGACCGCAGATGAGCTCCCTCTGTCAGCTCCGGCTCTCCATGCATGAAATAAGTTTTCCACAAGGATGGTAAAACATCTGGGTGCCCTCTGGGCAATTTCCTTGCAGACAGCGAATTCTTTCACACCAGAAGCAACTTGGCGTTTCTCATGTTGCTCCTGACACGAAAAAAAAAATCCCTGGAGTGGGGAAATGTGGAAGCAAATGTTATGAAACAAATAATGTTGCTTAGAAAGATCGCACATGGCGATCAAAAGTACCAGATTTGACGGTAGCAGAGAGGATTGATACTTGAACTGAACTGTCACTTATGGTTCCAGTAATAGGAAATGCACAGGGTCAGAATCATACTTCTTCAGCTGTGCCATATCAGAGCAATATTGACGCTGCCACTGGATACCTTTATTTTAAAAATGGGGAATGTTTCATGTTGCCCATCTGGAGTACAATTCTGGGATCATACCCTCCTCCCCACAAAAAAAAAAAAACTTTTACATATGAATTTTTGTAACATCCTTTGCAGGATGCACAATGCAGTAAATTTCTAATAAGAGCACTGCAGAGGTAGGAAGATGTTTCAGGACTTTCTGTAGGAACCACCATCTTCTGTGCTGGTAACAGATGTATTTATTCATTTTAATGTATTTTAGTAGTTAAAATGAAATCCCACACTTCCTCCAGTGAAATCCAGACAGCATTTATGTGACTTTTTATAACCCCTATCGTGAGACAAAGTATTTTGAGAGTGTGTGGTTCAAGACGAGTTTCCAAACTCAACGGTAAACTAAAGCCTGAATCCCCCAAGCTCCAATCCCCTACTCTATCACAATTAAAGTTGTTAAGTGAATTTGTTGATTTTTGCTTTGTAATCATCTAATTTGACAGTTAGTTTAAAAGGCCTGTACCCTTGCAAAATTACCACCAACACCGGAAGGCAAAATTGTGAAGAATAGATAGCTGTTAAAAATACTAAACTCCCCCAACTTCTTATTTCCTAGATTGCTAAACTGAAGCAGCAGCTCCAACGAACAAAGCTGGGTGCCTACCACAGCAGAGAGAAAGACCAGAGCTCCCCAGTTCAGGGGGATCATACTCTGCTTTCATCGGCCAAGGTATAATCGAAATCTTCCTTTTCTCTTACTCTTATCCAAAGAGGTAGTTATAAAGTAAGGTTATATGTGTGTTATCCCTGGAAATATGTTGTGTGTTGTTCCAGTCTGTATGGCCATGTTCCAGAAGCGTTCTCTCCTGACGTTTCAGCCACATCTCTGGCAGGTATCCTCAGATGTTGTTGGAAACTAGGAAAATTGGGTGTATATATCTGTGCAATGTACAGGGTGGGATAAAGGACTCTTGTCCGTTGAGGCAAGTGTGAATATTGCAATTGGCCCCCTTGATTAGCATTGAATGGCTTGCAGCTTCAAAGACTGGCTGATTGCTGCCTGGGAAAATCCTTTGTTGGGAGGTGTAATAACTGTGTAGATGATTCCAGGCTTTTTTCATTGGATTATCTCCTAGTTAAATGGGCTTAGAATATACCTTTTCCGGGTTTTTTTAAACAGTGTATGTGTGTCTATGTTATCAGGGGAAGGGAAGGAATTATCCTGCCTATGTGGACCTCAATACTAGGCAGACCCCTTTAACCTTGTAGGGTCTAAATTCTTTATAGATTCCAAATTTGACCACTAGCGGCAGAGAGTTCTGGGCTGGGCAGACCAATACAACTTCTCAAGGTACCCTTATGTGTTGATAACAGGCCTCGGGCTGGGACTAGCACACTAAGTCCTGTTTACTGCTGAGGGTAATATTTTTTTTCTCTTTGCACAGAACTATCAGTCACTTCTTTACCAAGATATTGGATGTTCTTGTTTGTAGGCTTCACCACCAGCATCCTTTCCAGTCTTTGCCACTGTATCGGCCAGCCCCTGTTTGCACAACAGCTTTGATGCTATCAATCAGGAATTGGAAGAGGTGTTTGTCAAGGAGCAAGGAGATGAGGAGCTTCTCAGAGTGAGTTATGGCTGACAGGAGCAAGACATCCTGAGAGAAGCCAAAATTGTGCCTAATCTGAGATGCCACTTTTGCTATTCAAGCCACCTTTGCATTGCTAGTATATAGTGTGATCTCGCCTCACTTTGCACTCATTAAAATGCAACATCTTGAAATTTTCAGACTCTTTTAACAAGGGCAGAATCTGATCAATGGCATGTCATATGACTGCACCATACATTGTCAGTTCAGAATACATTTCATTTGCTTTTGTTCTGTCAAACTAGAAGATGAGGTGTGTACTCAAAAAGGCAAAAAGCATGCTGTCATCTTTTCCTAACCCCAAATAGTAGACATTTCTATATGAGGAACTCATAGAGGAAATGCTTTCCTTTGCTTTTTCCTTTTCTCCACATGCTGTAATTTTCACCCATCGTTTCAGGCTGCCAAAGAGAAAGTGCTAAAAAGTGGAATGACAGTATAGGCTTATCCGGCCTTCGCTTAACCGACATTCCATCTTATCCGCCCCCCTATCCTCCAGCATTTCCTCTTCAATTAAAGGAGCGCTCCCCAACTCTCTCTCCAATCCCAATAAAGGAGGGAGGAAAGGGGGGGGGGGAGGCAGAACCGGAAGCGTCCTCCCTCCTTCCCGCTGTGATTTCCACACTCCTCTTCCACATCAGGGCACTTCCTGCTGGACCGCTCTAGCCCTGAGGGGTTGCCTTGCCTTAACCCTTTGAGTCTCTGTTGTTAGTATTCTAGGTGTCTAGTGCCATGTCAGACAGGTAACAGGAGACTCAGTATTATTCGACATTTTTGCTTAACCGACATTCTGCCAGCCCGTTTATGTCGGATAAGCAAAACTTTACTGTATTAGTTTTTGATAAAACACCATTCACATTTAGGTTCTCTTTTCTGTTAACGTTTTCTATTCCAGCTGTTCAGTATTCATTGACTGTATGAGAACTGATAACAGTGTGCTTGTTCTAATTCTTTTTTATGTTATGTTGTATTCTGTTTTTGGTTATAGGTGTATTTATTTATTTATTTATTTACGCCATTCATATTCCACCCTTCTCACCCTGAAGGGGACTCAGAGCAGCTTACAAGTAATATATAAATACAATATATTATATTATTACCATAGCACAATATTAGTGTTATAAATTACTATATTGTACTATACTATTATACTGTAATATTATTAGTAATATTATATGTAATATAAAATATTATTCTTAGTATTATATTGTACTACATTATAATATCAATATTATATGTATATACAATATATTATATTATATTATTAGCACAGTGCAGGAGATAAGATGGAACTGTTTTCCTGGCTCCCTCTCTTCACTCTGGTCCCAGAGTGGCAGTTGGTGCTGGAGGGAGGGGCTCCCAACTGATGACACAGGAGACAAGATGGAACTGTCTTCCTGGCCCCTCTCTTCACATTCATATGGATAGGGAATGTCTTGTGAGCTTATGTGAAAGCCTTTCTAGCCAAAATACAGGAACCAGTAGTCATTTTTATCCCGTTCTCTCCTTTGGTCTGAGCACTCCTCCTTGCCTCTTCATCCTTAAGAGATATCTTCTTT
This sequence comes from Anolis sagrei, assembly GCF_037176765.1. NCBI lineage: Eukaryota > Metazoa > Chordata > Lepidosauria > Squamata > Anolidae > Anolis > Anolis sagrei. The sequence continues at coordinate 31,736,177 of NC_090026.1, forward strand.
TCTTCTAGATTCTGGATGTCCCTGATGGCCACAGAGCCCCAGTCCCACTCCAAGGAGCCACTAGAGACTCATTGCTGCCACCAGTGGAGCATAGCAGTAGCAGCTGCAGCAGCCTTTCTCTTTCTCCGTCCCCTTCAGCCACACATAGACGATCCCCACATACTCCTGCTCGCACAGCAGCTGAGGAGCACTCCCCTGGTGTGATAGAGAAGCCATTGCTGGAGACAAAGGCAAAAGGTAAACCTTATTGGGGCACCACTAGCTTTCAAGGCTTTGTTGCTCCAGATTGCCTTTGATCTTCGGCAGCATGAGAAGTCGTCTGGGGTCTGGACGCTATAAGTTATATTTTCAGAAACTTGTAAAGTTGCCATTGAAACAGTAAAGAGGGTGATTGAAGGCAAACATCAGAACACAGCACACCTGATGTATCTTACTTTCATATGAGGTATGAAATAAAATACCGTATATACTCAAGTATAAGCCAAGTTTTTCAGCCCTTGTTTTAGCCTGAAAAATCTCCCTCAGCTTATACTTGAGTCAAGGTTATTTGTTATTTTACTCTATTATTGTTATTATTATTATTATTATTATTATTACATTTATTATTTTTCTCTATTGTTATTACATTTATTATTTTACTTTATTATTATTATTATTATTATTACATTTATTGTACTCTATTTATTATTACATTTAATATTATACTCTATTTTTATTATTACATGTATTATTTTACTCTATTGTTGTTTTTATTACATTTCTTATTCTACTCTATTATCATTTTTATTATTTTAGATATTTTTATCCCATCCTTCTCAATCCCCGAAGGGGGACTCAGGGTGGCTCACAATTGGCAACCATTAGATGCCGACACACAAACAATAAGTAAAAACAGTTTGACATTAAATAAACAAGAATTATAAATGCATTAAAATAGTAACGATTAAAATATTACGACACTACCAAGCCTGTGTCCTCAAATCCATATTGCATTTACTATTTTACTCTATTATTATTATTACACTTATTATTTTACTCTATTTTTATTATTTACTTTATTAATATTGTTATTACATTTACATTATTTTACTCTATTTTTATTATTACATTTCCATTATTTTACTCTTATTATTATTATTATTATTATTATTACATTTAGTATTCTACTCTATTATTATTGGAAGGATACGTAAGCACATTTATATACAAAAGTGTTAGAAGAATGGTTTAATCAGTTGGACAGTCTTTTCTTAAATTACAGTTTTATGTAAATATTAAAAAAAATAACTTACTGATGCCTCAATTAATGTAATTTTATTGGTATCTATTTTTTATTTTGAAATTTACCAGTAGCTGCTGTATTTTCTTCCCTCACCTTACACTCGTCAATACGTTTTCCCAGTTTTTTGTGGTAAAATTAGGTGTCTCGGCTTATATTTGGGTCAGCTTATACTCAAGTATATATGGTAAATATAAACTAAAATAAACCAGCCCACCCTACTTTAGTTTTTCCGTGCATGATTGATCCTTCCTTGGTTTCCTTTGGAGCGAGAAGGGTGGCATATAAATGTCATAAATAAATAAATTACTGGCTTTGAAAAGGAAAGAAAGCATTACGAATATGTAGTGAAGCGGTAAATCTGATACAGGAAGTAGAGATCAGAGTCTGCAAAGGAAGCTGTAATTTCTAATGCAGTGTGAGCTATTTTTTTCTCTAGACAATGATTCACTGACTATAATCCTGCTCTAAAACTGATCAAAGTTGTGAGTTTTTTTATTGCTTGAGGGCTGTTCTAATGCCTGAAGCACTGTTGGAGATTATCACTGTGCGGGTTGAACTTCAGATAAAACCTTCTGCCCTTGGGCTGTAATGAGGCTCTTGGGTAACCAAATCAGTGGTTTGTAAAGAATTCATCGGATTATTTCTTGGCTAATACATTTCCACAAAGGATGTGTTAGATTGATTTATAGATTATGCTGCTGTCTAAAGTTCCATAAATCTTGACAGTGTCAGATATTGATACTTCATTGTATACGAGTTTCTCTTCACTTCTGCATTTGGTTAGTGTCTCATATTGAATACAAGTCTTCCTGTGCTTTTTCTTTGGGCCAGAAAACAGCAGTACTTCACCAGTTCTTGCCTTCGCTCTCTCTCCTCGTCCAAATCATACCTATGTCTTCAAGCGAGAACCTCCAGAGGGTTGTGAAAAAGTCCATGCCTTTGAGGAAGTGGTGTAAGTAGGACATTTAGCTTCTGTCATACCACAGCGAGCCTAAATGCTGAAATTGATTTTTTTACAATGCTAACTTCCTCCTATAAAAGTTGGTAGATATCATTATAGAAAAGGTGCAATTCCTAAAGTATTTTGTTGCAACTTGCTTATCCCATCTCTTCTCCAAGGAATTCATGGAATTCATTCTTTATTTAGACATCAACTCTGTGAAATTAGTTTCGATTGAGTGAGAAACTTATCTAAAACTGATAAAATAAGGGGATAACAAGCTTCTAGATAATTTTAGCCCAAAAACGGGCAACAGAGACTGCATTGTCTGTAGCTTTAAACAATTCTTCCTCTGTACATGAGGCAGGGCATTGTGGGCAAGCATATAGATATGGTGTTGTTTGTTCTGCTCCTCAGTCACACAAGGTGGAGGATTCTTCTAGGTCAGTGGTTCTCAACCTGGGGTCCCCAGATGTTTTTGGCCTTCAACTCCCAGAAATCCTAACAGCTGGTAAACTGGCTGGGATTTCTGGGAATTGTAAGCCAAAAACATCTGGGGACCCCAGGTTGAGAACCACTGTTCTAGGTAGTGCCATTTTGCCAGGTTGTCTTTTGATCTGCCAACTCCACTTCCAAGTTGCCCAATCTTGGTTTGCTCCTGGAAGAAGACCCTCGTAGGGGGCCACCCAGTTGGAATGTCCTGATTTTGCTGCCCACAGGGATATTCTTGCTGTTGCTGGTGGAACATTTAGAGAACTGGTGGTTCCCATGAAACTTTTCCTTGATTTAAGTCTACTGGGAGGAGGCTGATAGCCATATAGTGGGTGGCTTTCACACTGTTCAACTTTAGAGACTGACTGATACAAAGTTACCTAATCAGTTTTATGATTCCATGGAAATTTCAATTTGCGTCTTTCAAGTATTAAATTTGACATGCCAAAGGCGAATTCCTTTTAATAACAAATATTACCAATATGCTTGACACAGTAAAGAAAGGCCAGTTCAGAATCCTTTGTGAAACTCAAACTTGTCCAGTTGTGACAGCCAGGTGATACTGTTGAATATCATCTGACTATTTCTGAACAGGGCCTGAGATAAACACTTTCTGCCACCTGACTTTCTGTTTGCCCGACTGCAGGCAGGTGTAGATGTTATGCACAAAAACTGATACTGGTATATCCGGGTTAAAAGATTGTTACTAGACATGATAATTGCAGGTTTTTTTGTGCACTTACATCAGCCCAGTGATAAGCCAATGGGCATTGATTGAACCCCTCACAGAATAGGGTTAGGAAGTTGTATATTGTATAACGATTGTAGCATTTCATACACTGACAGGTTCCTACTTTGGAAATATTTGTTGCATAAAATGCTTATATCTTCCTCTTTGTGGCCTCCTCCACATTAACATGTTTTCCCTTACACCAGTGGTTCTCAACCTTCCTAATGCAGTCACCCCTTAATACAGTTCCTCATGTTGTGGTGACCCCCAGCCATCAAATTTTCGTTGCTTCTTGAGAACTGTCATTTTACTACTGTTAAGAATCTTAATGTAAATATGTGATACACAGAATGTATTTTCATTCACTGGACCAAATTTGGCACAAATACCCAATACACCCAAATTTGAATACTGGCGGGGTTGTGGGGAGATTAATTTTGTCATTTGGGAGTTTTAGTTGCTGGGATTTATAGTTAACCTACAATCAAAGAGCATTCTGAACTCCACCAATGATGGAATTGAACCAAACTTGGCACACAGAATTCCCATGACCAACAGAAAATACCAAAAGAGTTTGGTTGACATTGATCTTGAGTTTTGCAGTTGTAGTTCACCTACAGCCAGAGAGCACTGTGGACTCAAACAATGATAGATCTGGACCAAGCTTGGCACGAATACTCAATATACCCAAATGTGAACACTAGTGGAGTTTGGGACCAACAGACCTTGACATTTGGGAGTTGTTGTTGCCAGGATTTATAGTTCACCTATAGTCAAAGAGTATTTTAACCCCCACCAACAATAGATTTGGGCCAAACTTCCCACACAGAACCTCCATGACCAACAGAAAATACTGTGTTTTCCGATGGTCTTTGGCAACCTCTCTGACACCCCCTTGTGACCCCTCATGAGTCCCAACCCCCAGATTGAGAAACACTGCCTTACATGTACTATCCAGAAACACAAAGGACTTATAAAGGGCCCATTCCCAGCTTTTGAAAAAGCCATTGGCCATTACAGCTGAGAGATTTTGGGAACTGTAGCAAAAAACACTTTTATGAATATAACCTCTACTAATATTCCTGTGTTTCAGTGCAGCAGATTGTACCACAATCAGTCAAAGATTTGAAGCCCTGGATGGTAATAATAACATGTATTCCTAACTCCTTTTCATTGTGATTTCTTCCTGTAGGCCACCAAGCCCAGACCAGCCTTTCCAGCCCTCTTGTCCTGATAAAAACAAAGTCCATTTCAACCCAACTGGCTCTGCTTTTTGCCAATTCAGCCTTGTGAAACCTCTTATTCCCAGTGTAGACTTCCTCTTCAGAGACTTCTCCACTTCTAGTCCTCTGCCTGCAGGTACATTTTCTACATGCCAGCCCACTTCCACAGTCCCGGTCCTTAGTTTGCAGAAAGACTCAAGAGGAGACAACTTCAATGAAAATCCTTCATCACCTCCACTGGGCTTGGAGTCCTGGAAGCGGCATCAAGCCGAAGACACCGTCCTCTTCCACAGCTCTCTGGTTGCCTGAAATTTAGGGGAATGGGGCAGAGCCAAGGCAAATCTGTGGTCCCTCTATGACTGGTGGAGAAGAGTGCCTTGAAACTGGGAAATTGAGCACCCCCAGGTTACAGGTGCTCTCAGTGACAGCCTTAGAAGTGTAGATTGCCACTACGTTCTCTTGCAGCCACAGCCGGCTTTTCCTTGGACTCGCCATTCTGATAGCACTTCCTTTCCCGATGAGTTTGTGTCAGTTGTCCTTCTGCTACTGCAATGTCCAAAGAGCATCTACGCTTCTCTAAGGGGATACATGCACTATTCGCCACCAGGCTTTGTCTTTCTCTGCTTGCTTGCTAAAGCAAGAATTCACTTATAGATTTTTTAAAAAGAAAGATCTTAAAGAGTGTCTCTCAGGCTTCCCACAGGATAGAAAATATGAAAGAGTTTACATATAGTCAGAGCTAGTGCACACTAGTTTGACAGATGACTGCAGGGCAGAAGTAGAACAAGGCAATCAGTTTCCAGTGGTACCAAGTCTGCAATCTGTGTTTAAGACCCTCTTTTTCTCTGCTGCCCTTACAGTTTGTGGGACTGTTGTCACTGGAACACAGTCACCGAGATTTAGATCCTAAGTGCTTGAAGCATTTTCAGGTCTAATGATCAAGTTGTAATAGATAGTTGAACAAGCCGAAATTCAACTACAGTGTGCCTTTTTGTGAGAGATGTCTTTAGATAGATTCTCATCTTTTGTAAGTGAGGAACAAGGAATCCGCAGAGGACATTCATTGTTAACTGTCTTCTGCAAAGGGAAACTGAATCCCAAATTGGAATGTCTAATCTTTTCTACTAAAGCGCAACTATTTATGTAACTGGTATACGTTGCCTTTTTTAAATGATTATAATTTGGCCAGTTCAGCTGTATCTTACACTATTACTATTCTAAACATTGAGTTTGGGGAAGCTGCTCAACTTTAACCCCACTTTTAACGCACAAAACACCCCAAAGATCCCACTTTCACTTCAACATAGATCTTGTGCTTACACTTCCACTAACATCTCATGTTCACCCCCTCTACAACTGAAAGGCCTTAAAGCTGGTGTTGCCTTGATTGCAAAATGTATTGGAAACAAAAGTGATTTTTCTTGGTCTTGTTAAGCTTTTTATTGTATTGGAAAGTTTTCTTCAACCCAAGATAGAAACTCTATTTTCTTTGGAAAACAGTATTTTTGCAGCTACTTTTTGAAGTTTCGTAAATTTTAATGTAAGTATCACAAAGGCTTATGGAAGAATGTTAGCCTGAGGTTCGTTGCCTTTTCTTGAGTTGAGATATTTTTTTGGCAGATCTTGGTGTTTAAACCAATTAAAAATATAAAAAATGTTGGGCATTTGAGATTTATTTATTTAGAAGTTTGTCAAAGAGGCTATTTGGGTGGGAGGGAATGCTGGACACACTTGGCATTCTAGCCACTGTACCAGTTGAGGCTTTCACCTCAGCACTAACTCTTAACTGGTAGTATATCAATTGGTGGCCCAGCAATGAACTAATCATCATATCTCAACATTCAGAATAAACAATGGTATAATTTCATGAAATTTGGCTTGTGAAGTGCACACCATTTCAGTTTGCAAGCCGTGACACATCAACCAGCCACAACCTGAAACCATTATATTTATATTGGCACTTGAATTGCCTTATTTAAACAATGGCTTTTCATGATGTCCAAATCTGCATCCCTACTTCGTTTTTCTAGTTACCTGCAGAGAAACAAACTATTAACATCAGAACCAGGGAAGTCAGATATTTTGGGGAGCATTTGCTGTGCAATTGATGCAACAAATCATCACTTATATCGAGGTGTGAAGATATGCAGTAGTTTATTTCAGCCTACATTATATTCTAGACAAAAGTATGTTAACTGTAAAAAATTACATTGAGTGACTGTGGCTTTCCCCTTCAGCAAAGTACAATCCTGTCTTCTCTATTGCCAATACTAATGACACCAAGGGGGAAAAGATTGCAGGGCTAGATAACATGTTAAATCTAGAGGTGTGAAAAAGTAACAATCAAGGATCTGGTAATGAAGTGTTTGAGTGAAACTAAGATAACCTGGACAATTAATAAGTTAAAATAGACTTCCTTGGTATGTACATTCTACATTAATACTCAGAACTTCTCCAAACTGCTTTCATTTTGTGGTTCTGCAATACTTTTGCAAATAATAAGCAGAACTGGGAAGTTCCAGCAAGGAACTTGCACATCTCAAGCTTGCACATCTCAAACAACAATACAGTACACGTTTGGGCCATTGGCTTTATTATTCTGACAGGAAGGACGCACAAATGAGCATGAGCCAAATTCATAATATTGTCTTAAAGGTCCAATAAAGATTTTGGCATTTGTCTTGATCAAGACAGCTCACTATCTAAAGAGATTTTTTTTAAAGAACCCTTTTAACTATGGTGGATTCTGTGGGCCCTTCCAGACAGCCGTATATCCCAGAATATCAAGGTGGAAATCCCACATTATCTGAGTGTGGATTCAGGGCCCTTCCACACAGCCCTGTATCCCAGAATATCAAGGCAGACAATCTCACATCAGTGTGTGGACTCGGGGCCCTTCCACACAGCCCTATATCCCAGAATATCAAGGCAGACAATCGCACATTATCTAAGTGTGGATTCAGGGCCCTTCCACACAGCCCTATATCCCAGAATATCAAGGCAGTAAATCCCACATTATCTGAGTGTGGACTCGGGGCCCTTCCACACAGCCCTATATCCCAGAATATCACAATCCCACATTAAGTGTGGATTCAGGGCCCTTCCACACAGCCCTATATCTCAGAATATCAAGGCCAAAAAAAATCCTACAATATCTTGCCTTGAACTAGGAGTCCACAGTCAGGTAATGTGTGATTTTATGCCTTGATATTCTGGGATATAGGGCTGTGTGGAAGGGTCCTTTGCCTTGATATTATAGTCAGGTCTATTCCCCTCCCTCTCCCCCTACTCAATTCCTAAGGAGGCTTCCAGCTTCCCTAGCAGCGGTTGCTACCTCTATCTTTAGCCACGCCTTCTTCTAACAGCCACCAATAAGCAGCTGACACGGACAAAAGACCCGCCTCATCTATATTTGCCTACGCAAAAGCCTGCCGCTTCAGTCCTTTTAGGTCCCCGACTAGTTGTCTACTGCAGTGCCTGGAAAAAAACCCGAGAAAAGTCTGTATATCATCAAAAGGAGGGGGGAAAGGGTGAATCCTTTAGACTAGGCATGGGCAAACTTGGGCCTTCCTCCAGGTGTTTGGGACGTCACCTCCCACCATTCCTAACAGCCTCAGGCCCTTTCCGTTGGAAGGGGCCTGAGGCTGTTAGGAATGGTGGGAGGTGACGTCCCAAACACCTGGAGGAAGGCCCAAGTTTGCCCATGCCTGCTTTGGACCAGTCTTAGTGAAGCACAAGCCAATCAGGCAGTACGCTAGCCGCCCCTGAGGCTGTAACAGGTATGGGTCCTTCCTGGGTGTCGTCGCATTTGCTTCTATGAGGCCCCCTTTTCCGCCGCCGGCGGCACCGCTGCGAGATGTCTGCGTGGAGTTGTCACCGCTGAGGTTGCCGGGGCCTGAGACCACGCCGGGGCCGGGGATGGGGGTGAGCGGGGGCTCCGGAGGCGGAGGCGGGGCCTTCCTTCCCGAGCGGCTGCGGCTGCCGGTCTGCTGCTTGGGGGTCTTCGTCTGCTACTTCTGGTACGGCGTCCTGCAAGAGACAATGTGAGTCGCCTCGAGAGCGAACGCGGCCTGCCTTCCTCCCCTCCCTCTAATTTATTTCTCTGGGGTTTCCTGCACGTTGGAGAATTTATTTATTTATTTATTATTTATTTATGTACCATATTTATATGCCGCCCTTCTCACCCCGAAGGGGACTCAAAGCAGCTTACAAGATATATCTATATCTATCTATCTACCTATATTGTGTGTGTGTATATCTATCTGTCTATCTATCTATCTATCTATCTATCTATCTATCGATATAGATAGATAGATCTTGTAAGCTAAAGAAAAACCCTTAAAGAAGAACAATGATATGTTGCATGTTCCAGAGCAGGCAAACCAAACAATCTCCACATCAACACTGACAAAGAAGCAGCAAGAAATACTGTTTACCCACAAACATAAAGAAATTACATATATTAGAAACCAACACTTTCTCATTACTTTTCGAGATCACCAGACTGGGCCATAGCAGGGGACGACTAGTAATATTATAAATGTTATATGTATATACAATGTATTATTATATTATTAGCATAGCACAGGAGACAAGAATGCGTGCAGTTTGGCACCACTTGAGCTGTCATGGCTCCACGCTGTGGAATCCTAGGATTTGTAGTTTGCCGAGGCCCCAGCACTCCTTGGCAGGGGAAGCAACAGGCTTTGTCAAATGACCACTGCCATGATTCCATAGCATTCAAGTGGTGTCAAACTGTGTTAATGTCACAGTGCAGATCAGGTATAAACCCCCTATGGTGCAGTGGTTTTAAATCGCTGAGCTGCAGAACTTGCTGATCGAAAGGTTGCCGGTTCAAATCCAGGGAGTGAGGTGAGCTCCTGTCATTAGCGCCAGCTTCTGCCAACTTAGGAGTTCAAAAAGATGCAAATGTGAATAGATCAGTAGGTACTGCTTCTGTAAGAAGGTAACAGCGCTCTATGCAGTCATGTTGGCCACATGACCTTGGAGGCATCTATGGACAATGCCGGCTCTTCAGCTTAGAAATGGAGACAAGCACCACCCCAGAGTCGGACACAACTAGACTTAATGTCAAGGGAAAACCTTTACCTTGCCTTCCTGGTGGCGCAGTGGGTTAAACCGCTAAGTTTGTGAACTTGCTGACCAGTTCAAATCCGTGGAGCAGGGTGAACTGTCGTTAGCCCCAGTTTCTGCCAACTTAGCAGTTCAAAAACATGCAAATTTGAGTAGATCAATAGGTACCGCTTCGGCAGGAAGGTAACAGTGCTCTGTGCAGTCATGCCAGCTACATGACCTTGGAGGTGTCTATGGACAACACCGGCTCCTCGGCTTAGAAATAGAGATGAGCACCAACCCCCAGAGTCGGACAGAGCTAGACTTAATGTTTACCTTTACTAGATCAGGCACAAACCACAGTCCTCCAGGCATTTTGGACTTCAGCTCCCACAATTCCTAACAGCCTCAGGCCCCTTCCTGAGGCTGTTAGGAATTGTGGAAGTTGAAATCCAAAACACCTGGAGGGCCGAAGTTTGTCCATACTGGTGTAGATGCATTCCTAATCCACCTGCAGCTTGGCTGCTTTTTATTCTTTGATCTGGGCTGGTAGTAGGTTTTGCAGCATACTTTCGGTGGATGGCATTTTCCAGAAAATAAAGCCCCACCAATGTTAATATACAATGGGAAAAAATAGTTTACTAAATCAATTCAGTGGAAACACATTCAGTATGTAGATTCTCATTAAAGCTGATTTGCTAGTAAAACTGAATTACTGTGATGCAAAATGATGCATACGTTATGTTTATGTCCCCAATATGAAATGTTAGGAAGGTCTGATCTACTGAATATATAGAGCAGTGTATTGTCAAAAGCTTTCACGGCCCAAATCAATTCTTTCCTCCCACTCTTGACATTCCACGGGTATATATGTTGCACTTGCTTGACTACCCCCAGATTCTATAAAGAAGCCAGCCATAGATGCAGGTGAAACGTCAGGAGAAAATGCTGCTAGAACATGGCCATACAGCCTGGAAACCACACAACATCCCAGTGAGACACCAGCAGTCTTTGGCAATGAAGGCCAAAGACCTTCTAAAACTACATTTCCCATAATTCCATAACATTGAGTCATGGCAGTTAAAATGGTCTCAAACTGCATTCGTTCTACACAGTGTAGATGCACCCTAAATCTTATTGAACTTGGGGACACCCTCAAATCATCTGTCAAATGACCTGAATTTTCAAGAAACTCTTAGACAAGGAATACATTGAAGTGTTTCGTGATTTCCTTCCTCTGAAACATAGCCTGCAGCACCTGGTATTTATTGCTGGTTGCTTAGCTTCCAAAAATCAAATAGAATCTATTGGCAGTAGGATATTTAGGCTACTAGCTTACTTCATATTAGTCACACATAGACACTGTAAAGTTCTGGGGGAAGGATTAATGAAGGTTGAGAGGGAGAATGAAGAGAGTGTAGGCATAACCTTAATAGGTTATTATGATTATTTATTCCAGGCCTTTAATTTTTCTGTATGATATTCTGGTGGAATTTCGTCTTTCCTTGGATACTGCTTTCTTAGGAGGAGATTTTATATGGTTTGGATTTTCATAATTTAATTTGTAAATGTTGTTTCAGCCTGAAGTTAACTTTCTTAAATGCACTTCTTTCTCTTGCTTCCTTTTGTTTTCATTGTCTTTTTTCTCCTGCTAGAGTTTTTGCTTGAGATTTTTTTGTTTTCCTTCTATCTCCAGTTGTTCTGTGGCCATTTTGATAAGATTTACAATTTTTATATTCCCTAAAGAGACTTCAGCTGTCCTGATTTTTTTTCTGTACTTCTGATTAATTGATCCCTCTTGTATTCCTGTGACTTTATAAAGCAGATTCTGCTTATCCTTTCATCAGTTACTAAAACACCAGGAAAAGAAGTAAATGCTCTCTTTAGCCCGTCTATGAAAGTCACTTGTAGTGAACCATTCCTGAAAATACGCATAAGTTATAGTTTTATCAGTGGATGTCTCGTTCTTTGCAACTAACTCTCATCTTCAATTTGCTTTTCTACAGAACAAGAGGCAAATATGGGGAAGGAGCAAAGCAAGAGAAATTCAGATTCGCTTTGTCTTTGGTCTTTGTTCAATGTGTGATCAATGCCATATTTGCTAGGATATGTAAGTATTTCCAAAGAAATAAGAAGGCTGTTTGGTTCATGTTCATCCATTTCCGTGCCTTTGGGGCCTATTGTGAAACTTCTCTTTTTGAAAAACACCCTATGTTCTTTCATAGCTGATCCATAGAGAAAATTAAGTCTTGTTTTCTCACTCTCTTATTCTTGTCAGTCCACACAAACCTCAACTGCTTGCTCTGAACAGAGGGATATGGGTGAACAAAGGCAATCATTCTGTTGCTTATGTGCCTTTTGTCTTGCTTCCCAAGACTTTAAGTTAAGAGCAGAGGACTGCACGGAAAGAGGACTATTTTCCCCTCTCTCTTGCTTTGTCTTATCCCTCATGCATTCAGAAGTAGTTTGAAAAGAGAAGAAGCTCAAATATATGGAGGGAAGATGGTATGAGAAAGATGTCTCCAACAAGAGCTTAGAAGTAGGCACCCTTTATTTATTACAGAGTCAGAAAAATAGGAATGTGTGAAAGGGCATGAACTCATTTATTCTCCTAGTGCATTTGAGCCAACATTGTTTTCTTCGGGTCTTCTTAGATGTGTATTTACATATGTGTCGGAAGAACATGCAGAAGATTAATACTACATATTTTTCTTCTCCTTCTTCCCTGACTGTGCTGCTGGGGAAAGTGCCATGTTCCTGTGTTTTATATTGCTTTGACAAGCTCATGTACAAAACTTTAGAAATATGAGGGAGAATGCAGAAAGCTCTTCCTGATGTCTTCTTCGCTTTGTATCCACCTTACCCATGGTAAAGGAAGTTAGTTATACCACCATACTTGTGGGTGGGCTGGGGCTTTATGTCTTTCCCCTTAAACGCCTTTTCCAACAGTAGCCTGCTTTTTGAAGAGTCAAATTAGCTACTATATGCAAATGTACTAGAGAGGGATAAACAATTGTGTATGTATGTATAATTTGATAATAAAAAGAACTAACAGAGAGAGAAATGCCTTTTCTTCTACTCGCCTATTCCCACCTTTGTTAACAACAACAACACACATATAAGTTATTGGTGCTACTTTTCATTTAAAGAAAAATAGTGGGAGAAAATTTGCCTGAGATCATTTGCCAGCCATAGATGTAGAGGGGCTTTTAGCTTTGCTCCCAAATTTTAGATTTACAAGTGACACAAAATGTACAAACTGCACAAAATAAGGTGCATGTAATCCGCTTGCTACATTTCCTTTTGCTTTGAACTTAAAAACTTGGAGAGAGGTCACTTTGCCCGGGCATTTCAAACCTGGAAGTCTTCCAGGTATGTTGAACTATGAAACTTACTATCCCCAGCAAGGCAGGCAAGCAGGCTGGTTGGCGATGACTGCGCCTGATTAGGGAGCATTGATCTTACTTTTTTCCTTTTGCATGCTGAAGTAAGATCTTCATGTAGCTGTTCCTATAAAGAAATGCTTTCTTTTGCCAACACATCTGTTTCTTGCACATTTTCTCCCCAATCAGTGATCCAGTTTTTTGATACTGTCAAAGTGGACCGGACCCAGAACTGGCTTTATGGAGCTTGCTCCCTCTCCTACCTGGGAGCCATGGTCTCCAGCAATTCAGCTCTGCAGTTCGTCAACTATCCAACTCAGGTGAAGAATCACAAATCTCCAGGGTGGGATGATGAATTAGATGAATAGGAGCAGAGATTTGGAGAATGGGATATCTCAGAGACATCTTCCCCTTTCTGGTGACTTCACACTTCACTGCAGACTGTATTTTAAGTACTGAGGATAATGCTGAGAATATTACAAAAGCTGGAGACCTTATTTCTGTATCAGATTCAGGTGGATATGCTTTGTTTTTACCTAATAATTCATAAATGATTGTTGGATTGGAAACAGAGAAGTAAGAGTTCCTCCAAACTGCTGGGCAAAACTGGATGTTCATCAGAACCCCCAAGTTGGCTAGAGACACCCCAACAGTACTGCTATTTCTATTTTGCAAAGAGTGTCCAAAATGATCAAATGCAGCCTAAGACATATGTCACATGTCTTCCAAGTTAGGAAGCTCCACTCCCTTTGCTGAAATTCTGAAACTATCACTGGATTAGTGTGCAGTAAAGAAGACCTCTTTCTTTGGGGAGGAAACATTGGACAAGATTCCTAAGTGGGCTTTCATTAAACAGATTCTGGCAGGTTTTATGTCTATCCAGCATTTACCCAATATCCACTTGTCAGGTTGCTTGGAACTTCCCTGTAATCAGCTACACTTTTCTCTATTTTTACTCATTTTCTGCAATACATAATTGAAATGGCAGAGGTGAGAAAGCAGTGCACAGTATTTCTGAATTTGTTGTGCAATGATACAAATGGATCTGCCCTGGGCTAGGCCCTGATAGCTTTTGGCTCTAGCCATGACTCTGAAGTGGGGGTTGTGGCCCCATGGAAAGAGAAACTTTGATCTGAGCTGAGAGTAGGAAATGAAGCTCTGTAGGGAATGCAAGGCAAGAGTTTAATAAATGAGTGACTTGTGGGGGTGTATAAATCAACCAAGTATGTCTTTTGACGTATCTCAAAGGCTTCGTAGGCAAAGAGAAAGCTAGTAATGACAGTAATTTAGTTCAGTAGTGTTCACTAACTACTGGGCTAAGACACAGCAAAATCGTTATATAAATATGTGGTGGAGTAAAGTCTAAAGAAAAGAAAGATGTGCTAGAGAAGAACAAGCATGACAAGGGAGGAAGTGAACACAAGGGAGGAAGTGTAGTGGATAAACAGAAAAGAGATAAAAGCTTAACATGGATGTAGAACTTGCAAGGAGTTGAAAAAAATGTATTCAGCCAAATCTCTCCTTTTTTTGTTTTAGGTTCTTGGAAAGTCCTGTAAACCCATCCCAGGTAAATAACCCTTGAGTCCTTTACCAGAATCATGTGTGTTTTATCGGAACGGCTTGGGTGAATTGCATATAGCTAATTGAAACGAAAGACTACAGTTTGACAGGCCTTCATAATGTTTTTCGAAAGAGCTGGCATGAAAACAATTTTTTTGTTTTGGAGGAGGGTGCGTGTTTTTGGCTGCATGGTTTACAGAATTTATTTATTTATTTCTAATATTTGTCTCAACCGGGGGGGGGGGGGGCGCTTAGGGCAGCTTACAGTTGGCAACATTCAGTGCCCCCATATACAACAAATAAAACAACAGTTACATAATAAGTACACCATTAAATTCATTAAAATCC
Source organism: Anolis sagrei (assembly GCF_037176765.1). Classification (NCBI taxonomy): domain Eukaryota; kingdom Metazoa; phylum Chordata; class Lepidosauria; order Squamata; family Anolidae; genus Anolis; species Anolis sagrei. Next base: position 31,751,208 of record NC_090026.1, read on the forward strand.
ATTTAAAACAGTACTAAATTGGTTGGCCATATCTAAATCCGAGTGATACGACCAACTACTTAAACCGAAGCCTATTTTCCATAGCATTGTCATCCTTTTTATTGTCAGCCTGCTACCCAAATGGGTCCCACAACCACGTTTTCAACTTTTTCCTGAAGGAGAGGAGGGAAGCAGTTGACCTAATTTCGCTAAGGAGTGAGTTAAAGGGGGATTGAAATAGAAGTACAAGAGTGAAGTCATGTAGCCACTGAAAACCTACTTCAGTTCACTGGAAGAACTTGGTTTGTCTTCCTTTGTGGTTTGTGTATTGGTTTTTGTTTTATTAATCATCAAACCATATGGATGTTTTTAAACTTTTAGGAATCTTCTGGATTACAAATAGACAAGAAAACCAACATTTTCAGGTCATTTTGTTATAAAAATGGCTCCCAGTCTTTTTTTGGATCTTGCTCTGTTCAATATGGTGTTTAGAGTGAGAAAATGAGTTATTGGAAAGGATTCTAAGATTTTAAAACATAGAAGGCAATGGTGAGAGGCTGAAAACCAGCCCAAATCTGCTTCCTGATGTTTACATCATTATTACATTATGCTAGTCAGATACAAATGTGATCTCCAGAAATATGTTCTCAAAATCCTTCTTGTTCATAAAACTGACTTGTGTATCCTCCTCTGTGAAAAATTATATCCTTGTTTCATTGTAAGTATGCATGATGAAAACAATTTCTAGTGGTTAGGATTACTTTAGTGTCACTGGAGAGCCATGTTTTTCCTCACTATTTCTATTTCTTTTTCTAGTCATGCTCCTGGGGGTGACGGTGTTGAGGAAGAAGTACCCACTGTCCAAATACATGTGTGTCTTACTGATTGTCACAGGGGTAGCCCTCTTCATGTACAAGCCAAAAAATGGAGGAGATCTTGGGGATGACCACATCTTTGGATATGGGGAGCTCTTGCTGGTAAGCCTGGAACTGCCTTGAAGTCTTTTGTTGGCAACATAGGAAATGAGAGATAGGTGTTCCTGGAAGAATAAGGGTGGTGGTTTGTTTGCTACTGTGGTGTCCTGACTGCAACGTGGCACTTTCTCATGTTGGGCAACCTGCAGCCCTGAGGCTAATTTCTGATTTGAAACACCCTTCCTTCATACCTATAGCAAAACTGATTTCTATCTTCTCTGCATCCTAATAAGGAAGAGTATGTAAAGAAAGGGATGACAGAAAGAATTGCCTCATCCATCCACCCACTTCCATGTGTTTCTAACAGATTTCCTGTTGCCCTCAAAAACAAAAAAAAGTTGCATATCACATATATTTTGTTAGGCCAAAGGGCATGAAAGGAGAGCCTGTGCTTGATCAGAGACTTTTATCATTTGGTTTTAATGCTAGTATATTTTTCAAAAAACTCCATGAGAAAAGGTATATATGCTAAAGGGTTTTCCTCTTCTTATCTCATTTGAGTTTTTTAACATTTTATCCTCCACATGTGGTCTGCCCACTGTCATTGTGATTGAGTTTATTGTAATGTTATATTTTATTGTATTCATATATTTTTATGTAATTATGATGCTGTTGCTTGTTGCTTATGTTTTTGGTTTTATCTTGCTGTAATATGTTGTTTGGGCTTGGCCTCATGTAAGCCGCCCCGTTGGGGAGATGGTGGCGGGGTATAAATAAAGTTTATTATTATTTGTTATTATATCCATAGTGAATTCTAAATGAGCGCATCAGATCAGGTTCACATTGCAGCTGTGTCAGGAATAAGAATCATGCAAGCCCCGAGGTATTTTTGCAGCTCTCAAAATCCCTCAAAATAAATATACCACACCCCGAAGAATGTAATTACACTTGCATAGGGTATGCTTTCTCACTAAAACAAATTCTGCAAAAAATTAACTTTTAAGAGGAAGATAAAAACTAGAAGCTGTTTTTAAAAATGAAGTAATATTTTGACTCCTTTTGGATTGTTATTTATTTGTTTATAGTCAATGAATATTTGTAAAAAGAAATAAAGGGCCACTTCCAGTTTCATTTGGAAGGGTTGGTGCAAAGCTTAAGCCCACTCCACCCTTCTGCCAGCTTTCCTGATGCTGCTTCATACCACATGAGGCAAGGGGTCTTGAATAGCAACATTTATTTTGGGTCCAAAAATAAAACTGAAGACAGGGTCCAAAAAGCTGTTTATAAAGCAAAGATTATAGTGACAATAGGCTGACAGCCGAATGTAGAACCCAATTCCATTTCTTTGTTGATGTGATTGTCCAATCATGTTGGTCAGGTAAACCTATTGACATTTAGTCACCACCTCGATTGCTTTAAGCAGTCCTACGAATACCCCCTTCCCCTGTTCCAAAGGATGGGGATAGAAATGTACTAAAAAAAATAACATATTCAAAGAAGGGTATGATATTTGACTCTCTCGTGCTTTCATTTGTTCTCAAAGATAATCTGGGACCCAATAGAGTTACATGTATGTCTTTATTCTCATCACAAATATAGATAGATTTTAAAAAGCAGTTCACAATGAAGACAATAATAATAATAACAATAACAATAATAATAATGATAACTTTGTTTTTACACCCTCCCAACCATTTCCCCGAAGGGTCTCGGGGTGGCTTACAAGCGGGACCAGGCCCAAAACATACAGTAAAATTCACCAACTAAAAAAGCAGTTAAAAACATAATAACATATAACAATTCAATTAAAATACAATTAAAAACAACAAAATATACTAGCAACGTTGAAACTGTATCAAATCAGACTCAGACAAGTGTTTAAAACACTCATACAGTAAAAACAACACATTAAAATCCAGTACAACATTTTATAAAAATTAAGGGTACTGATAGGTTTTGAGTGTACAGCAAAATGACTGGTAGACAGCTGGGTCTTCAAATTATGATGGAAATACTCCACACAGAGAATCTGATTGATGTAAATGGAAAGACTGTTCCACTTGATGGGAACCACAACACAGATCAATCATTAAACTCTCTGCCTCAGTCCATACGTCTGTGGAAAACAGCAAGCTGCCTTGTAGGATATGTCAACATAAAACTAATAAGACTATATTTCAGAGGAAGGAACTGATAAAACCACCTCTGATCATTCTTTGCCTAAGAAAACCCTTGCCATAAGTAGAGAGGAAGCTTAATACAATCTTAAATCTAAATTTTGTAAAGAATTGAGGGGTGGGTGTATTTAGCCTGCCTGGAAGTTAACAGGAAATGTTTGGGTCGTTATGTGTAGGACTGAAATCATTACATCTTTATTAGTAACTGTCCTTAAAAACTCCATATTGCCACCCTTGTAAACTGAAAGGTATAGTTCACTCAATTTGAGGAATGCTGGCAACTTCTGCATGTGCCTGTATGGTTTTCTACATTTTTGCCTTATAGCTCTCCTGCCTAAGCAGTAAGCCAGTGTATTGTTTTCTGCCATGCATGCGCCTGTCTTATTTGTTTCTATCCCACTTCCCCTTCCATCCTTGTTTCAGCTGCTATCTTTAACTCTGGATGGCCTGACCGGAGTATCTCAAGACCACATGAGAGCGCACTACCAGACGGGAGCCAATCATATGATGCTGAATGTTAATGTGTGGTCGACTTTGTTCCTGGGAGCTGGTAAGGACCTTCTTAGAGTGCAGTGAGTCAGGCCGCATGGGTGATGGGGACCAGGACAGCCTGGTTTATACTCAGTGGCACTAATCTAAATTATATCATGGGAGTGGCTGCATAGACTGCTTTGCATGCAGAATCAAAAAAGGAACCAAGCTTGGGACAGGCATTCATTGGCTCACTCCAATGTCAAAGGAAACTAAATATAGAAAGCACTCTGTTTTTGCTGCCACAGACTAGCATTGCAACCTAGTTAAAAACAGTTACAATATAGTTGAAAACTAGTCTGGAATCTTCTTTTTCAGAAATTTGATTTTACATCTAGATAGTATTTCACTATATTGTTTGACAGCAAACCAGTTTAAAACTGAGCACAAATAAGACTGCCCTTGATCACCACTTCATTGCAAGTCTCATTTATTTACTTTCCCACATTCTCTCTCTGGCAGCCTCCCAGTCCCTAAATAATTTTCTGCCTAGCATCTCCTGTTGCTTCTGGATTGTATCTGCTATGCAGTTCTTTAAATGGCCATGAAGTGGTACTCTTGCAGCTAGTACTACCACCTGTAAATTCCAAAAAGCATTTTCTCCCTGCAGTTTGGGTTTTCGCCTGGGCTCCAGTTTGGCAATAACTGTCTATTTCACCATTTGGTGTCTCCCTTGTTCCAGCAGCCCAGTTGCTGTTTCCATTCCACTCTCCTTTGAAGCATTAAGCTCTTTTAATTCATATTTATGTGCTCTCCTTCCTCCTCAAGCTTACAGAGGCTTTCTTGGTAGAAGAGGTTAGATAATGAATTAAAAAAACGAGTCCCCGGTAGCCAAAATATTTTAAAGAACAATTGTTCCCTTGATGGCATTTTACACAGACCGAAAGGTTGGCGGTTTGAATCCGGGGGGCGGGATGAGCTCCCTCTGTTAGCCCCAGCTTCTGCCAACCTAACAGTTTAAAACATGCAAATGTAAGTAGATCAGTAGGTACCACTCTGACAGGAAGGTAATGGTGCTCCATGCAGTCATGCTGGGCACATGAGCTTGGAGGCGTCTACTGACAACGCCAGCTCTTTGGCTTAGAAATTGAGATGAGCACCAACCCCCAGAATCGGACACGACTAGACTTAATTTCAGGGGAAACCTTTACCTTTACCTTTTTACGCCATATAAAGAAAGACAGCAGTAGTGTTGGACTACATCTGCCTGAAATAGTGAAAGTGGTAGGTACACTTGATCAGTTTGTTCTTTTGAAACTTTACATGAGAGAACTGCAGGAGCAAGGAACATGCCAGAGGTTGCTCTGGGCGGCTCAGCTTAGGGAGTTTACTGCCAAGACAGGTAAAAACCGAAAGCCAGCTGTGTCTCCCTTACTGTATGCATTTCCTATTTGATATGGGACCGCCCAGTTCTTAATTTGCCTGTTTAAGGATGTGGAAGTTCAAGGTGTGGGCAGCTGCCCAAACTGGGCAACTGACAGGGAAAAAAACCAATCAAGAATCCAGCTTGAAATGCCATGAAATTGAATTTTCCCTTAATGGTTAGCAAAAGGCGCTTGTGAGTCAAGAGATGCCACCAACCTTTGTGCATATCCTTGATAGATAGGAACATATTTTCCATGATGCATGCCAACGAGACCCACTGGATTATTACTGATGTATTCAGGATATCCCATCCTCCCCTTTCTTCTTTTGTTTCTGCACAAAAGATAATCCTAGTAAAGTGTTGGGAAAGGCTCCATACTGTGGTGCATGATCAAATAGCTCAGAAACAAGAGTATAGAGTTGTTTAACAGGATCCATACCCCTATACAGTGGATTCTCACTTATCCAACCTTTGCTCATCCAACTTTCTGCATTATCCAACACAGTCTGCCTCCTGCCCGGATCCACACTGTTTCAATACATTGCGATGTTTTGGTGCTAAATTCGTAAATACAGTATTACTCCACAACGTTACCGTGTATTGAACTGCTTTTTCTTTCAATTTGTTGTAAAATACGATGTTTTGGTGCTTAATTTGTAAAATCATAACGTAATTTGACGTTTAATAGGCTTTTCCTTAATCCCTCTTTATTATCCAACATTTTCGCTTATCCAACATTCTGCCGGCCTGTTTATGTTGGATAAGTGAGACTCTACTGTACTTCCATTTTCTTCAGTTCTGGTGAGGAGTTCTAGGGAATCAACTAGCAGCATTTTTGCATCAGTTTTAGTTCCATTGAATTCTTTGCCTCCCATTCTTGTGTTCTAACACACTTTGCAGTATTTCCTATCACTCTAACCTTCTTACTAATCAGTATTTTAAAATTTGGATTGGACCTGCTGTGCAAAACAGAGATGTTGGATGTTGTCACCTAGGCAGATAGTGTCAGGTCCAGTGACTCTAATGGATTATTGGCCTGATCTAGCGTAGCATTTTTTCATAACTCCATGATTCATGAATGGGAAGTCTGGGACTCCTCCTGTTGAGGAAATTTTGTCATTCCTCTACACTATCCAGGCTGACAGAAGATGATGGGTGCTAGAGATCCACAATCACTGTAGAGCCTTTTTCTTGTCGGCTGGATTTAGGTCTATGTCAGTGGAGTTGTGTTTGTGGGAATAAGAACTGAGTAGTTCTGTATTGTCCATATCCAGGAAAGGGCTGCTGTCAAGTTACTATGTATTCCCACCAGTTGTGCCTGTGAAGTTGGTAGAACTGAAAGAAGGGCTTCTCTTGTGGATATAAGGGGCTGGGCAGACTCATGTCACAAGATTTATTTCTTTATCATATCAGAAGCAAATCAAGGTATAGTTGTAATGTATTTAAAAAACACACACACACAGAGTATAAAACTTGTCATTGTATTTAATGTTCTTTGACCAATAGCTGGCCACTTGGAGTGCCTCTTGTGTTGCTGTAAGGTGGTCCTCTATTGTGCATGTGGCAGGGCTCAGACTGCATTATAATAGGTGGTCTGTGGTTTGCTCTTCTCTACACTCACATGTTGTGGATTCCCCATTTCTTAAGGTTGGCAGATGATATCACAATATATCGTCTGCCAAATAACCATAAATTGCTCAGTCATACAGTATTAGATTATTGCCTACTTCCCCATCTGCTCCCAAATTGGCGAATCTTCCTTTTGAAACAAAGAAGCAGAGAAATGAGGAATTGCTCTGTTCTTAACCCTTTTCTCCACCCTACAGGTATCTTGTTTACAGGAGAGATTTGGGATTTCTTGAGTTTCACTGAGCGTTATCCCAGCATAATCTACAACATCCTTCTCTTTGGTCTGACAAGTGCCCTGGGCCAGGTGAGTGAATTACATTTTCTGCTTTGTCTTCAGGCATTTGCTCAGTCTTTGAACAAATATCAGGATGTTGTCAGTCTTGTTCTATTTTTGAGAATTGTGGAATTTATAAACGTATTGTTTCAAGTTTCCTGCTGCTCAGATGATTTGAGACCATTCCAGAGAAGGAGGAATCCCAGCTCTTTTCAGGGTGCTCCTGAAAAGAGCACATGCATAAAATGTGTGTGATTTTAGATTTCTTACACAAAGCTCCTCTGTGGGTTTGCTGCATTTGATTCTTACTTTAAGCCAGAAATTCTGGCTTAAATTATGAGATAAAGTGAATCCATGTAAGAGCATGTTGGCTGCTTGCCTTTTTCTTCTTTCCTCTCTCTGTGAGTGGATGGAAAGGTGAGCTTTGTGTGACATCAGACGTTTGGGTTTGTAGCTAAGTACGTTAACCATCTTTTAACTAAAGTTTGCTGTTTTTCAGCAAAATTCAAATGGAAAAAATTGCAGACACAAAGATTGCCGACTGATTTGGGAATCAAGATGTGAATACAGCAGTATATTTTCTTGAACTACTCCAGTGCAAATTCCTAAAGATGTTTCCCCGCCCCTACTCTCTTTATTGCACACCATAAAGGGGGCATGAAGAAAGTTGCTTCTTAAAAGGAACCTTTGCCTAACTCTTTGAGTGCAAGGGGAAGATATGCCTTCTCTTTAGAGCTGTCTGCAGTAGCTATTTTGGGCGCTATGGAGATAGAGTATGGAATGTATATCACATTGTTTGGTCAGGCGAAAACGGGCTAATGTAAAGGGTACACCCTATGGTAAACAGGTTATCTGGAGAGAGTTCATTTCTGCTATTTTAGCTGCAATACATATTTTTCTCATTATTTTGTTGCAGAGTTTCATCTTCATGACTGTGGTGTACTTTGGGCCCTTGACCTGCTCAATTGTCACTACAACCCGCAAGTTCTTCACCATCCTGGCTTCAGTCATTCTTTTTGCCAATCCTATCTCCAGTCTGCAGTGGGTGGGCACTATCCTAGTATTCCTTGGTAAGTTTTGGAAGTTTAGCACAATTTCTCCCACATTTACTTAATAAGGGGTGCCAGCTCCACTTCCTAGCATAAGGCAGTTCAGCAAAGACTGAAGTCTGCTGTTGTAAATGAAACTAGTTAATTCCTTCATGTGAAATTAATATACCCTCTTCTCCAGTGGTTCTTAACCTGTGGGTGGTCCGCAAGGACAAAAATCTGGTCTGTGATCCTCCTTCCTCTTTATTTATTTTTTATTTTATTTTATTTCCGCTCCTTTCGCACCGCCTGCCACTCCTTCACTGTTGCTGACGATGGCATATGTTCTGTATCAGAAACTAGAGCTGATGTGGTCTATCCAATACAATTTTCTGAATCAGCACCCCAAATCAAATCTAAAGTTAACCAAAAACTGATTTGTAACCCTTTTGCTACTAATATTAGAGAGTGGTCCCTGATCAAAGTGGTCCCTGGTCAAAGTGGTTCCTGGTCAAAAAAAGGTACAGATGGCAAATAGTTCCACCCACAAAATGAAGCTGGCATGTGCATCCTTGGCAGCCCTCAGAGCAATGCAGAATTACACAAATTCTCTGTATTTTTAATGGTGGTGGAGGAGGAACCCCATCCCCAAAAATGGCTGCAGGACAAAGAGAAGGGAGACAGGGACGGATTTGAAAAATGGTGGAACTGCTTGTCATGGGCCATATTTTTGCCATCTCTTCTCAAGCTAGGATGGTTTGCCCTGTTTACAGAAGCTTCCCATCTGCAAAGAGAAACTTTCCCAAGGATGGAGTAATTTGCTTATTACCTAGACTATCCTGTGGGCATCTCCCTTTAAGCCAGATCTTTCTTTTGTTTCTCTGCAGGACTTGGACTGGACGCCAAATTTGGGAAAGCATCCAAGAAAACTTCACACTGAGAGAACATTGGGTGGTTCTCTTCAAAAACCTCAAGCATAACGAACTGTTAACTTATTGTCTTGCTCCCCAGCACCTGTCACCAAAATGGACTCAGGATGTGTGCTGGGGGAAAAGGGATGGTTTTTATGTGAGTTTTATTCCAAAAATATTGGATTTTTTTAAAATGGAGAGTTTTCTTTTAATTCTAATCAAGAAGGAGAATGTTTTCCCCATCTGTTGCCCCTCTTTTTCACCAGGATTCAAAGCTGGTGCTGACAGAGGGCCTGAAAGAGAAATCCTTGATACTATGGGAGGAATGTTTCATTTCAAATAAAAGGATAAGAAAGAGACCTGTGTTTTCACCTCATTTTTCTTTTGAGATGCAGTCATTAATAAGCACCATGTAATCTTCCTCTACCAAGAGGCATTCTGAGTTTGCATTGTAGTAGAACAGGATTTCTCAACCTTGGGATTGGGACCCCTGGGGGGGGTTGCGAGGGGGTTTCAGAGGGGTCACCGAAGACTATCAGAAAACACATTATTTTCTGTTGGTCATGGGGGTTCTATGGGGAAAGTTTGGTTCAATTCTGTCATTGGTGGAGTTCAGAATGCTCTTTGATTGTAGGTGAACTATAAATCCCAGTAACTGCAACTCCCAAATATTAAGGTCTATTTCCCCCAAACTCCACCAGTGTTCACATTTGGGCATATTGAGGATTTGTGCCAAGTTTAATCCAGATTCATCATTGTTTGAGTCCACAGTGCTCTCTGGATGTAGGCGAACTACAACTTCTAAACTCAAGTTCAATGCCCACCAGACCCTTCCAGTATTTTCTGTTGGTCATGGGAGTTCTGTGTGGGAAGTTTGGTTCAATTCCATCGTTGGTGGAGTTCAGAATACTATTTGATTGTAAGTAAACTATAAATTACAGCAACTAAATTGTGCACAAATGACAAAATCGATCCTCCCCTAACCCCACCAGTATTCAAATTTGGGCATATTGGGTATTTGTGCCAAATTTGTTCCAGTGAATGAAAATACATCCTGCATATCATATATTTACATTCGATTCATAACAGTAGCAAAATTACACTTGTGAAGTAGCAACGAAAATAATGTTATGGTTGGGGGTCACCACAGCATGAGGAACTTGTATTAAGGGGTCACAGCATTAGGAAGGTTGAGAAACACTGTAGTAGAGCTTGTAGGTGCACAATTCGGTTGAAATAATTTAATTGAAAAATACTATTCTGTGTATGTCTATTTTGAAGTGCCACTGTAATTCCTCTTTACTGACATTTCCCCACCAAACTTTAGATGGTGAAGATTGGTGTGGGGAAGGGGGAAAAGGAGGTGAATTAGTTTCTTTGTTTAAGACCTTTTGTAGGCCCAGTTGGAAAATTCAACAATAAAGGTAGAATTGTAGACAATTCAGAAAGATCCCAAGATTTCAGGAAAAAAAAAATACTTTCCCTTCTGCAACTACAACTCCCAAAAAGTCTCAGCCAGATGTGTCTGTGTCTTGAGCAGCTGGTGTATCGTGGGACTGTGGTCTAAAGCAGGAACTTCTCCAAGCTCCAGGCAAAAGACATGGTGGAGTTTGAATCCATCAGAATTTTGTACCAACCTGACATACACAAAAATAAGCAGATGCATTTGGCAAGAGGAAGTGAGTTGGGCAGAGCCGTGATATTCTCCATTTATCACAAGATGGTCATAGTTCCAATTCTCATGAGTACAGTGAGAAACGTGCCAAGACAAGTCACAGATTTACAAATAATGAAGTAAGTGGGAGTCCAAATTGCATATATTGATCCTTATGGCCATGAGCACTGTTTAGATCAGCCTGGACATTGCAAGCTGCCACTTCTTCTTTTCCTCTCCTGTCCGCTTGGCTCTTGGACCATATGTAGAATTGGCTGCACTAACAATAGCCTGGAATGGCCAGAAGCCATTTTTATGATCACAGGAACTCTTTTATGTGGTGCTTGAGCTCTTTAGCATTCAAATACAATAGGACCACGTTTTTTAAAAGGAGAACTGGAAGGGAGAGTGCAGTTTCTGTACTCGGTGTAAAAACATTTGCATAGTTTTCTTAAAAGTATTCAGATAATGGAGTAGCAGCAGCTGAGGTTGCCTGGAAGGAGCAAGTACCACATTGTGGTAGCTGTGTTCCAGTCAAGTTTTAATTTCTTGTGTGAACTGAAGTAACAACCAGACTCCCTATGAGGATATGTGTAGCCTTTGAACAACAGTACTCAAATACACCCTTCTGTTGTGCGGTGTAGCTCTCCACTGCTGTTGCTTATATAGCACTTGGACAGTTAGAACACTGAAAGCTTTCTTCTATCATTTTTCAACCTAGCCAATGGCCCTCCAGAATTTCAGGCAGGACTTTTTCCTAGATATAATAATAATAATAATCATCATCATCATCATCATCTTCTTTATTTAATACCCCGCCACCATCTCCCCAATGGGGACTTGGGGCAGCTTACATGAGCCCGAGCCCAACAGCATATTGCAATAAAATTAAACCAAAATACAAAAACAACACAGTAAAATACATGCAACATATCAGTACAAAAAATGATAAAGCAAAATCATACACAATAAAATAAAATAACAATGAGTAGGTCACATGTGCAAGATAAAAACTAAGATACTAAAAATACTAAAATCAGGATGAGACAGGAATGGAGCAGATTGTTTGTGAGGGAGAAACTCATAAAAGAACAAGGTCATAAATATAGACCTTCATACAGGTGGGGAAATATACTCTGGAGACAAAAACCGTTGAGGGGGAGCAACTGTGTATGATAATATGGCTACTCTCCAAAAGCGCATCGGAAAAGCCAGGTTTTGAGATCCCTCTTGAAAATTTCTAAGGTGGGGGCCTTCCTAATCTCACTGGGCAATGAGTTCCAAAGTTTGGGGGGGGGGGCACAGAGGAGAAGGCTCTCTCCCTTTTTCTTACAAGACGAGCCTGTGATAATGGCAAGGGCGAAAGGAGAGCCTCCCCCGAGGATCTAAGAGCTCGGGCTGGTTCATGGAGAGAGGTAATCATCGTACACAGGTAATCATTGTGTAACCCACCCCAGTACTTCCAAGCCTTGATATGCTTAGTTTCACAAATATTGTACAAGTTTGGGGGTGTTTTGGGTGATAACAATAGCTGAATACTATAATAATAATAATAATAATAATAATAATAATAATAATAATAATAATAATAATAATAAAACAACTTTATTTATATCCTGCTTTTCTCCCCAATGAGACCCAAAGTAGTTCACAACATAGTACAATACAAATCAAAGCACATTTAACATAAAACAAGACAAAATCACACAAATCATAATAACATCCACAAATAAAATATAAATAAATATTAAGCTTTAAAAACATTTAAAACCAATTACAATGATTGTGGAGACTCATCAATTAAATAGAATATTTTGCTAAGCTCAGTGCAAATTGACCTTGCTGTCATTAGTAATTGAATTCATTCTTCAAAAGCTTGCTTGCAGGTAAGTCTTCAAGTGATTCTTGAAAGACAACAGGGAAGGGGCAGTTTTAATCTCAATGGGGAAGAAGTTCAAAAGAACTAAGGAAGGTACTGAGAAGGCCCTCTCTCTCGTTGCCTTAAGACAGCGTTTCTCAACCTGGGGGTTGGGACCCCTGGAGGACTTGTGAGGGGTGTCAGAGGGGTCGTCAAAGACCACCAGAAAACACAGTATTTTCTGTTGGTCATGGGGTTCTGTGTGGGAAGTTTGGCCCAATTCTATCGTTGGCGAGGTTCAGAATGATCTTTGGTTGTAGGTGAACTATAATTCCCAGCAACTACAACTCCCAAATGTCAAGGTCTATTTACCCCCAAACTCCACCAGTATTCACATTTGGGCATATTAAGTATTTATGCCAAATTTGGTCCAGATCTATCATTGTTTGAGTCCACAGTGCTCTCTGGATGTAGGTGAACTAGGTGGTCCTGAGGTATAGATGGATTTGCTTGTGCCTATGACCCAGGAGACAGAAAGTGTGTTTGAGCTCATACAGTAGCAACGAAAATAATGTTATGGCTGGGGGTCACCACCACATGAGGAACTGTATTAAATGGTCGCAGTATTAGGAAGGTTGAGAACCATGGCCTTAAGATGAAGGACTCTGCAATAGTTCAAAATAATAACTCCTCCAAGCTTGCTAAGGAAGTTGTCTGCAAACACTTAGAAACAAATGCGGTCATTGCTAATTGTCAACACGGATTTAACAAAAACAAGTCATGCAAGACTAATCAGATCTCTTTTTTTGATAGAGTTACAAGCTGGGTAGATGTGGGGAATGCCATGGATGTAGCGTATCTGGACTTCAACAAGGTCCCCCATGACCTTCTGACAAACAAACTACTCAAATTTGGGCTAGGCAAAACTATGGTTAGATGGATCTGTAATTGGTTAAGTGGACGAACCCAGAGGGTGCTCACCAATGCTTCCTCTTCATCCTGGAAAGAAGTGACAAGAGGAGTGCCATAAGCAGGGTTCCATCCTGGGTCTGGTCCTGTTCAACATCCTTATTAATGACTTAGATGAAGGGTTAGAAGGCATGAACATCAAGTTTGCAGACGACACCAAATTGGGAGGGATAGCTAAAACCCCAGAAGACGCGCAGAATTCAAATCGATCTTAACAAATTAGAGAGATGGGCCAAAAATAACAAAATGAAATCCAAGAGTGACAAATGCAAGATACGTACTTACTTAGACAATCCCTCGTTATCTGAGTAGGATTGTCTTCCAAGATCAGTGTACTGGGTCCGTAGGTGCAGTGGATCCCTATTCCTGATCTACATGTTCTCCCGCAGTGAGGGCATTGGTTTCCAGGTAGAAGGCAGTCCCGATCAGGGTTGCCTTGATGCACCTTCCTCTTGGCACGTTTCTCTCTTTCGTTCTCCATTCGTGCCGCTTCAAATTCTACAGCACTGCTGGTCACAGCTGACCTCCAGCTGAAGCACTCACAGGCCAGGGCTTCCCAGTTCTCAGTGTTTTTAAGGTTGGCTTTGAGCCCATCTTTAAATCTCTTTTTCTGCACACCAACATTCTGTTTTTCGTTCTTGAGTTCGGAGTAGAGCAACTGCTTTGGGAGACGGTGGTCGGGCATCCGGACAACGTGGCCGGTCCAGCGGAGTTGATGGTGGAGGACCATTGCTTCAATGCTGGTGGTCTTTGCTTCTTCCAGCACGCTGACATTTGTCTTCCCAAGAGATCTGCAGGATTTTCCAGAGGCAGCGCTGATGGAATTGTTCAAGGAGTTGCATGTGATGTCTGTAGACTGTCCACATCTTGCAGGCGTATAACAGGGTTGGGAGGACAATAGCTTTATAAAGATACTCCACTTGGGCAGAAAAAAATGAAATGCAAAGATACAGAATGGGGGACGCATGGCTCGAGAGCAGTACGTGTAAAAAAGATCTTGGAGTCCTTGTGGAAAACAAGTTAAACATGAGCCAACAATGTGATGCTGCAGCTAAAAAAGCCGATGGGATTTTGGCCTTCATCAATAGAAGCATAGTGTCTAGAATAGATCCAGGGGTAGTCATGCTACCCATCTATTCTGCCTTGGTTAGACCACATCTGGAATACTGTGTCAAATTCTGGGCACCACAATTGAAGAGAGATATTGACAAGCTGGAATGTGTCCAGAGGAAGGCGACTAAAATGATAAAGGGTCTGGAGAACAAGCCCTGTGAGGAGCGGCTTAAAGAGCTGGGCATGTTTAGCCTTCAGAAGAGAAGGCTGAGAGGAGACATGATAGCCATGTATAAGTATGTGAGAGGAAGTCATAGGGAGGAGGGAGCAAGCTTGTTTTCTGCTGCCCTGGAGCAATGGCTTCAAACTACAAGAAAAGAGATTCCATTTGAACATCAGGAAGAACTTCCTGACTGTGAGAGCTGTTCAGCAGTGTGGTGGAGGCTCCTTCTTTGGAGCCTTTTAAGCAGAGGCTGGATGGCCATCTGTCGGGGGTACTTTGAATGCAATTTTCCTGCTTCTTGGCAGGGAGTTGGACTGGATGGCCCATGAAATCTCTTCCAACTTTACGATTCTATGATTCTAACTCCAGTTTCTATATATTTTTTTAATTCTGAAAAACTCCAGCCTGGCACCCACCCCTCCTTCAACTGAGGCCAATACAGACATGTGTTGCACCATTGGTTTTTTTTTTTTTAAAGAGGCCTGTTTTAATTAAACAGCAACTCCAAAGAGTGCACTAGGCCCGCTTCGATGCTTCCACTCGGCCTGCTTCCTTACTGCGGTGAACAGGAACAGGGGCTGTGAATGCAAAGCTGCCTTTGGAGCCAGGATGCCAAAGTCTCTGTGGAGCAAACTTTACACATGAAAGCGCGTCTCCACCAGCTGTCGCTACCAGCCTCCATCTGCTCTGCGCCTTTGGCCTCTCGCCCTTCCAGATGGGACCTTGATCTCCCTTCCCTCAGTGGCTGTTCAAAACTCACTCTTCCCCCTCCGCTCCCTATCTTTTTCAATTTTGCTCCAGTCTTCAACTGACTTTTATGGTAATCTGTCCTGATGTCTCTGGTCTATCCTTTCCCCTCTCTCTCCACAGTGAGGGGTTGTTGGTTTTTTTTAAAAGGATAATACTGAAAAAGTTAAACTGGGAGATTTCCCTGTTCTTGGATTCCTGTAAATCAAATACACAAAAGGAAGGCTTTTCTGTATTGTCGAAGGATTTCATGGCCGGAATCACTGGGTTGTATTTATTTATTTATTTATTAGTTGTACCTGCCACACTTTGCTGTGGTAAAACTTCCCTCCTCCTTTCTCTTCTTTCTTTCTCTCCTTCCTTCTTTCCCTCCCTCCTTTTCGCTTCCCTTCCTTCCCTTTTTTTCTTTTCTGCTCTCCTTCCTTCCTTCCTTCCTTCCTTCCTTCCTTCCTTCCTTCCTTCCTTCCTTCCTTCCTTCCTTCCTTCTCTGCCTCTTTCCTTCCTTCCCCTCCCTTTTTCTTTCTCTTCTTCCTTCCTTCCTTCCCTCCTTTTCTCTTCCCTTCCTTCCTTTTTTTACTTTTCTGCTCTCCTTCCTTCATTCTCTGCCTCTTTCCTTCCTCCCCCTCCCTTTTTCCTTCCTTCCTTCCTTCCTTCCTTCCTTTTCTCTTCCCTTCCTTCCCTTTTTTCTTCTATCCTTCCTACCTTCTCTGCCTCTTTCCTTCCTTCCCCTCCCTTTTTCTTTCCTTCCTTCCTTCCCTTTTTTCTCTTCTGCTCTCCTTCCTTCCTTCTCTGCCTCTTTCCTTCCTTCCCCTCCCTTTTTTCTCCCCTTCCTTCCTTCTTTCCCTCCTTTTCTCTTCCCTTCCTTTTTTCTTTTCTTCTCTCCTTCCTTCCTTCCTTCCTTCCTTCCTTCCTTCCTTCCTTCCTTCCTTCCTTCTCTGCCTCTTTCCTTCCTTCCCCTCCCTTTTTCTTTCTCTCCTTTCTTCCTCCTCTACCTGTTATTTGACTGTAACTCCCAGCAGTTCTCCTGATTGATCTATCTACTTACTATTTAACTCTATCTAATCTATATATCTTATCTATCTGGAAGATTGCTGGGAGTTGCAATCCAGGAATAGGAAATAGGAAATATGTACATATTTGGATGCTCTCAAAGAATTCCGAGAAGTGGTGCATTTGAAGCATCCTCCTGGAAAGTGTCCAGAGGAGGGCGACTAAAATGATCAAGGATCTGGAGAACAAGCCCTATGAGGAGCGGCTTAAAGAGCTGGGCATGTTTAGCCTGAAGTAGAAAAGGCTGAGAGGAGACATAATAGCCATGAATAAATATGTGAGAGGAAGTCACAGGGAGGAGGGAGCAAGCTTGTTTTCTGCTTTCCTGGAGACTAGGACATGGAATAATGGCTTCAAACTACAAGAAAGGGGATTCATCTGAACATTAGGAAGAACTTCCTGACTGTGAGAGCCGTTCAGCAGTGGAACTCCCTGCCCCGGAGTGTGGTGGAGGCTCCTTCTTTGGAACTTTTTAAACAGAGGCTGGATGGCCATCTGTCAGGGGTGCTTTGAATACAATATTCCTGCTTCTTGGCAGGGGGTTGGATTGAATTGCCTGTGAGGTCTCTTCCAACTCTATGATGTAGTGAATGGAAGTGTCTTATAACAAATGGCAAAAATCACACTTGGCTTAAAATATGTTTGTTATTTATTTATTTACAGTATTTATATATTGCTTTTCTCACCACTCAAAGCAGTTTACACAGAGAGGCAAAATTCAGGGCCTTACCAAAATTCAATGCCTAACCAAATTACTATCAACACCATAACAAAGCATAAAATCGATGGGACAATTCATCATAAGATACAATAAAAGACATTTAAAACATGAAATGTGAGAATTAAAACACCTAATAAATACATTAAAATATGGATGGTATAATCTGTAGATATGGAAGACTCATTTTATTCAACAAGAAAGGGAGAGACAAAAAGTCAACAATCATCTGTAATTCAACAGGCATACTTTAGCACTGAGTTGGTGTCAAAATACCTTTGGGCTGTGATTCACAACATTTTTGCACTGTGTTTACATGATTTTTGAATAGCAGTGGTCAGAAAACTTACTTTCCTTGAGTTCAACTCCACAAAATTCCCCAAATAGCCTGGTCAAAATTCATGAGTTAGTACACTTTTGATCACTCCAGTGGTGCCATTGGGGCTGGATTTTCCATCTCAAACACGAGAGATGGATAGATGGAGGAGATGTCTCACTCAGCAGAATGAGCAGGAAGGTACACATACGTGACTTACACATTTTGGAGTGAATGTAACCTAATTGATATTGAGACATGAAGGTTTCCCTCCTTCTGGTATATGACCATTATGTCCAGCATTTAATGTCGTCTAACTCCACCACTGAATAGCTCCCAGACAGGAAATGGTTCCAAACAAAATTGTTACCTTGATAGTATCCTGTACTACCTGTTCCAATTAACCAAGCACAATGCTGATTATTGCCATGCCACCGGGCTACATTTTCTCCCTGAGGAAATGCCTGGGGATTGCAAGCAACCTTGGAAATAGTTTAGACTGAGTGGTTCTCAATCTCCAGGCACTTCCAGGCCATCAAATGCTAATCAAGGTGGTCAGTTGAAACATTCACACCTAGCTCCAGCAGGCAAGAGTCCTTTGTCCCACCCTGGTCCTTCCACAGATATATAAACCCTTTTTTCTAGTTCCAACAGACCTCACTACCTCTGAGAATGCTTGCCATAGATGCAGGTGAAACGTCAGGAGAGAATGCCTCTAGAACATGACCATATAGCCCGAAAAACCCTACAACAACCCAGGTTCTCAATCTGTGGGTCCCAGGTGTTTTGACCTACAACTCCCAGAAATCCCAGCCAGTTTACCAGCTGTTGGGCTTTCTGGGGACCCACAGGTTGAGAACCACTGGTTTAAACAATAGGTCCCAGAATATTTCTGGGCACCACAATTGAAGCTGACAAGCTGGAATGTGTCCAGAGGAGGGCAACTAAAATGATCAAGGATATGGAGAACAAGCCCTATGAGGTATGGCTTAAAGAACTGGACATGTTTAGCCTTCAGAAGAGAAGGCTGAGAGGAGACATGATAGCCATGTATAAATATGTGGGAGGAAGTCATAGGGAAGAGGGAGAAAGCTTGTTTTCTGCTTCCTTGGAGACTAGGATGCGGAACAATGGTTTCAAACTACAAGAAAGGAGATTCCATCTGAACATTAGGAAGAGCTTCCTGACTGTGAGAGCTGTTCAGCAGTGGAACTCTCTGCCCCTGAGTGTGATGGAGGCTCCTTCTTTGGAGGCTTTTAAACATAGGCTGGATGGCCATCTGTCGGGTGTGCTTTGAATGCAATTTTCCTGCTTCTTGGCAGGGGGTTGGACTGGATGGCCCAATTCTGATTTTATGATTTTGGTCTAAAAGGTTTCCATTCATCAAGTTGGGACATTCTGGAAGTTGTAGTGTAAAGAGATGCAGATGTGTATCAATACTGAAGGGCACAACAAAAGATTTGCACCCTTTCTCCCATGACACCAAGTATCTAGGACTGAGTTATTTATTTATGACATGTATATGCCTCCCTTCTCATCCTGAAGGGGACTCAGAGTGGCATACACACACACACACACACACACAATATATTATATTATTAGCATACTACAATATCAGTATTATATATTACTATATTGTACTATACATATTACATGTAATATAAAATATATAATTATAATATCATATTATTAGTAGTAGTAGGATTATATTGTATTACATTATAATATTATAAATTATAATATTATAAATTTTGAGTTTATATTTATAATTTATGATTTTTATAATATTATAAAATTTGAGTTACTCAAAAGTAGCACTTCGTAAGCTATCAGGAGTTGGTCTAAATTTGAAGCCAATGGGGGAAAATATGATACTGGCCCCTGGGACATTAAACAGTCCCACATTAACCCTAGAAGCTCTCTAGGGTCCTGAGACAGTTCAATCACTCAAATGCCCCCACCTCCATATGTGTGCTTGCCCTCACTTGTAGTTTTGATCCTCTGAAACCCAAGCTGTTGCTTTTGTGGGTCAGTTCTGTATTTAAAGCTTGCTTGCTTGCTTGCCTTCCTTCTTTCTTATTACTATTTTGCTTCTGAAATTAACCCAGCTGGAATTCCTCTTGAGGATCTTTGTCAGTTTTTGGTTTTTTCAGAGATAGGAGTGAGCTATTCACGTGGATACAGAACCAAACAGCAGATTATGATGCTTCGGCATCTGCTGGCCCTTTAGGAAAGGGCTGCTTGATAGATCTGCTGAGAAAGATGAAGCTTTATCTCATAGCTGACCAAGATGAGCCATCCACAGGGGGAAGAACTTGGCAGTGCATCTCTTCTCCCTTTCATCCCTTTCTGTCTTGGCTGGTCCCCAATGCAACTCAGTTTTCTTAATAAATAAAATTGGACAGAGAAGAAAAAGAGACACAGAGAGAGCACTAAGCAAAGCAGGGCTGGCATGATCTCACAGTGAATATTAGAAGCCTGAAAAAGGGAGCTTTCCTAGCTGACATAGGAGAGAGAAAAGTACAATTCTAGCCTGCATGGTTAGAGAACTAAACTGAACTGTCTAAACCAGAGTTTCTCAACCTGGGGGTCGGGATCCCTGGGGGGGGGGGGGTCACGAGGGCATGTCAGAGAGGTCGCCAAAAATCATAAGAAAACACAGCTGTTAATCATGGGGGTTCTGTGTGGGATATCTGGCCCAATTCTATCGATGGTGGAGTTCAGCATGCTCTTTGATTGTAGGTGAACTATAAATCCCAGCAACTACAACTCCCAAATATCAAGTTCTGTTTTCTCCAAACTCCACCAGTGTTCACATTTGGACATATTAAGTATCCGTGCCAACTTTGGTCCAGATCCATCATTGTTTGAGTCCCCAATGCTCTCTGGATGTACATGAACTACGACTCCAAAACTCAAGGTCAATGTCCACCAAACCCTTCCAGTATTTTCTGTTGGTCATGGGAGTTCTGTGTGCCAAGTTTGGTTCAATTCCATCATTGGTGGAGTTCAGAATTCTCTTTGATTGTAGGTGAACTACGTATAAATCCCAGCAACTACAGCTCCCAAATGACAAAATCAATCCTCCCCGCAACCCCACCAGTATTCAAATGTGGGTATATCAAGTATTGGTGCCAAATTTGGTCCAGTGAATGAAAATACATTCTGCATATCAGATATTTACATCATGATTCATAACAGTAGCAAAATTAGTTATGAAGTAACAACGAAAATAATGCTATGGTTGGTGGTTGCTGCAACTCGGTAGTTGCTGTCACAGAATGTCCAACTCTTTGTCTCGCAAGTCAGATGTTTCCATCTCAACATCTTTAAACTTACTTGCTCAACGACGCACAGTACTCACATCAACACAATCACCATAAACAGCTTGCATTCTCTGATGAATCTCCTTTGAAGTGACACCTTCTGCTGTCAAAAATTCAATGACTGCATGTTGCTTAAGTCGCATTGACTGTCTGTGCAGAGTTCCATACTTTGCACTTTAACAACACAACCATTCAATGCTTAGGCTTCCCGCCAAAATGGAACTGTAGAGGAGAGTCTACTGAACAAGCCAGTACCTGCCGCATACCAATACTGCCATCTTTTGCGGAGTTACGAAGGTGGAGGCATTACTTTTCATTCAACCCTCATATATCCTAAAAACTGTCCAAAATTTAATGTCATCCTCACAACACCAATGTCCTGACATTTCAATGTATTGCTTTGTGGGAGACTCAGCTACTGGTTGTGTAATTTCTTTCACGTGTCCAGCTTGCAAATATACTGTGCATTCAATGTGACACTAAAATACATAGACAAGGAATACTTATGCGTGGACATGTGGGGCTGAGCAGTTGATAAACCTCGCATAGCTTCACTCAAACTGGGTACCAGATCTAAGGGCCAGGTCAACTATTATGGCTTCTCCATACTACGTTTTATAAATCTTAACTGACTTTCAATTTTCAAACACTCTTCGGGAGGTCTCTGTAATTCCTTAGGGCCTTATTGCAAGAGACAGCTAAAGCGGAACTACATCGTAGAAATAGCACGACTGGCTGCAACTTTCCACATGATATTGTCACTCTGCAGTTGCTGTCCCATGAGAAATGGCTTTAAAGGTTTTGGGGTTTTTTTGCAGTTGGAAAAAGTCCATTAATGAGCTCCTTTCCCTCTTCAATTTTGGATGGTAAGGGGCAGGGTAGTAAGTGTGCCTTGAGTGGAGAAACATAGCGATACTGTAGCAGCAGATAGGAAAGATAATACCAAGAACAATCCTTTGTTTGGAGATCGGAAAAGTGCATTTATTTCCAGCTGGGACTTTGGCGTGGACTCTCACCCAAAAACAAACCAGAGTGAGGATAAAGGTGTTGAATTTGCCTTTTATACATCTTCAAGTGCAGGCAAACAAAGAAACACGCTTCTACATACATAACATCATCACTACGTCACTTTAAGCATCACAGAAATACCAAATTCTATCTTCTAACATGCAAGAGGCATGTACCTATATTTTTTAAAGCAGCTTACGTCCATCAATCAAGGGGCCTACTTTGACCTGTCAGGAGGGAGAGAGATTCCTTACTTAGAAGTAAGAAGGTATAGCCTGGGCTATGCTGTACCAATCTCTGTATAGATAACATACCCCCCTTCTCCTCCCCCTTTCAACACAGATCTTCAGTATTCTTTCTGGCCTGTCAGCTCGGCTTTCTAACACAGAGAGAACATGATTTTTCTTACATTTCAGTGCTGGTAAAGTATATCTTTCCAATATCTCCCCATCAATACGAATGGAAATAGCAGCTCTCAGTACTGAAAGAATGGCTTTTCCTCTGAGGTTTGGGGAAAAGCTCTGGCAACCTTGGCTCTGGGGCAGCAATGTCACAATACTATAAGGTGGAATGCTATGGTCTTATAAATAATAAAAATAATAAAACTTTATTTATATACCGCTCTATCTCCCCAAGGGGAGTCAGAGCGGTTCCCAGGTAAAAATCACAGAACATACAAAGTAAAAACAACATAACCATAAGATTAACAAAACAAAATATGCATAAAAATTGTCACCATAACACACATATATTAAAAATAATCCTGCCTGTTCAAGGCAATTTAAAAAATTTAAAAGGCCGGGCCAAGATTTGTGCCGGCCCAAAAATTCTAGGGGGCCTGGGAATTAAATGCAATGCTATGGCAGGCAACAATAATATTAGGTACGGGTCTGTGGCTGTTCATTCCAGGGCCGACTAGAGGAAATGATCTGGGTAATTGGTAGGAAGAATAAGGCCGTATTTGACAATGTATAGGGCTGAGTTAGAACTGGCCATTTTCAAAGGTTTGTTGAAACCACCAGGTCTTCAATCTCTTACGAAAGGAGGGGAGGGATGGGGCCTGTCTTATTTCCCTTGGAAGGGCGTTCCAGAGGCGGGGGGCCACCACTGAGAAGGCCCTCTCTCTCGTCTCCACTAACCGCGCTTGAGATGGTAGTGGGACCGAGAAGAGGGCCTCCCCGGAAGATCTTAGAGTTCGCGCCAGTTCATAGAAGGAGATGCGATCGCAGAGATAGGCGGGGCCCGAACCGTTTAGGGCTTTATAGGTCATGACCTGCATCTTGAATTTGGCTTGGCATCTTATCAGCAGCCAATGAAGCTGATTTCATAGGAGTGTTGTATACTCCCTATAGTTTGCTTCAGTAAGGAGCCTGGCTGCCGCCGCTGTACCAGTTCAAACCTCCGGGCCGTCTTCATGGGCAGACCCACGTAGAGCGCATTGCAATAGTGCAGTTTGGATGTAACCAAGGCATGGACCACCCTGGCCAAGTCAGATGTGTGTGGTGGTGGGGAGAATTTGTGCTGAAATGAGAATATTGTCTGAAAATGAATTTGTTGTGCAAGTCCTTGAAATTTTAGTTTCTCCATGAGTTCTGTCTGATGCAGCCAATAGCTGCTGTTGAAGGCTTTCATGGCTGGAATTACTGGGTTGTTGTGAGTTTTTCGGGCTGTATGGCCATGTTCCAGAAGCATTCTCTCCTGATGTTTCACTCATATCTGTGGCAGGCATCCTTAGAGGTTGTGAGGTCTATTGGAAACAAATGATGATCACCCAAGTCAAAAGAGAAGCACAAAGCCAGACTATGCAAAAAGAATCTGCAAACCCCACCTCCTCCAAGGTGAACTGAACCACCTAAACTGGGATCTACAGGCCAGAGGATTCCACCACAGACATAAGAAGAGCTGCAAGATGAAGAGCAAGCCGCAAGAGTAAAGACAAAGATGCACCCAGAGGAAAAGTGTTCTTACCATACAGCAAGGGAACCACGGACTGCATAAGGAAGCTGATGAGGAAACACAACCTACAAACTATCTACAGACCCACTAAGAAAATCCAACAAATGCTACATTCAGCAAAGGACAAGAGGGATCCTCTCACCTCTGCAGGAATCTACTGGATACCATGCAGCTGTGGACAAGTCTACATAGGGACCACCAAATGCAGTGTTGCCCAAACATGAATCAAGGAACATGAAAGGCACTGCAGACTAACTCAACCAGAAAAGTCAGCCATAGGAGAGCAACTGATGAACCAACTTGGACACAGCATATTATCTGAGAACACGGAAATGCTGGATCACTCTAACAACCACCATGTCAGACTACACAGAAAAGCCACTGAAATCCACAAGCATGTGGAGAATTTCAACAGAAAGGAAGAAACCATGAAAATGAACAAAATATGGCTAACAGTATTTTAAAAACTCTAAAATCAAAAGAGTAAAGAAAGAACAACACTCAAAAACAAGGGAATTCCAGACAAGAAACAATCAGGGCCGGCTAATCACCTCCCAACAAAGGATTCCCCCAGGCAGGAAGCAGCCAAGCCTTGGAGCTCCAAGGCTATTCAGTGCTAATCTAGGTTATTAGTTGCAGCATCCACACTTGCCTCAAACAAACAAGAGTTCTTTCTCCCACCCTGAACTTTCCACAGGTATATAAACCTCACATTCACATCTAGCTCCAACAGACAAGAGTTCTTTTCCCCATTCTGGACTTTCCACAGATATATAAACCCAATTTTCCCAGTTTCCAACAGACCTCACAACCTCTGAGGATGCCTGTCATAGATGTGGGCATAATGTCAGGAGAGAATGCTTTTGGAACATGGTCGTACAGCCTTGAAAACTCACAGCAACCCAGTCTAGCTGCTGTATGCCACATTAGTTGTTGCATTAGTTGCAGTTTCAGGGTCATCTTCAAGATTAGCCTCATGTACAACACATTCGAGCAGTTTAATTGGAAAGTTATCAGTGCACAGGAAACTGTGTGGGAGTTATCCATATCCAGGAAAGGTTGTAGCTCAGAGACCACATATCCTCCAACTTTCACAATTTGGCAAGAGCAGTCCTGATTAACCCCATAATTCTATCAGTTGCCTTAAAAATGTCTTTATCGCATGGTCTTTATTTCAATGCAGTCAATCAATAGCACCCTTGCTATCACATATCATGCAATTTGCACAAGTGAACTGATATGACAATCCATGGTTCCGCAATCCTTGTTCTGCATAGCCTCAAAACCCCACTTCCACTGCTCCGTAAGGAGCCCCCGGTGGTGCAATGGGTTAAACCATTGTGCTCACCGAAAAGTCATTAGTTCAAATCCAGGAAGTGAGGTGAGCTCCCTCTGTCAGCTCCAGCTTCTCATGCGGAGACATGAGAGAACACAACTGGACTTAGGCCTTTGGGTAAGCTGGCAGATGGACAAAGACAACCAATGATGACCAGAGTAGGAAAGGATAATGACGATGCTAGATGGATTATGGACTATGAATTGGCGAACATTGACCACAGAATGATTCTATTGCTGCTAGTATACTATTTGATTGTTTTAATTAGTTATAATTGTTGACATTATATGGTAAATGTGTGTATTGTTTATTGTATATTGTACTGTATTTTGTGAATGGCTAGGCATCAAATTGTGCCTTTTGTAAGCCGCCCTGAGTCCCCCCTAGGAGGTTGAGAAGGGCGGGGTAGAAGCACTCCAAACAAACAAACAAACAAATAAATAAAGTCAGGGGCAACCTTTACCTTTACTATGCTTTTTACACTTTTATAATATTGTGTTTTACTGATGTTGCTATTGTCTGAATCTGGCATTGAATTGCCATAGTTTGCAATCCGCCCTGAGTCCCCCTTCTGGGGTGAGAAGGGCAGGGTATACGTACAGTTAGTGAATAAAAAATAGCCAGCTGCTATGACATTCACATACAGAAAAACTGAAAGAGTAACACTGAGTTACTCAATTTATGGAAGCCATTATTCCCAGACAATGGGGCAGATTTTCAGATAGTGTTCGACTGCAGTTCTACTGTTTATAACCAATAAACCATAGACATGGAAGTGGCAAGTAGCCTTTCTCGAAGGTTTGAGGGAACCCTCCCCCTGTTGAAGAATATATCTCAATCAATTTTATTGAATAATGTAGGTGAAATTGGTGCTCCATGCATTCATGCTGGCCACATGACCTTGGAGGCATCTACGGACAACACCGGCTCTTCGGCTTATTTATTTATTGTGTCAGGAGCAACCAGACATTTGTATTACATTTTTAACAAAACAAACAAACAAACAGACAGACAAAACACAGAGTTTGCAAGCTTGGTAGTTGATTAAATGTCCTTTGACCAGTATCTGGCCACTTGGAGTGCCTCTGGTGTTGCCGCAAGAAGGTCCTCCATTGTGCATGTGGCAGGGCTCAGGTTGCATTGCAGCAGGTGGTCAGTGGTTTTCTCTTCTCCACACTCGCATGTCATGGATTCCACGTTGTAGCCCCATTTCTTAAGATTGACTCTGCATCTCGTGGTGCCAGAGCGCAATCTGTTCAGCACCTTCCAAGTCGCCCAATCTTCTGTGTGCCCAGGGGGGAGTCTCTCATTTGGTATCAGCCATTGGTTGAGGTTCTGAGTTTGAGCCTGCCACTTTTGGACTCTCGCTTGCTGGGGTGTTCCAGCGAGTGTCTCTGTAGATCTTAGAAAACTATTTCTTGATTTAAGTCGTTGACGTGCTGGCTGATATCCAAACAGGGGGGTGAGCCGGATATGTCACTGCCTTGGTCCTTTCACTATTGGCTGCTACTTTCTGGCGGATGTCAGGTGGTGCAATACTGGCTAGACAGTGTAGTTTCTCCAATGGTGTAGGGCGCAGACACCCCGTGATAATGCGGCATGTTTCATTAAGAGCCACATCTACTGTTTTAGCGTAGAGATGTGAGATGTGTTCCACACTGGGCATGCATACTCAGCAGCAGAGTAGCATAGCGCAAGGGCAGATGTCTTCACTGTGTCTGGTTGTGATCCCCAGGTTGTGGGCTCTTTAGCTTAGAAATGGAGATGAGCACCAACCCCGAGTCAGACACGGCTGGACTTAATGTCAGGGGAAAACCTTACCTTTACCTTAGGTGAAATTCAGCCACACGAACTGCTGTGTACATCTCAGTTATTCCTTGTAAGCTGTAGCTTTTTAAAAATGCTGGTTTTACGGCCGTGTTTGCTTTCTGTCTTTTTCTTTGGCATCAGCAAACCGACAGCTGTTTCCAGCGCACAATGTTTGCTTCCATTCATTCTCTCTCCTTCCATGAATGCATACTTTCTCCTTGTCTTTGTTTGCAGCGCTGGTTTGCTAGTTTTGGGACCCCTCCACATTGCATCTTGTCACACTAGATAGATCACCTACTTCTTCTTCAGCCACCATGCCTTTTGGCCAATTATCTCCCTCTCTCTGCCTACCTGCAGATGGGGACAAAATGGGGGGGGGGGGGGGAGAAGCACACCAACAAAAGCTTTTAGACTGCTCCAAGTCAATTCCTTGCTTTTCCTTTGGGGAAAGCAGATTGCTAAGATAACACTGGAGATTAATTTATCTATGGTGGGAGAGCTGGCCTGAAAAACTCAGGGAGGCTTTTGACAATCTTTTTTTGTGGGGGGCACTTTCTGATAGCGGGGGGGGGGGGGGGAGATAGGATGTGTATGCTCCCCAGTCTTGTGAATGCCTGCTAAATTAGCAGTGTCTACGAGAAGGGGGAAATAATTTCACACACCATTAAGGCTGTTGGGAAGCAGCAGGATCAAGTTTTAATGAATACAGGATCAAAAGCATCTTCAAGGCAACCAGCCACTGAAAACAAGAGACAGGCTTGCTGGGGAAGAGAGAAGACCACGATGTTCCTAATGAGAAACAAAGAACGGACTCAAAGACATTGGGGAGTCGATTCCTCACAATGGCGCATTTTAAAGTATAATTTCCTTCTCTCCAAGACATTATCTTTGATATTTTTCTCCTCCAAACAGGTGTATATAAAAGCCTCATAGAGACAGCATGCAATTAAAATCCCCAGATCATATTTAAAGGTGATTTTTAAAAAGAGAGAGGGGGGAACGAGCAGCCCAGCGGTTGATTTCACAGGAGCAGCCCTCCTCCACCACCTCCGCTCCACAAGAAATAAAGCTAAAACTTTTGAATCTCAGCATCTACAATGCTCCCGAATGTGCGGCATAGAAATGCCACAGCTGGAAATACACAGCCTGTTAGTTTAGTAACATTTACTGGTGATCTCACAGCTCTTTCATCAATGCCTGTGGCTTAGTTGGCATTTAATTGATCCAAAACAGAGCAAAGGGTTGAACTGAGCCTGGGCTAATTCATCCTAGGAAGCAATTCAGGTGAAGCCCTGAAGCTGGCCACTAAAAACGCCTATGCTTTTGGGAAACCATTCCTAGTTTGCTACCATCCAGTCTTGCCTTCCCACTGAACAGGCATGATCTCAGAAAAGCCTAGAAACTTTATTGATTTACTGGGTTGTTATAGGTTTTTTCAGGCTATATGGCCATGTTCTAGAGGCATTCCCTCCTGACGTTTTGCCTGCATCTATAGACCTCAGAGGTAATGAGGTCTGTTGGAACTAGGAAAAAGGGTTTATAAATCTGTGGAATGACCAGGGTGGGACAAAGAACTCTTGTCTGTTGGAGCTAGGTGTGAATGTTTCAACTAACCACCTTGATTAGCATTTGATGGCCTGGCAGTTGTTTGGTGTGGCTTGTTAGTGCCTGGGGCAATCTTTTGTTGAGAGGTGATTAGATGTCCCTGATTGTTTCCTCTCTGTTGTTTTGCTGTTGTAATTTTAGAGTTTTTTTTTAATACTGGTAGCCAGATTTTGTTCATGTTCATGGTTTCCTCCTTTCTGTTGAAATTGTCCACATGCTTGTGGATTTCAATGGCTTCTCTGTGTAGTCTGACATGGTGGTTGTGAGAGTGGTCCATCATTTCTGTGTTCTCAAATAATATGCTGTGTCCAGGTTGGTTCATCAGGTGCTCTGCTATGGCTGTCTACATAGGGACCACCAAACGCAGCACCCAAACACGAATCAAGGAACATGAAAGGTACTGCAGACTACTTCAACCAAAGAAGTCAGCCATAGCAAAGCCTTTATTTCCGGCTTATGATCCCACCAGTTCTTTGTCGCAGGCAGATGGTATTTGTGGCACAAATTCCAATGAATCATCTGAGCAAGTGTTATGCCTCTGCTTGTAGTTTGTCTCTTGGCGGTGGGTCCGCTGTGGAGCTGTGGAGCTCTATTCTTGATCCACATGTTCTCCTGCAGTGAGGATATTGGTTTCCAGATGGAAGGCAGTCCGGTCAGGGTTGGCTTCATATGTCTTCCTCTTGGCACATTTCTCCCTTTCGCCTTCCATTCGTGCCTCTTCAAATTCTACAGCACTGCTGATTACAGCTGACCTCAAGTTAGAGCGCTCAAGGGCCAGGGCTTCCCAGTTCTCGGTGTCTATACCACGGATTTTAAGGTTGGCTTTGAGCCCATCTTTAAATCTCTTTTCCTGTCCACCAACATTCTATTTTCCATTCTTGAGTTCGGAGTAGAGTAAATGCTTTGGGAGACGGTGATTGGGCATTCGGACAACATGGCCAGTCCAGAAGAGTTGATGGCGGAGGAGCATCGCTTCAATGCTGGTGGTCTTTGCTTCTTCCAGCACGCTGACATTGGTCTGCTTGTCTTCCCAAAAGATTTGCAGAATTTCTCAGAGGCAGTGCTGATGGAATTGTTTCAGGAGTTGTGTATGATGTCTGTAGACAGTCCAGGTTTTGCAGGTGTATAGCAGGTTTGGGAGGACAATGGCTTTATAAACAAGCACCTTGGTATCCCTACAGATGTCATTTTTTTTGTCGTGTCAGAAGCAAGTCACTTCTGGTGTGAGAGAATTGGCCATCTGCAAGGATGTTGCCCAGGGGACGCCTGGGTGATTTGATGTTTTTATCATCCTTGTAGGAGGCTTCTCTCATGTCCCCGCATGAAGAGCTGGAGCTGACAGAGGGAGTTCATCCACATCTCCCTGGATTCGAACCTGCGACCTGTCGGTCTTCAGTCCTGCTGGCACAGGGGTTTAGCCCACTGTGCCACCGGGGGCTCCTACAGATGTCCTGATCCTCAAACACTCTCTGCTTCATTCGGAAGAATGCTGCACTTGCAAAGCTCAGGCGGTGTTGCTTTTCAGTGTCAATGTTGACTTTTGCGGAGAGGTGACTGCCAAGGTAGTAGAAATGGTCAACATTTCCTAATGTTACACTCTTAAGTGGTATTTCTGGCATTGCAGAGGAACTGGCTGGTGACTGCTGGAAGAGCACTTTGGTTTTCTCAATGTTCAATGACAGGCCGAGCTTCTCGTATGCTTCTGCAAAGGTGTTTAGAGTGGCTTGTAGGTCTTCTTCTGAGTGCGCACAGACGAGATGGAGAAGTACACTGGGATTGAAGGAACTGTAGGTAAAAAAGCTTTGGGCTGAGGGTTTTTTGAGGTGACCCAAGGCAGAGGAAACAGCAACTAGCTTGCTCCTTCTAGTTGGCTACAGTTCTCCAAACTAAAATAAAAAGTTAAGAGACTTTTACAAGCATCTTCCATGTTAAATCTGGTCTGGAAATAGGGCAAAACAGGTGCTGATCTGGGAAGGGGCTCACTAAATGATCAATTCTGTAGCCTCTGAAGTAATAAAGGAGATGTGAGTGCCTCTGGGCACATGCCGAGCAGTTTGCACCTCTCTTTTTAGAAATTAACTACTGGGGGGGGGGGGGGATATATACTGAAATACATTTTGAAAATGAAAAAGCTTTCTGAATGTAGTTCAGCTCTGCCTTTCAACACATCAAAACATTCCCTTTTAGATTACCTTCAGAAAATCAGTTGTGAAGATTTCCCAGTGGCATAAGGAGAGGTGAATCAAATTGAGCTTCCATTGTCTGTTTTGACTGTTGCATAGATAAAAGTCCCATTAAGTCCCTCCAGTGAACAAATGGTGGGGTTTTGTTTAGAATAGTTTTTGTTTGTTTTGCTAAAACAAAGATTAGCAAATAGAGGAAATAATTAAATAACTGCCTTTTTTGTACTGCCTTGATCGTCAGGAGCTTATATGAGTTTTTAATTAGTGCTGCATTTTCAATAAGTCTATCTGTACGTGTTACTGATTCTTTCCTGGATAACGGGGAGATAATTATGAGAATCCTGTTTGGTGTTTTCTCTCTCTCATCCTTTTCTCACTAAAGGAATGGCTGATATATTTAATCATGATGTAGAAATGCTGGCAGCTTTCTCGCAGCCCAGCCTCTCTCTAATTACATTTCTAGGTTTTTAGCAAATTGAAAGGGAAAAACGGAGGAACAAAATAATTAAAAAACCGAAGAGGAAGTTAATATTTTTTTAAAATATCCAGATGTTGTTAAAAATCCAAACACGCAACTGCTTTCAAGGACACTGGCTTAAAAACTTGGGGGAACAAAGACTGCCAAAATGCCACAGCCATTTCAGCAAGGAGAAATAATTCCAACCTGTCTCATGTTGTTCAGGTGATCATTAAGAACCTAAACCTCATGCGAGGACAGTGGAGGAATTTAGTGGCTCCCATATGTCAAAACATATACCAGAGAAATGTGCAGTGAAGGTTAAGTTCCAAACACAGATGCCCCCATGTGGGATTGATGTCCACAATGGTCTTAAGATCCAGAATGCCTCTTGCATTTTTGAAAACATGTCATGGTTAACTTATCCCTTCAGATTCAGAGAAGCATTGATGCTGACCTCAGATAACATAAGTTGTCATGTACAAAGAGAGTTGTCTTAACTTAATATGACATTTTCGCCTAGTGTTGTTTGCTCATTTTTCCTTTGAAGCTGTAAAATTGTTGACAACTTCCATATGGACCAAGGGTGAATCAGCAGCTTGTGGGCCAAAAAACACCTATAGTTCATTGACTCCTACCTTGTACAGAAATTAATCCTTGTTTGTTTTAACATAAACCTTTTTTTAGGGGATGGGGAGGTGGACTCCACACACTCTAATACAGTGTTTCTCAACCTTTCTAATGCCGCGACCCCTTAATACAGTTCTTCATGTTGTGGTGACCCCCAACCATAACATTATTTTTGTTGCTACCTCATAACTGTAATTTTGTTATTGTTATGAATTGTAATGTAAATATCTGATATGAAGGATGTATTTTCATTCACTGGACCAAATTTGGCACAAATACCTGATATGCCCAAATTAAATCATTTGGGAGTTGCCTATTGTTAACCACACCGAGTCGCCCTTGGGCTGATAGAGGCAGTATAGAAATGTAGTAAATAAATAAAATAATAAATAGTTACTGCGATTTATAGTTACCCTACAAAGAGCATTCTGAACTCCACCAACAGTGGAATTGAACCAAACTTGGCACACAGAATTCCCGTGACCAGCAGAAAATACTGGAAGGGTTTGGTGGGCATTGATCTTGAGTTTTGGAGTTGTAGTTCACGTACATCCAGCGAGCACTGTGGACTCAAACAATGATAGAGCTGGACCAAACTTGGCACGAATACTCAGTATGCCCAAATGTGAACACTGTTGGAGTGTGGGAGAAACAGACCTTGATATTTGGGAGTTCTGGTTGCTGGGATTTATAGTTCACCTACAGTCAAAGAGCATTCTGAACCCCACCAATGATTGAATTAGCCCAAACTTCCTACACAGAACCCCCATGCCTTGAAGGGACCCGCTGGCGCAAACCTCCTTCCAGGCTCGCACCCTCTCCGTTACCCTCATATGCGCACCACACTGCCATGTGCCAAGCACATCTGCTCTCCCCTCCCCACTCAAAAACAGCTCTCCCCTTGGCTGAGAGGATGGCTGAGAGGCCGGCCAATTGAGCAGAGGAAGGATTTTGGTGGGGGGATTTGCAGTCTTGCTTCCAAAAAGAAGAGAAAGACAGGTGGTGACATCTTCAGCTTTCTCTGCCAAAGGGGTTCCTAAGACCATCCGAAATATATGTTTTCTGATGGTCTTCGATGACCCCTCTGAAATCCCCTCCAGACCCCTCCCAGGGATCCCCCAGATTGAGAAACACTGCCTTAATGCCTTGATGGAGGTTATGCAGGAATAATTAAAGGTTAAAGCACGTGAAAGGGGGAATGCAATTCTTTCCTTTCCTCTGATGAAAGCTTCCCTCCTCAGTCTCACTGGCCTAAATGGAAACTGTCACTAAAACCTAATGTTCTGTGGGTATCTAGTTAATTTGGGTGTGTATGTGGGATGCAGCCAAAGAAGACATGATTACCCCAACATTCTTTATTCCATTTCCAAGTGCAAACAAATAATGTAAAAAGGCTTTCATTTCATTGAAAAGACGTTCATACATAGGTCTTTCTGAGTTATGATTTGAAAATGCAATAACAATTATTTTATCATCACAACATCCATACTATATGGACTACTGTAATTCAGAAGACGTTTACTTCTTGGGATGAGAGCAATGACTAATCTCAATAAAACAGTGAAGAGTAGAGACGAAGATCCGCATAGTCAAAGCAATGCGGATCTGGATCATAAGGAAGGCTGAGCGAAGGATGACAGACGCTGTTGATCTGTGGTGGTGGAGGAAAATTCTGAGAGTGCCTTGGACTGCGAGAAGATCCAACCAGTCCATACCTCAAGAAATAAAGCCCGACTGCTCATTGGAGGGAAGGATGTTAGAGGCAAAGATGAAGTACTTTGGCCACATCATGTGAAGGCAGGAAAGCTTAGAGAAGATAATGATGCTGGGGAAAATGGAAGGAAAAAGGAAGAGGGGCCAACCAAGGGCAAGATGGATGGATGGGATCCTTGAAGTGACTGAAGGAGCTGGGGGTGGTGACGACCGACAGGGAACTCTGGTGTGGGATGGTCCATGAGGTCACGAAGAGTCGGAAGTGACTGAACGAATGAACAATAACAAAGTATGTACCACTCCAATAGGGAGAAGGCAACAATACAACTGCAGTGTAATATGCAGAGCCCCATTGCAATCACTGGGATTAGTATTGCCACTAGAAACAACCGGTAGCTTCACTTATCCAACAATGGCAGCAATACATTTGCACCTTACTAGACAGATACTGAGTGTACATAAGATGGTAACCTCAGTTATGTAGTCTAAAACCTATAGATTGAAATTATGGCAATATTTTGAAGTAGGCTTTTACAGGTCTCTTTTTTAGACTGTTTTTACCCAGTCTGAATCTCTAGTGACAAAAGAGGGCACACATTAAATAAACAAATATTCATATTCTACTTGAAAGTATATACAGAGAAAATAAACTATCTAGCATTTGTGACTGAAAGAATTAATAGGACTGAGTCTGGTAAAAATTCTAAAATCTAATATATTTTAAAGCAAGGTATAAATTTAAATAAACTAAATGTGAATAATTATAGAAACCACCACTATTCCAACTCCCCCCATTCTACAAGGGATATCTCTCTTTACTCACAGCCTCTTTTTACACAGTAGGGCCATGAACCCTCCAACCTCTATTACTTTTTGTTAATTATTACATTTAATTAAGTAAATATATATTGTTCACATTTTTACTAGTCAGTTTACACCAGTTATGGGCAAACTTTGGTCCTCAATATGTTTTGGACTTCAAATCCCACAATTCCTGAGTTGGAAGAGATCTCATGGGCCATCCAGTCCAACCCCCTGCCAAGAAGCAAGAAGATTGTATTCAAACCACCCCCAACAGATGGCCTTCCAGCATCTATTTAAAAGTCTCCAAAGAAGGAGCCTCCACCACACTACGGGGCAGAGAGTTCCACTGCTGAACGGCTCTCGCAGCCAGGAAGTTCTTCCTAATGTTCAGGTGGAATCTCCTTTCCTGTAGTTTGAAGCCATTGTTCAGCGTCCTAGTCTCCAGGACAGCAGAAAACAAGCTTGCTCTCTCCTCCCTATGACTTATTATTTATTAATTTAAAACTCCTGTTGTGCCACCTCTACAAAGTTCTGGAGAGACTTATTTTGCATAGAATTATGGAAAAACTAGACCCATGTCTGATCCCACAGCAAGCTGGCTTCAGAAAAGGCAAAAGCTGCACATCGCAAGTGTTGAACCTCACTCAGCACATAGAAGATGGTTTTGAAAGGCAGCAGATCACAGGAGCTGTCTTCATAGACCTGTCAGCAGCCTATGATACTGTGAACCACCGCCTCCTCCTGAGGAAAATGTATAATATCACAAAGGACTACCACCTCATCCGCCTCATAGGAAACCTGCTACAAAACAGGAGCTTCTTTGTTGAGTTCCAGGGCCAGAGAAGCAGGTGGCGGAAACAGAAGAACGGCCTGCCTCAGGGGAGCGTGCTTGCCCCATCCATGTTCAACATCTACACAAATGACCAGCCACTGCCAGAAGGGACAGAGAGTTTCATCTACGCTGATGATCGTGCCATTACTGCTCAAGCAGGGAGCTTTGAGATGGTCGAACAGAAGCTCTCTGAAGCTCTAGGTGCTCTTACTGCCTATTACAGGGAAAACCAAGTGATCCCCAACCCATCTAAAACACAGACATGTGCCTTTCATCTCAAGAACAGACAAGCATCCCGAGCTCTGAAGATCACCTGGGAAGGAATCCCACTGGAGCATTGCAGCGCACCCAAATATCTGGGAGTCACTCTGGACCGTGCTCTTACCTACAAGAAGCACTGCCTGAACATCAAGCAAAAAGTGGGTGCTAGAAACAATATCATACGAAAGCTGACTGGCACAACCTGGGGATCACAACCAGATACAGTGAAGACATCTGCCCTTGCGCTGTGCTACTCTGCTGCTGAGTATGCATGCCCAGTGTGGAACACATCTCACCACACTAAAGCAGTGGATGTGGTTCTTAATGAGACATGCCGCATTATCACAGGGTGCCTGCGCCCTACACCACTGGAAAAATTACACTGTCTAGCCGGTATTGCACCACCTGACATCCGCCGGGAAGTAGCAGCCAATAGTGAAAGGACCAAGGCAGAGACATCTCCAGCCCATCCCCTGTTTGGGTATCAGCCAGCATGTCAACGACTTAAATCTAGAAATAGTTTTCTAAGATCTACAGAGACACTCACTGGAACACCTCAGCAAGCAAGAGTCCAAAAGTAGCAGGCCCAAACCCAGAACCTCAACCAATGGCTGATACCCAATGAGAGACTCCCCCCTGGGCACACAGAGGACTGGGCGACCTGGAAGGCACTGAACAGACTGCGCTCTGGCACCACGAGATGCAGAGCCAACCTTCAGAAATGGGGCTACAAAGTGGAATCCTCGACATGCGAGTGTGGAGAGGAGCAAACCACTGACCACCTGCTGCAATGCACCCTGAGCCCTGCCACATGCACAAGGGAGGACCTTCTTGCAGCAACACCAGAGGCACTCCAAGTGGCCAGATACTGGTCAAAGGACATTTAATCAACTCTCATACTTACAAATTCTGTAATCTGCTTGTTTGCTTTGTTTCTGTTAGAAATGTAATATAATTTGACTGGTTGTTCTGACACGACAAAAAAAATTTTTAAAACTTTTATATCCCGATCTTCTCACCTCCGTAGAGGGACTCAGACCGGCTTACAGCAAGGATTCAATGCTACTAATACAAGTTAAAACATCATACAACAATACAAGATTAAAATACATATAGATAAAATACATATATTCCAAATTGCCAAGGTAAAATCATGTTCAACTCAGTCCGCATATGTGGTCACTCACTTTGGTCTGTAATCAGTCTCAGCCATTATTCTGGGAATGCTTCGTTCCATAACCAGGATTTCACTAGCCTCCTGAAGGACAAGAGGGAGGGGGCAGATCTAATCTCACTCATGAGAGAGTTCCATAGCCAAGGGGCCACCACAGAGAAGGCCCTGTCTCTCGTCCCCACCAAACACGCTTGCGAAGGTGGTGGGACCGAGAGCAGGGTGTCTCTGGAAGACTTGCCCTTACATATTATGCATGGCTACCATGTCTCCTTTCAGCCTTCTCTTCTTCAGGCTAAATTGCATAGAATTACGGAAAAAATAGACCCATGTCTGATCCCACAGCAAGCTGGCTTCAGGAAAGGCAAAAGCTGCACATCTCAAGTGCTGAACCTCACTCAGCACATAGAAGATGGCTTTGAAAGGCAGCAGATCACAGGAGCTGTCTTCATAGACCTGTCAGCAGCCCATGATACTGTGAACCACCGCCTCCTCCTGAGAAAAATGTATAATATCACAAAGGACTACCACCTCATCTGCCTCATAGGAAACCTGCTACAAAACAGGAGCTTCTTTGTTGAGTTCCAGGGCCAGAGAAGCAGATGGCGGAAACCGAATAACGGCCTGCCTCAGGGGAATGTGCTTGCTCCATCCGTGTTCAACATCTACACAAATGACCAGCCACTGCCAGAAGGGACAGAGAGTTTCATCTATGCTGATGACCGTGCCATTACTGCTCAAGCAGGGAGATTTGAGATGGTAGAACAGAAGCTTTCCGAAGCTCTAGGTGCTCTTACTGCCTATTACAGGGAAAACCAGCTGATCCCCAACCCATCTAAAACACAGACATGTGCCTTTCATCTCAAGAACAGAGAAGCATCCCGAGCTTTGAAGATCACCAGGGACGGAATCCCACTGGAGCATTGCAGCGCACCCAAATACCTGGGACTCACTCTGGACCGTGCTCTTACCTACAAGAAGCACTGCCTGAACATCAAGCAAAAAGTGGGTGCTAGAAACAATATCATACGAAAGCTACTGGCACAACCTGAGGATCACAACCAGATACAGTGAAGACATCTGCCCTTGTGCTATGCTACTCTGCTGCTGGAACACATCTCACCACACTAAAAGAGTGGATGTGGCTCTTAATGAGACATGCCGCATTATCACGGGGTGTCTGCGCCCTACACCACTGGAGAAATTATACTGCTTAGCCGGTATTGCACCACCTGACATCCGCCGGGAAGTAGCAGCCAATAGGGAAAAGACCAAGGCAGTGACATCTCCAGCCCATCCCTGTTTGGGTATCAGCCAGCACGTCAACGACTTAAATCTAGAAATAGTTTTCTTAGATCTACAGAGACACTCGCTGGAACACCTCAGCAAGCGAGAGTCCAAAAGTGGCAGGCTCAAACCCAGAACTTCAACCAATGGCTGATACCAAATGAGAGACTCCCCCTGGGCACACAGAAGACTGGGCAACTTGGAAGGCACTGAACAGACTGCGCTCTGGCACCACGAGATGCAGAGCCAACCTTCAGAAATGGGGCTACAAAGTGGAATCCACAACATGTGAGTGTGGAGAAGAGCAAACCACTGACCACCTGCTGCAATGCAACTTGAGCCCTGCCACATGCACAATGGAGGACCTTCTTGGAGCAACACCAGAAGCACTCCAAGTGGCCAGATACTGGTCAAAGGACATTTAATCAACTACCAAATTCACAAATTTTGTATTCTCTATTTTGTCTGTTTGTTTGCTTTGTTCTGTTAGAAATGTAATATAACTGACTGCTTGCTGATGACTCGATAAATAAATAAATAAAAATATTCAGGCTAAACATGCCCAGCTCTTTAGGCCGCACCTCATAGGGTGCATGAAGTATCATTTGGACGTGGACACTTCACCCATTTGTTTACAGCCAAATACTGCAAGCAAGGCTTTAAATATCCATGAGGAACCTAGGCCTTAAATATTTATGAGGAACCTGGTTTTTCTCTGCTAGGAAATCACCTCATTCCCTTCCAACGTGCGCACTATTGTCTTCTTTGTCCTTAGTCTCACTGACATCTCCACAGGTTGGCCTGTTTCCCGCCATTTTCACCCGGGGAAGCGGATCCCTTGCTGCGCATGCGCAGTACCGCCACCTCCCCATCTCCTCCTCCTCCCTTCCCTGAATGAAAGGAGCGTCGCGTCGACGTCACGATAGAGTCCCGGATGTGTCAGGTCAGGGCGCTATGAGGAGACCACAAGGGGACGGCCGCAGCCACCGCGAATCGCTATCAGGTGAGGCGGAGCGGGCGGCGAAGGCGACTCAGGACGTGTAGGGACAAAGGGAGGGGGACACGCCGCGCCCACGGAAGATCGGCTCCAAAATAAGGAGCCCAAGGGGCCTGACGCAGGGAGAAGGGGCGGGGCAGAAGGGGAAAAAACGTTGGGGCGGGTGCTGCGCATGCGTCGCGGCGTGAGTGCCTCCATTGGAATGGTGGCGCATGCGCATTAACTCAGAGGCCTGCACAGAGCGCTGCGTCGGAAAGGGAGGGGCAGGTGAAGTCCGGGGCAAAGTTTGAGTGGCACGCCGGCCTTTTGCGCCTGCGCAAAGGGAACCAAAGGCGGAACAGTCACATCCTGCAGCTTCCTGGCTTCCCTTCCCCTCCGCCCCTTTCTTGTTGCGCCTGCGCATAACGTTGCTGCAGGGGCCTTGCGGAATAATGATCCTCTGCAGCTGCGCAAGGGGGAAAGGCTTGCTAGAGGGAGACATGCTGCCAAATAGTGAGCCATGAGTGTTGTTGCTGCCGCTTTTCACCAGGGGGAAGGAAGAGGAGGAGGAGGGGCCAGGGACGGTGGTGGAGAGTTATCCTTTGGGGTAATTGTTTTGATCTCCCCCCACTGCTCCCGCCTGGGCCACAGACTCCCTCCCTCCCGTTTAGCCTAGAAGGGAATAAAGTGGCAGAAGTTACTTACTGAGGCCAACAGGTAAGAAGAGCTTCTCATCCTGAAGCATGTGTGTGGGAGCAGTAGGCCTGCCTTCCTCCCTTCCTTATGGCAGTTGGGGAGTGAGATGGTGCTGAACCTAAACAAACTCAGCTCAGATCTGGCGTGCTCCCTTGGTTAAAGATGATTGGTGTGAACTTGTTGATGGAAGTCTAGTGAAAGTAAAAGATGTTGGCTTCTAGTAAAGGGACAGTTCTCCACCTTGACAGATAGGCCCTGAATAGCCTTTGGATGCATTCTGCCTCTTATCTTCCTAAAACCTTTTCCATCACACAAACCCAATCTTTTAAAAACTTACAATGGGAAATGCAGAGCCCTTTGAGAGGAGGATGGGGGTCCTTCTACACAGCGCTATTTCCCAGAATATCAAGGCAGAAAATCTCATATTATCTGCTTTGAAGTGGGTTATCTGAGTCCACACTCAGATGTGAGATTTTCTGCCTTGATATTCGGGGATATAGGATTGTGTGAAAGGGCCCTGGATAGGTATGTAAGTGGAGGCCCACTTTGTTTCTCTGCCAATGGCTCGTGAACACTGTAATGCCTTATCAAACCTTTTGAATGATAATTGAAGTACAGTAAGTATGATTCTGAAGGTGAAGGTGCATAAGCATGGCACAGGAACCGTGTTGAAATTTGTCTTGCTGTGACTCAAAAATAACTTGAGCGAAAAGTTCAGTATTCTTTGCTAGCTCAGTATCTGATGATGTTTCTGCATAAAATAACTTTGAGCAGATGCCACACCACCTGTCAACTGTACTGCAGTGGAGGGCAAAGCTATTTATTTATTTATTTATTTATTTATTTGAGACATTTATATGCCACCCTTCTCACCCCGAAGGGGACTCAGAGCGGCTTCCAAGATACACACACACACATACATATACATATATATACACACACACAATACATTATACCATTAGCACAGCACAATATCAATGCTATACATATATTGTATTATACAATTATATTGTAATATTACATGTAATATAAGATATATAATTATAATATATTATTATTATTAGTAGTATTATACT
The DNA here is from genome assembly GCF_037176765.1 of Anolis sagrei. NCBI lineage: Eukaryota > Metazoa > Chordata > Lepidosauria > Squamata > Anolidae > Anolis > Anolis sagrei. The sequence goes on from NC_090026.1 coordinate 31,791,731, forward strand.
GTATTACATTATAATATTATAAATATTATATGTATATACAATCAGAGGCGGCCCTAGGTAATTTTCAACAGTAAGCAAACAGTATTCCCCCCCCCCCCCCAACTAATCACTGATATATATTTTCTGTTTGTCGTGGGAGTTCTGTGTGCCATATTTGGTTCAATTCCATCATTGGTGGAGTTCAGAATGATCTTTGATTGTAGGTGAACTATACATCCCAGTAACTACAACTCGCATATGTCAAGGTCTATTTTCCCCCAAGAGCGCCCCTGGGCAAAATCAACTATACTGCAAATGCTTACTTTGCGTAATGGGTTGAGCCGCACCTGTATACAATATATTATATTATAGCATAGCACAGGAGACAAGGTGGAACTGTCCCCTGTCTTCACTCTGGCTCAGAGCGGCGGTTGTTGCTGGAGGGAGGGGTCTCCAACTGATGATATATGCAGGAGACAAGACGGAACTTTTCCCTGGCCTTCATTCTCTTCATTGCTTAAAAGCTTCCTCCACAGTTATAATAAGCTAATGTCAAGCCAAGCTTCCAAATACAGTTTTGGCAAGCCCTTTAATAATAATCATCATTATTATCATCATCATTAATTTATTACTCATCTCTCCTTCTACATTGATTTTGCCATGTGGACATTCTTTTGTCTTATGTTCTTCAGTTGTATCTGTAATTTACTGAAACAAACACAACCAAACTTCTTGGGTTAGGAATGAGGACCAATTGAGCCAACTTGATGAGGACCAATTGAACCAACATTGTTGGATTAATCAAGACTTTTGGACAGTTTTACCCCACCAGATGTCCAAAAGCACATGATCAATGCCATATAAGATCAATAAGATGTCATGTAGACTATAACTTCACTATCCCCAAAACTGTTGAGAGTGTATCCCTTCTCTATCTATAGTAACTTATGAAAGTATTTTTTTTCCATCTTATATGAAGTAACTTCTCAAAGTGAAGATCTTCCATCACACATTGAGTCATGAGCTCTGGGAAGAGCTCCACAACAGGGGTTTGAGTGTAAAACATCTTGATATGCCTTGCTGTTAAATCCTGGCACACAGGGAATAAACAGCAACACGGAGTCCAATTGTTAGATGTTAGCAGTGAGTAATTGCAGTGGAAAAGATAGGAATGCAGCATAGTAAGAATGGAAACATAACTAATTAGATGGTGATGATGATGATGATGTAGTGCCATTCCACATCATGATTCTTAGTTGAGATTCCTGGGTAGATTAACCATTTCAGCCAGTTGGAACTGTTGATTGTATTGGTAGACAGGTGGAAGGAAGACTTTAAAGAGCTACTCAACTGATCAGCCTGATTAGCATGAATGGCTTTTAAGAGATCAGACACTTTTATAAACTGCTTCTTGTTTTCTTTTTAGGCATGCATTATTACCACTGATGATTTATATAGGCAGGAGAGCTAGTAAAAAAGGAGACACTAGTTATTTTTATAAAGCTAATTTGCAAGACTGTCTTAAAAGTCCAGAATAATGACTATTCAGAAGTGGTAGGTTGTTCCACGGGGTGTTAATGAGGCAGCGATGCTCTTTAAAAATTAGGTTGTGAAGTGGTGAATTTAAACTACAGAAGGAGAACTGTTCTTCTGTGAAACAAATTGGCCTAAAAGGTATGAAATTCCTTTACAGCCTTCTAAGAAAAAATACTGAAAGGAAAAAAGAGGGCAGAGCAACTTTAGGGTTCTTGGTATAGAAAGTTAGAAAGGCCAAAATAGGCCTTCACTGCAATAAATTATTTATTTTTCATTCTTGATGTAGATAAATTAAAAAGAAGCACTAAAACAAGGGAGAGCAAAATGTGACCATGGAATCACTTGCATTGAGCAGTTTTTGTTGCCCTCAGACCACTATTTTTGTTGGGTTGTATACTTTTCAGATAGAATTAGATGGTTAATTCTGGTTATTGGCCACCATTGCGTTTCTTGGCACAATCCAAAGTGGTGGCTATGACCTTACATTGAAACCTTACATGGTTTGGATCCAGGCTATTTGAAAAACGGTATCTCCCTACATAAGCTATCATGGTTAGAATCAGTACTTGTATTCACTTTGGTAAGTAAAAGGAAATAACCATATACAATATCAGTGACAGTAACAGAGTTTTGCTTTGGGAGTTCCACTTAAATAAGCAAGTGTTACCATTGTTGGAATAACTAAACCAAGAGCAATGGAAGGCCAGTCACCTTGCCTTCTTGTCCTGTATTATGTTTTTAGTATCACTGTGGCCCATAGGATGTGTGTGCATTAGTAGATTTCTTCTTGTACCTCCTGAATTCTTCCATCAGTGTCTGAAAGCCCCTTAATTTTTAAAAATATGTCTTGGCAAAATGTTCAGGCAACTTTTTCCTGAATATCACATTTTTTTTAAAAAAAATCTCTAATCATATGAGCACATGAGCTAGCTCTCATGCACACATACAATCCCCCAGAACCTCTTACTTCCAGTATCTCAATTTGCCTCTGTAGTCTCTTTCAAAATGGTGAAAGAGAGTGATGTCACAACCTGTTGCTCTTTTGAGAGAGTCTGTAGAAGAAATTGAAGGAATCTGGGGTTAAATTTACCCCTGTTCCCAATTCTGCTGTGCTTGGAGTTGGCAAAGTGGGCAGTACCAGCGGTTCGAATATGTCGTAATGTTTGGGAAAGTATTACATACTGTGTTGCCAGTATGCATACATTTCACCACAATTGCCATAAATACCAATTGTGGTATATATGCATATTCCATTATGCATGCATTTCACCACAATTGTCATAAATACTAATTGTGGTATTTATGTGTATATACTTCTGCATATCTCCTTTCCGCTATGACTGTTTGTTACAATTTCCCCTATCAATACTACACAAAGCAGTGGTGACAAACAATAATTGTTGGCCTGAAAAGGTGATAATCAAGGCTTGAGGTGGTGTGCTTATAGTAGTTCTCCTTGCCAAATGTTTATATAGGTGTGCCATAGATACTGTAGCTATACTGAGCATAGCTATCCATCCACTCTCTGAGAGAAGGAACCCTCTCAACTGCAGGTGTGATAAGCTAGTTCTCAGAGCAAACTCTCAGAGTGGTATGTGACAGGTTGATATGGATTTTGTATTGGTAAAAAAAAAAACCATAACAAAGTGCTGCTTTTATATATGGTTAGGCCAGCACTCTACCAACTAAAACACAATGCTGATCTTCATGATATTCTTATCATTGACGCACTGCTATTTGCAAACAGCTTTTGGCATTGTTGTTGGCAGTGATGTAAGGGGAAAACTTTTCAAATGTATTGTATTGACTTTAAGGGCTAAATCTCACTGCTGTAGACTCTTAGAAATCAGGCAATTTAATCAAGGGTTGGATGATTAATGTTGAATTTTTGAAGTAAATATGTTACATTTTTTCCTCAATCAAGCATTTGTGTTCAAAGTTGTTAGGATCTTACCTTTAGTACGAAGTCCAATAAACAAATTAAATTTAGGGCATTGGAAAGTTTTCTAACTCAAAGATTTACAGAAAATTCAGATATCTGTTTAATGCTACACTTTTTGTTAGTTATAGTTACTAAACTTTGATTACTTCGATGAATTCTAACTGTTTGAAGCTGTTTGATTCTCCTTCCCTTTGTCTGATTTGAGTAGTTTCCCTTTGAAATACCCTATTGCATACATTGTGATGAACATTCTGTTGTGTTTCTCTCCCTCATCCCACCTCAAATGCTTTTAAAGCATAGGTAGAATGTAAAGGGGCTTGAAATCTGGATCCTCCATATTTGGGTATGTGTGTTGCTCTTTAATCCAACTGTTTTTGTTGGTGAAGTGCTTTCAAAATCATGGCTACCTAAAATCCCTCTAATGCTGCAAGCTTGAATTTTCATGTGCAAGGTATACATTAAAAGAAAGACAGGAAATATTTGTAGCAGAAATAACACGAAGTCTACATTTATTATCTCTTGTTGTCTACTTAAACCCCATTTACACTGACCATTTAATATAGTTTCAAACCAATATTGAACAAAGTGGTTTTGCTGTGCAGGAAATCTTGGAAACCAGTTTGAGGTCCAAATGGTGATTACAGAGTATTGGTGTGCATATATTTTCCATGCTTTTGTTTGTCTGGCTGCTGCAGTTTGAAGCTAGCGTTGAACTGCATTAAATTGTCAATATAGATGAGACCTCAATCTTCCATTCATTGTGTGTTGCTGTCCACTTTTGCAATAAATTGCATACTTGGAGAATTTTAATGTGAAATTAGATGGCATGTGAAATTGGCTAGTATAGAAAAAGAAGACAATGGTAAATTGCAATCTTTTTAACTTTTAGGGCAGCCCTTTTACAAGAATTTGAAAGGTGGTATTTCCCAGATTTGATGTAAGCTTGGCTGTCTTCTATACTTGTTCATTATTTCACATTATTCCTACACAACCTAGGAACTTCCTCATATAATCAGGCATGGGCAAACATTGGCCTTCCAGGTGTTTTGGACTTCAATTCCCAGAAATCCCAGCCAGCTTACAGGCTGTTAGGAATTGTGGGAGTTGAAGTCCAAAATACCTGGAGGGCCATAGTTTCCCATGCCTGCAAGCTTATCCTCTAGCACTAAATTTCTGCATTACATTTTTCTTTTTTCCCATCCAGTGTATAAAGCTCTCCTTACATGCTATTTGAGCTATCTAGTTGATATGCAGTGTGGTTGGAAGACCACTTCAGTTTTGAAAAAAATAATAGTTTTTAACATTGGAGAGATTACTGCAATCACTTAAAAGATGAATTGCAGTCCTTGAAGGTTCCAGGATAATCAGTTCACCATTTTGTTCCAAGAGAGAGGTCAAGCATTACAAAAACATGCTGCTTTTGCACTTACTTGTACGTATTCTAGGTTCTCTCCAGAAAGAGGCAACTGATCTGTGAGTAAAAGCAATCCCCAAGTTACGAACAAGACAGGTTCTGTAGATTTGTTCTTAAATTAAATTTGTATGTAAGTAAGAACATGTACATTTTTAAGTGTAACTCTATTCATCCATCTACCTACCTACTTACCTATATATTATAAACATTGAATAGCATAGGGAAAGGTTAACACACCTCTAGTGTTTGTTTTGCTGTCTATGCTCCTGTTCAGAAGATTTCACCTCATTTTCTGTCCCTGTGATAACTGCATTTTGAACAAATTTGGCTCGTTGTGGAAACAAGGATTGGTGATAAAGCTTCAGTGGAGACACCTTTTCCCCATGCTAACTCTTTCAGGAGTGAATTTTTCTTCTGAGAGATAGATTTCTCTCACTTCCTGTTCTTTCACCTCCGTTTTTAACTTTGAGTTGTTTGTAAGTCAGATGTCTGTAACTTGGAGACTGTCTGTATTTGTAGTTTTAACTCCCACTTTGCCCTTATAGCAAGTCTAGCCAAACTCAGCCAATGTCTGAAGTGGCTATATGTTTGGATATTTCGAGATCTGTTTCCAGGCTGGCCTGCAAAAGTCTTTTCACCTCGTGCTGTGTCAATGTTCATTTTCCTTTTTGAAAAAAAAGCGATCACCAAAATTCCAGCAGCTTATTCCACTAGGACCTGCTGTATTCATAAGAGAATAGTCGCAACAGTATTTGGGATATCCGTCATGCTTTTGTTCATTTTGTTTTGGCATTCTATGCCTTTCATCCCGGACATTTCTGAAATTCTTAGAACAACTATAAAACAGGACCACTTTTCATGTGATACATAGTTATGAACCAGAAAATTTCCTGAGGGCACATTATGCTGTAGTGTAATTAAAATTAAGCAGATCTTTGCATGACCGTGGATAGCTTGTGAGTCCCATCTAAATTATTTTTAAGTTCCCTGAAGAAAGAACAGCATATCAACACACATATTTTAATAATTACACTTAGTTTAGTGCCCATGGATCACGGTGTCTAGAATTGTTTCCTCAGTGCAGAGAAACTCAGATTTAAAGAATTCTAAGCAGCCCCAGAAGGCAAACAGGGCAGTGTTAGGGTTGTTACTGTTATGATAGTTCTCAGAAACCGGGAGTCCCTGGTACTGGTGGTTGTTTGTCAACTTCCTGTCCTTGTATTAGAAAGTTTATACATGCCTACTGCTCATAGGACATTAAACATATTTGTACTCTGTGGAGAAGGGTGGCAGAATCCAGTGTTGAGTGCCTTTTTTTGGTCTAGATTTATAGCCTCTTCCAGCCCAAGGCTTTGGAAAAGCATTTGATGCAACATTTCACAATATAAAATAAGCTTGCATGTAAATAGAGCCAATTAACCTAGGCGCTTGGCAGCAGATCTATGATAAATAACTTGCTTCTATCTGAAGTCAGTTCAACCCAGTTTCACCTGCCTGTGCTCTAATATAGAAAGTGATAAAAGCTCATTTAGTTCTCCCTTAATTGTCATAACTTTACCGCTCCCTGCTTTCAAGTGCTTCTGTATTGTGGAGCAAAGTAGTTACTCCTTCCATAGGGACCAGTTAGTTCAGCCAGCCAGAACAAATATTATTTAATTTAAATTAACTTGCCCCATTGTGTAAGCTCTGTAACAAGTATCAACATTTAAAATAAAACAAGTACATTAAAAACCTGCCTATTTACTGGCCTTTCTTCTAACTATGTGTCTCTTTCATCAGTGAATTCAGTATGCACTGTCCAATTCATTGCTCCCGCTTACTATGATTATACTATTATTTCCTTCACCTCTGTATATTTTGGCTCCTTGTGCTTCAGTTTACTTTTTCTAAAGCTACCCAGCTCTCTTGATTTGTTTGTTTGTTTTGTGCATCCTTGTCCCCTATGAACCTCCTGTTTCAGTCTGTCTTTTGTGGCAATCTCTAAGGCTCCTTCCACATTGTCATATAATACAGATTATCAAAGCAAATAATCCACATTATCTTTTTTGAACTGGATTATATGATTCCACACTGCCATATAATCCAGTTCAAAGCAGATACTCTGGATTTTATCTGAAAGTATAGAAGAGGCCTAATACATATTCTGATTCAAATATCTATGACATCTCCTTTCAACCTATACTTATCTAAAACAAAATAATATGCTTTCAGCAGAAACCCTATGATTCTGTCAAAATTACTGTGGTTTTCACAAGAATCTGGAAGTTACCAATATTGACTCAACTACATATTAAATTCTCGGTTGCTAGACTTCAATTCCCAGAAACACCAGTCCTTGTAGCCAATGGTACAGGATTCTGTGACCTGTAGTTTGAAATCTGGGAATTTTCAATTTAGGAATTACTGCTGCATGTCATACAGCACCTCAAATCAGATTCTTAAGTCAGTTGAGTTCAGTAGTAGTAGTAATAGGTCATAGCTATTCTGCAGATAGACAAGTGGAAATAACACGTGAATCATTTGAAGCATTCAAATATTAAATTAGTAAAAGAGTTCAGTTTCACAGTGAAACATATATGTATGCATGACTCAAGGCAGAAGGACCTGTGCCACACCTTGAACACTAGGTAGGCAGTTTTGGGAGAGAGGGGAAAAAGAAGCAAGATCAAATGGCTTTTAAAAATAACTGGAAGACTGAAGCCTTATAGGAATTCTGAAAGATGAATTAGAACATCCTCCCAGGTATTTTGGACTTCAACTCCCAGAAGGCTCAGTCGCCTTGGCCAATTATCAAGACTCTTTCTCTGTTTAGCACCACTTCGCATAGGGAGATGGTGCCCAGAGTTTGCGGGCTTCCCATCTTACCTCTTGTTTTGCTACATTTCCATCAGCTCTAGTTTCTTAGATATGGTTATAATGATTTTCTATGAGCAAGCAGATGAAAGCTGGTGGATGGCATGTGTTCTCTGTCTCAAAACCTAGACCTGATAAGAGAAAAATGAAGCCATTTTTGGAACCAGCAGGTGAAATGTACTCAGAAAAATGTCTAATATTTGAGGCACCAAATTGTGTGTTAGCCAGTCTTAAGTGATGTATAAAAATATATGGTGCTTTCAGATATGATTGATCATAAATGGTTAAAGAACCCAGCAAGGTCCGTGATGCAGGGACTTGATAGGAGGAAAGTTCCTTGTTGGCTTTGCTTGCTTTCGACACCATTAAACATGGTGTCTTTTGGGAGTTGGTTAGAGTTTGGAGGTTGCTCTATATTCCTAGAAAGGCACTCTCAGAGATTCCTGTTTGACTCCTTGGCCACTGGCCTGCAGTGTCTCTCAGAATTCTGACTTGTCCCCTATGCTCTTTAACATCTACAAAACCATTGGGAGGGTGTCCAGAGTTTTGGGGTGAGGTGTCACCAGTATGTTGATGATGTTCCTCTATTAGTTCAGTGAAGTTGTTTCTCTGATAAACTGATGCAGGCAACTGTAATGGAGTGGATGAGGGTGAACAAATTGAAGCTGAATCCAAACAAGGCAGAGGTACGCCTATTCAATCAAAAGATAGATCTAGGACTCGGGGCTCAGCCTGTGTTTGATGGGTTATACGCCCTTTGAAAACTCAGAATTGCAGTTTTGAGAGGATTCAGCTCCAAACCTAGAGGCCCAGATTTCAGCAGTGACTAGAAGTTCTTTCGCACAGTTAAAGGTAGTGCACCAACTGCACCCATTCTTGAAGAAGTCAGATCTGGCCAGGGTATACACGGCTTGCTTGTATCCTGTTTGGATTCCTGTATGTGCTCTACATGGGGCTGCTTTGAAAAGTGCTCTGAAACTTCAGTTGGTCCAAAGAGCATCAAACAGGTTGTTAACTGGCGCTTACTACAGGGAGCACATATCTCTTTGTTGCAATAGACCCACTGGCTGCTGGCTCATTTCCAGGAACAATTCAAAGTTCTGTTTTTGATCTATAAAGGCTGGTATTGTTCCATTATCTGGGCGGACTACAAAAGGGGGCCTAGACATAGAAGGATAGTCCATTTTTATGTGGGATTGGAGCTGAAAGAGGAAAGAAATTCCCCCATTTTCACTTGTTGTTCTCTTTCTCGCCCTTTCCCATATCATAAATGGTGGTTGTTTCTATGACAGCAACATGGGTGGTGGGAATAACAGGAAAACTGGGGGAAATGGTTTAACTCCTTCATCCCCCCCCCCCCATAAAATGGACTGTCCTTCTCTGTCTAGCACCCCCTTGTGGCCTCTGCCCTGATAATGAAATAGTACCAAAGTTGTATATGATTTGGGTCCAGGTTATCTGAAGGGCTGTATCTTCCTTTATGAGACCCTTAAAGGTCTATAGACAGAGGGGTCCTTCTCTCTGTCCCACCAACTTCTCAGGCTCATTTCATGGGAATAAGGGAAAGGTCCTTTTTAGTGGCTGCTCCCAGACATTGCAACTACCTCCCTAGAGATCCCAGGATGGCACCATCCTTACTCTCCTTCCACTGGCAGATCAAAGCATTTTTGAGACTTTTATGAACTGACTAGAGTTGGGCTTTTAAAGCTCTGCAATGCTGTTTTGAAGGTTTATGTACAGACTTTTAATGAACTGTAATTATTTTTAATGTTTGACAATTTAACTTTATAAATAGATTCAATTGTTTTTTAAAATCTTATTTCATGATTTATTAATTCTCTTGTATAGTTTTTAATATCTAACATTTTAAATATGTGATTAGCTGCTTTGGGTTACATTATTCAGAGAAAGGAAGGATATAAACGAATAAAATAGTCACTAGTGGAGCAAAGATCCTTGCATTCATTGTGGTCTTGCCAACTTCTGGGCCTGGGTCTCTGATACCGTAGACTTGTTGCTTATATTATGTTTTCAATTACTGTCTCCTTTGTAGAACTAAAGATTATTTTTTAAAATATTTTGGAACTGATGTTTTGTAATTATAAATAAGAAAAGTTCAAGATGGATGTGGTCAATAGCTCCAGTGATTCTGTAAAGCTTCATGTATAGAATGGAATATTAAGTTCTGTCCTATTGCGGTAAGAGATATGATTTAAATATTTTCAGTTTACCAAAAGAATATATGTATATGCGGTAAAAGATTATGGAAATAATCCTTTTTAAATAATGATTAATGCCTTGAAGAAGAAAAAAGTCCCTACACTGCCTTCTATCTTGATTTAAGAAATGAAACAATCACAGTGTAAACACATCATGAATTCTGAGGTGGGAAAATTCTTGTCACCTGAATAACTAAATATCTCCTTGAAGTGCCATAGGATCCTTTGGGTGTTTGTTGCCATAGGTGCTATAATAATTCAGTTTGACGTCATTTTAAAATGCCGTGGCTCAATGCTATGGAATCATGCAAGCTGTAGTCTTGTGATGTTTTTAGCCTTCTCTGCTACAGAATGCTGGTGTCTCACCAAACTACAGCCCCCATGATTCCAAAGCATTTAGCCATGGCAGTCAAAGTGCTGTCAAACTGCATTAATTCTGCATGTAGATGCACCCATAGTTGCCTCTCTGGAAATTGTTTCCATGAACTGTGAGAATGATTTGGATATTTAAAAGAGTCACATATTGGCCTATTGCCATTACCTTCCATCTGTCGGGGTGGGGGGGGGGTGGGGTTCCCCCAGTTATTTTCCTTTGAGAACTAAGCCTGGTAGGAATTCATTCTGGTGCCTCAAAAACGGCATTTTATTCCAGCATTATATAGTGACCACTAAGCCAGAGCTGCCGAAAGCATTGTGTTTTCTGTTTCCCTACTGATAGACTAGGAACCGTTTTATCCTTCCTTCCACTTTTTAATGTTTGTACTTGTCACATTCTTTTGACTGACTGACACCGTTCTTGCCATGTTAAAGAAAAGCATTAATGGCAGTTTCCTTTCTGGCCTGTTAAGTAACCTTCCTTACAAATGGTCCTTTGTTTTGTTTTTTTTTGTTTTTTTTGGTTTCTTTTATGGCTTGACATTCAGACTTCTTGTCCTATTTATCTGTGTGCATCTTTCCCCTAATTATTTCTCCAATTCCTTGCTTTTGCCTTGCTGATTCTATTGTCCCTTTCATATTAGTGTCTTCACACCTTCCCATTATCCATGGTTTAAGTAGTTTTTCATTTTTGTGTCCTTTTTTTCATGATCCTGTTATTAAAGATTTTGTGTAACAGATGATTAGTCTGTTGCTTTGGATGGCTCTCTGATCCTTTTCTCTTTGTTGATTTTCTGTGGGCCCAGCTAAAGGTATCAAGACTGACATACTAGTTTCTGCTCCATTTTCAAAGCTTAATCTAAAAAGCTAGATTTATGTGGAAACTGTAGCCAATTGGAATTACTACTTTGAATGATGCAGCATCATTTTATTTTCTGCACTGGTGCACAGCGAAGAATGAGATGTATCCTATCCTGGGCGTGAAAATGGTGCTGGAGGAGTAGCAGTTTTCCATCATCAAAAATGAATGTGAGATTCAAGTCAAACCTTGAACTTTGGCCAACCTTTGCAGTGTAGAAAATGGCACATATAACTTTGGCAGACAAGTCTTCTATGTCCAATATTGAAATGAAGTGTCTGCTTAGTTTTATTAAAAGAGTATTCTCTGTTGAAAGGATTTTATTTTTTTTATTTTTTGCGTTGGCCCATGGTCTTGTTTACTGAAACAGAATGTCATGGGCTTATCTGTGCATGCTACTATTTTGGAAGACAAATGATTGCCTTTCTTTAAAAGGTTGTTCTGACACTTTCTGACTAGTGCATAACATACAGAAAAAATGTAGCTTCAATCTTATACTTCCTTACCTGGGTCCCCATCTGCAGTGCCATTATAATGCAGATTGAACTGCATTATATGGTCATATAATCCAGTTCAATGAAATTAAAACTGCATTATATGAGTCTACGCTGACCATATAATGCATTTCAATCTGTATTATAGTGGCAGTGTAGATAGGGCCTGGAACTAAGTAGACATGTAGTGGTCTCTATTTTTTTTTCAAATGAGTAGATATGTACATAACTGTACATTAAGTTGGTTGGAGCGGTGCATTTTTATCTTTTATGGCTGGGTTTTATTCGTCATCAAATTTTAAGAATTATTGTTAAAAGCAACAGCAACCACACATCCAGCAATATAGAATCATAGAGTTGGAAGAGACCTTGTGGGCCATCCAGTCCAACCCCCTGCCAAGAACCAGGAGGTTACTCATTAGATGTTGGTACATCAATGGTTGGAACAGTGCAAATACTGGAACCTATTTTTTCTCTTAAACCTGAAACCCTGAAATTTGAAAAGTAACAATAAAGAAGTCAAGTACACGTCTTTTCCACACCACAGCCAATCTTTGAGTTTGGATGAGAATTAGAAGGGGTTTGGTAAACCAGTGTACACACCAGCATATTATACAGGTTCCTTTTGATATTTTGATTCAAACTGAGAAATAAGTAGAAGACGGTGTATCTGCTTCTAGTCCTGGATAGAACTATCATTGTTTTCCTTTCCAAACCACTCATGTTTCTGTGTGTAGACTGAGGATAATGTCAGGAAGTTTTTGTTTGACAGCTAGTTGCCTAATATTGAATTGAGTTTGGGAATGCAATCAATAGGATTTTGGATATATTTGTATTGCTATGTTCTAGTAAAACAGGACACACACACTCAGTACTTCTGAGGTTTTATTTTCCAGGGACTGCTGCTGCTTTCATAGATAGACATATTTGAATATTTGTGTGCTTTGTAAACTTGTTTCTATGGAGGAAAAAAGAAATGTAAGGCATATTCACAAATATTCAAAACATTTGGCCTATCTTACCATAAGAGGATGTTCTAGAAATAGGAATTCTTCACCATATTTAAAGGAAAGCCTTTTGAAAGACTATTTTCTTTTTAGAACCAATGTCAACAGAGGAAAACACAGGTAAGAATCATGGATCATAGTTGGAGATGTAAGAGCTAACCATACACAGTTATTTTAAATAATATGAATAACAGGAAATAATCGACAGAAAGTCTTCTTCCTGCACTCTTCTTGAAAAAATATGTGTGATGAAATATGCATGCTGTGTGTTTTTAGAAAGATCTAAGTTTTTAGGGGAATGGCTTCAATAAAGTATAACAGTTCATTAAAGCAAAAAGCTATATGTAATTATTACAACACATGATAAAATACCTTTACAGTAATTGCATGAAAATTAAAATGATCAGTAATAACCTGGAGCAATAGCATCAAGGAGCAATAACAGTCGCGTTGTTTTTTTAAACGGAAAATTCTAAAAGAAAATTTAAAATGTAGCATTTAATGTTAGTCTTAAGAGAAATCGTTTGGTAAGGCATGACCTTTTAAAGATCATGTCCTTTTGGAAAACCAGAATCTCCATAACCTTTTGTAAAAATATGATTTTCCAGGGAAGAGCCAAAAACTCGTTTGAGTAAAATTTTCTCTTCAGTGGTATATATCCACATGTACTTATGCAAGGCAATTTGGCTTTCAGTTGTCAGACTGATAATCTAGTTGTCTCTGATCTGTTAGGAACAGAGGTTATGCAAAAGCACAACATATAGCAGTTCTTCAGAAGTGTTCTTTTCAGTGCTCAAAAACATCTATTCTCCCATAAAATACCTTCGTTTAAAGTAACATTTCTGGATTACTCACAAGTTTCATGTATTCAGCATACAGGTACATAACTTGTCAATCCAGTTACAGATAGGTTTGAAGTAGTTTCTCTGTGCAGAGAACACAGGGCATCTTCCTTGTAATCAACAGCAACATGAGTTTGCTCTTAACAGTCTCATGACATCTCTGTGTCCCAAAGTGGAGTTTGAGATATGAGCAGCTCCTCCCTTGGTTACTTACTTAGGCGATCCCTCGTTGTCCAGGTAGGATTGTCTTCCAAGATCGGTGTGCTGGCGGAGGGTACGTTGGTGATTGTGGAGCCCTATTCTTGATCTGCATCTTCTCCCTTAGTGAGGGCATTGGTTTCCAGACGGCAGTCCTGGTCGGAGTTGGCTTGACGCGCCTTCCTCTTGGCACCTTTCGCTCCTTCGCCCTACATTTGTGCCTCTTCAAATTCTGTAGCACTGCTGGTCACAGCTGACCTCCAGCTGGAGCACTAAAGGGCCAGGACTTCCCAGTTCTCGGTGTCTTTACCAGAGTTTTTAAGGTTGGCTTCGAGCCTGTCTTTAAATCTCTGTTCCTGTCCTCCAACATTTTGTTTTCCATTTTTGAGTTCAGAGTAGAGCAACTGCTTTGGGAGATGGTGGTCAGGCATTGGGACAACGTGGCCTGTCCAGCAGAGTTGATAGTAGAGGACCATTGCTTCAATGCTGATGGTCTTTGCTTCTTCCAGCACGCTGACATTTGTCCACCTGTCTTTCCAAGAGATTTGCAGGATTTTTTAGAGGCAATGCTGATGGAATAATTCCAGGAGTTGCATATGACGTCTGTAGATAGTCCACGTTTCGCAGGCGTATAGCAGGGTTGGGAGGACAATAGCTTTATAAACAAGTACCTTGGTATCCCTATGGATGTGCCGGTCCTCAAACACTCTGTGCAGCTCCTCCCCCAACCTCAAGAAACATAGAGTAAAGGGAAAGCTGCATACCAAAATATACATATACTGTATAATACAGTAAGCAAACAGAATAATACAAACAAATTACTAGTGGAGGCTTGAAGAAGGTTGCAGTTTCCAACAAAATCATCTTTAAAAATTGATACTTTAGACTTTGTCTGAAAGTCTGTATTGATGGAGAAATACACGTTTCAGTCATAGTAGAATTCTATGAAGAAAGAGGTAGAGTTTAAAAGGGCTGCATGACCTCAAACCTTGCTCCTTATACTCACCAGTCAAATTGCTCAAACTATATAAACGGCTTCTGCGATGTACATATCTCAAAATACAGAGATATTATTATGGGCAAAATCAGTTGGGATCAAGCAAATAGGAGCAGCAAGTGGTTTATACATTAAACACGTGCAAGGGGTCTGGGTGCCCTGGCATGTGGTCCTAGACCTCTGTTGCTTGAGGTGAGGGAGGGAGGAAGTTGTTTTGGTGAGCTGCAAGTTCTGCACTTTGCTTGTTCTCTCCTGCTGAGGATGTACAGAACAAAACTTGCAGCAAGGGCAAGCCGTATCTTGCTGAAAAACGAAGGCGAAAGTGCTCAAGACATGCCTATCTGCTTTGGCTCTTTGAGGAAAGTAAATAAGCAAAGAACGGTAGGTCTTGCTGTAAGAACAAGAAGGAACACTTTGTAAGGGAAAAGACAAAAGCCAGACGCTGGGGGCGAGAAGAATGAGCAAGAAATTTGCAGAGAATTTATTCTTTGAAGCTATGCAGCAGATTTCAGGGCCTTTCCTTCATCTGTTGTGCTGGGAGTTGGGCCCGCAAAACTCTGATTCTGCAGCACTGGAGAACAAGAACAGCTGCCCCAGACTCCACAAAGCAGAGATGAGGATGCAAAGTGTTTGCTGAATTGAAGGAATATTATGGCCTTGCTGAGAAGAAAGGGACATGTGAGTGTGATGTTGTCCGATGACTTGCTTCTGAGAGAGACAGAGGCAACACCTTATTGCCCTGAGGAGTTGTCACGGGAGGCACATTGTCTGCTTGAATATTTAGGATGTGATAGGGAGTTTGGTAAGACTAGTCAGGCTCACTGACAGTCACCCCTTCTTGCTGCTCTAAATGACTACGGGACACAGCTGTCATCATGTTACTGTGAGGCTGTAGTTTATAAGATGACGGTCAGGAAGTGTGGGTGGGCAGGTGATGTTTTGTTGCTCTTTCCTATTGAAGGAGAAAATTTGGATTCCTGGAGCAGGGTCTGTGCTTTCATAATGAAAGTTTTCTCATGGGAAATCAGTTATATCTCATGAGGATTGAAATAATGTTTTTGGCTAGAATTTTGTAAACTTGGTCACGGAGTAGCTATAAACTAACTTCATAGGGAACAACAATTCAATCCTAGATGACAGCATGATACGGGTGGTAGTTTGAATGAAAGGGTGGGCAGCAGGGTGGGTATCTTTTTACATGTAATCAGACCAGTAATACTTTCCCTTATCCCTCCCTCAAGCCTTTTTTTAATGGACAGTGAAAAAAGATTTAATTCTGGAATATTTTCTTCTAAAATAAATACCTAAGACAGGAAATTAATATATGTGCTTACTCCCCCCAAATTCTTTGGTAATGCTATCTGACAGGAAATCTTTTTCATAAGATAGTGTGCAGAATGATATTACAGGTTGAGCATCCTTTATCCAGAATTTTAATACTCAAAAATTGTTCACATGGATGACTGAGATAGTGATATTTTCCTTTGGGATGGTTCGGCATACACACATTTTGTTTCACGCACAAAACTATTCAAATACGAAACCAAAACAATTTTTGTGTTTAGACTTGTGTCTTATTTCCAAGATACCTCATTATGTACATATGTGAAAATACAGATATTTCAAAATCCAAAACATTTTGGATAAAGAAGCCCCAATCTGTATGACAACTCCTGACTTCGGTTTCCTTTTTATTTCTCTTTGTGGAAATTAATGCTTTTTCTCTGCTTGACACTACAAAGAATTGAAAGAGATAAAGTAGTTTTTCATGGCTTCTTCTGTTTTTATTGTTTTGTGTCTGCTAATAACGAAGAGCCAAAACCAAAGAGATTCCATGCAGTTCAGAACTTTGTAGCTTGATTAGTAACAAAAAGTAAGAATGCAAAGTCATCTTTCCTAAAGTCATTATTGTCTGTATAAATTGTACTCTTTAAATACCAAACACAATAACCTAATGTCAGTTAAAATTATACATAACATACTAAGTTCCTAAAATATCATAATGACTTGGATTCTGTAAAATGTGCTGATATAATGTTTTTGAAGAAAATTGGTAAAAATGTTTTTTTGCCCCATATGTCTTGGAATTTTGCATATCTTATAAGGAAACGATTGGAGTATATAATCCATGGTTTCCGTATCAAGTGGAGATAACTTGACATTCTATAGATATTTTGGACTTCAGTTCTACATTTACTAGTGCTGGCTGACAGGAATACTCCATCATAATATTTTAAGGGCATTATTTTCCTTACTATTGGCTGCCTACCAATGTGCACAGTATGGAAAGTAAACAAGGTAAGCTTGAAATCCTAACACGGAAAGACAGCTAAGTGTTTCTTACTGGCAGTTCAAGGTGGGAAAGTAAACCAGGAACTATTGTGTAGGTTTGAGTCCAAACAATGCAGTGAATGAAAGTACAGTAATTAGGGCACATGGGTAAAAATGGCCATCTAATCTTGGGAATAGTGATTTCATGATAGTGAAAGCTGTGTTAGTTCAACCTGGATCTTTTGGAAAACTGATTTTATCAATTTTTAAAAAAATCAATTGATATAAATACTTAAAGAAGGAATTTTGATAAAAACAAACTGATTTTAGTGAGCAAGAAAAATGGCAAACTGTCTTAAATAAATAGTACAGTGTTCCCTCACTTATTGTGGGTGTTACGTACCAGGACCACCTGCAAAAAGTAAAAATCCGCGAAGTAGGGATGCTATATATATCCCACATTCTGTGGGTGAGGCAGAAGCGAGGAGAGATTTAAAGGCACTGTACACTTTTTTTTGCTAGCTATAAGGAAGGGGCTATAAGGCCGTGATTTACATACTACTTTGTATCATCTCTCTCTCATTTTTTATTATTGGCTGCCTATCTCCCGAGGGGAAGGGTGAAACCCCCTTCCACACTCCATCATTGCCAGGAGGCAAAAACCCGTGAAACTGCGAGTCCACAAAAAGTGAACCACGAAGTAGTGAGGGAACACTGTAGTCTGACATATTCCAGTTTAAAGGGGAAAACTAAAGGGATGAGTGCATACCAGTAATTACAAGTTGTATCATCAGAAATATATAGTTCAAATGTTAAGGAGTAATGATTTGTCCCTGTTTTTTACTTGGATTACTTTGTGCAGTTCTGAGAATCACAGTTTAAGAAAGATGCTGAGAAACTAGAGGCGCAAAATATGGAATCAACTTGTATGATATCACTTACAAGTCCTTTTAAGTTTCTAAACTGATATATTTTTACTGAAGGAGACTCTGCTTTGTGAAAAAATAAGCCAATTGATCTATCTGGTGGGCAGATCTTTTTGTAAATTATTTGCCTTGCACTCAGGTATTCCGAAGATATTCAAGAAATATAAAAGCCTGAAATTTTCCTCCTATACACCACATTTTAGAAATTGGAACCTAATTTTGGAAGACTGTTCTCTCTCTCTCTTTTCATCTCAGAAACAACTGTTCTTTCCTTAATGTTTAAAAATGAGGCCTAGAGACGTAATATATATTTTTTTAAAAAGCTGCAGATGTGGACGGAAAAAACTCTGTTTCCTAATTTTCTTAGAGAAAAAAATGCAGTTAACACTCTTCACAGATTGAAAGTCATTGTTACTTTAGGAATAAAAAATATACGTGTAACTTGGTGGCAAAGTGGGTTAAACTGCTGAGCTGCTGAACTTGCTGACCGAAAGGTTGGTGGTTTGAATTCTGGGAGTGGGAGCAGGGTGAGCTCCTGCTGTTAGGCCCAGCTTCTGCCAACCTAGTAGTTTGAAAACATGCAAATGTGAGTAGATCAATAGGTACCACTTCTGTGGGAAGGTAATCACACTCCATGCTGGCCACATGACCTTGGAGGTGTCTACAGACATTGTCGGCTCTTCGGAATAGAAATGGAGATGAGCACCACCCTCCAGGGTTGGACACAACTAGACTTAATGTCAGGGGAAATCTTTATTTTTAACTTGGTTTGACATAAACTTATTGTATTTGATACATTAAAAGTACAGTTTATACAAGCAATAATTAAAATTACTTTTCATGTTCTTACATTTCTTGTTCCAAATGGAATCTCAAGGTCCTGAACTGTAAGGAACCTCTTTGCATAAAATAATAAAAGCAGAAGAACCTGTCAGTCGTAAAATAAAATGATTTTTATCTCATAGTGTCAAGCAGACATGAAACACTCATTCCCATAAGAACAAGAGAAGAGAAACCAAGATGCAAAACTGCAGTGATCTGATGTTGTACATAGTTTTTTTTAAACATATTTTTTTTTGTTATGAATTCTTCCTTTTAACATAAAAGGTTTCCTGTTAAATATCTGCCTCAGTTAATGATGTTCCTGGGTATTTCTTCTTTCACCGAAAATTTGATACCAGAGGCAAAAATAATGTAGAAAGAAGACAGATAGGTTCCCATACCGCAAAAAAGTAGTACAGTTCATACATGTTTCGGCAAACATCTTATTCAGAGCTTGCAGTGTGTAGATAAGAAATGAAATAACTATGTCAAGTAAGCCTCATCTGCGTGACAACATTTTGAGCCTTCTAGAGACTTCTTGAAAGGTTCTTCTCAAAATCATCCAGGACTGACATTTTCTTTCACCAGCTTCCACTCCTATGATTTCCATGTTGTTGACCAGTCTAACAGATCTCTGCTTTCTTTTTTTAACTTGATAGGAGTAGCTGGTGAGGTAGGCATATATGCTCTCCCCCTCGTAGAATCATAAGAGTTGGAAGAGACCACAGAGCCATGCAGTCCAACCCCCTGCCATGCAGGAACACACAATCAAAGCACACCCTTTTCTCTGTTTCTTTTCCCCCTCATCTTTAACGATTGTCCCAATACCGATGCTGTTAAAAAAAACTTCCAACTAAACAGAGAATGGAAACCAAAAGAGGGGTCATGGCTGGTGTAAAAAGACTTTTGTAGAAAGGAGCTTCTTTGTCAGAGGCTTTGTTCACTGAGAAATGCTATATAGTGCCAGATCTATTTTTTCGATTTCTCTGATGGGTGTCAGGGGAAGGATCTGGAGGGGAAAGTTTTTTCCCTGAATTTGTTGGGGTTTTGTGTGTTTTTTTGATCTGGAGTTCTTGTGCGGTCTGCAAAAAAAATACCCATGCCACTTATCAGAACGGTTCCTTTTCAGAGCTCTAGGAGTATGGTTGCCCTACTTGGGCCTTTAAAAAAAGACACTTCTATTCTGAAAAGCCTGGGGTTCCACTAAACATGCTGATGTCTTCAAGTCGTCTGTCATTTTATGGAGACCTTCTGAATTTCATAGGTTTTTTTTTCTTAGGCAAGGAATATTCAGAAGTGGTTTTGTAACTCTGCAGACTGGGTTTTGAAAGCCACTGGGTGACACTTTCTCAGAGGAACAACAACAACCTTTGTCTTGTTTCTTATCTGTTTAGGCAGCTTTTCGAAAAGTTTTGAGTTTGTAATAGTCTATAATCCAGCGTTTCTTAACCTTGGGGTTGGGGCCCCTGGGGGCGGTTGTGAGGGGTTGTCAGAGGGGTTGCCAAAGACCATCAGAAAACACAGTATTTTCTGTTGGTCATGGGGGTTCTGTGTGGGAAGTTTGGCCCAATTCTATCGTTGGTGGGGTTCGTGATGCTCTTTGATTGTAGGTGAATTATAAATCCCAGCAACTACAACTACAACTGCTTGCTGGCCTCATGACCTTGAAGGTGTCTACGGACAACGCTGGCTCTTCGGCTTAGAAATGGAGATGAGCACCACAGAGTGAGACATGACTGGACTTAATGTCAGGGGACTACCTTTTACCCTACAATTTCCAAATGTGAAGGTCTATTTTCCCCAAACTCCACCAGTGTTCACACTTGGACATATTGAGTATTCATGCCAAGTTTGGTCCAGATCCATCATGGTTTGAGTCCACAGTGCTATCTGGATGTAGGTGAACTACAACTTCAGAACTCCATGTCAATGCCCACCAATCCCTTTCAGTATTTTCTGTTGGTCATGGGAGTTCTGTGTGTGTCAAGTTTAGTTCAGTTCTGTCATTGGTGGAGTTCAGAATGCTCTTTGGTTGTAGGCGAACTATAAATCCTAGCTAAAACTCCCAAATGCCAAAATGCCCCCCCCCCCCAAATATTCAAATTTGGATATTTGTGCCAAATTTGGTCTAGTGACAAGATATACCCTGCATATCAGGCATTTACATTATGATTCATAACACTAGCAAAATGACAGTTATGAAGTAGCAACTAAAATAATTTTATCATTGGGGGTCACCACAACATAAGGAACTGTATTAAGGGGTTGTGGTATTAGGAAGGTTGAGAACAACTTCTATAATCTGTCTTAATTTCCTCTGCAGATGGACTACACTTCTGTTGATTATGATTTTAATTATGTCTGTAAGCAGTTTTGAATGGTCAGAAATGGAGATGTGAGCATGTTGACTGAATTAAAATCTTGACTTGAAAAATTGTGCTTTCACTTGGGAGCGTTGGTGGGTGTTTTTGCCGAAGGCAGCCCAGTTTAATACCAAATTGTGGCAGCTGATAAAGAGACTGTAGTTAACCAGCATCTGCTTATGTGGCCTTTTCTGATCTTGCATAAATTATGTTAGTTGAAAAGAGAACCAATAATGTGGTGAAATGAATCCTGCTTCAATACTCCTGCTCCACCTTAATACCATGTTGAACACCCTATTTGAGAGTCAGGTGCTGTGTTGCCACAAGTTTTCAAGAAGGGTGGTATTTCAGACATGCAGGAGCAGAGAGCTGTCTGGAGAACAGGTTTTGTCTGCTCTTTTTATCTTATTGATTGGCATTTTAAAATGTTCACTCTAAAAAACAGTATTCTGTTTTTTATTATCAGGAGCTGCCTGGGGTGTTAATGCAAGAAAGCAGGATAAAAAACAGAGGGAGAAAAGAGTCCACCTCTTTTCGTTGCTTCTCACTGTGCTGGCAAAAGAAACTTCAACTACTCATTATTTGTCAGCATGTATTTTCCCCATAGTGATGCTAGCATCTTCTCTATGGGAGCAAACAGAACTTTGGACAGGACTGGGAATGCACAAAGGCTTTGAGAAAAGCATTTGATGAACAGCTTGGACACCAAGTGTTTGTTTCCAGAAAACGTGCACGCAAGGGGACAGATAGGAAGGTATACTTTCACACAACGAACCACAGGAATTGAAACAGTAGAAAACCAAACTACCTCGCCACTCTCTTGTGTAAACTGCCTTGATGCAGAAATCTGGAGTTGGCTCAAAGTTAAAATGGAGCAACCTGTACTTTGTGCATAACTGCCAAAGTTGTTCCCTCACCAATTAAAGTACACTACTCTCTGTAAAAGTCTTAAGAGATTGTTCAGTGGAAGCAATTGTCTTTCTGAGTGCCTTAATTTGACAGCAGTGTCTTGAAACCTGAGCTCCTGGGTACCTATCTGTGAAGAATGTAAGAATGAAGACTGCCCCTTGAGTACTGGGAAGGGGAAAGATAGGCCAAAGATGCTGACTGTGGAACTGCCTAGAATTTAACTCCCATTTATTTCTGTGCCCTTTCTGTGCTTTGTAGTTACAATCTCTGAACTAAAATGTTATTCCCTAATCTTCTGTGATTAAAAAAGCATTTTACACAGGTTCCAATGGACTCTCATCAAATTTGTATATACAAAAAAAGAAAAATACCAATACTGTATATGCTTTTTCAGCCCCTCAGGGTTGACCACTTGAGAATACAAGTCACCTATGAACTGTGTGGATCATAATAAATTGTGGCAAGTTCTTGGTGGTAGGGGGATAACCACCAAGTAGCAACAGTTAGGACAGACCATGGAACAACAGACTGGTCCAAGATTGGGAAAGGAGTACAGCAGAGCTGTACTCTCACCCAACCTATTTAACTTGTATGCAGAACACATCATGCAATGTGTGAGGCTTGATGGATCCAACAACAACAACAACTACAACAACAACAATAATACTTGATTTATATTCCGTTCTATCTCCCCAAAAGGAATAAGGGCGGATTCCAAACATAAAAGGCAAACATTCAGTGCCCAAATACAACAACAATACATCCATACTAACAAAATTTATACAACCCAACATATAAACATGAATTATAACTTAACAAACTAACATTAAATAAAAAGCACAGCCTGTTATAACAGACATAAGACAAAACTCCAAGGCTGGAGTTAAAATTGCTGGAGAAAACATTAACAGTCTTAGATATGCAGATGGTACCACTTTGATGGCTGAAAGCGAGGAGGAGCTGAGGAGCCTTATAACCAAGGTGAAAAAGTAGAAGGTGCAAAAGCAGTTAAACATAAAAAAAATCAAGATTATGGCAACCAGACTGATTGATAGCTGGAAAATAGAGGGAGAAAACGTGGAGGCAGTGACAGACTTTGTATTTCTAAGTACGACAATTACTGCAGATGCAGCCAGCAGCCAGGAAATCAGGAGACGTTTACTTGGGAGGAGAGCAATGTCCAATCTCGATAAAATAGTGAAGAGTAGAGACATCACACTGTCAATGGAGATCCCAGCATAGTTGAGTAATGATATTCCCCATAGTAACCTATGGATATGAGAACTGGACCATAAGGAAGGCTGAGTGAAGGAAGATAGATGCTTTTGAACTGTGGTGTTGGAGGAAAATTCTGAGAGTGCTTTGGACCACAAGAAGATCCAACCAGTCCAGGAAATAACGCTTGACTGCTCACTGGAGGGAAGGATATTAGAGGCAAAGATAAAGTATTCTGGCCACATAATGAGAAGACAGCAAAGCTTGGAGAAGATAATAATCCTGGGGAAAATGGAAGGATAAAGGAAGAGGGGCCGACCAAGGGCAAGATGGATGGATGTTATTCTTGAAGTGATTGGCTTAACCTTGAGGGAGCTGACGGCCGACGGAGCTCTGGCGTGGGCTGGTTCATGAGGTCACAAAGAGTCAGAAGTGACTGAACAAATAAACAACAACATGAACATCTGGCACATTGAGGAGAAATCTTTTCTCTTTGCTGTTTTTAATGATTTTAATACATCAAAATGGAAAACAAATAAAATGGACACAGTGCCGAGGAAAACAAGACTTTTGCACACTTTGCCCTTATCATTTCCAGGTGGAGTCAGTTCCATTGCCAACAAAACCAAAAGTGTTGTGAAATCACTTCCAGTTTTGTTAAATGTTGCTGTTGGAAAATTTTTGGTAGAACAAAATGGCTGTATTTTATGGTGGTTTAACCATTTTATGACTAGTATTTTGGTTAAAACATCGTCTGGATTTTTAAAAAGTGGAGGACCTAGATTTGTGTGTCAGGGATCACTAAAAGGAGCTTGAGAGCTGCACATTCCTCACCCTCAAATTACAGGATCTTAATTAGGGAAGGCACAATGTCATGCCTAAGCTCTAGAAAACCAGTGTTGTCTGAACCTGTATAGCTATTTCTTTTATACCAGCGGCTCAGTATTAAAACTTCTGCTGCTCTTACAGTAAGATAGCTGCATAAATATAACATATAATGGTCTGCTTTATGCCACCCATATAAGAACACAGTGTTATCTTGTTTGATCAGACCATTTTGCTTCAACCTATGGTTGCTAAACGCTTTTAGAAAATCACAGGCTGGGTCTGGTGATGAAAGCCATGATTTTCAGCATCTGGCAGTCAGATGCATATTGTTTTTGAACATCAAAGTCCCCTTTAGCATCCATGCCTAATAGCTGTTAATAGCTCTCTGTATCTGTGAGTACAGTAGGAGAAAGAGATGACATGGTAGATAAATTCACTTCCTATCCCAGCCTTTTTTAACATGGCACATTCCAGATGTGTTAAACTGCAGTGCCCATACTGTTCTCTGCCTGGAAATGATCAGACTGCAGTTCAACACATCTGATGATCACCTGGTTAGGCATGCTCTGATGCTTCTCCCTCAGCAGGGCACAAAAAAGAGGGAGCAGAGTGCATTTTGTGGTTATCTGTATTTTTTACTGCCCCCTTCCTGTTCTCTGCTGTTCTCTCCCATTGTTTCCGGTGATAAGGATATAATGATACAACATCAAGGCTGTCATAGCCACACACACACACACACACCCCTTCACCTTCTGGATCTGAAGTTGTGTCTAGATCATCTTTCTTCATGTGATGTTGGTGTTCCGAGAATGGAAGAGCAATAGCAATTGATTTTCTATTCTTTGAAAGCAAGTTCTGATGGAAGGCCTACTCTTGTGGGAGACCAAAATGATCTTCCAGGTCCTATAGGATGGCACCTCCATATAACTAAAAAATCCATCCTAGCTGATGGCCAGTCATGCATTCTCTGGCACATTTCTCTCCTTGATATTTGAACCATCTATTTTTAAACTAATAATACCCCAGTGTACTTTAGAAGGGGGACTCTCTATCATCTTGATCATTTTAGTTGCTCTTTCTGGATCTTCACCAGTTTCATCGTTCTATCTATCTATCGCTCTATCTATCTACATAATAAAAGTGATGAAAATGTGTATGTGTGTATATGTGGTGGAGGTGTCCACGTACACAGACAGCCTCTGGCCTCCATAAACAGCTATAACCTACAGTGGCAATAAGCCATGAAAAGGACCCCCTCCAAGGACATTTCAGGTTACAGCTGGCGCTATGTACATGTCTCTCAACCTCTGCCAATGTCCTGCCCAAGCACCATACTGCCCACCACCCAATGAATGCTTTCATTCAGGGATAATTCCATCCTAGATGTTCAGTGTTCCCTCCAGAATGAACATCACAGAGTTCCTTTCTGTCTCTCCAATGGTGTGGAATTTGCATGACCCCACCCACTGCCTTTCCCTTAACCTTTTCATACCCTTTCCTATGGCACATAGCAGATGATACTTGATCAGCGACTGAAAAAGAGGCTAGGGGGGAATTGACCTTGATTTATAGGAGTTGTAGTTCACTTAAATCCAGAGAGCACTGTGAACCCAACCAGCAATGGATCTGTACCACACTTGCCACAGATGATAGGATTTGGAGTACCTTCACTCACTTCCTGAGACCACTGCGGCCCCCATGGATGATGTACCTGGACCAAACTTGCCACACAAACACCCCACCCCACCCCATTCTAGTGCAGTTTGGGAAAGGATGGACCATGGATGATGGGATTTGCAGTACCTCCATCCACATCCAGAGACTACTGCGACCCGTGCGACTGATGGAGTTGGACCAAACTTGCCACACAGATTCTCCATGACGTACTTTATATCCTGGTGAGTTTTGGGAGAGGATGGACCAGGGATGATGGGAAGTGCAGTACCTTCACTCACTTCCAGAAACCACTGCAATCTGAATGAATGATGCACCTGGACCAAATTTGGCACACAGACTCCCTGTGAAGTACTTTATGTCCTGGTGAGGATGGGGGAGTATGGACCACAGACGATATGATTTGCAGTACCTTCACCCACTGCCACAGACCACTGCGACCTCCATGAATGACAGGCCTGGACCAAACTTTGGACGCAAACCCCCCATCACCAACAGACCATAATGTTTGGGGAACGGACCCCCCATGGGAGTTGTAGTTCGCTCTGCACCCAGAGCACTCTGAACCCCACCAATTATGGATCTCGACCAAACATGGCACATACTGAAGAGGTTTGTGGGGGGACCAAGCCATCTACTTGGGAGCTGTAGTTCACCGTGCATCCAGAGCACTCTCAACCCCGCCAATAACAGATGTGAACCAAACATGGCACACGGAACTCTGGTGACCAACAGAACATACTGGAGGGGTTTGAGACACTGACCCCTCCCCCCCATGTGGAAGTTGTAGTTCGCCTGCACCCAGAGTACAGAGCCCACCAATGACAGATCTGGACCAAACAGAGTTTGTGGGAGAACTAATCCATCCACGTGGGAGTTATGGTTCACCCTACACCCAGAGAGTATTCTGAGGCCCCACAATTGCACACGTGACACACAGAAACCTGATGGCCAACAGAACGTACTGGAGGGGGAGGGGGATGACCCACCCACATGGGAGTTGTAGTTCACCCTGCATCCAGTGTACTCTAAACCCCATCAATAATGGATCTGGACGAAACTTGGCACAGAGACCCAGCGTGCCCAATTGTGAATGCAGGCAGAGTTTGGGGTGATTTCCCTGGGGATCTGGGAGTTATAGTTCACTGAGGTCCAGTGATACTGTGACCCTCGCCAACAATGGGCTGCAACCAAACTTGGCACACAGGTCCAACATGGCCCACTGTGCATACAGGCAGTATTTGGGGGGTGGTTGACCCACGATTCTGGGAAACTGTAATTCACCCACATAGTTATGTTTTTAGTAATGGGAGCATTTATAAAAAAACAAAATCAAAGACTGGCTTTTTCTAATAAATAACGTTACTGTTAAACTAAATGATGTTACCCAACACTCCAAAAATGCCTTTCTCAAATATCCCGCACATTGCCAGGTACCCAAGCTAGTTCAAAATAATAATCAGGGTTATTTTTATGATCCAGCTACCTTTGTGTGCACGGATGGCTGTGATCACACATTTTCTGTTCATCTAATCTTTTCTACAGCTCTTCATGTTTAATAGTTTTACTACTTTGCTTGATTTCCTGCATCTCTTCTTATAGTATTTAAATAACTTATTTCTAGTTTTTATCATTTCAGTTTAGCAATTGTTCCATCAAATAATTTCTTGGCTTGTCTTAATGTCAGTTCCCATTTGATTTGACAGGCTGCATACTCTAATTCTTCATGTGGGCAATAATTCAAATTATGTGACTTTTACTTTATCTGGCTACTTTCCTATTTAACCACACTGACATCTTTTTTTAATTTTTTGCTTTTCCCTTTCTGTGATTAGCATTGTGGTAAATAACTTCCAAGCTTTCTGCCGTGATCTGATCCTCTTAATTATATCTTTCAGTTTCCTTTTACCTTATCAGCTTGCTGTTGGCTTCTTGACTTTGTGCCAAGGCACAGTTGTTTCTGTGTAGAAATGCTGTTTCTTTCATGATCTGAAATTACATTTACCCAACTTGTTGAAGAGTACACGGAGTCACTTGATATTATTAAACAGAACCATCTCTGTGATTTATCACCATTTAGTGTTTTGATCAGTCAAGCAATACTATATCCTGAGTATTATGTACTCTGCATGATCAAATTGCCTCCAAGGCAGCCTATATCTGTAATGAAATATAACAAAACAAGGACGTGCATTCTTTTTTTTTTCTAGCTTATATTGATCAGCCATATAGGATTTTTTGCAGTCGAGATATAGAAATCTTTTTATGCCTTATTTGAAAAATAGTATCTCTTTCTGAAAGACTGTTACAAGCTCAGAGAAGGCCTTTCTTTGGACACCACTGTGTCAAAGTTTTTTGGTGGCTGTTCCAAAACCGTGGAATTTCTTGCACAAGAGATGTGGGTACTTGACATTCTTTCACCACAAAGTAAACCTTGACATTTAAACAAACCCTTTTATAATTAGCAGGTTATGGCTGAAAGGGGCAGTATAACCATTTTATAGTTATGTTTTTTTCAATGCTTTTAGATTTTAAGTTGGAGTGTTTTAATAGGATCACCTAGAGTGGAATCCTGTATGGAATTTAGACTAGACTCCCATATGTGTAAGCTTCATTGTTATGTAGAAACACAAGAAATCACAGCATGATTGTTCTAGTTGCTACTTACTGGAAAGCAGCTGCTGTGATCAACAGAGGTCTGCTCCCTTGTTGCTCAAGAAGCAGCTGACTGCTGTTTCCATGCCCTTCCTTAGAAATTGCTGGTGTGACAAACATAATCATGATTTCTTTCACACTGTATATTGTGCTGAAGATTGCTCACACAAGGGAAGTTGTGATGGAAATGTCCAGTGCCTTCTGATTGATAGGAGAACAGACCCCTGCTAACCACAGTGGCTGCTGCTGCCTAGTTAGTGATTGGAGTTCTTTCATGGTCCTTATGTGGTCCCTAAACTAAGGCCTACATAAGGTTTGTGAACACTTAACTGTCACAAGTGCATGTTTAAAGGTTATTGTTTTATAAATGCTAAAGAGTATTCTGGACATTGTTCATTGTTTTTACTAGTTTAGCAACAGGTCTTTAATTATAGTTTGTTTAAAGTTGTGTTGTAAGCCAACCTAGATCCAATGTTAGAACAAAGGCTGAATATAAATTATTTAAATAAGCAGATATACAAACAAACAAATGCCAACATATTATTCTAAGGTCCTGTATGTTATAGCAGCATGTTCTTTGGAAGCCAGATAGACTTGATTTCGCTTTTTCTTGCCCTGCCATATTTTGTCACCTTCAGGCTGCATTGCAGTAGATGACCATGTATTTAAGAAAGGGAAATGAACCAGCAGGGAAGAATTCAGAGGAGACCATCTGTGCCAATGCTAGGGCTATGATCTGTGTTCAGTGCTGGAACTATTAACAGGAGACCAGCTGTCAATTTGCAAAGAAAGCAAAACAAAACAAACACGGACAAAGCCAGCATACAAATAGGGAATTATTCTGTTGGCCAAGAGAGTTATCAACACGTATAGTGGAGCATCAGTTTGGGTAGGGAAATTTCCAGGTGCCTAGATTTCTAACAGCCAGATGTTCATTCTAACACTTTTACTTGACTTTTGGAACCTGTGTCTTGTCTGCTAATGAGGCACAATGGTCTGTTGGCAAATGATTAAGTCACACCTTTTTATTTTCTTCCTCACATTGTGGGACTGGTTCCTTCCATATAAGTAAACATCCTGCTCTTTATGTCAGCTTGCTATTATGCTCCTCGTATGTGGAGCTTTCTTCATATAATGTGTTGTCCTTGCAGCTGAGCAGAACTGCTGGATCAGACCAAACAGCTGCCTGGTCAATGCTCTGCTTCCTTCATTTGGCATCAAGTTGCCTCTGGAAAACCCACAAAAGAATAATATGAGCAAAGCAGTGCCCCACTTTTTGTGTTCTCCAAGAATTGGCACTGGCACTGAAAATAGCAATGTGACCTATAGCCACTGATAGTCTCCTTGGATTTTTCTAATTCCCTTTTATAGTCATCCAGCTGGTATTGAAAGACGTACAGCTGTTATACTGGAGATAATATATGTCTGATCCCATCTTAAAGATATTCAAATTAGCTACAGTCAGTACTGGAAGAAATGAAGGATTGTGATGTTGACTGTAGGAGTCAAGTCATCAAGAAATGATAGCTATTAGGATAGGGAGAAGGAGGCAAGGAGCTAATGCCAAGTCTTGGAAGACATGCTTTGTGTAAGCTGCCCACTCCTTAAGATTTCCCTGGAGATGTGTCCCAGTCCTTTCACCGCTGTCGTAAAACTGGAACCATTGAAAGGGATTTTGAGTCTTGTATCAACAATTGCTATGTTCCCTTTTCAATTTTGCCTCATTCAACATTAAAATGCATCACAAAATTTTCCATACATTTCTTTATTTCTTTTCATGTTGTTTTAAATGTGGGTTATTCAGATCTGACTTTTCTTTAAAGTGTTTTAGAATTATGCCATGTGCAGCACTAAAATTGAATACCTCTGAGCTTGTGCAGAGTTCCTTTTCCTCTCCACTGACTGAAAGCTTCCACAGACCTTGTGTCAAAGGAATATGTAAAAGGCTGGAATGCTGCTGCTTGCTAAGAGTCCTACACAGCAGGAATCAAATTAATGGCTCATTCCAAGTAGTAATTTGATGCCCTGGCATGGCAATGTGTGAAATCATCTTTTCAGAGGGAGAAGAAGCGTGGCGGGTAATCTCTCTGTGCCAGGCTAATCTCAATATCTGCTGTGTTTCTGAAAGCTTTGTTGCCTTTTGAAAAATCTATTTAATTTTCTCTTGACGATTCAGAACTCTGTTGATAATACTCTTATCAGCTTGCTTTAAGCCAGACGTGTATGGTATGTGCAGATTTGTCTGTTTATGATGGAATTTTTAACACCTTCTGTTGGTTACATTTAACTTGTCTTTGCACATCGCGGGTGGGGGGATACCACCCCTTCCTCACATTTTTAGTGAGGCTATTTTTATGCAGGTAATGTAGGTAAGCAATTGACAAGATTCATTTTTATGCAAACGTTTTCCTCTTATATCTTTAAATCCATCATATACAAATAAAATTCATCTGGAGCTTCCCTGATAGGTTCATCCCCCATTCATTCCATCAGCCCCCCACCCCTTCTTTGTTGCTAGATTGTTGGTGACTGAGAAGGTTTGAGCAAAACGGGTAGGTTAAAGAGAAAGCCAAACTGGAGCAGGGGGGCAAGGGTTTTGTAGCTGAAGCTGTCTATAATGCAGGAGTTGAGTTAGTGGATAAAAAACAATGAATTCTGACCTGGGAGTCTTGACTGTAAGACCCATTCCAATTATGAGGCTCCATCTGTGGCCTTGAATAAAGACCCAATCTCCGTTTTCTGTCTGTAAGATAGAGATGACTGTAATTTATTTCAGCAGTTGTTATAAAATGAGCATAACAAACCCTACTATGCTATGTGTAAACAGAAAAATGTTCTTTAAAACGAGTAATTGTGCAAATTGGAGAGTATGAGAACTCCACATTTAGTGATACGAGGAACTAAGGGTTTTTTTTTTCTTTTTACAGTGTCCCATCTCTAGAGATAGACAACTTGTTTTGCATGAGGATGTACTACTATTGAGGTTTTAGGGACACCTGGACCTAGTGTTATCTTTAGATACTCCAGTAGCATCTGCATTCAGGAGCACCTTTTGCTAGTTTTGCTAGTAGTGGTCCTGTTTAAAGAAACAATTTTTGGCTTCTGTTGTCCATTTGCTTGATACATCTGGGCTAATTTACTACAATGCAGTCTGTATGGGGTATCAGTCAAGACAGTTTGGAAAGTGCCTTTGGTTCAAAACGTGGCTGCCAAAGAGTGGGAGTGAAGACACATCACTTAAATTGATTTCATGGGTTATCAGTTTGTTTATGGGCTAAGGTTAAAGTGTTTGTATTGACTTTGAAACCCCAATCTGGTCCAAAATCATATAGATTCCTATGATTGACAATCTTTAGGTATTCTCACAGCCTAGACATTCTTTTTAAACTTACATTACTTTTAAATGTATTATTTTGAGTAATTTAATTCTCTTATGTTAAAACGGTATTTATATGCTTTGACTATAATTGCTTTGAAAAATTGGTTGTGAAACATGATAATGGTGATGAACTTTCATAGATGGCTGCTCACCCTCATATCTTTCCTGTATATATATTATTTAGGGATGTTCTAATATTTATGTAGCACTTTTCTCAGCCATAATAGTTTTCATAACAGCTCACATAATGAAATTAGACTTATTGGAAAATGATGTTGACCTCAAACTAAGATAAAGAGCAGATGGCATGGCGAACTTTATTAATAGTAGTTCTTTGTCAGGTACGTGGTTGATGGTATAGAAATGCTAAGGAAAATATGTGTTGGTCATCCCTTCTTGCAGACCACCACTCGTTACAGACATTATATCCCAGCGATGGGTGACCTGTGATGCTTCAGATGTTTTGGGACTCCAGCTTTCATCGACCTTGTCCACACTGGCCCACTAACATCTGCAGAACCACAGGTTTCACATCTTTGCCCTAGCTACTGCCTTGAGGGAGTGGATGTTCAGATTCCGAGCCTTTAACGTATTACCTGTTTCTAAAGCAGCGGTTCCCAACCTGTGGTCCATGGACCACCAGTGGTCAGCAAGAACTAAAATATGGTCTGAAGCCTCACTACACCGTTGCAACGAGAGCGTCTGGTCTCGCAAAACCCTCTTATACTGCCAAGGCTTATTAAATATGGTTTTCTGTGGGCGAGCAGAAGGACTACTGGATGGCATATGTTCTGTATCGGAAACTAAAAATGATGTGGTCTATCCAATGCAATTTTCTGAACCAGGACCCCAAATAACCAAGCTAAATCTCAAGTTGACAAAAAACTGATTTGTAACTTTTTTGACACTAACGTTGGAGAGAGGTTCCTGGTCATAATGGTCCCTGGTCAAAAAAAGGTTGGTAACCACTGTTCTAAAGTAAAAGTGACATTGACAAAAACAGACCTATCCATCTCTGAAGTTGATTTTTATCCATGTGGAGTATGATCACAAGAGTTATTGGGGTTGTGGCCGTTGTTCCATCTCTACTTCTGCTGCATTAGCCTCAAAAATACCCTTCAACATAATTTAGGCAATTTGAAAACCATGATCTCAAAGATGTGGAGGAAGCTTCATGAACAGGGATTTAAAATTGAATCTCCTACATCCTTGTCCAGAGCTACAGTAGGAGTGTAGCCTCATTATATGACTATTAGGAGCAAGGTGGCAATAGAAAAAATGTCAGGATCAGAAGACCCATACTATGTGACACCTGCTGTTAGTGGAGAGATGACACTTGCCAACAGATATATTGGCTCAGTCTTCCAGTCTACTGCAAAGTGGAATAAATAGATTTGAAAACTTGCCCAGTTGGTGTACATAAAAGATAAAACTGCTCAACAAGGATATTGCTGCCTTCCTCAGACTGAAGCTTTTTCAGCGGTAACATTGATCCTATTGTCATCCTTTTTTGATGCTGAGAGGTATAAGGGGATGCAAATGTCATATTCTGTGTGATGCTTGTATATTTCTTATTTAAGAAGATTGTGTCAGTTTCCCCACTTACAATGGATAAAGAATGTGTTCATATCTTGAGAGCCATGCATGGTAGGAAGTATCTGAAAATTGTATTGGAAAAGGTAATGGAAGCCTGAAATGCATGTGTCAGTTTTGATGAGAAGAGGCCTGATGGGTTTGAGGTTGTGTTCCAAAAGTGCTGCTTCTGTTCTCAATCTCCTCTCCTCCCCAATTCCAGCTTTATGGAAACATCTGTTTATCCTTAGCTCCTCTCTCACACTTCTGCTGTTAGTGGCAGTTTTGTTGTGTGTTGTTGTTGTTTTAAAAAAACTTCAGATTCCGAAGAGCGGTTTGATGCATACATTTTGCCAGCTGCTGGCACTCAAGTGTGTTAGGGAGTCACTGGGGATGGCAAGCTAACGTGCCACTCCCCTAGGACCCTGCCTGGTAGCTGTGTGTATCTTTGGATTTGGCAGGCAATATCTAGTTATGCCAGTATGGTAAGGTGATGATGTCTGCTGTGTTCTTTGCGTGCATGTGTGTTTTGTGATGGAAGGAGATAAGACTTGTGGAAAACAGATCCAAATTTCCTTTTAATCCAAGCTGACTGTGCACAAGTGGTAGGTGGGTTGTTCTGACTGCAGCTTTGAGAAGCGGATCTATAAGATATAAAAAATCAGATTTGCTCCTTGCAACTGTTTGGGGAAAGTGCCAGTTATCTCTAGAAATGCAACAGACTTGGCCACGGTGGTCCACGCTCTCGTTACATCCCAAATAAATTACTCTACATGGGGTAGCCTTTGAAGACTGCTTGGAAGCTCCAACTAGTCCAACAGATGGCAGCCAGGTTGCTCACCAGAGTGGCATACAGAGAGCATACAACCCCTCTGCTACACCAGCTCCACTGGTTGCCAATCTGCTACCGAGCACAATTCAGAGTGCTGGCTTTAGCCTATAAAGCCCTGAACGGCCCAGCTTATCTGTCTGAATGTATGTTCTGCTGGGAACCATTACGAAGTCTAAGATTGATGGGAGAGGCCCTGCTCTTGGTCCCACAATCCTCGCAAGCGCGACTGGTAGAGACAAGAGACAGGGCCTTCTCAGTGGTAACCCCTCACCTGTGGAACTCTCTACTCAGTGACATTAGATTGGCCCTCTCCTTTAGAATGAAACTCAAAACCTGGTTACGGGACCAAGCGTTCGAACAGTAGAGGCAGCAGTTCAGAATGAGACTCAATTTGTGTGAATGACAGTGGACTGACCTGGACTATAATTTCAAACCTGCGTGATTTAAACAATGTGTTAGTAATTTTAAAGCATTAAGGAATTGTTTTAATTGTCCAAATGCATCTCCCCTTATGAACCATCGTGGAGATTAAGATCCTCCGGGGAGGCCCTGCTTTCCGTCCCGCCATTGTCACAGGCATGATTGGTGGGGACGAGAGACAGGGCCTTCTCGCTGAGTGCTCCCCAGCTACGGAACTCCCTTCCTGGTGAGATCAGGTCAGCCTCCTCCCTCCTGTCCTTTAGAAGGATGGTAAAAACTTGGCTGTGGGACCAAGCTTTCAGGACAGGGCAATAAAGCAGCAATAGGAAAGATGACCAGGCTGATTAGATTTGACGCGGATGACTAGGATGGTTTTAATATTTTGATAAATGTTTTTTTGTGTTTATGTATTGTATGTGAATTTGTGTCCCGGCATTGAATGTTTGCTGTGTATATGCTGTGCTCCGCCGTGAGTCCCCTTCGGGGTGAGAAGGGCAGAATATAAATGTTTTAAATAAATACATAATAAATACATTGCTTTTATTGTTTATTAGTGTTGTTGGCATTGAATGATGCCTGTTGTGAAGCTGTCCTGAGCCCCCCTCCAGGGGTGAGAAGGACGAGATGCAAATATGCGAAATAAATAAATAAATAGACTATATTGCCCACCCTTCCGGTGCAGCTTGCTTTCCACAAAGAACCATGTCGCTCCTGTGCAGGGTTTTGCTAGGAAAGGGAGTGAAGGATTGTGTGCAATGCGAGCAAACCTCTGCTACTCACAAAGTGAATGTTGCTAACACTTGAACTGAATTTCCATCTCAGTACAATGTGGCAGCCTTTTAGTTATCCTTTCTCCCTTCAATCAGTTGTGTGTGGTGAAATTCAGACTTTAAGCTCCTTGGGGTTGATTCCTTTTTCCTTTTCCTTAGTTCATTCTGTAGAATGCAATGTATGGAGCTCTTCTGAAAAAAATATACTCTTTCAATTTGTTGTGCTACAAAATATGCAGTATCATAGGTAAGAGGGACTGGAGCAAGGAAAGCCTTATGTTTCAGCTGAGTCACATTGCCCAAAGCAAGCTGGAGTGTTAGCTAAGGATTTTTTGGTCACACAGTGGAGTCATCCTAGGATTGCATCTCACCTGTCCAGGCTACAATGCATCCATCCCCCATTAAGGGAAATGTGCTGGGCTGCCAATGGTGGTTTGTACTCATGTTCTGATACTGAAGCTGCAGTTACGGTTCATTAGGCCCTACTTCTGCTTGTGATGCAACTGCTAAATTTCATTCCGTATTTAATAAAAATGGGACTAGAGTGCATAGTAAAGCAGCTGCCATGTGTGTACAAAATGGAGACAGACTTTATATCTACTTCCAACAATCCCTCAAGATGCGTTGGATTGCAATGCTGATAACCCCACAGACAGCTGTAAAGGTTATAGTTCAACCCATCTTAAGGTATAGGAAGATGTTGTGGTTTAACTTTCAGTCAGTTGCTTTGTTGACACTAACTGGGGTGTGTACTATCTACTTCGTGTTTCTGCTGTTGAACACTCTTTGGCAGTGACAGCTGCATTTACGTTGCACGAGTTGATGATGGTTTGTAAACAGCTACAGGATTCCCTTGGATTCAGATCCCATCTCAGCAATGACTTGTGACTTTTGTTATATCTCCAACTCCAAGCTTAGTTCCCCACTGTAAAGAGGGAGTTCTAATTACTAAGTTGAATGGTAAGGGCTGTAGTGAATTTATTCTCCTCGTTGTTTAAATATTGTAAAGAAATAAGCATCAGAAGGTGCATAGTCTATTGCAGAGTTTAGAAAATCTTAAATGCATAGCAATTGAATTTATGAACCATCAACCAAATCCTGTTAATATTTCATTGAGGCTGTTACTCTCACAAAACATACATCATACAAAATGGGCACAGAAGATCAAACAGGTGTGTTTTTTATAAAAAAAATATCTGTAAAATGGCATTTTAAGACTTGCTATTTTTTTTTTGAAATGTAACAGAATTGCTGCATTTTTTAAAAATGTGCTCCTTACCCTTTTTTCCCCAACCAGGCTAAAGATTGCACAACTAGATTTTTTAAACTAACCTGTGGAATCCTGTCTGAAATCTTCCAAACTGGCAATGTCAAGGGTACCGAGTCCTCCTCCTCCGGCAGAGATGTCAAGTGGACCTGTTGCAGAGAGCTGGTGTTACACTCAAGTAAGTCTGTGATTTAGATCTTTTTCTTGACACTCCCTTAACAGTGAACAAAACATACCTTGATAGTAGTTTTAATGCTGGGAACATTCAGTGTGGCCATTTGAGCTGCTTTGACCTCAAGCAAAATATTTTGCGGCCTGTCAGGCTAGGATGCTGAGGTCTTCTTTTCAGGCTAGGATGCTGAGGTCTTCTCAAACCACTGGTGAGTATAAAATCCTAGACTTAGGGATACACATACTATCCTGGTAGGATTTCATACAGTCCAAAGTTTTACAAAGCATGAAATGTAAAATTGTTTTAAATAAAATTGGGTTAATTTTATTGTTATGCATTTTTATTTTCTGTATTTTGTTGTATTTGTATATTGTTGCACTATTGTGTGCTTTCTGTGAGCTGCCCCGAGTCCCGCTGGAGAAATGGTGGTAGGATACAAATAAAGTATTATCATTATTATTATTATTATTATTATTATTATTATTATTTGTAGCTCTTATTCTTTATATTATGTTTTCCCTGATCAAAACCAGCCTTGGAATGGGTAATATAGGAGCCCAATCCATTCATATGGAACTACATGCTTGATCCTGTAAAAGACAAGCATTTTCAAGTCTTTATGTGTTGGAAAAGAAGGAAAAAGCTTTAACACTATTCTTGCATTCGGTTCATGGAACCCATACTGCTGCTTTTTAGCTGGATAATGCCCCAGCTAAAAATGCAATAATCTCATTCCCTCTGGTTAATCCATCGAATAAGGTAATTATAGTAGTTCCTCTAGAGCACATTTGAACTGAGGTTCTTGCGTGCCTTCAAAAGAAGACAGCTTTATGTTTTGTTGGGGAGCCTGCAACACTGCCACTCTCCATGCACATAATGGGTTATGAGGATCGTTTAGCATTGTAAACAGGAAAGGTGCTCTTACCCTGTTTTAAAAACAGAGGTCAAAGTAATAAATGGGGAAAAAACAATGTAATGGAGCCACGAGGATACATTTTCCCATTGCAAGAATCCAGCAGTTTAATCCTGAGAATGTCAGCATTGATTTAAAAAAGAAAGTTGAGACCCCATGAATGTAAATAGGATTCTCAGGTCTCCCTTGAGGTGAATCAGTATAGGCCATAGGTTCTCTTCCTTTACTTCGGTTAAGAACATAAGACTCACAGGCTAAAGCTTTCTATTCACTTATATGTGTGAAGGACAAGCAAGATGCCGAAACTCTTGGATGTCTCACCACTTTTCAAAAGGATGGAGGAATTTTTAAGATGGCATAACTGTTAACCATTTCTTAATATGAATGAAAGACATCCCCCACTTGGACAAGAATGTTTCTTTGATGAGTAGCATCAATGGGATTCTTTGTGTTTCAGTCTTTCAGTAATTTTATTCTTCATACATCCATTTCTGGGTCTCCCCTCCTCCCTTTTTCTTTTACAGATTAAAGTGGTCAAATTTTCCTACATGTGGACCATCAACAATTTCAGCTTTTGCCGGGAGGAAATGGGTGAGGTCATCAAAAGTTCAACGTTTTCTTCAGGAGCTAATGATAAATTGAAATGGTAAGGACCATTGCCCAAGAAATTCTTGCCCAGAATGCAAGTGGAAATGGCATGAACATTATCTTGACTGCATATGGTTCTTTAAATCTTGGTTAAGATATACACTCACTAAAAATCTTAGACAACGTGCTAATCCTAAGTTTCAATACTTACTTCAGTAAAATGGCAAAATAGTGACTGGATAGATACTGGGTAGATAGGATTGTTTTCAGTTTGGGCATGGAATTGTTGGGGAATCTGAGCTCGGTTGGGGTGATTCCACCATAAATATAGCAGAGTACCAGAAGTAAACTTCATAACCAGCAGAAACTTATATGTGACGAGCTGGGATAAGCTTATATATCTTAGGATGGCACAAGATTGCAGAGCCAGAACTTTAAGTTCAAAAATATTTATTGAAGTAAAAGAAATACATTCTTGATAGAAAAGGTCTTGGAGCTAACTAGCTTACTAAATCCCATCTCCTAAAGAGGTAAAATGGTAAAACGTCCATGCAGCTACATTTTGTCTAGAGAGAGGCAAAATGTGCATCCTCATAGGTAGAAGGGAAAGAGACTGGAAAGAATGGCAAATGGCCACATGGCCAGCCCAAATACCTTTAAAAATGAAGTTCCCTCGCAGAATTTCATTCCTCCATCACCAAAGGGGAGGAGACAGTGGCAAGGAGGAAGAGTAAAGACCAAGCCCCCTTTTTTAGAACCATGCATAGGAATGTGGGAGGAGGTGAGGAATCCCTCAGCCTAATCCTGTTTCTAGTCTAGTTATTCATTGAGGTCTGGAAACTTGATGTCACAAGAGACTCATGCAGTCCAACAGTACTTTTTTACATGTGGTCAGTTATTTTTAGTTTTTACTCAGTTGGATCCCTAGGTATTATTGAGCAACAACTGCCTTTGCTCTTGCTGTTCTGCCATGTGGACTGGGGATAATGGGAATTCTAACCCAACAACACTTGTGGCTCTGAGGTTGGGGAAAGGTTATGTTGCGTTCCAGGGTTCTCACCCAATAACAAAACCGAAGCTTAACTAAACAAACCTAGGACGTGCCAAAACTAGTTCACTTAAACGAAGAACTAAACTGAGTCTTTTCAAGGACTGACTACAGAACAGAAATACAGCACACAGCTGAGGTAATACAAAACAAAGCTCCACATTCCAAAGGCACAATCTGTAGTCAAGGTTCCAAAATTAATTCAGATAAGCAAGGTAAAACTGAAGTTCAAAGTCCAGAAGTACAAACAGTTATTTAAGCCTTTGATTCAAGCCAGGAAGTCAGTCCAGAATTCAGGTACAAGTTTTCAAGGTATAACACATATCGAGCAAGGTTCAAGGCAGGATCACAAGAACAAGATCTAGGTATCAAGACCCAACCCAAGCCAAGATACGGGTTCCACAATTCACAGCCAAGATACGGGTTCCACAATTCAATGTTACTGTTTCCAAAGAGCAATCTCTTTTCATGCAGAGATCCTCAGCTGCTAGTCCTACAAGCAGGCCTTCACCAATAAACAGCTGATTTTAATGTAGATGTAAGTGATTTTAGTGTTTGTGTATATTTATAGTTTTATGTCCTGGAATTGAATGTTTGCTGTATTTATTTTGTGCCCCGCCCTGAGTCCCCTCCTGGGTGAGAAAGATGGAATATAAATGTTTCAAACAAACAAACAAACAAACAAACTTTACAGCCTGTGAAACATTACTTCCAAACAGGAGACAGGTTAACCCTTTCCAAGCACTCAGCAACACCTGAACCAAACCTAGCAAACTGCTGGTCATGACAGAGGACATTTTCAAGTCAAGCATTATACCCAAGCCTTGTATCTAAATTCAAACCACATTATCCTGACTATATAGAGCAAATTGAATCCTTCCAAATGGTGCCATATCACAGCTCCCATCAGATCTAGACAGGTCTATTGATGAGGTCTATTGACAGGTCTATTGATGAGGAATACAGGAGTTGTAGTACATGTTATAAAATAACATGTAAGGCCAAATTTGGCCTTCAGGCCTTGAGTTTGACACATGTGCATTACAGAATGCAATCCATTGTTCCATACAATACAAATGGTGACATATCATGAATGGGAGATTTCATGATGAATTCATCATGGAAAAAAGACGGGCCTTCAGAAAAAAAAATACCACTTGTTTCACTGGAACTGTGTGTATGACTGTATCAAGAAATTAAAAAGTGCTTTTTTCTTTGCTTCTGTAGGTGTTTGCGTGTGAATCCAAAGGGCTTGGATGAAGAGAGTAAAGATTACCTTTCACTTTACCTGTTACTAGTCAGCTGTCCAAAGAGTGAAGTTCGAGCCAAATTCAAGTTCTCTATCCTGAATGCAAAAGGAGAAGAAACAAAAGCAATGGGTATGCCTAGTTGGTGGGTAGGTGCTTGTGTTTATTTTCCAAACATGAGCAGAAGAGAAGTTAAGGCTCCAGGTATTGCTTGTCTTGGTTTTTTTTTTCCTTTCTGTTTAAACATTCTGCCATTCATATGTTCTCAGAGAGTCAGCGAGCCTACCGGTTTGTGCAAGGCAAAGACTGGGGTTTCAAGAAATTCATTAGAAGAGACTTTCTCTTGGATGAAGCCAATGGACTCCTTCCTGATGACAAACTCACTCTCTTCTGTGAGGTAAGTGGTGAAAATCTTTTTTTCTTGAAACAGTGTGCAGGAGGATGCTTCCGCCATCCTTTATAGACATGTTTATCAACATCGGGTGTCATTGTAGAATTGTTGTTGTCTAGCTTTTGGACCGCTAGATCACCTTCCTTGCTTGTGTAGCTTACTATATGGTCCATCTTGCATGCTTTAGTTCTCTGGAGTTACTTTAAACATCAGTTTTTTAGTTGTGGTTGTTTGTAACATTCTGTCAGATGAGTCACGAGAAGAGAATATGGGGAAATAAGTGCAGAACTTAGAAAAGTTACCTTTTTTGGACTAAATCAGTGGTTCTCAACCTGTGGGTCTCCAGATGTTTTGGCCTTCAACTCCCAGAAATCCTAACAGCTGGTTAACTGGCTGGGATTTCTGGAAGTTGTAGGCCAAAACACCTGGGGACCCACAGGTTGAGAACCACTGAACTAAATGTTTCAAGATTCGCCCTAGCTGAACTGTATGGAAGATTCTGGCAGTTGTGGCCCAGGAATTAATATTTCCAAACTCTCAAGTATGTGGACTAGCAGTGCTTAGTGAATCAATTTTAAAAATAGAAAGGATGTTTTTCTGACAGAAGCCTATGAATCTGTGAAACCAGGAGTGATGCACATAGATTCAAACTTGTACTGTTTATTGCTGATGGTTAGGTTTTTCCCTCCCATTTAGGTAGGTGTACCATATGTTCAACTAACTCCTTTCCTCCTCCTTGGCCACAGGTACCTCCAGTTTTGTTTCTATTTAGCAGCAACGGTGCTTGGGTTTTTCTTTTTTTAAAAAAATGTTTTTTTGGCACTGCCAAGGCTCTCTGGAGACTGGGTAACTTTTGTGAGTTGAGAGAGTCTTGTGTGGGTGTCTCTTTCCTTTAAAACTTGGAACTGCTCTAGAAGTTTGGGTTCATGTAACGCTAAAAAAATCCATTTACTTTCTGTTATGACTTCTTTCTCTAAAAATGCAAAATCATAAGCTCATTTTGGTTCTTGTGGGTTTTTTCAGGCTATATGGCCATGTTCTAGAGGCATTTCTCCTGACGTTTCGCCTGCATCTATGGCAAGCATCCTCAGAGGTGAGGTCTGCAGACCTCATCTCTGAGGATGCTTGCCATAGATGCAGGCGAAACGTCAGGAGAAATGCCTCTAGAACATGGCCATATAGCCCAAAAAACCCCACAAGAACTGAGTGATTCCAGCCATGAAAGCCTTCGACAATACATAAGCTCATTTTGTCTAAAAATGCAACAACATAGGCTGCCTAGTGGTCATGGTTGGCCCTGATTTTATGAGCCATCCTCTTATACTTGCATGGTTAATGTTTTTCTCAGACCGGTAGGGTTGAGCCCACAAGCTAGGCTACATAGGGATCCTCAAGGTACCCATTTCCATGAGCCATTTGCTGCATCAAAGAAGCAAAAGCCAGGTTCTTCACATTCCATGGGTGCAGTGCAGTATTCAGAACAGATGGCAGTGGCTTTGGGATAATTTAATATATTAAAAACATTTATGATTGTAGAGGTACTGAGCACAGTCTAGCCAGAATGGCACACTTTTTAAGTGCTATTGATTTTTGAAGGTGGAGATTGAAGCACATCTGTAACATTTCCAGTGAAATATTTATGTCCAGAGTTCTTAATTTGGGCTCTATCTTTCCTTATACTTTTATTTTTATTCAAGTTCATATAAGTAATCTCTGGTAAACTTTTTCAAAGCAGTTATTTTCTTAGCTAAATTTTCAGAGCAAGCTTGCAGATAAAACTGAAGGGGTGGATACACTCTAATTCTCATAGAAGGTGTGTGTGTATGCGTATTAGACCATCCATATCAAATTGCTCTTCTAATTTAATTACGCCAACCTGGCATTCCTCACAACCTCAGTAACTTGGCTTCAGGGTTGGATGGTCGCCTCTTTAATCCCATGGGGTGAATATATGCAAATTCCTTATTCCATCCAAGTGTGTGGGTGTACACAGGCTTTCTTTTCTGTGTCTTTCTTTCAGAAAAGGTCTGAATCACTGACTGAGAAAATCCATGGGGATTTGTTGCCGCATTTTGTTTTGCTTTATGCTTTTAGGTTCACTGCTAATCCTACTTTTGTAGAGATGCTGACCCCTGTGCTTCCTTGCAGGTGAGTGTAGTACAGGACTCTGTCAATATCTCCGGCCAGAACTCCATGAATATGGTGAAGGTGCCTGAATGCCGCTTGGCTGATGAGTTGGGAGGCCTCTGGGAAAATTCTCGCTTCACGGACTGCTGCCTATGTGTGGCAGGCCAGGAGTTCCAGGCTCACAAAGCCATATTAGCAGGTCGGTAACTTCTCAGGCAGGAGGATTAGCAGGATGACGGATGGAGAGGTCAATGACAGACTGAGTGCCTTGATGTGTCTTCCACAGGTTGTCTTTTAAAGGGCGCCAAATGGCGAATTTTTAAAAAGGGAACAATTGATTCCAGGAAGAGGATGGGGGGATATTGGGGAAACAAAAGAAACGAAAACATTAGGGTATGGGAGAAAAAAGTCCCAAATGTATCATTGCATTGTTGGCTTCAGAATGCAGCTTTCTGATGTTGTTTTTTTAAAACGTCATTTCTAGCTCTTGTGGATGCAAAGCTATATTTGAAAGTTTATGATGACTGAATGTTGAAACTAAAAAAAGCTAGATAATTAAAAAAAAAACTTGTAATTGTTGGGGACCAATTTGGTGCCCTGGTTGGTTTTTGCTCCGCCATGGCTATCAAACCTGTATGTAGCTTGGAAGATGGTATATTTTATTCACAAACCCTCACTTCAAACTAGTGAGAAGAAATATTGTTAAGGGTTCTATATATATAGCAAATGAATGGACCGCACCTTACTTAAGGTGTGATTTTCAGAAACATTCACATGGATGATGATGTCAGTTGTGATATGAAAGCTAGTTTTGCACTGATTTACTTTTTTAATGCACGTGTTGATATATTTTACTCATGAACCTTCTATCAATGTTTACTTTTCCCTATTTATGTTGGTACTTGCATCTGCAGGTACTGATTCCATGTACCAGTTTCTCTCTGGAGAGGAAGGGTTATCTCTCCTCATGGTTTTAATTGCATTTCTGTTTTTTCTCCTCGCTCCCCTCCTTCCCATCCACCTCTGGCCACAGCACGTTCTCCAGTTTTCAGTGCTATGTTTGAACATGAAATGGAAGAGAGTAAAAAAGTAAGTGAACAGAGAAGACAGCTTTCAAGTTGTGGTCCTATTTATTGTATAGATGGGGAAATGTTGAGGGGATGAAACAATTCTTGCTAGGCTCCAATAGTAGCTTGAAAGGATTTCAGACTTTGGACTTCTACCTTCAAAGATCTGGCTGAAGCACAAGGACTGAAAACAGAAATTATATCTGTGGGTTGGCATGTCCAATCTGATGGGGCATTTTGCTCTGGGAGCAGAAAAAAAAGAGAGTTAGCTTAATAAACTGGATTTCAAACAGCTTGATCTTCAAAGCTATGGAATC
Source organism: Anolis sagrei (assembly GCF_037176765.1). Lineage (NCBI taxonomy): Eukaryota > Metazoa > Chordata > Lepidosauria > Squamata > Anolidae > Anolis > Anolis sagrei. The sequence goes on from NC_090026.1 coordinate 31,836,219, forward strand.
AACCCTGCTGATGAAAATGCAACATAGCTGTAAGTGAAACAAGTAATTGATTCAAATCCCTGTTCAGCTATGAAGCTTACTGGTTGGTGTCTTTGCTTCAGGGAAGATGGTTAGACAGCATTCCTACCTTGCAAACTTGTTGGGAAAATACACCTGAGACAGATGTCTCTAAATGTCCCTGAATTTTTCAGACTGGGCAAGAAAGAAAATTGGCATTATGAACAATTCTAAAACATTTGGAAAGTACCTCTTGTGCCATTTGAGATTCTGATTACATAACTGTAAGCACCACTTGTTACTTCTATATGCTTGAGAAGGTGGCAAAACAGAGGTGAGGGGAGCATTTCAATACACTGTTTCCTGCAGTAAAAAAAAAAAATATGTGCTGGCTCCTAAAGATTTCTTTTTTTCTCCCAAGAGTTAGTTACTCTTGGTCTCAAGAGAGAGATTTGGGCCTTGAGAGGGCCAGGTGGATGTGTTGACTGAATGTTGTAGAATAATTTCAATCTTCCATCCGTTGCAGAATCGAGTAGAAATCAATGACGTGGAACCCGAAGTTTTTAAAGAAATGATGTGCTTCATTTACACGGGAAAGGCACCCAATCTTGATAAAATGGCTGACGATTTGCTTGCAGCTGCCGACAAGGTACGCAAGAAGCATGGCAGCCCAGCTCTTCTCTTTTTATGTTTGTTTAAAAGTGGCAGAAGCCACATTGGAGACTCTGATATCAGCATGTTTTCATCTTTATTGAGCTAGTTTTCCTTATTTAATATCCTTCAAATGTTTTGAGCTATAGCTACCATCAGTCCTAGACAATATGGTCAAAGATTATGGCAGTTTGTTGTATTATATATGTATCTGAAGTCCCAATTTAGGTGAAAAGTATATATATGATAATGGTGATGGTGATTATATTAATGATGTTGTTATTTCCCCCTTTAACTACAAACAGAAACAGATTGGGCAAAAAGGGAAAGCAATTAGGATCTGCCTCCTCCCCCAAATCTCATCTTATTTGGAAATGAGAGCCATAAACAGAATAAATAAAGAAGAACAGAATAAATATTGGCAGGTTAAAACATAAATTAGGATCTTTGATATTTCACAAGCACATTATCTGCTGTTCAGTCTTTGCCCCACCGAGATTGTTTTACTCCTTACTCCATATTGTTAACATCTGAACACAGAAAGAAAATGTGTGAATTTATATCTGTGAAAACAGGGTTCTATGTATTGGAAATGTTTCAACTGCTACTGAGTTCTGATCAGTTAGAAAACAGGATTCAGTATTCTCAGACTGACCAAGTTTCAAAAAGGAATGAAACAATAGCAAGGTTCTGGCAGGGGCAAAGAATAACATTAGGGAGGATGGGCTTCTAGGAATGTGAATTGTTTTTCTAGCTCTAGTTTAATTTGTCATCAAAATAAACAGTCAGAAAGCCCTTGTGGTTTGAGCTATATCTTTGCAGAGAGAAGAAATCAATAGTGAATTTCAGATGGAAAACCTTAGTAGAGACCCCCTTTTTAATGTTCTGGTAGAAATGTATCACTTTCCAATTGGAATGCGTATTCTCCCGCACATTCTCACAACCTGTCGTTTCTCCCACTACCCAGTCATTTGGCAGATGCCAAGTGAATCTGGGTCTGGGTTGTGGCAAGTACTGTGCAATGGAAGCAGTTCTAGTTGCAGTCAAATTGAGGGGGCTTTTCATTGATGGGAGGGGGGTGTCAGGGAGTGATTATTAAGTATCTCCCTTCTCTATACATTCCTGCGTGACTTTTTTAAAACAGAAAGCAAAACCTTTTAATGGTAGCACATAAAACCTCTGTAATATTTGCCTGAGACTCTTAGAAACAGCTTGTTCTGTCTTTCTTGCTATCTCTTAGGTGAAAATAAGTAATTATACTATAAACAAAACATAGTACATATCCAAAACCCTGGAGACCTGCCATTGGCCTCTTAGGTGAAGATATGTTTAGCGAGCTAGACTTTGCCCTCCAGAGATGTTGTTCCAGAGGATGGAAAAAATACATTGTTGAATTAAAAGGACCAGAAACCATGTAGAAGCTGCTTTTTGTCATTTTATATTCATTGTGCCCAAGCTTCTAAAGTTCTGCAAATAGAATAAATTATACAGGTTACTGTATATGCTCATGGAGAAGTCTAGAAATTTTTGACAAAAATTTAACCCCATGAACCTGGGTTGACTTATCTCTGGGTCAGTGTCAATACGCTCCAGGTCCCAACAGTATCTTAACTTTTATTTTTTTTAAAGGAGCAGTCCCTTCTCTGACTAGAGTGGCAAAAGGCAAGAGCTTAGTCTGTCCTGGGATAACCCAAAAGAAGCATTGTTCCCCATCTCTGCTTTCTCCATCACAACGCCATCTTGCTATTTATGAATAAATCAGAGGGGAAATGTCAGTGGCCAAGGGTGACTTGTCCCCTGGTGGCATGTGGCATTGGCCCTTTCTCCTCTCCATGGAATGATCCTTGACTTATCTATGGGTGGCATCAAATACCTAATTTTGGCCCCAAAACCTGCGCTTGACTAATAAATGAGGTTATCCTATATATGAGTATGTATAGTAGTTGGTTATTATCATTTTGCATAATTCTGCTTCTGTGAGTGAAGTTTGGCATTGATTCCAAGCAGTTTAGTAAAATGGTTCCCAACCTTTTTTTACCTAACCCTAATCCTGGCCACTTTGACCAGGGACCACTCTCCAACATTAGTACCAAAAGGGCTATGAATCAGTTTAGGTCAACTTTAGATTCCGTTTGGTTATTTGCCGATTCAGAAAATTGCATTGCATAGACCACATAAGCTCTAGTTTCTGATACAGAACGTATGCTATCCAGTAGTTGCCATCTGCTCGCTCACAGAAAACCATATTTACTAAGCCTTGGCATGATAAGAAGGTTTCGTGAGACCAGTCACTCCTGTTGCAATGGTGTAGTGACAGTGAGGCCGCAGACCATATTTTAGTTCTTGTGGACCACTAGTGATCCACGGACCACAGGTTGGGAACCACTAGTTTAGTAGAAAGGGGGCTAGTGGAGTACAAAAAAAGTTCCTAGTTTTTCCCTCTCCAACCAGAATATGTTGTAGGTATTGTCTGAGGAGTTTGTCCTATCATTAGATGAGCAACTCCAACAGATACCAAGAACAGATTTAGTATTGCACCCCCATGCATGCTTCTATATCACTGCGCTTGAACTTTGTGCTTTAGAAGACTTCTATAATTGGAGATGGGGAATGTTCTGCATTTAGGTTTGAGCAGATTCATTGAAAACCCGATGGGACTTTACTTAGTCACAGCAAATTAAGTCTCATTGAATTCAGTGGGAGTATTTTAACCCTGACTAAATCTGGATCTATTCCACAGTGTTTTGATGCTGTTGCACAATTTTGTAAAAAAAAATTGGAATGATTCTGCAGAGTATATGTATGGAAATGTTAGCCGAATAAAAAAATGCATCTGGAGGGAACGGGCAGTCATATATGCAAAAACACAATAAAAATTAACGTGGCTGTGGAGAAGTCTCTAAATTTCAACTTCTTTTTATCTCTTAATTGATTGATTGCAGTATGCTCTGGAGCGCTTGAAGGTGATGTGTGAGGATGCCCTGTGCAGCAACCTGTCCGTAGAAAATGCAGCAGAAATTCTAATCTTGGCTGATCTACACAGTGCTGACCAGTTGAAAACTCAGGCAGTTGACTTCATAAACTAGTAAGAAGATTTTCCTTTTCTCTTTGTCCCAGAGTGGTGAAAGTCTGCAGAGCCCTGCAGAGAGCGGCCCTATAGCATTTCACTGTAAATTAGATCCAATGACTCCTTATCCCAAACTCAAATTAGCCCACCAAAAAAGATATGACCTCTTACATTCGAAGGGCAGGTACCTGCGTCTTCCTTTCCAAAAATCAGTTGTTTTCTCTCATTTTAACTGTGCCTTCACATCAGTGTAGCATGCGCCTCAGCTGTTCCTTTCTTTTACCTTCATGCCAAAAAGAGACATTGTTTTCATAAGGAGTATGGAAAAATTGCCTTTTGGAAAGGACAGTGAGAATCGCATTCATGTTCATTTTCTCCAGCATTCCACTGGGAATTAGCAAACCCTGCAGGAACAATGAAATGACAAACACTTGCACATTAGCAACAGTTTTTTTCTCCTGCAGAGTATCCCCTTTGTGATGATTGGTATGTTTATTTAAGAACTGCTTGAGTTCTAACCATTTTCATGCCCGAATGATGTGTAGTAAGTACAATGCATGGATATTTGATTGGCAGCAAGTCAGAGAATTTATTATCTGGAACAGCCTTGATATTTTTTAGGTAAATGTGTTGTCTACTCATCATTACAGTGTTGAAAAACACCCTACAAAAGGCTGTAATTCTTGGGATGGCACAGAGGAGTAATCTATATTTTCCTGTCGTAGTCACTGTGAATCGTACATTTGGTATCTCTGCGCCTGCGCAGTGCAGCACTTGGAACCTTCTAGAAAATAAAAATGACAGTTTAGACCCCAGCTAGCCACGCCCACCTCCCCTGAGTATATATAGCCCGTGGGCGGGGCTTGCTGGCAGTTCTCTTAATCCACGCTGTCAAAAGCAGCTGGAGAATCTTCTATCTCTTGCGAGCTATAAATTTGTTTAATGGACTGACTACTGAGGTAATTTGACAATTGGACTGTCTTTCGACCTTTCTACGGCCTAATCCCTGACTATGGCGACCACTTCGTTCAAAAAATGCTCCAACAGCCCGAATTTGTTGCCCGACACTGACTGCAAGTCACTTCTGGTGTGAGAGAATTGGCTGTCTGCAACGATGTTGCCCAGGGGACACCCTGATGTTTTGATGTCTTTCCATCCTTGTGGGAGGCTTCTCTCATGTCCCCGCATAGGGAGCCAGAGCTGACAGAGGGAGCTCATCCGTGCCCTCCCTGGTTTCGAACCTGCGACCTGTCGGCACAATGTCCTTCAGTCCTGCCAGCACAAGGTTTTAACCCAAGGGTCCCCAAACTTTTTAAACAGAGGGCCAGCTCACAGTCCCTCAAACAGTTAGTGGGCCGGATTCTAATTTGAAGGGAAAAAAAAGAATGAATTTCTATGCACACTAAACATATCTTATTTGTAGTGCAAAAAAAATACAATAATTAAAATGAAGAACAATTTAAAAATATATAAACTTATTAGTATTTCAATGGGAAGAGTGGGCCTGATTTGGCTGATGATGTAGCATTGTTGTTGTGTGCTTTCAAGTTGTTTCAGACTTAGGCTGACCCTGAGTGAGGGCCAGGTAAATGACCTTAGAGGGCCGTATCCAACCCCCGGGCCTTAGTTTGAGGACCCCTGGTTTAATCCATTGCGCCACCGGAGGCTCAGTAGGCTAATGATAAAGATATTTAAATAAGATGCCAAAGTGGAAAAAACAGTTTGTGAGTGAACTTCCTTTGGATGATTTTGCATTGCATGTTTATGCACCTTTCCAAACACGGAATCATCTCTTAAAATTGTTGTTGTTTGTTTACAGTCACGCTTCCGATGTCATGGAGACGTCAGGGTGGAAGTCGATGGTAGTGTCTCACCCTCATTTGGTGGCTGAAGCATACCGCTCGTTGGCCTCTGCGCAGTGTCCCTTTCTGGGGCCCCCACGCAAGCGACTGAAGCAATCCTAAAGCCTGGACCCCATCGCACAACCCCGCGCGTGTTTGTGTGTGTGTATTTTTTTAAACGGAGGTAGCAATGGAAGCCGTTGCTTCTCCCAACCTTGATCACCAGGTAGACGATGCAACCTGTGGAGCTTTTTCCTCTTTTGTGGGGCTGGGGTGGGAGGGGAGGGGGAAAGAGACTGCTTTAGGATATGCAGACTTTTAAAAGAGAACAACAAATGGCACCAAGTAAACTTGGTGCAAATTAGGGAGGGGTGGACTTTGGGTAAAGGGGACTGTTCAGCCTAATATATCCCTGTTGCTGCATTGTCTGTGTGTTTCCCTTGGACTTGGCTGAGTCAAGAACTTAAGGGGGTTGGCCAGGCGCCGGCCCAAGACAACAGATCCCAACGATGATGAATGGAATTTAAGGCAAAAGAGAGAGAGAAATAGAGACCAAACATGGCCTCTGCATTTGACAGCAGAGAACAAGAAGACAGACGTGCTTGGAGAGTGCTCTGTTTTTCTTTGGAAATGATGTTTGGGGAATAGAGGAAACTGAATTTGCCTTCGTGAAGCGGAGCCCATGAACGGGACCGTTAGTGGGATTTTACGTCAAAAGACTTTTGCGAGATGAAGAGGCCTTCTAGGCATCTTGAAGCCCTTGCATTTGTCATCCAGCTGTGATACGGTGATTGCACTCATACGTGGTGCAAAAAGGAAAAAAAAAAGTGAATCTCTTTTACAAAATGGCAACTTCCTAGAAGTCAAGAGAGGACTGATAGTGAAGAATATTCTCTGTCAAAGACATAGATAAGATGGAGGCAGCCGTGATCAGCCTTCAGGAACTGTTGGGGTGATATTCTCGACTTGGAAATTGCTATCTATGAACAATGGTTACCTGTTTAGATATTGTGGGAATTTTGTTCCTCTGGTACCTCTTTTCACCTGCTTTAGTTTTATTCCCTTTTACCTCCTGTGATTCCTTCATACCCTCTGAATCTTCTGGTTTTTTTAAAAAAAGAAAATTTATTGTTCATGAGCACTGTGTCAAAGGTTTCTTGTCCTGAGTTGCTAAAACAATTCTTATTGAGTGTTTGTACCCAATCTGCTGATTTGTAGAAGGTCTGGTCCTGTTTCATTCTAAGCCAGTGTTCTTTTTTAGAAAAAAAAAATCCCAAAATAGCTGGTAAAGCTTTTATTTTTTTTCCCTTTTATTTTCTTTGGAAATATAATTACTCTTTTGTACTGTGTGTTATTCTGTCTTGTCTTCATGGGTTTTATTTCTGTTTTTTAAAAAAGAAACACAAATGCTTCCTGGTTCAGATTTGATTGTATGTGTCTGTTTCATTGATGTTGTTATGTCTTTTGCAACCAAGGAATTGTAGCAGTTGTCACCAAGACCCCTTGGATTAATATATCAGTAAGACCTAGGCCCGGTCATGCAGCGGGTTAAACCACTGAGCTGCTGAACTTGCTAACCAAAAGGTCAGCGGTTTGAATCTGGGTAGTGGGGTGAGCTCCTGCTGTTAGCCCCAGCTTCTGCCAATCTAGCAGTTTGAAAACATGCAAATGTGAGTTGATCAATCGGTACTGCTTCGGCGGGAAGGTAACAGTGGTCCATGCAGTCATGCCAGCCACATGACCTTCGAGACATCAACAGACAACGTCGACTCTTTGGCTTAGCAATGGAGATGAACACCACCCTCCCAGAGTCGGACACAACTAGACTTAATGTCAAGGGGAAACCTTTACTTTTTAAAGATCTAGTTCACTGGCATCCCTGGAGTTTATCAAGAAAAGGTAAAGGTCTTGAACCTTGCCCCTTTTATATTGTATAAAGTGACTTAATCAGAATTTGGGAAGAAGGTTATTTTGGGGACTATAGCCTCCAAATCCACTGCTCTAAGTTACCATTCCAGCTGGTGGGTTGCTGATTTGGTACAAAAAATATTTTTCCACATTCTAGAATGCAAGCAGAAGCACATTGACAAAATCCTGGCCTTCTATCCTGCCTAACATAGAAAGCAAAGGATAAAGTGGCTGTCCTGGATATTACTTACCTTAGTTTTAAGTAGAAAGTGTGATGCCACATTTTCTCCATGATGTCCCAGTTGGTGACAATGCCATACTCAATAGGGTACTTCAGGATCAGGATCCCTCTCTTACTTTGAGCCTCGTCTCCTACAAAGCTATCTTTCTGGCTCATATCAACCATGGCAGGAGATATTTTCAGAAAGAAGGGTGGAATTTCACATGGAGCAGCCCCGTGCTAAAGTCATAATGTGAATCATTTGGATAATAGTCTCACAGTTGCAAATTTCTTTTCAGGTAAGTTAGCAGATTCTCAGATTTGGCAACAAGGGAATTGAAATGATGAATGAATGTATTGGAGGAATCTGCAAAGAAAGCTCTATACCTGGTGATTCTTAGGCTCCTCAGAGTTGAGCTTTAATGAAATAACAAACAAGACTACTAACAATGATAGATTTTGTTCTCAACTGGTAAATGGAATTCTGAATGCTAATTCTGAATAGTCCATTCCTATTAAGTTCAGACCCTTTCTCTCCTTGTCCAACTAATCGTCATTGTTCTGTGTCTACTGATTACTCATTGAACTATTTCTGGGTAGGAAGGAGGCATGTCCCTTAGATTCTGTGCTTTAAAAGGATTTCTTTTATACTTGAGCAGTGTTTCTCAATCTGGGGGATCATGAGGGGTTTCAGAGGGGTCACCAGAGACCACCAGAAAACATATATTTCTGATGATCTTAGGAACCCTTTTAGCAGAGAAGGCTGGAGATCTCTCCGCTTGTCATTCTCTTCCTTTTTGAAAACAGACCGTGAATCCTCCCACCAAAAGCTCTCCTCCACTGTGATTGGCCGGCCCCTCAGCCAAGCGGAGGACTGTTTCTGAGACTCTAAGCGTGGGGGGTGGTGGTGGTGAAGAGAGCAGGCATGCTTAGCGCATGGCAGCGTGATGCACGTGTGCGGGTGAGGGAGAGTGTGAAACTGGAGGGAGGCTCGCACCAGAGATCCCTTCAAGGCATAGGGGTTCTGTGTGGGAAATTTGGTCCAATTCTGTCGTTGGTGGGGCTCTTTGATTGTAGGTGAACTATAAATCCCAGCAACTACAACTCCCAAATGTCAAGGTCTATTTCCTGCAAACTCCACCAGTGTTCACATTTGAGTATTCATGTCAAGTTTGCTCCAGATCTATCATTGGGTTGTTGTAGATTTTTTCGGGCTGTATGGCCATGTTCTAGAGCGGTGGTTCTCAACCTGTGGGTCCCCAGATGTTTTGGCCTACAAACCCCAGAAACCCCAGCCAGTTTACCAGCTGTTAGGATTTCTGGGAGTTGAAGGCCAAATCATCTGGGGACCCACAACCTCTGAGGATGCCTGCACCAATGGCAAGCATCCTCAGAGGTTGTGAGACCTCACAATCTCTGAGGATGCTTGCCATAAATGCAGGCGAAACGTCGGGAGATAATGCCTGAAGAACATGGCCATACAGCCCGAAAAAACCTACAACAACCCAGTGATTCCAGCCATGAAAGCCTTCGACAATAGATCTATCATTGTTTGAGTCCACAGTGCTCTCTGGATGTAGGTGAACTACAACTCCAAAACTCAAGATCAATGCCCACAAAACCCTTCCAGTATTTTCTGGTGGTCATGGGAGTTCTGTGTGACAAATTTGGTTCAATTCTATCTTTGGTGGGGTTCAGAATGCTCTTTGATTGTAGGTGAACTATAAATCCCAGCAACTGCAACTCGCAAATGACAAAATCAATCTCCCCAACCTCAAGGATGGCAGTGCAATTCTGTAAGAGTAGAACAGAAGGACTATACATTTTGATGGGCAAAGTGGTTCATCCCCCTGTTCTTGTTTTCAGACATTCATGAAATAGTGAAGGATGTTAACATGAGCTGTGTATGGCTCTCCAGATGTTATTGACATGACATCTTCAAATAGCTGCAGACAGTGTAGACAATGGGAAGGGATTACAGAACTTGTAAAAACCTATTGAGGGCAAGTTGCTCATCCCTGAGGTAGGCATTTGCTACTCTTGTTATACATCTTAGGAACACAATTTGGGAAGGGTTCATTTATAACACAAGAATGAATATCTAAAATAGTTAAACGTGGCCCATTTTCCTGTCTGATTCAATCAGATGTGACACCTAATACTCTTTTTTCTTTACCAGCCTGCTAAGAGACAAGTTGCCACTGTCATACATGCTAGCTGCTATCCTACGTTTTTTTTAATAACAGATTTGTGGAGGATGGATAGGACTTAGGGGCAGGCTTCTCTTTTGCATGAAAACTAAATAGATCAGTGGAGGAGGAATGGAAATATCTACCCTTCTGATGCCAACCCACGCATTTGCCTGAATGGCATTCCTGGCTAACAAATGGCTGCTGCATGAATTCTTGAATACAAAGTTGATATAACAAAAAAGGACAGAGAACAACCTGATGTTTCCCAGATATTGTCAACTCTTATCTATTGCAGCAGTGTATCCAGTGGTCAGGCATGGGTGGAGTTGTCATCCAATAGTATTGGAAGGTCACAATTTCCTCACCTTGGTAGTACAGGATGGAAGGTGAAAGGGATAAAATAGAAAAGTAAGTGTATATGTGTTTCTGTCTGTCTGTCTCAGTGCCATAAATATGAATGACAGGTTTTTAATGACTTCCAGATGTACTAAGTGCTGTCAGGCCAAAGGGAAGAGGTAAATTCTGAGGAGCTTCTTGAAACGAGAGCATGTCGTGATGACATCAGCTGAAAAAGTAGAGAATTTCTACTGGGAAGGGAAACAAGATAGAAGGGACATAAATGAGCAATTGAGAGTACATATTCAGCAGCAGAACAATGTCAGAAGAACAGACAGTCTTGAGCTGAAGAATTAATAAGGAAGGGAGACAAGCAGCCGGAATAGATAATGATGAAACCAGCTGCCAAAGAAAAGAAGTGTAAATGAGAGTCCAATTATTATATCTGAGTGAATCATTAGATAAAATGTGGCCTGGAAATCTGTACAAATCCTCATAACAACCATGTATGTGCTGGGTTACCATTACGCAAGCCAGAAGTTTGGGAATGTTACCCTTTTGCACTATGATTCCCACAATTTCCCTTTCAGATCTGTGCTGGTTTACCGTTATGCAAACCAGTAGTTCGGGAATGTTACCCTTTTGCACTATGATTCCCAGATTTTCCCTTTTAGATCCAGTGGAAAGGTAACAGGAAGGTAGCCCCAGCTGGGAAGTTAGCCCCAGCTTCTGCCAACCTAGCAGTTTGAAAACATGCAAATGTGAATAGATCAATAGGTACTGCTCTGGCGGGAAGGTAATGGCGCTCCATGCAGTCATGCTGGCCACATGACCTTGGAGGTGTCTACGGACAACACCGGCTCTTCGGGTTAGAAATGGAGATGTGCACCAACCTCCAGAGTCGGACACGACTGGACTTAATGTCAGGGGAAAACCTTTACCTTACTAAAAAACTAAAGCTGAAGTGATCTATCCAATGCAATTTTCTGAATCAGTGCCCCAAATAGCCCTAAGAATGGGCCTAAAAACCATGACACCAAGACTTTTTTAGTTGAGTTGTGCAATTATGAAAGGACACATAGGAAACTAAGTTTATAATGAGTCAAATCCACTATTCCATCTAGTCTCGTATTGCTAATTCTGTCTGGGAGGAGTTCTCAAGGACATCAAGTATTTTATAGTGTGTGACTGGGAGATGCTGGAAGTTGTAATACACTGTTCTCTGTTTACCTTGCCCAGTCATGTACAATTTGGAAACACTCTCCTATACTATGAGATACATGTGTTATGTGCTTACATGTTATGTCAGAAATTTTCAAAAGTCAAAAGCTGGATATATGTTCAGTGTTATTATCAGCATGTTCTTTTCAGTCTGTCTTGGCAGAGAAATTGATGTGAGACATATGACACTGATTCTCATGTAAGTATTAAACAGGCTCTCTGAACAAACTACATTAGTAGCACCAATCATGTTTAAAGCCACTCTGTCAGGAGTCTTATCATTGATTTATTTTCATTTCTATCCCGCCTTCCTCTTCTAAACAAGAAAGAAAGCGGTTTACAACACTAAATACAACACCAATTATTTAAAACTGACAACATACAAACATTAAAATGGAATTAAACATCAAAAACTGGTTTTCCTCTGCTTAGAATGTTAGGAAATGATTATCCAGTACATTGAACATCTCTACGGGGAGAAACAGTTCCAAGACACATAAAAATTGGAAAAACTAAGGACCAGGAAAGCACATCTACTGTGCTCTCTGACTTTATAAACCCAATATTCCTAGTTTCCAACAAACCTCACAACTTCTGAGAATGCCTGCCATAGATACAGGCTAAATGTCAGGAGAGAATGCTTCAAGAACATGGTCATATAGCCCAAAAAACCTACAACAACCCGATTATCCAATAGTTTTCCAACATTGGCTTTACCCTTTCTCAATCATTGGTCATGCTGACTTAGAATTATGGGTATTGTGTTCCAGAAACATCTGGAAAGATCAATTTTAGGTTGACTGCTGTATGTTTATGTATCTCAATGATTCCCATCCTTTTTTGGCCAGGGACCACTTGACCAGGGACCACTTTGACTTGGGTTCGTAACCCAAAAGGGTTACGACTCAGTTTTTGTTCAACTTTAGATTCAATGTGGTTATTTGGGATGCTGATTCAGAAAATTGCATTGGATAGACCACATTGGCTCTAGTTTCTGATACGGAACATATGCCATCCAATAGTCTCCATCTGCTCGCCCACGGAAATCCATACTTGTAGAGCTGATGTGGTACTAGTACTCTTTTGTGGGTAGTCAGCCTCTCCCCTCCCAACACCCCTGTTGCCTTGGAGAATTTCGCGAGACCTGTCACTCTCGATGTCACATGGTTTTGAGGCAACGATGTAGTGATGGTTTAGGCCAGGGGTTCACAAACTTCTTAAACAGAGGGCCAGGTCACAGTCCCTCAAACTGTTGGTGGGCCGAATTATAATTTGAAAAAAACATGATTTAATTCCTATGCACACTGCAAATACCTTATTTGTAGTGCAAATAAATAAATAAATAAAAATACAATAATTAAAATTAAGAACAATGTAAACTTATTAATGTTTCAGTGGAAAGTGTGAGTCTGCTTTTGGCTGATGAGATAGAATTATTGTTGTTATTGTGTGCTTTCAAGTAGTTTCATACTTAGGTTGACCCAGAGCGAGGGCCAGGTAAATGACCTTGGAGGGCCGCATCCGGCCCCTGGGCCTTAGTTTGAGGACCCCTGGTTTAGGCCGTGGACCATATTTTTGTTCTTGCAGACCATTGGTGGTCCATGGACCACAGGTTGGGATCCAATGTTCTATCACTTCTCATGATCATTACCATCACTAAATACAATATTTTTTATTAAATCTGTCTTTCAATCTAGTCTTTCCAGTGCAGTGTAGATTGAAAAAACGAAGCCCCCATAGCAATAAATGGTTTAGCTCTATTATGTTGGTAGAGAGAATAGGGTAGATATTATCTGCATCTTTTCTGTTTTTTGCTGAGCTCCTAAGGACAGAACGATTCATATTCTGGCCAGAAATCTTCCATAACCCTTGGCATCATTTCTTTTTCTGCAACCATTAAGCATTTTTTCCTCCATTTTTATGCTGATGGCAGTATGTAAGCCCAATTTACCATTTTAAACGGTGTTTTGAGTGTTGCGTTTTTAATAACAGGAAAGCTTGCTAGAATCAATTGCATCCCGTCTGCGTCTCTAGGTAGGAGCAAGAAGGCTGCCTTAATTATTCCACATAAGAAGCTGTGTTGTTTACTGAAAGGTTTGCTGTAACTTGACAAAGATTCCATCCCCATTGGGTTTGCAGGAGCAGCAATAACTGTTCAGGGAGTCTCTTGCCTCAGCTTCTACTTGGAGGATGCAGACACACATGCAAGAAGTTAAACAGACCCTGACATCACCAGCCCTCACTTTTCTTCAGGGAGGTGCTTGACTGTAAATCAAGGCTGGTTTTGGCAATCTTCTTCCTGGGGGGAACCAAAGGCACATGGGCAGAAAAGACAATCCACGCTGGGACTTGTATGACCTTTTCTTTCCACTGAGGAAAGGCAAAGGACCAGATTGGGTCTTCTTGGCAGCTTTGGGAGATCTCTCCCCAAGCAAGTAGGTTGATTTGTATTTATGTTGATGTAAGCTGTTCATTATAAAAAAAGATTTAAATGAGAGCACAGATTAATGAATAAAGGGAAGTTTTAAATTGGAACATGTCAAAGGTTCTTCAAAGGTGGCCATCCATCTCTGGAATGCTTTAATACATATTCCTACAATCCTAGGGCTGGATAAGGTGGTCCTTGTGGTCCATTAGTATTATGATCCTACGTTTTGAGCATAATTAAAAGTACTCTCCAAGTGCATGGGTAAATTTGCAAAGCACTGGATGCAAGAGCTACTTTTTCTGTGACTTTTTTTTGTCGTGTCAGGAGTGACTTGAGAAACTGCAAGTCACTTTTGGTGTGAGAGAATTGGCCGTCTGCAAGAACGTTGCCCAGGGGACGCCTGGATGATTTGATGCTTTTATCATCCTTGTGGGAGGCTTCTCTCATGTCCCCGCATAAGGAGCTGGAGTTGATAGAGGGAGCTCATCCACCTCTCCCCGGATTCGAACCTACAACCTGTCGGTCTTCAGTCCTGCCGGCACAGGGGTTTAACCCACTGCGCCACCGGGGGCTCTTTCTGTGACATTAAATCATATTAGTAGGTCAAGGATACTTTCTACTACAGGACAGGAGGGGACAACTATAGACTCCTGATGTTTTGGATTACAACCCATATAAGCAACACCAACAGTCAAACTATAATAATAATATTGTCATCATCTTTATTTTCCTGTCGTAGTTAACTGTGAATCGCACATTGTGGTATCCCTGCGCCAGCGCAGGCCAGCTTTGGAACCTTCTAGAAAGCTCAAAGAATTGTATCCCCCTCATGGCTCCACCTCCCCCTCCTCGAGTATATAAGGCCCTACGTGGAGCCCGCCCTCCATCCTCTTTTTTTCCGCCGTTAGCAGACAGCTAAATCGAACCTTACAGCTATTTTGGACTTGACTATCGGACTGTTTATCGGAATTAGCAAGGTACTCTAATCCCCCTCGACCCGGACTGGTACAAGGACTCTTCTTCGATATCCTCATTTTGCTCCCGACGGGCAAGATGGCTACCACCTCTTTCAAAAGGTGCTCAGCATGCCCCAACGTGCTCCCCGATGCGGATGGGCACAATCTCTGCCTGACTTGCCTGGGCGAGGGTCACCTCACCCAGTCCTGTGCTGTGTGCGCGGCCTTCACGCCGCAGACAAGAAAAAGCAGGGAGCTTAGATTAAAGGCGGCCTTGTATGAGAGGGCCCTGATGCCTAAACCTCCCAGGCCCCCGCACGCTGGGAGAGAAAACCACTCTGTTGCCCGGGGCCAAGCCGCAATCCGCGGTTCCAAAGAAGAAGGCAAAGAAGCAAGGGGAGAAGGCCAGGCAAGATGGCCTCCCTGTGCTTGCCCAAGAGACAGCCTCCGGAAAAAGGGCGGGAAAGACTTCCCCGGCCCTCCAAGCGGCTGCAGAAAAGAGCCCTCTGGTGCTAGCCGAGCGGTTGCCGCTGGAGACCCGACCGTCCCCTGGGACGACCTTGCCATCGCCGGTTTCGGCTGGCTCCCCGGCACTGATGCAATCCCCTCCTACCTTGGTGAGGGAGCCGGATGCGGCCGAAGGACTCCTGGAGGCTCCCCGGACTTCTCCCGGCATCGATCTTCCGAGCTCGGCCGAGCTCCACCTGCTCGAGCTCCAAATGCCTCCCTCCCCGGGGGGCGTGGCTACAGACTGGGAGCCACTCGCCCCTCCCGCCAGGAGGGCGGAGGAAAGACCCGTGACGTCATCAAGGGCTTCCCCAGCGCCGGCAGTGGGAGCCGAATTTGCCGTCCCTGCTCCTCCGAGGCCGAGGAAGCACAGGGATAAACGCGGCTCCAGCAAGGGAAGGAGGTCCCGCTCTCCCTCTCGGCACAGCAAGAGGCACGCGGAGTCTCGGCGCCGACGATCAAAGGCCAGGTCCCGCGCGGGCTCGCCTTCCTCCTCTTCTGCGGGTGACTCCTCCTCCTCCTCCTCCTCCTCCTCTTCTGAGTCTGCTCGATCTGCCTCTACAGCGAGGAGCTCCAGGCGATCTCGTCGGGGCCAGAGGCCTCAGCCCACGATGCCCCATTGGGGACCCTATGGCCTGGGACCCTATCCGTTTGCTGGACCTTGGAACTTGGGCCCTGCTGGACATTTCATGTACGCTCAGCACGCAACCCACCCTTTCGCCCCCTTGGCAGGCATGGGAGCGATCCAGGGTATTCAGCAGAGGGGATGTGGAACTGCAACCACTGTTTTTCCCCCCACACCATCGGCCTCAACATCACTGGTTGCGCCCTCTACTGGAGGGCAAAGACAATTGAGCTCCACTCAGATTACAAATACTGAACAGGGCTCTGGTTGTACTGAGCAAAATGTTTGTGTTGAACGCTTGATATGTGCTGACCTGTCAAACTGTGAAGTTGCTAATGCTGTGAACCCTAACCCTCCTGCACCACCAAGCACCCCTCAAGTGACCCAGGAGCTAACAATGCCTTCAGGTGATCAGGCCGCCCTGGAGTTGGAAGAGTCAGATTCCTCTGTGGAACCATCTGATTCCCCTCAGGCTAGGGAAACACCCGACCCTACACCTTTGCCACCGGATTTTAATAAATTTACTTCGTTGGTAGACAGGATGGTCAAGGCCCTCGACATATCAGCTCCAAAGGCACAGGAACATGTCGAGGACCCGATGTTCCCGTCCGAGGAACAGGCCACCCCAACCCCCACATCACTCCCGATGCTTCCATATCTTCTAAAGCTGGCCAAAATCCTAGATGCTGCCCCGACTAGCGTCCCGGCCACACCCAAGAGAGTCGACTCCTTATACAGGATCGACCTCTCATCTGCCAAGTGGGTGGCTAATCCGCCAAAACCCAATACGGTGGTGGCGGAGGTAGTGAAATCAAAGAAACCAAAAAGCACTCTTTCAGCCCCTCCTGATAAGGAGGGCAAGAAATTAGATCTCCTGGGAAAGAAGGCCCATTTAGCGGCAGGATTAGTTACTAGAATGGCGCACTACGCTACCTATATGTCCGGTTACCAAACGTTCCTATGGACAAAAATCCTTCCGCATCTGGACAAACTCCCGCCTGAGGAACAACGTTTCCCAAAGGCACTACAAACAGAAGCTTTGCTATTATCAAAGGTCCAGAAAGACTTCGCAAAGCACCTTAGGGAGTCGGCGGGCCACCTTTTTGCTACGGCGACGTCTATTCGTAGACACGCGTGGCTACGCACTGCCAACTTATCTGAAGAGGGTAAGGCCCTGGCAGAGGACCTCCCTCTGCACGAGGGAGGCCTCTTCAACCCAGAAACGGACGTGACCCTAAAAGAAAAGCAGGAGGTTAGACAAGCTGCTGGTAAGTTCGGCTATACCTGGCAGCCTTACAATCAAAGTCGCACCAGGTGGCAAGCGCCCTCAAACCAATACCGTAGGAATTTTAATAATTCCTCCTCTGGGTCGACCAGAGGTAGGGGCCCACCGTCCCCCAGATTTCAGACTAACAAAAGAAGCTCCTATGGTTCAAAGTCAAGATATCAGCCTTACCAGGCCAGATCTAAAAATCAAGGTGCCCCCAGGAAGCGTCTTTGACGCTTCTTCCGAGACAGCCTCCAGAGGATACGATGAGGCACTGAACCCCTGGTTTTTATCCCCGCAGTTACCAGTTACTATTGGCTTGGATGCCTCACCCAGTGGTCAGGCCCCCCCCGCCCCCCCTAACTACAATAATAGGTTGCAGTCCTTTTATAACAGGTGGGCCAGCATTACCACGGACAAGTGGGTATTGTCTATCATTCAGAACGGTTATGCGATTGAATTCCAAAGTATCCCCCAGGTGGGCAGGGTAAGGAGTACCTCCCCTTCGGAGGCGCTGCTCTGCGAGATTGACACCCTCTTGGGGAAGGGCGCTATTTCACCTGTTGCGTGTTCAAGTTTTTCTTCATGTTTTTTCTCACGTTATTTCGTTGTTACGAAACGGGGGGGGGCGGCCTCAGAGCCATTATGGATTTAAGAGACCTAAATAAAGCAATTCTTCCAAAGAAATTTCGTATGGTGACGCTATCTTCTATCATGCCCCTCATACCAGAGGACGCATGGTTCGCCACTGTGGACTTACGAGACGCATATTTCCACTTGTCAATAGCACCTCACCACCGCCGGTTTTTGACATTTATGGTGGGTAACAGAGCTTTCCAATACAATGTCCTCCCTTTTGGACTTAGTACCTCTCCGAGAGTATTCACAAAGTGCATGGCGGTGGTAGTAGCTCACTTGCGGACTCAGGGAATAGTCGTTTATCCATACATTGATGACTGGATTATTATTGGAAGATCTGCTTCCCAACTACAAAATCATGTGCATATCACCTTGTGTCTCCTGCAGTCCCTGGGCCTGGTCGTCAACATGGAGAAGTCCTCCTTGGAACCGTCCCGCAGCATCTTGTTCATTGGCGCATTCCTCGACGCAGTGACATGCAGGGCTTATCTTCCACCGGAACGGTTCTACAACCTACAAGTGCAGGTGAAGTCGGCCCTGGATTCTACCACAGTGTCGGCCAAACAGGTCCAGACGCTGTTGGGTTACATGGCTTCCACTATGGCCGTAACTCCCTTTGCACGCTTGCGCATGCGCCCCCTCCAGTCATGGTTTGGGTCAGTCTTCAACCCTGTCAGGGATTGTCCCAAACTCAGGTTTATACTACCCAAGGAGGTCAGTATGTCCCTAGTATTGTTTGCTCGGGCCTTCCGTTCCAATACCCATACCCCACCAGAGTGGTTACGACGGATTCGTCGCTGACCGGATGGGGTGCCCATTCACAGGGATTGATAGCACAGGGGAAATGGTCTCCAGAAGAAGCCACCCTCCACATAAATGTTCTGGAACTGCTGGCCGTAGAAAGAGCTCTAAAATCGTTCGAAGGGCTCGTTCTCGGCCAAGTCGTTCAGGTGTTGACAGACAACACAACGGTTGTTTTCTACCTGAACAAGCAGGGGGGCACACACTCCCCCCAACTATTGAAACTAACGTTGAACATCTGGGAATGGTGCATTCAAAGGCAGATATATCTATACGTTGCTCACCTCCCGGGCCAGGAAAATTCATTGGCAGACACCCTGAGCAGAAATCCGTTAGGTCACCACGAGTGGTCACTTCACCCTCGAGAAGTGACCAGACTCTTTCGTCTTTGGGGGTACCCTCTAATCGATTTATTTGCCACCAACGACAACAAGAAATGCGAGATGTTTTGCTCAAGGCTTCCAACTCCCAGGGAACAAGGTTGCTTGGGGGACGCATTCCTCAGGCACTGGGGGGGGGGGGGACTGGCGTATGCGTTTCCCCCCTTTCCTCTCCTCATGAGAGTGGTGGCAAAACTGCAGAGGGACAAGGCTTGTTGCATCCTGATCACTCCATGGTGGCCTCGTCAACCGTGGTTTGCCCCTCTGCTGCAACTCTCAAGAGGGAACCACGTGAGGTTGGGGAGGAGAGTCGATCTCCTAACATCCCAGGAGGGCCAGGTGTTGTATCCAGATGTTCATCAGTTGAAACTGTCGGCATGGTTAGTGCTGCCCCAGGGGCAGATAGGGTCATGAATCTTCCCTAGAGTGTGAAACAAATTATTGAAGCAGCACACAGGCCCTCCACTAAACGTTCATACCTTTTTAAATGGGCACGTTTCAAGGAATTCGCGAAGACCAAGAGCCAAGAGCCAGAGGTCGCTCCTATTTCCACAGTTTTGGAGTTCCTGTCTTCGCTCTATGACGCAGGACTTTCTAATTCATCTCTGAAATGTTACCTCGCTGCCATTTCATGGTTTAGGAGGAAAATGGGATTGCCTTCCTGTTTTTCTGACCCATTAGTCAAATGGTTTTTGAGGGGTCTAAGTAATGTTAGACCGGCTGTAGCCCCAATTGCACCCTCGTGGGACCTTGAGCTGGTTCTCTCGGCCCTGATGAAACCTCCTTTTGAACCTTTGGCTACTGCAGAACTTGGGCCGCTTACGTGGAAAGTGGCCTTCCTAGTGGCTATTACATCTGCTAGACGGGCTAGTGAGCTGTGTGCACTCAGAATAGACCCTCCTTATCTCAGATTTCATAAGGATAAGGTAGTTCTACGTACGGATGTAGCGTTTTTGCCTAAGGTAGCCACAAGATTCCACATATCTCAGGAGGTAATTCTACCGGCGTTTTTTCAGAACCCAGAGACTCCCATGGAGAGAGCTTTGCACTCTCTCGATGTGAGAAGGGCATTAGCCTTTTACATGCAAAGGACTGCTGACTTCAGACAATCCCCGAGATTGTTTATTAAGTATCGGAGGGACACTAGGGGTGTCCCAGTTTCCTCTCAACGATTGTCAGCATGGATTGTCTCTGCTATCCGTACATCCTATAGGTTGGCGGGTAAGGAGCTGCCCTGTCAGGTTAAAGGCCATTCGACGAGGGCTGTAGCAACCTCTACGGCGTTCATGAAGGGTATTCCCTTAGAAATGATCTGTAGGGCTGCTATTTGGGCTTCTCCTTCCACTTTTGTTTCTCACTATAAGTTGGACTGTGTGTCGAGAGGAGAAGCTAGATTTGGTAGAGCGGTGCTGTTCTCGGCAGTGGCATGATCCCGCCAGCCGTTGTATAGCTCGCTAGTCTACCACAATGTGCGATTCACAGTTAACTACGACAGGAAATGGAAGGTTGCTTACCTGTAACCGTGGTTTCCTGAGTAGTTACCTGTGAATACGCACATACCCTCCCTTCCTCCCCTCGAGTTCATGCCACTTCCTCTATCGGCTTTTACGGCGGAAGAGGATGGAGGGCAGGCTCCACGTAGGGCCTTATATACTCGAGGAGGGGGAGGTGGAGCCATGAGGGGGATACAATTCTTTGAGCTTTCTAGAAGGTTCCGAAGCTGGCCTGCGCTGGCGCAGGGATACCACAATGTGCGTATTCACAGGTAACTACTCAGGAAACCACGGTTACAGGTAAGCAACCTTCCATTATAGACTGCCCTCTCTCCCCAAGGGGACTCAGGACTGTTTACACATAAGTAAGGCAGACATTCAATGCCCAACTCAAATACAAACATTTTAAAATAAACAGAACAATACCAAAATAATACCCATGAACTTGTGACAAAAATTAATACCAAAAAGAGGACCGAATACGAATAACCAAATAAACCTAATTATACAACTAACATAAATCAACCATTTAGACATAAATCCTAGAAAAGGCAATTAAAATACATTAAAATGGCTATCAAGGTTGTCCTCATACCATAGCAGCAGTGGAATACAGATAGGTTAGCCAGCATTTTGGTGGAACTGAAATATCCTAATAATCCTCCTCTCCATCCACCAAGAGCATGATCAATTAAGCCCTGATGATAAATTTTTAAATACAACTTTACAAAATTATCATATTGAAATCATATCTGATCAACTATAAAATCATTTGAAAACAAAGTAAAAAAAATAGATTCCCCTATAGAAAGGCTTGCTGCAAGTATTTATTTATTTATTTACGATATTTCTACCCCGCCCTTCTTGAACTCGAAGGTGACTGAAGGCGGCTTTACAACACAGGCAGCTATTAGATGCCATTAAAACAATGTAAAAACTACAATAAACATTTAAAACAGAATAAAATACATACATTAAAACCTTTAAAAACATATAAAACCATTACCTTCACTATTAGCCTCATTATTATTATTATTATTATTATTATTATTATTATTACTGTCCAAAAACACTGTCTAAGCTGTTTCAGTATTCGATTTCACATAGTTCTGTTTTTATCTATTGTACTAGGTTCCCAAAGTCTTGTTCAAAAAGCCATGTTTTCATTTTTCTGTGGAAGGTCAGGAGGGAAGGGGCTGATCTAATATCTCTAGGGAGGGAGTTCCATAGCCGAGGGACCACCACTGAGAAGGCCTGTCTCTTGTCCCTGCCAGTTGCACCTCCAAAGAAGGTGGGACCGAGAGCAGAGCCTCACCAGATGATCTTAAACTCCTAGATGGTTCATAGGAAGAGATATATTCGGACAGGTAAGCTGGGCCAGAACCATAATTACTGTGCTTATTAAAAGCTTGCCTAAACAAGAGCAAAAACAAAAAAGCCTAGCAAAAGGAGACCAAGTAGGAAAATGGTGTCTAGCCCCAGTGGAAGGGAATTCCACAGAGTTGGAGCAGCTATTGTTAATCCTATCCCAGTGTCCTCACAGATAGGCATATGATAGAAGTGGGATAAATAGGAAACCTTTCCCTGAGGATTTTACAATGCAGATTTGTATAATAAGGAGATATAATAATCAAACTGATAGCTAGTGAAGCTATTATGTGTTCCCATTTCGATCCACTGAAGTTCCCCCACACCCAAAAAAAATTCCTCATGTGGAGTGTGTTAAAGTAGTCCAAATGGTATGTAAATTAAGGCATATGTTGCAATCAAAAACATTCGAAAGTCATATTTCCCATGGCCTCAGTAGAGAGTGTTTCTCCAGTGGTTCTGAGATGAAGCAGCCTCTCTATTTGACCTCTTGTGCCTCCTTTTGGTTGAGAGATACTCCAACAAAATTATTCAAGCTAGGAGATACTTCCTTGTTCACAGGTGAGTCCAACTTAGAAAATAGCTGATTTCCGCCACGGCTCAGCTCTGAACCTTATTTTGAACTTGAGCAGATTATATCGTTTTCCTGAGAAGCGAATGTGGTTTTGCTCATTGTAAAGAACAGGAAGACCTCAGCTCTCTGTGAAATTTGTGGTCTCCCTCAGTACATTTAAGCTGCTGGATCTACACCTTTTAGTGAGCTGTAAGCAGAGAACAATAAATGCTGGTATGTCTTGCTGAGAAATGAGATGCATATTTGCCGTTCTGGGCCAGAGTGAAGAGAGAGGGGGCCAGGGGGCAGTTCCATCTTGTCTTCTGTGCTATGCTAATAATATATAATATAATGTAATATATTGTATATACATATAATATTTATAATATTAGAATAATACTAATATAATATAATACTACTTATAATATATTATAATTATATATTTTATATTACATGTAATGTTACTAATAATATTACAATATAATGGTATAGTACAATATAGTAATATATAATACTGATATTGTACTATGCTAATAATATATATTGTATGTATATATATCTTGTAAGCCACTCTGAGTCCCCTTCGGAGTGAGAAGGGCAACATCTAAATGTCGCAAATAAACAAACAAACAAACAAACAAATAATACTTTGCAAAAACAGGTTTGTCAGCTAGGTTTCATAGGACTGAAGAACTTTCAGGCTTGGACCCAGCTTCTATACATATAAAACTGGCTAAAATTCAAATTACCTTTAGGGAAATTATTACCACTAATGCCACCTTAGAAGCTTGTATTGGATTAGCGATAGGTCATTGGGTTGTATGCTCTGTAATCATTGTGTAGCTTTTGTAACGTTGAGTGGAACTTCTGAGGTATCAGAAAAACAAATGTGAGAATGAGGTATAAGCAAGTCAAATTTCGCAGCAACTTTGCAGTTCGTGATGGTTGATGGTCAACCTCTGGCTTTTTGAAAAATGCAAAGACATAAAGGGGTATTTTCAGCCTCCTTCCATGCCAGCTGGTTTCCAAATGCAAGTAGGGATATATGATATTGGAGAGCATATCATGTGCCAAACTTCATCTTTTTTTCTGGATTAATCATTCCTCAGTGCCCACCCCATAATCAAACTTCCCTGGCAGCTTTCGGATAATACAAAAAACATTTAAAGAGGATCCAAATCCATAAAATGAAAATGTGGCTTGCAAACATTACAAAGCAGAGAATAAAGCAATCCACAGGACATACATTCCTAGCCAATACAAATTAATCTTTATACTTTCAGAGTTCCAGATCCTAAGATTGTTCACAACATTTTGTAAGTCTTTCAAAAAAATTCTGAGAAATTGAAATAGGCATGCATTCGCATTAAGAATATACTATGGATGCCATGCGAATCTTGGATGTCATTCCCACCATTAACAAAGTCCCCTTCTATCTCTGCTTCTAATGCTGTGATTGGCAATGATCCCATGGATGAAAAGCCATCAGAGAATACGAGTGGTTTCCAAGTAGGGGAGAGGGAAAAAAATACCTGATGCCTTTGAGAACTCCTCCCAGACAGAGTTAGCAATATGGGACTAGATGGAATACTTAGTTTCCTTTCATAATTGCACAAACCAACTAAAAAGCCTTGATGTCATGGTTTTCAGGCCCATTCATAGGGTTATTTGGGGCACTGATTCAGAAAATTGCATTGGATAGATCACATCAGCTTTAGTTTCTTAGTAAGGTAAAGGTTTTCCCTTGACATGAAGTCCAGTTGTGTGTGACTCTGGGGGATGGTGCTCATCTCCATTTCTAAGCCGAAGAGCCGATGTTGTCCATAGACACCTCCAAGGTCATGTGGCTGACATGACTGCGTAGAACGCCATTACCTTCCTGCCGTAGCGATACCTATTGATCTACTCAGATTTGCATGTTTCCAAATCATCTGGGCATCCCCTGGGCAACGTCCTTGCAGACGGCCAATTCTCTCACACCAGAAGCAACTTGCAGTTTCTCAAGTCACTCGTGACATGACAAAACAACAACAACAACAACAACAAAAAGCTCAGCAGTTTAACCCGCTACGCCATCAGGGGCTGTTTCTTAGATAGGGTTTTCTGTGGGTGAACAGATGAATACTGATATATGGCATATGTTATGTATCTCAAAAACAAGAAACTGGTGCCATTTTTAGAATCAGGAGATCAAATATACCCAGAAACAGATCTAACATTTGAGGCACCTAAATGTGTATTGGTCAGTGTTATCATCCATGACTGCAAGGTATCTTCTGTTGGTTTCAAGCATGGCTCCACCTTTAGCCAAAGTTGGAAAACATGTGCTGAGATAGCCTTACTGGTTGTTCAAATCTTACATACAAATTGTTCTTGGCGAATGGTTGACTTTGAAATGGGACATAAAGAAGGAGTTAGCCTCCTGGTAGAAACTATTTTTCTTAGAGCTAGAACCAGGCACTTTATAAGATGCCCGCAAAACTAGAAAGCCAGTTTGGATCAAGGCACTGAACTAGGAAGACGGAGACAGGTATACATAGCAAAGCACTTATCCAGAAACATTGCCATCTTTCTTCTGAGAGCCCCATTGAAAATTTTAGATGAATCTTTGGTCCACATAGAAATGTAACCTTTGTCCAGAGCAATCACTTATTAGAGATAATGCCAAGTTTTTAAACTTTGCATTTTTAAATACATTTTCAACTGTACCCTTGGTTTGCTCCTGATATGATAAATAAATAAGTTGCTCATTGGAAGAGAAGTTGTAAAGCCACTGTTGTCCTCTTTCAGGTTACTGTTAATCTTAAATTGGGGGCTGGATAAGGGAAGCAGAATTTATTTATTCATTTATTTATTTATTTGCTGTATTTGTATACCTCCTTTCTCAGCAAATCGGCGTCTCAAGGCGGTTTCCAACAAATTAGTATATATAAAAACATAATACAAATTAAAACATTAAACAGTATAAAACACCACAAAAGCAATAAAAACAACATCATTAGCATCTATCAAGCATTGTCCAGTTCTATTGTCAGGTCATTCGATTTCCTATATTAGCTACTCTGCATTTGTAAACGCTTGCTCAAACAACCATGTTTTAACTTGCCTCCAAAATGTTAAGAGGGAGGGTGCAGATCTGATCTCCTTAGGGAGGGTGTTCCAAAGCTGAGGGGCCACCACTGCGAAGGCCCTGTCTGTCATCCCTGCCAAACGTACTTGTGACGTACTTGCCTCCTCAGACGATCTTAAGGTCCTCAATGGTTCATGGGGGGGATACATTCGGACAGGTAAGTTGGGCCAGAACCGTTTAGGACTTTATAGGCCTAAGCCAGCTCTTTGCATTGGGCCCAGTAGCAAACCAGCAGCCAGTGGAGTTGGCGCAACAAGGGGGTTTTATGCTCCCTGAGTGCCGCTCCTGTTAACAACCTAGCTGCTGTTCATTGGACTAGTTGAAGTTTCTGGACCGTCTTCAGAGGCAACCCCACTTAGAGCGCATTGCAGTAGTCTATACGGGATGTAACCAGAGCGTGGACTACCGTGGGCAAGTCAGACTTCTCAAGGTGCGGGCGCAGCTGGCGCACAAGCTTTAACTGAGCGAATGCTCTCCTGGTCACCACCGAAACCTGAGGTTCCAAGCTCAGTGATGAGTCCAGGATCACACCCAAGCTGCGTACCTGCATCTTCAGGGGAGTGTACTTCTGGATACTGATCATTCAGTCCAACAATATCTGGAGAGTGGCACAATTGTTATCCCTACTGTAGTAGATCACCAAGGATTTCTATCTCTTATTTTAAAATGAAAAATCAAAATAACTCCTTTCATCTAGCCATTTGAATTTATGCTAATGAAATCGAGAAAGCTCAGGTTAGCCAAAAGTAGACAACACCCCCTCCCCAACCTGCCAAGAAATGGACTATGAGCTGTTTAGGTTTGGTACTCAAGTTTCTGGACTTGAAAGTTCTTTATTTCTGTTCCAGATGTTAGATTTTGGTGTTCTACATTTTAAAGGAGATTCTGCAAGCCTGACATCTGCCCAGCCTTGATCTGAAAGACCTTGAAAGAGGCAACCTGTTGGTATTGCTTCTCCTCTCTGCAAGCTAATGCTTCATATCTCATTTTTTGGTGCATGGATCTCTTTTT
Source organism: Anolis sagrei (assembly GCF_037176765.1). Lineage (NCBI taxonomy): Eukaryota > Metazoa > Chordata > Lepidosauria > Squamata > Anolidae > Anolis > Anolis sagrei. Next base: position 31,862,810 of record NC_090026.1, read on the forward strand.
AATAAACAGTAATTGATACAGCTGAAGCCATCTGGCGATAGTAGGATCAGAGCTGCAGCATACTGTTCGTAAACCTCCCACTAACGTCCCTCCCTGCCTTCTTCAAAATCCAAACTGCAGTTTTCTGTCTGCAGTATATGTTATGCTACTGCAGAGATGTCCGAGCCAGATGAACAGTTGGGGAAGCAGAATTTCTACAAGGAGGGGAAGAGAATATTTATCTAAACTGTAATTCAGGTGGACATTTAAAGAAACAGCCATCTGAGGTGCCATTATTGGTAGTAGAAACACAGGAGCCTGGGATTTAAGAAATATTTGCCTTTTTGGCCACTTCAAGGTGACTTTCCAGACATGTCAATATCCTTAAAGGACACCAGATCCCATCTGAATTTGGAGGCTAAACAGGGACAAACCTGGTTACTACTTTGTTAGGAAACCATCAATACTAGAGTGCTGTAGGCTATATTTTGGAAGAAGGAACTAGCAAAACCATCTCTCAGTATTCCTTCCCTAAGAAAACCCTATGAAATTTATGCAGTCTCCATATGTTGCAAGTGACTAGAAGACATACACAAACACAAGGTGACTTTCCACTCACTATCCTCTCACATAGAGTCACAGCCTTGATCTTGTATGTTTCTGGGAACATGGCTGTCCAAAAGAACAAGGAAATCCCTCTTTTAGGCTTTCATGTTTTCAAAATGGGAGGGACTTTAAATCCAGGAAATTAAAGAGTTGGAATTTATGACGTTGAAGGTAAAATGTCAGAATTTGTGTATCTTCAAACATAATCATGAGTGATTAAGAAAAAAAAAGGATCATAAGTGCAATTTGGGTTTTAATTGCATTACAGTCTTATTTTTTAAAAATAAAAATGCAATGAATTGTTGGCAGAAAAGCAGGATAAGGTAAAGATAAAGGTTTTCCAGTCATGTCTGACTCTGGGGGTTGGTGCTCATCCCCATTTCTAAGCCGAAAAGCCAGTGTTGTCCGTAGACACCTCCAAGGTCATGCGGCCGGCATGACTGCATAGAGTGCCATTACCTTCCCGCCGGAGCAGTACCTATTGATCTATTCACATTTGCATGTTTTCAAACTGCTAGGTTAGCAGAAGCTGGCGCTAACAGCGGAAGCTCACCCCACTCCCCGGATTCGAATCTGCAACCCGAAGTCAGCAAGTTCAGCAGCTCAGCACTTTAAACCACTGTGCCATCGGGAGCTCCCTGAATAGCAGGATCATCCTCAGGGTTTTATTTAAACTGCATTATTTACAGAAGAGAAGTTGTGTTAATATGGTTTGGCAAAAACAACTGACATCCTAGAATCATAGAGTTGGAAGAGACCTCGTGGGCCATCCAGTCCAACCCCCTACCAAGAAGCAGGAAAATCATATTCAAAAGACCCCTGACAGATGGCCATCCAGCCTGTGCAACTCATGGTGTAAGTAGTATGTTGAGACACGGTTTTGTGTTTACAGACTGGTTTGTTGTGTACAAATGCTGCATTATAGACTGTGAGCCCATCAAAGCTTATGCTGCCGTATGTGTTAAGCTTCCAGGTGCCACAGAACTAATACCCTGGCTTTCTTCCGATAAGTACAGTCTGACATACATAACTTTCTTCTCCCACACATTGTTATCCCAACAATGCAGTAAGGTAAGTGAAGCTGGAAAAGAGTGTCATTGGCCTAAATTCAACTAGTAAATTTCATGGTTGAATAAGATGAGTACTTTTGTCTTCCAAGTGCTGGTTCCTTACTCTACCACTGGTCTCATTCATTGCCCTGCTATAAGCAGTGCATTATGAAAAATCCCAGGAATGAACTAGCAGTGTAAAAAAGTAACCTTTTTACACTCTGCTAACCTCCTTAGGACTGTCTGTTGCACAATATCATGATCTCTTTGTTTAGGAGGAAGACCGGCCAGCCTTCCTGTTTCTCTGATTCGCTGGTGAAGCTCTTTCTTAGAGGTTACAAGAACATGGCCCCTCATGACTCCGCTTGTCCCACCTTGGAGCCTGGAAGTTGTACTCTCCCATTTGTCCAAGTTGCCCTTCGAACCTCTAGTCTTGATAGACATATCTTAACTATCTTGGAAGACGGCCTTTCTCGTCGCTACTATTTCTGCACGACGAGCAAGTGAGCTGTGCGCCCTTCATGTGGAAGAGCCATACTTCCGGTTTCATAAGGACAAGGTCATGGTTCATACTGATATTGCCTTTTTCCCCAAAGTCGCTTCTAGGATCCACATGTTGCAAGATATAATGCTACCGGCCTTTTTTCAAGACCCATCATCTCCTTTGGAACGGTCCCTTCACCTGGATGTTCAAAGAGTATTGGCATTTTATATTCATAGAATGTCTGAATTCAGGAAGTCCTCGAGACTTTTCCTTAAATATTGGAAGGATGTATTTATTTATTTTATTTCGAGCATTTATATTCCGTGTATCTCAACCCCCAAGGGAGGACCTCAGGGCAGCTTACAACTGGCAGTGATTAGACGCCAACAACAAACAATTGCAATACAGACAATTAACATTAAGTAAAACAGCAAGATTATAAAATATATTAACATATTGGCTTTTTTTAAAGTGTTGGCTATTAAAATATTATAATACAACCAAGCCTAAGTCCGCAAGTCCAAATCATAATCCAGAGTTCCAGTCCAAGGTGTATTCATTGACAATTCTCGTAAGTTATTGCAGTTGCTTCTTGGTCAGCTACCCAAATGCCAGTAGCCTTCCAGTTTCTCCCCAGCGGCTGTCCTCTTGGATTGTGTCCGCAATTTGGCTTACCAGTTGGCAGGCCATGACTTACCTTTGCATGTTAAAGGCCACTCCACCAGGGCTGTGGCCACTTCAGCAGCTTTCTTGAGGGGTATTTCATTAGTAGGTGTCTTCTGGGTGGCTGCTTGGTCTACCCCACTTACCTTCATTACCCCTTACAAGGTGGATGCACTCTCTAAGATGGATGTAACTATTGGCAGAACAGTCCTCTTCTCTTCGGTGGCATGACTCCCACCATTCAAGGTTAGTACCTCGCTAATCTGCCATATGTGAGATTTCACAGACTACGAAGAAGAAGATATGGTTGCTTACCTGTGTTTCTTTGAGTGGTCATCATTCCCACCTTCTCACTATGTTGTCATGCCATGGTTCTTCTAGTTATCACTCTGCGGGGGAGGAACTGAGGCTGTAGCCCCTCCCACTGGCTATATACCTCCTTGAGGAAGGTGGGCACACAGACCATTAAGAACATGATATGGTTGCTTACTTGTAACCATGTTTCTTTTAGTAGTCACCTGTGAAATTCGCACATCCATGTCCATCCTTCTTTCTGTGTTGTCATATCATGGTTCTTCTAGCTCCCACTTTGCAGTGGAGGAACTGAGGCTGTAGCCCCTTCCACTGGCTATATACCTCTGTGGGGAAGGTGGGCACACAGACGATGAAGAAGAAGATATGGTTGCTTACCTGTAACCATGTTTCTTTGAGTGGTCATCTGTGAAATTTGCACATTACTGCTCATCCTCCTTCCTATGTTGTCATGCCATGGTTCTTCTAGCTGCCACTCTGTGGTGGAGAAAAGTTCCCACTGGCTATATACCTCCTTGGGGAGTTTGTGAGGGGCTGCCACCAAAATATATTTTAGAAGCTTTCTAGAAGATTCCGAACTGACTGCACAGGTACAGGAAATGCCATATGTGCACTTTCACCATATGTGAGAATTTCAGAGATGACCACTTGAAAAAACACGGTTACAGGTAATAGTGAGTATATCTTCTACCAACTATTCCTAATTTTATGGAATCCTTACATTTAATGTGCGATCCCAACCATGAAGGCTTGGGTTTTCTTTATGCTGGGGAAATGAAAAACTCATCCACAAGTCCATTGTTTCCTTCAGGCAAACAATAAATGTGGATGGAAAACTTCAAACCCCAGAAGCTTTGGGGCGCATTTCCAATGGTTGGTCTAGTGGCGAACCAACTGTTATTGGCTAAAAAGATCTTTCGCTGCCTATCTCCCTTAGGCTTTAATTTATTATTGACAGATTCTGCTGAGGCATTTCTCTTGCTTATTGTGAGAGTTTATCTTACCTTTCTCTCCTTCCCCCCACCCTACAGTTGATTTTTCCTTTATGAAAGAGGACAACTCGCCCGTTTACCAACAAAACAACAGACCAGAGAGCTGGTTTGCTTTGAAAACGCTTTAGCTTTTGTTCTGCAGCTGAAAGACAACCTTCTTTATGTCTGTATGAAGCTGCATATGGGAAAATCTGTGGGCTGCTTCTGTTCCTTTTTTTGTTTTCAGAAAAGTGTTTGGAGCCTTTGACAAAGACTGTCTTGCTAAACTAATTACCTTGGTGCATCACTTTTAAATACACACAAATACATTTAGGGCAATGTTTCCTACTACATGATTCTTGCACCAGACTTGATTAATAGCTAGAAGACCTTTAAAAACTTCAAGACTTCTCCTCCATTTAAATTCTTTATCATTATATCCCTGTGTGTGTGTGGTCATGAACAGAAGAGACTGTGTTCTGCATCTTATTCCAGACTACATTCCAGACTACACAGAGAGGTGATCCACATATGGCCGGTATGCGGTATGTGCCCCATCCCAGCCATTTTTGCTGTTATTAAAAAAGTCACAAAAATGTGACTCAATATGGGAGCCCCTGGTGGTGCAGTTGGTTAAAGCGCTGAGCCGCTGAGCTTGTTGACCGAAAGATCGCAGGTTCGAATCTGGGGAGCGGCATGAGCTTCCGCTGTCAGCTCCAGCTTCTACCAACCTAGCAGTTCGAAAACATGCAAATGTGAGTAGATCAACAGGTTCCAGCGGGAAGGTAACAGCGCTCCATGCAGTCATGCCGGCCACATGACCTTGGAGATGTCTACGGACAATGCCAGCTCTTCAGCTTAGAAATGGAGATAAGCACCACACCCCAGAGTCGGACATGACTGGACTTAATGCCAGGAGAAAACCTTTACCTACCTATGGTGTTACCACTGGGTTTGGGTTGCAAATTGGATAATTCTATCTAAATATTTTTTTTCTTGCTTTGGATGCCTGCTTCCAATATTTTCTAGGGTGACATTGAAACAGAGCACGATTTTTAGAGAGTTCGCTATGCCTGGCGAGACAATAAGCACCAATAAAAGTTTCCCTATTTCCCAATAAATCTCACCCGGATGAAGCAAGGCCACCTCAACAACATCAAATAGCTGGTTCAGCCTGTGGTTGATCTAGGGAACATCCAGTGGCTCATGGATCAATTGCTAACTCCTGGGTCTTAAATCCAGCCTGGATTCTGGTCTGTGAAGGCCCCACCAGAATATAGACATGTAGACCTTGATAATATCTGATTTCTACAGGTGTCTTGTTGGTAATGTCTAGGGACCCGATCCAAGCGACATTATAACCTCTGGAAAAATAAACCTAGTTACTTTAGGTTTATTTCCAGTGAGGAACATAGGGAGTTCATTTATTCCCAATTCATTGTTTATTTCTCTTGAGTCCCCAATGACTATTTGCTTGGATTGTTAAGTGGATTTGCCAGAACCCTCTAGGCTGCAGCTGGTACCTGCAACAAATATCTTAATTATTATATGTTCCAGCTCACTAAAAAAACAGAGGTGAAATGTATTGTCAAAGGCTTTCGTGGCCAGAATCACTAGGTTGTTGTGAGTTTAACGGGCTGTATGGCCATGTTCAGAAGCATTATCTCCTGACGCTTCGCCCATATTTATGGCAAGCATCCTCAGAGTTTGTGAGGTCTGAAAGAAACTAGGAAAATGGGGTTTGTCTATCTGTAGAATGTCCAGGGTGGTAGAATAGGGTGAGATAGGATGGAATACAAATAAAGTTTATTATTATTTGAAACACAACAAGATGAATCCACAGCAGACAAGATCACTCTGCTGGCTGTTGTACTGGATCAATTGTCCGACACTTCCCAAGTGTCTAGGATTGTCTGATGTATCAGCGAATAATATGTGCAGATCCCAGTAAGGTGGCTTTCTGCAGGCTGGCAGCTGGTAATTTTGTCAGCACCGATTGTGTTTAAGTGCAGGCCAAGATCTTTCGGTACTGCACCCAGTGTGCCGATCACCACTGGGACCACCTTGACTGGCTTGTGCCAGAATCTTTGCAGTTCGATCTTTAAATCCTCATATCGTGTCAGCTTTTCCAGTTGTTTCTCTTCAATCCTGCTGTCATTTGAGATTGCAACATCGATGATCCATACTTTGTTTTTTAACACGATTGTGAGGTCAGGAGTGCTGTGCTCCAAAACTCTGTCAGTCTGAATTGGGAAGTTCCAGAGTAATTTGACGTGTTCATTTTCTGTAACCTTTTCAGGCTTGTGATCCCACCAGTTCTTTGTCACAGGCAGATGGTATTTGTGGCACAAGTTCCAATGAATCATCTGAGCAACAGTGTTATACCTTATTATTATTATTATTATTATTATTATTATTGTCTGTTCGAGGTAGGTGTGAATGGTTCGATTGGCCACCTTGATTAGCCTTTCAGTTAAAAGGTATGGCTGTTTACTTCCTAGGGAAATCCTTTGTTAGGAGGTGATTAGCTGGCCTTGATTGTTTCTTGTCTAATTACCTCCCAGACTTGCAGTTTCTCAGGTTGCTCCTGACACGACAAAAACAAAAACAAAAAACAAAAAACCTCCCAACAAAGGATTTCCCCAGGCAGTGAGAAGCCAGACCTTGAAACTGCTGGGCCATTAAATGCCAATGAATATGGCCAATTGAAACAGTAACACCTACCTCAAACAGGCAAGAGTTCTTTCTTCCATGCTGGACATTCCACAGATATATAAACCCCGTTTTCCTAGTTTCCAGCAGACCTCACAACCTGTGAGGATGCCTGCCATAGATGCAGGCAAAATGTCAGGAGAGTGTTTATGTTTTTAGGCCTGTTCCTGGGATTATTCAGCGTGCTGATTCAGAAAATTGCATTGGATAGACCACATCAACTCTAGATTCTTAGATATGGTTAGAATTAGTCTTTATGGGTGAGCAGATGGCAACTGGTGTATGTCATAGGTTCTGTATCTCAAAAGCTAGAAACTGGGAAACTGGTGCCATTTTTGGAATCAGCAGGTCTAATATAGCCAGATATAGGTCTAACATTTGAGGCACCAAAATGTGTGTTAGCCAGTGTAATGGGGTTGACACTGCATATTATTTGGACTTCCAAATATACACGAGGCGCTGCTTTTAGCTTCTTGTAAATGAAGGTTCTGTTCCAGTTTTCTGTTATAAGGCAACATCGCCAGTGCCAGCTTGGTTCAGGAAATCCGAAAGGCACGAGTATGGTAGGGGAGAGAGAAAGTCAAATGTGGAAGCATAGTAATAGAAGAAGAAATAATACCCAGCTGTTGCAGATGGTATTTTTTTGCCTGCTTTTCTCCCAGGGCAGTTGGTAATGCAATTTCTAAAATGAGACCTGCTGGTTTCAAAAATACTTCAAAGCTTTCCTTCACAATTACAGGTCTGTGTGTGATGGAGCTGGTAGTTTGAGCTGTTTGGCAGTGAGGGAAATGTGCTTTGCACCAACCCAGAAGCACAACCCTCCTTGTTCCCACATTTCTGGATTTGCGGTCGATGCAATGGGAAGGGAAAAAAATCGAGTCCATGCAAGGTGATATTCCAGGCCACTTCTATTGGGAAGACAGGTCATAGCTTAACAGAAGAGCACATGTTTTGAAGGTAGGAAGTTCATCCACTGACATCTCACAGATATGGTTAGGAAAGTTCCCTGCAAATCAAGAAAGATCAGGTGTGTGTCCAGAGAAGGGCAACCAAAACAGTAAAAGGTCTGAAAGCCAAGCCCTATGAGGAACAGCTTAGCGAGCAGGGTATATTTAGCCTGGAGAAAAGAAGGTTAAGAGAGGACATGTTAGCATTGTTGAAATATTTGAAAGGATGTCATCATAATGAGGGGAAAAACTGCTGCTGCTCCAGAGGCTAGGATACAAAGCAAAAGATTCAAACTGCAGGAGAAGATGTATTGTCAAAGGTTTTCATGGCTGGAATCACTGGGTTGTTGTAGGCTTTTCAGGCTGTATGGCCACGTTCTAGAAGCATTCTCTCCTGACATTTCACCTACATCTATGGCAGGCATCCCCAGAGGTTGTGAGGTCATAGTTGCAGGTGAAACATCAGGAGAGAATGCTTCTAGAACAGGGGTCCTCAAACTTTTTAAACAGAGCTCCAGGTCACAGTCCCTCAAACTGTTGGAGGGCCGGATTATAATTTGAAAAAAAATATTGAATGAATTCCTATGCACATTGCAATATTTTATTTGTAGTGCAAAAACACTTAAAACTTAATTAAAATGAAGAACAATTTTAACAAATATACACTTATTAGTATTTCAATGGGAAGTGTGGGCCTGCTTTTGGTTGATGAGATAGGATTGTTGTTGTTGTTGTTGTTGTTGTTGTTGTTGTGTGTTTTCAAGTCATTTCAGACTTAAGTTGACCCTGAGCAAGGGCTGGGTAAATGACCTTGGAGGGCCGTATCCGGCCCCTGGGCCGTAGTTTGAGGACCCCTGTTCTAGAACATGGCCATATAGCCTGAAAAACCTACAACCACCCTGCAGGAGAAGAGATTCCACATAAACATTTCAGCACTAAAATCTAAATTTCAGAGAAGAAGGTGAGAACTAGACAAGAAGGGTCAGGAGACCAGCTTGCAACCTACATAGACAGGGCAACAGGACCATGTGGTTTACTGTGCAGCTAAAACACTATTTGGGGTTTAAAAGATCTAATAATGTAGATTCTGCACACATTCCTCTCCCTTTTCATTCATCTCCAGATTTCTATGAGATACCCAGGTTATGCTCTGGGTGATGAGGAGCTTTTCCGTTGGATAAGGTAAAGGTAAAGGTCTCCCCCTGACATTAAGTCCAGTCATGTCCAACTTTGGGCGGTGGTGCTCATCTCCATTTCTAAGCTGAAGAGCCAGTGTTGTCCGTAGATGCCTCCAAAGTCATGTCACCGGCATAACTGCACGGAGTGCCGTTTCAATTGGGAGGTAATCACAAAACATGCATTGTGGTAAAGTTGAAGGTCATTTCAGACCTTAGTAATGTTTTCTTTAGGGACTATACCATCCAGACTCCCCCAACAGGGATGAGCATTGGTTGTTGTCTGGGTGATTCTGGAAGCTATTGGTCTAAAACAGGCATGGGCAAACTTTCTAACTTGGGGACCACATATTAGCACATGGAAGGATGGAAGGAGAAAGAGGGAGGAAAGGAAGGAAGGAAAGGAGGAAGGAAAGAGAGAAGGGAAGAAAGACAAAAGGGAGGGAAGGGAGGAAGGATGAAAGGGTGGAAGGGAAGGATGGAAGGAAGAAAATGAAGGAAGGGAAGGAAAAAGAGAAGGAAGGGAGGGAGGGAGGAAAAGAATGATAGAAAGAAGGAAGGAGGAAGGAAAGAGAAGGAAGGAGGAAGGAAAGAGAAGGAAGGAAAGACAAAAGGGTGGAAGGGAATGGAGGGAGGGAGAAAGAGGGAAGGGAGGGAGAAAGAGGGAAGGGAGGGAGGGAGGAAAGAGAGAAGGAAGGAAACACAAAAGGGAAGGAAGGGTGAAAGGGTGGAGGAAAGGGTGAAAAGAAAGAAGGAAGGAAGGGAGGGAGGAAAAAGAGAATGAAGGGAGGGAAGAAAAGGATGAAAAGAAGGAAGGAAGGATGAAAGGGAGGAAGAGAATGGAAGGAGGGAGAAAGAGGGAAGGAAGAAAAGGCAAAAAGGAAGGAAGGAGAAAGAGGGAGAGAAGGAAGGAGGGAGGAAAGAAGGACAAAAGAATGGGAGGCCAGCAAGGAGGGAGGGAGAAAGAGGAAGATGAGGGAGGAAGGGAAGGAGGAAGGACAGAGAGAAGGAAAGAAGGATAGGATGGTGACAGAGATGAGGGCTTGAGAAAAGAGCCCAAGGGGCTACATTTGGCCCCCGAGCCTGGGTTTACCTATTCCTGGTCGAAAAAGTGATTTTATCATGTTATACTGTTTGCTTGGGGCTAGTGCCATGAGTTTGCACCTTCCCTATCCTTGCAGTCCGGTTTTATATAGGATCCTGCCTATTATTTTTTAAAAAAAAGTATAATCCTGTCTGGAAGCCCATCTTACACCCCTCCCCTAAATATGCTTCATGGCTGTAGTTTTAGAGTGTGTTGTGTTACGATGCACAAAGGTATGAGAGAAATTAGTGTACTGCATCACCATTGCCTCAAGGGGGAACTGCAGTCTGTATTCACAAATCATAAACCATTCCCCTTTTTTCGATTCTCCATTATAAATTATACATCAGTTTTAATTCCAAATTGCTCCTTTTAATTTGTTTGCCTTTTTTGCAGGCCAATTTAATTTGTGAGCTCATCATCTTCCCAATAATCCAGGTTGTCGGATATATCTAAGTTGATGTTAGAGATTTTCTCTATAGACCTGCATAGGAAGGATTTTTCCACAGGCCACATTCACCAGTGGTGTTTTCTCATTACAAGTGTGTGTGTGTGTGTGTGTGAGAGAGAGAGAGAGAGAGAGAGAACAATATTTTAATGGCTTAAAGGTAAATGTTTCCCCTGACATCAAGTCTAGTTGTGTCCGACTCTGGGAGTTGGTGCTTATCTCCATTTCTAAGTCGAAGAGCCGGCATGGTCCGTAGACATCCCCTAGGTCATATGGCTGGCATGACTGCATGAAGCACCGTTACCTTCCCTCCAGAGCGGCTCTTTGGCTAAGAAATGGAGATGAGCACCACACCCCAGAGCCGGACACGACTTCATGTCAGGGGAGAACCTTAGCAATTCACAGAATCATCCAGATAACAATGATCATCCTAGTTGGGGGATTCTGGATGATATAGTCACCAAAGAGAACATTTATAAGGTCTGAAAAAGACTTTCAGTATTCCCAAAATGCATATTTTGTGATTACCTCCCGACCTGGACCTACAGGGGAAATCTCTAACATCAACCTAGAGACTTCAGAGAAATTCCTGACAGTTAGACTTGTTCACCAGTGGACTATGCTCCCTGGGAGTGTGGTGGGGACTCCTTCTCTAGAGGTTTTTAAGCAGAACCTAGATGGCCGTCTGTCAGGAGTGCTTTGATTATGCCTTCTATATGAAAGAATGAGGTTGAACTAGATGGTGCTTGTGGTCTCTTCCAACTCTACGCTGCTGTCATGATTCTATAATGTGGCTATCACTGAATAGTAAGTACTTTGATCTGAGCTGAGAGGTCACCCAGTGAGTTTTGGATTTTTTTTCATGTCAGGAACAACTTGAGAAACTGCAGATCACTTCTGGTGTGAGAGAATTGGCTGTCTGCAAGGACGTTGCCCAGGGGATGCCTGGATGTTTTGTTGTTTTACCATCCTTGTGGGAGGCTTCTCTCATGCCCCCACATGGAAAGCTGGAGCTAACAGAGAGAGCTCATCTGCGCTCTCCCTGGATTTGAACGTCCCACTTGTCGTGCCGGCACAGGGGTTTAATTTACTGCACCACCGGGAGCTCTTGAGTTTTGGATGACTAAGCAGGAAAGAAGGAGAGAGGTTACACACCTGGAGAATTGGACACACCTGGAATATTGTGTCCAATTCTGGGCACCACAATTCAAGAGAGATATTGAGAAGGTGGAATGTGTCCAGAGGAGGGCGACTAAAATGATCAAGGGTCTGGAGAACAAGCCCTATGAGGAGCGGCTTAAGGAGCTGGGCATGTTTAGCCTGAAGAAGAGAAGGCTGAGAGGAGATATGATAGCCATGTATAAATATGTGAGAGGAAGCCACAGGGAGGAGGGAGCAAGCTTATTTTCTGCTTCCCTGGAGACTAGGACGTGGAACATTGGCTTCAAACTACAGGAGAGGAGATTCCATCTGAACATGAGGAAGAACTTCCTGACTGTGAGAGCCATTCAGCAGTGGAACTCTCTGCCCCGGAGTGTGGTGGAGGCTCAGTCTTTGGAAGCTTTTAAACAGAGGCTGGATGGCCATCTGTCAGGGGTGATTTGAATGCAATATTCCTGCTTCTTGGCAGGGGGTTGGACTGGATGGCCCATGAGGTCTCTTCCAACTCTTTGATTCTATGATTCTATGAATGGGCAGTGCATTTACATCGGGCGTGGGCAAACTTCGTTCCTCCAGGTGTTTTGGACTTCAACTTCCACAATTCCTAACAGCCGGTAGGAATTGTGGGAGCTGAAGTCCAAAACACCTGGAGGAACGAAGTTTGCTCATGCCTCATCTACATGATAGTATTAATGGAGTTTGACACCACTTTTAACTGCATAGCTCAATGCTATGGAACCATGGGAGTTGCAGTGTTTCAAGGTTTTGGATCTTCTCTGTCAAAGAGAACCATACTGCACATCCCAGGACTCCATAGCACTGATTAAAGTTAAAGTAGTGTCAAATTGCATTCATTCTTCATTGTAGATGTACTCATTGTTGTCCTTTAAAACAGGTACAGCGTGTGTTGTTTTTGTTCTTGGTATTTGGTCAAGGGTGGCAGGCCAGCTGTTGGCCGGTCCCTGTTCGGTGGCAGATGCATTGGCCCTTCTTTTCAGAAAGTGGACCTCTTGCCAGCATGGAGTCCCTTTAGGCCTGTGGTTTCAGTCGCCAGATAGCAAGTGAGAACAGCCAAAGTTGTATTTGTGGAATGGCTTGGAAAGGCGGTGCTGTGCTGGAACACCAGCCATTCATTTGTATGCAGCTCGGTGTTTCATACCGTCGCAGTCCCCGGTGGCAGCGCAAAGCCCTGGCCATCTGTTGGGCTACTGAGTGACTTCTGGCGAGCAACGTGGTGGTCTTTTCTGCTGACAGATAGATCTGATTCCCTCCTCCTCCTCCTGCCTCGCCACCCAAGAGAAGCAGCTGTGGCTGCCACACGGAGCGTCTCCTTTTCTTCACACGTCGAGGGAGCCACGTTCACACACAGACACGGGTGTGAAGTGATCCTTAATAAGCATCACCCTGTTGCACTCCCTGCGGTTTCTTGCGCCGCTGGAAAAAGCTATTTTTCCTGATCTGAGGAGACAAGTAGAGCTTAATTAAACCAACGATGGAAGAAGGGATTGTTAAGGTTGCTGAGTTGGCCCACATTGCCAAATTAATGCCGGTTCCAAAGGAGAGGCCAACTGAAGACTTTTTGAAAAATTGGAAACTGTTTTTTGAACTGCATTGTCGAAGTCTTTCATGGCCGGAGTCTCTGGGTTGTTGTAGGTTTTTTGGGCTGTATGGTCATGTTCTAGAAACATTCTCTCCTGACGTTTGATGAACCTCTCTTGATGAAACAACCAGGACATAGCATATTATCTGAGAACACAGAAATGCTGGACCACTCTAACAACTACCATGTCAGGCTACACAGAGAAGGAAGAAATCCACAAGCAATTTCAGCAAAAAGGAAGAAACTATGAAAATGAACAAAATCTGGCTACCAGTACTAAAAAAACCTCTAAAATCATAACAGTAAATAAAGAACAACACACAAAACACAGGGGAACTCCAGACAAGAAATAATAATAATAATAATAATAATAATAATAACAATAACAATAACTTTATTTGTACCCCGCTACCATCTCCCCAAGGGACTCGGTGCAGCTTACATCAGGGACAGCTAATCAGCTCTCAGCAAAGGATTCCCCCCGGCAGTAACAAGCCACACCTAAAAACTGTCAAACCATCAAATGCTAATCAAGGTGGCCAACTGAAACATTCACACCTAGATCCAACAGACAAGAGTTCTTTCTCCCACCCTGGACTTTCCACAGATATATACAGTGTTCCCTCACTTATCGCGGGTCTTCAGTTCCAGGACCACCGGAGAAAAGTGAAAATCAGTGAAGTAGGGACACTATCAGGGTCGTAGCCAGAAATTTTTTTGGTGAGGGTTGCATTTTTTTTGGGGGGGGGACTTGAAAATGTTGGGGGGGGGGTTGAAACCTGCCTCCTAGCTCACGCTGAAGCAAAGAGCACAGCAGGGGGCAGAGCAGCCTTCAATAGCCTGCAGCTCCACCCCTGTCAACCACCTCCACCAAGTCTGGCCTCCTTAATGAGAGCATTCAACACACACACACCCAACTTGGTTGCTTCGCTACATCAGCTATTGCTGCAAGTAATCACAGTGTGAATAAATTGTCAATATTTGCTTGAGATGGTGCTTGCAGTTCTGGAGGGACTCTTATTTTTTTGCGTCTCATAGACTTAGCATGGGGATTTGGTTAACCAGTTAAAATTCATGAGTAAACCAGGTTTTTTTAACCTGAAAAATTTTGGGTTAGCTACAGGTATGGACACTATATATAGTTTTTCAGTCTAATAGAAGACAAAATCATCTTGAAAGCTAATGTGTGCCTTGAAAAATTCAAATAATAACACAACATGAACACTCTCTATCATCTATCTATCTATCTATCTATCTATCTATCTATCTATCATCTGTTCATCTAGCTATTGATCGGTGCATCTACAGTGTAGAATGAATGAAGTTTGACACCACTTGACTCAAATGATATGGAATCAAGAGAGCTGTAGTTTGTTGAGGAACCAGAACTTATTGACATAGAAGGCTAACGAATTTGTAAAACCACAGTTGCCAGGATTGCATAGCATTGAGCAATGGTAGTCGAAGTGGGGGTCAAACTTCATTCACTCTACAGTGTAGATGCATATCTGCCTACCTGCCTGCCTGCCTGCCTGCCTGCCTATCTATCTATCTATCTATCTATCTATCTATCTATCTATCTATCTATCTATCTATCTATCTATCTCTATCATCTGTTCATCTAGCTATTGATCGGTGCATCTACAGTGTAGAATGAATGCAGTTTGACACCACTTGACTCAAATGATATGGAATCAAGAGAGCTGTAGTTTGGTGAGGAATCAGACCTTATTGACATAGAAGTCTTAAGACTTTGTAAAGCTACAGTTGGCAGGACTGCATAGCATTGAGCCATGGTAGTTGAAATGGAGTCAAACTGCATTCACTCTACACTGTAGAGGCATATCTATCTATCTATCTATCTATCTATCTATCTATCTATCTATCTCTATCTATCTCTCTATCTATCTATCTATCTATCTACCTTTCTATCTATCTATCATCTGTTCATCTATCTATTGATTGGTGCATCTATAGTGTAGAATGAATTCAGTTTGACACCACTTGGCTCAAATGCTATGGAATCAAGAGCGCTATAGTTAGGTGAGGAATCAGACCTTATTGACACAGAAGTCTTAAGACTTTGTAAAACTACAGCTGGCAGGATTGCATAGCATTGAGCCATGGTAGTTGAAGTGGAGTCAAACTGCATTCATTCTACACTGTAGAGGCATATCTATCTATCATCTATCTATCTATCTATCTATCTATCTATCTATCTATCTATCTATCATTTGTTCATCTATTGATCGGTGCATCTACAGTGTAGAACTAATGCAGTTTGACACCACTTGACTCCAATGCTATGGAATCAAGAGAGCTATAATTTGGTGAGGAACCAGAACTTATTGACATAGAAGGCTAACAAATTTGTAAAACCACATTTGCCAGGATTGCATAGCATTGAGCCATGGTAGTCGAAGTGGGGTCAAACTACATTCATTCTACACTGTAGAGGCATATCTATCTATCATCTATCTATCTATCTGTTTGTCTGTCTATCTATCTATCTATCTATCTATCTATCTATCTATCTATCTATCTATCTCTATCACTCCACTTTGGATAGTTTAAAAGCTTTGAAGCACCTCTGTTCTCCTCTTGCTGAACGAGCTCTGTAAAATGCCGCAAATACGGATGGCCCTTTATTAATAACAAGAAATAATAAGAGTGTGTTCTGGAAACGTCTCGTCCGCAGGAGGTCAGCCTTTTAGAATTAACGGCAGTTTTGCAGCTTACTGTTGACACGGTTGTACTCTCGCTGACAGCTGATTTTAAGGAAGATGAGGGGGGAGAGAAAAAACTGGACACAGGTGGAGGTCTTATTATCATAGGTAATTAAAGTATACTAATTAAATTAAGACTCCATCTGTCTGAGCTGAGCAAGCCAGCCGAGTCCTTTAATTAAGATACCGTGTTTACCATAATGGAGGCTGGGAGCAGAAGGCTTGACTGTAGAAGGGATAAGCAAAGAGCATGCAGCCAATGAGGATGTGCCAAGGAATGGATCCCTGAAGCGACGGAAAAATGATTTAACGAACAAGCAACACCAACAAAGATAGGAAAGGAGGCTTAAAATAAATCTTCCTTTACGTCGGGCCCAGAGGGAGAAGCCGCGGTCCTGTCTTCTAAAGTTTCCCTCGATTGTTGTGTGGGAGCAAATTTTCTCAATGCAATATTGACTTTTATCAGAACTAACTTGATTTTGAAGCTGCATTTTTGGTTTAGTTTTTTTGACTGGGGAAGGTGGAGTTTTATTATGTAAGGCACCTTGATGTGGGAAAAGGGCAAAGACATGGATCAAGCAGCGAAGAACCAACCATGCTTTGAATTGTATGCATAATGTACCGTGGGGGGGAAAAAAATCAGTTTTGAAAAAGCTGCAGAAAAAGATATCAAAATTAATATTAACAAGTTCAACTAACACTCTTGCAAGGACAGGTATTTGGAAATAATACATAATAATAGGGCTGGGTGAGGGTGAATTATGGGATTTTCTACATGATTTGGTGTAAATATTGTCTCAAAATCTCACTCCCCCTTTTTTTTTTAAATGAGGGATTTAGAGACTTAGAAAAACTGGTGGGGAGTATTAGGTGCCACAAAAGTAGAGTCCAAGGACTGCAAGTCGGAAATTGTCTTTATTTATTTTTTAATTTATTTATTATTTACCATATTTGAATACCGCCCCTCTCAGCCTGGAGGCGACTCGAGGCGGTTTACAGTCGGCAGAATGCCCCAAACAACATGAAATACAGTTAAAAGCATTACATATAATATAAACCATGTAAAAGCAATAGAACAATACTTGACTGAGAAAAAAAGAAGACACACAAGGAGAGGTACAATGATTTAAAAAATCAGGATTAGATTCATAGAATCATAGAGCTGGAAGATACCTTGTGGGCCATCCAGTCCAACCCCATTCTGCAAAGAAGTAGGAAAATCGTGTTCTAAGCACCCCCATGAGATGCCATCCAGCCTCTGTTTAAACGCCTCCAAAGAAGGAGCCCCCACTACACCCCAGGGCAGAGAGTTCCACTGCTGAACAGCTCTCACAATTAGGAAGTTCCTCCTAATATTCATGTGGAATCGCCTTTCCTATAGTTTGAAGCAATTGTTCTGCATCCTAGTCTCTACGGCAGCAGAAAACAAGCCTGCTCCTTCTTCCCTATGACTTCCCCTTACATATTTATACATGGCCCTTGTCATATCTCCTCTCAGCCTTCTTTTCATGCCCAGCTCTTTAAGCCGCTCCTCATAGGGCTTATTCTCCAGACCCTTGATCATTTTAGTCACCCTCCTCTGGACACATTCCAGCTTGTCAACATCTCCCTTAAATTGAGGTGCCCAGAATTGGACATAGTGTGATTCCAGGCAAAGTGGAATAGAGGGGTAACAGACTTTCCTGGATCTAGACACTATAGTCCTATTTGTGCAGGCCAAAATCCCATTGGCTTTTTTTAGCTGCCGCATGACATTGTTGGCTCATGTTTAACTTGTTGTCCATGAGGACTCCAAGATCTTTTTCACATGTACTGCTCTTGAGCCAGGCATCCCCCATTCATATACTTCGTATCTCAGGAGTTTGCCAAGCCCTGAGGTTTCAGAGGCAATATCTGAGAGCAGGCCTGTAGCGAGGGGTTGGTTTTAGGGGTTCAACCCCCCCCCCGAAATATTTCAGATTTTTTAAAAAAAAACCTGGTTTACTCATGGATTTTAACTGGTTAACCAAATCCCCATGCTAAGTCTATGAGATGCAAAAAATTAAGAGTCCCTCCAGAACTGCAAGCACTATCTCAAGCAAATATTGACAATTTATTCACACTGTCATTACTTGCAGCAATAGCCGATGTAGTGAAACAACCAAGTTGGGTGTGTGTTGAATGCTCTCATTAAGGAGGCCAGACTTGGTGGAGGTGGTTGACAGGGGCGGAGCTGCAGGCTATTGAAGGCTGCTCTGCCTCCTGCTGTGCTCTTTGCTTCAGCGTGAGCTAGGAGGCAGGTTTCAACGCCCCCCCCCCCCCCCGAAATTTTCAACCCTCCCCAAAATTTTCAAACCACCCCCCTCCCGAAATTTTCAACCCTCCCCGAAATTTTTTTCTGGCTACGGCCCTGTCTGAGAGACGGGGATGCCTCCTGATTATGTTCTTCAACATTAAGCATTAACCATGTTTTTGAGATCATATCATTCAAATTATAAATATAAAATCTGCCAAATAAAAACAATTTGTGTGGTAGGAAGGTACATTTTCTGAGTTCTGCGCCGAACAGGAAAAACCACATTTTTTTGCCTGTTTTTGCCTACTCCCATCAAAGTGCTTATTTCAAAAAAACATAGAAGTTGTGGTCCAAGCAAGAGAAGATTTCCAAATCAGTTGGCAGCAACAAGAGACGAATAATACATGTATGGGTTGCATTTTCAAGGGAGCACTTTTGTTTTGAGAGTTCTCTCCTTTGCCATGGAGTCCAAGCCAGGGACTGAGATCTAGAAATTGTATAGTGTGTGGTTAAATTCTGGAAATTGCTACTACAAGAAGAAGTGATGGCTATCTACATGGAAATCATTACAGGGAGATTTGACAAAGGTGAGGAGGTCAGCAGCTACTAGTCATAATGATGGATATATATTCCCTATAGTGCCAGATTGCAGTGTACTTCTGTATATCAGTAGCTGAAGAGTGTCACAAAATCAGAGTCTTTGAGTTGAAAGGTTACCCCTAAGGGCCATCTAGTCCAATACCCTGCCATGCCCTTATCCTCGACCTGCTCTTATAGTCAAGAGTTTCTTATTAATATTATAATGCACTTTCTTTTAAACTACAGCACTAGATCCGTCTCTCAAACTATTCCCTCACCAAACTACGAATCCCACATTGTATGGGGTGGGGCCATGTCAGCTGGAGGAGTATCAAAGATGTAATTGTGGATATATTTTTGATGTAGCTTTTAGTAGGTAAGAGACAGGTGCGCAAAAGGAAGTCCTGGATCTCAGTCTTGTTTCTGTCAGAGATTCACTTTGGTCCTTTAGATGTTTTGAACTTCAGCTTCCAGAATCTCCAACCATTTGTCAAAGTGGATGAGGTTGATAGGAGCTGAAGTCCAAAATACCTGGAGGGCAAAAGTTTGGGTATCACTGTCTTACAAATGGTTCTCTCTCAGTTTCAGTCCTCTTCCTGTTCCCCCTTTAGCTGTAATGACTGATGTAACATACATTTTTCTTGTAAAGATTAGTTCTTTGAAAACTTCAAAGCGCTATATATATGTATAGAGTCTTATTAGATGTTCTGTTTTTGTTTCAACATTTTAAAATTATTTTTCCAAACCTTGGCCCAAACGATTGGAACATGCATGAAATAAGTTAATGTGTGTGTTTAAACTGTAAAATAAGATGCATGAAGCTGATTGGTCGGGGAATGCCTGGGGAGCAAGCTGAGCCTTAGACTTTTGGATACTGTCACATTTTTGTTCAGGCTTGACCTATGCGACTGCAGAGAGAGACGGTTTGAAGAGAGAAGGAGAGAGAGAGACAGAGTTTGACACTTTCACTTCATGAGCTGCTGAAGGGATTTGTCCTGAGTATATTTCCCCACCTGTATGAAGGTCTATTTTTATGACCCCGTTCCTTTATGAGTTCCTCCCTCACAAGCAATCTGCTCGATCCCTGTCTCATATTGATTTTAGTATTTTTAGTATTTTAGGTTTTTTTTTTATCTTGCACATGTGGCTCACTCATTGTTATTTTATTTTGTATGATTTTGCTTTAGCGTATTTTTTTGTACTCATATGTTGTATGTATTTTATTGTGTTGTTATTGTGTTTTGGTTTTATTTTATTGTAATATGCTGTTGGGCTTGGCCTCATGTAAGTCGCCCCGGGTCCCCATTGGGGAGATGGTGGCGGGGTATTAAATAAAGATGATGATGATGATGATGATGATGATGATTTATTCATATGGGCAGAGAAAAAATAATTTTAAATCTCTCATAAAAGGATATTATGTGAATTGATGCAACCAATCACATTATTCTAAATCAAGAAGAGTAAACTACTTGTTCTTTACTGTTTACCTGCATGGCATATTTTCTTTCTCTGGCAAGGCAGTGTGTGGGCTGATCAAACATGAACTCCACGTGGGTTATTTTACATTACGCCACACAAAACTGAGACGTAATTTCTCATCGCTGCCATTGTTTCATGTTATCTCCTGCCTCCCTCTTTCTTCCCAAAAGTGTGAGAGCAGTTTGCGGTGATGTTGATTTGGGTAAGAAAGTCATATCATATCAAAGGAGATGGGTTAGAGCAGCTCCCCCAAATGGATGCCCTCCAGATGTTTTTGCTACCTGGATGTGATTGGACTTGTAGGATCTGGAAGGCATCAACCTGGAGAAAGCTGGATTACAGAGTATATTTAAAATATGGTCTCATTCTTAAGCTGAGATTTTTTTCTTCTTCTTCTGTCAATAAAGAACCCCTTTGTATTTTTTTTTTACTATCAAGCACTTAAGCCGATTTATTGGAAGATGTTTCCTAAGTAGGCAGTAATTCAGGCAATCTTTTCTATTTTAAAATCATACCAGTTGCCTTTTGTCATGCTTATCTAGTGATTATATTATCTCACATTTTATTCACTGTGCACAGCTGAGTTTATTGTATGTTTAACGTTCATTAATTTATTTGGAGATATTAAATGTAAATATTTTAAAGGACTTTCTCCCCTCCTTCCCAATCAGATTCATAGCTCTCCCATAACTGAATGATGGTATTAAAGCTCTGTCAATGGTGATGGTAATACAGACCACAGTTTCTAATATTGGACCTAGTAAAGCACATAGGTAAAGGTAAAAGGTTTTCCCCAACATTAAGTCTAGTTGTGTCCAACTCTGGGTGTGGTGCTCATCTCCATTTCTAAGTCGAAGAGCCAGCGTTGTCTGTAACCACTTCCAAAGTCATGTGGCCAGCATGACTGCATGCAGTGCCATTACCTTCCCGTAGAAGTGATACCTTTTGATCTACTCACATTTGTATGTTTTCGAGCTGCTAGGTTGGCAGAAGCTGGGCCTAACAGTGGGAGCTCACCCCGTTCCCCGTATTTGAACTGGCAACCTTTCGGTCAATAAATTCAGCAGCTCAGAGATTTAACCCACTGCGCCACCAATGGGCCCATAGTATATTACATACTAGGGTGGAAAACTTGTGTCATATAGTACTTCTAGCTGAGGAGGTGATTTGTATGGCTGAACACTCCTCCATAAAGTAAAATGTTTTTAAAAAGCTATTTACATAGAAATCTGGTCGATGAATGAAAAGTTCCATCTTTGTTTTCTAGCTAGGAAGCTAGTTTTCTATGTGCAAATATTTTTTCTGTGTTGAGGGGCACTCAAGACTGAATGGTATCAGTTTAGTTGTGTGAACCTAAATTGGTACAGTCCAGACTCAGTACAAACTAAGGCAGCTTCCAGTGGAAGTTGATGAATGAGTTGCGCTGGGGAACCTAGAGTTCTTAGTTAAGGTAAAGGTTTCCCCTGACATTAAGTCCTGTCGTGTTGAACTCTAGGGAGTGGTGCTCATCTCCATTTCTAAGCTGAAGAGCCAGCATTGTCTATAGACACTTCCAAAGTAATGTGGCCGGCATGACTGCATGGAGCACCGTGACCTTTCCTCTGGAGCACTACCAAGTACTAGTGTCATAGGTAAATGTAAAGGTTTCCCCTGACATTAAGTCTAGTCAAGTCCAACTCTGGGGAGTGATGCTCATCTCCATTTCTAAGCTGAAGAGCCAGCATTGTCCATAGACATCTCCAAGGTCATGTGGCTGGCATGGCAGCATGGAGCACATTACCTTCCCGCTGAAGCAGTACTTATTGTTCTACCTACATTTGCATGTTTTCGAACTGCTAGTTTGGAGAAGCTGGGGCTAACAGTGGGAGCTCACACAGCTCCCCAGATTTGAACCGCCAACCTTTTGGTCAGCAAGTTTAGCAGCTCAGCGGTTTAACCCGCTGCACCACTGGGGGTTCTTAGTGTGAACCTATTAATGGATTCTAATAATAATCAAAATCACAAAAGTTAAATCTGCAAAGGTGGGTTTTCCAATCATTCTGCACTGGCATGCTAATATTACAACCTTGAAAGGTCTGCTTATTCTATTTTCACAACATTTAGTGGGAACTATTAAACCAGTCTGGGGTCCTTCAGATGGGTGAGACTGCAGTTTCTGTCATCCCTGGCTAGTGGAGTTGTAGGGCACCAGGCGGGGGACAGTTGTGCCAAATAACCAGATGAAGCCCATTCATGTTTAGCTCAACTGAAACTACAGGGCATATGGAAGTGGAGAAAGAAGCTCCATGTGCAGGCTTCTGTTTTTGATTTTCCTCCCATTCCTCTGTATTCTCAGGAGAGGCTAAGACGGGTAGTAGAGCAGATGGGATGATCTAGGAGAAATCTATCATGTGAGAAACGGAGCCTTTGCCCGCCCAGAAGGAGGTTTGAAGCTTCATCTTCAGGACACTGTGCTATCAGCAGAGCACCCGGAGGGAGTATCTGGACTGCCTGACACACCTCTTCTCGAGAGCTTTTGGCCCGGGACTGCAATGCAGCTGAATTGTCCGAGAATGTATTCCCACTGTCTGTTCTTTCAGATGGTAAACAACACTGCTAGACTTGACCAAGAGTCTATGTAGCCCAGCATTTGGTTCCTGACAGCAGCCAATTAGATTCCTATGGGAAGCCTGAAGCAGGACACAGGCAACAACAAAATCCTTTTGTCGGTATTGCCCACCAATTTGGGCAGGCCAGTTGTCTCTGATCCTTGCTGCCTGACTAGCGGACTCTGACAACCTTCTTCTCCCAAATTTGCCTAATCTCCTTTCAAAGCCATCTTAAATTGGTGGCCCTCACTACACCTTGTAGCAGTGAATGTCACAGTTCCACTATGCACTGTTAACTATGCCCTTGCTTTGAATGTATCCCTAATTTCTCTTCATTCAACTTCATTAGCCGACTCCTGGTTCTTTAGGCCATAAAGAGGAGAAAACTCACCTTATTTGTTTTCTCCACACCAATAACTGCTTTTACAATCTTCCTAGTTATTCCTGTCTATTGTCCTGTGCTATGAAATATTGGATAGTAGGGCTTTAGTAAAGGTAATGTTAAGTCGTGTCCAACTCTGGGGGATGGTGCTCATATCAATTTCTTAACACAGTTGAATTCTGCTAGTTGTATTTTTGGAGAAGCTAGTAGCAACTTTCAGACCAAGCTTTGGAACAGTCTAATGTGCTCCTGTTAGAGACTGGGAATTTAGGGTGACGGGGCCCATAGGGCAGGGAGAAGATGAGATTCCGATGAGGTTTTTCAGCAAGGCTTTATTCCAAGCTGATCAGCATTGAGACGGACAGTACTTGACCATTCAGGTGAAAGAACAAAGACTCCAACGCCGGCTCTTGTCCCTAGACACCTTCAAAGTCATGTGGCCAGCATGACTGCATGGAGCACTTTAGACTGTTCCAAAGCCTGGTCTGAAAGTTGCTGCTAGCTTCTCCAAAAATACAACTAGCAGAATTCAACTGTGTTAAGCAGAGACAATGGGCCAGTGGTTAGAGCAAGCCTGAGGCTGGATGTACACTGCCCTCTATCCCAGGATCGGATCCCAGATTATGTGCTTTCAACTGGATGATATGAGTCTACTCTGCCAGATAACTAAGCAGATAATCTGATATTAGAACCTGCGATATAGTGCACTATAATCCACCTAAGTGTCCTTTATATACAGTGTTCCTTCACTACTTCGCGGTTCGCATTTAGCGGACTTGCTGTTTCGCGGGTTTTTGAAAATATTAATACAAAATTAAAATATAAAATATTTAAGTCCAGTGGAGGCCAAGGAGGCCAGGGACCCCGGAAGTGCGGTGGCCTGAGGTGTGGCGGGAAAGGCCTGCCTTCCTGGCCTGCTGCTGCCTGTGTGGCTTTGGAGGCTCTGCGGTAGCCAGGGAAGCAGGCAGGTGCCCTTGGGATGGCCTGGGAGGCAGGTAAGGAAGTGCGTGTAAGAAAATAATATATAAAATATATAAAATAATGTATAAATATTAAAATTAATATGGCATCCCTACTTCGCGGATTTTCGCTTATCGCAGGTGGTCCTGGAACGGAACCCCGCGATAAGTGAGGGAACACTGTATTCCATACTTGATTTTTACTGTTTGGATATTTCCCCTGCACATTCTTTCTACCTTCTAGTGCAAAATGTCAGGATGTACAACTAAACAATATGACAGAGAAAGGTGTGCACTCGAGTGAACTGATATACAGTTGGTCCTCCACATTTGTGGATTTGACATTTGAAGATTTGAGTATTCATTGCTTTGATTAAAATGCTCTTTCTAGGAATCTCCAGGCCCTCCAGCATGACTCTGTGGTCAACTAGAGCCATGTAAGAAGACCCAAAAAAGTCTGGAGAGGAAAAAGAGGCAAAAAAAACCTCCATAAGGTTCTACTAGAAATCATTAAGGGTTCTGTGAAAGCTTGTGATTTTTTTAAAAAAAACACAAGCATGTATTTTTATGCTGAGACCTGAACGTTTCATAGAATCATATAGCTGGAAGACACCTCATGGGCCATCCAGTCTAACCCCCTGCCAAGAAGCAGGAAAATCGCGTTCAAAGCACCCCTGACAGAGGACCATCCAGCCTCTATTTAAATGCCTCCAAAGGCATTCCAGGGCAGAGAGTTCCACTGCTGGACAGCTCTCACAGTTAGGAAGTTCTTCCTAAGGTTCAGGTGGAATCTCCTTTGCTGTAGTTTGAAGCCATTATTCCATGTCCTAGTCTCCAGGGCAGCAGAAAACAAGCCTGCGCCCTCCTATCTATGACTTCCCCTCACATATTTATACATGGCCATCATCATGTCTCCTCTCAGCCTTCTCTTCTGCAGGCTAAACATGCCCAGATATTAAAGCTGCTCCTCATAGGGCTTCTTCTCCAGACCCTTGATAATTTTAGTCACCCTCTTCTGGACACACTCCAGCTTGTCGACATCTCCCGTCAACTGAGAATTGGACACAGTATTCCAGGTGTGGTCTGACCAAGGCAGAATAAAGGGGTAGCATGACTATCCCGGATCTAGACACTATACTCTTATTTATGCAGGCCAAAATCCCATTGGCTTTTTTAGCCGCCTCATCACATTGTTGGCTCATGTTTAACTTGTTGTCGACGAGGATTTTTTTGAGGGTTCCTCCATGGTAAAAAGGTAGAGAAAGACTGCTCTAAAGAGCTTTAGCCTTTAGTAAATCCTCCTCTTTCCTTAACGTTAATTCCATTTAGGGATAAGCTTTAGACTGTGAGGGCTTCATTTGGTGAATATGGAAACCCAACATTTTCCGAGATATCTTTTCATCGTTTTCTTTCCCTGTGAAGAGATGCAATATGGACTCAGCCCAGAAGACACTGATGACAGTTTGGTAATCTATTTGAATTTGTCTGTGTGCAGGTTGACCAGTTCAAGCTTGCTGAAGATAAACAACCACTGTTTTTTCCTCCTCTTGAAATGCACACTGCTCCCCTTCCAATTCAAGCTCCAGTGTGAGAGGTTGGCTCTGGTGGTTATTCAAGAGATGAGCAGAGGCAAAAGTCATGCACTCAGGGCCCATGTTTCTTTAATTACAGTGTTTTGCAGCGTATTTGTTCTCTTTCTCCGTGTTTATTTCTGGTGTGGGGGTGGCAGAGAGTACTGGAGACGGGGAGGACAACCAGCTGAGAAATGTCGTATTGATTTTATGAATTTGGAATTAAGGAGCATATCCTCTAGATCTGAAACCCTGCTGTTTAACCCTCGCTTTGCTTTTTTGTGTGCTCAAAAATTATAAACTCTCTGTTTGCAAAGAGCCATGGCTTCTTTGTGTGGCAAAAGAAAAATCAATTCCTGATGGATAGCGTGCATCTTTTAAGGTCACAGTGCTGCTGGCTAACAACTAGAGAATACCTCCCCACTCCAGTCCACCAGCTAGTTTGTTGTAATGACATATTTGGGGTCTCTCTCGCTGGAATTTGAAATGTCTGGTTCCTGCGTTAACACGCTACATTTAGCAGCAACCAGCAGTGGAAATAAAAGGAAACATTCTGCTGAACATAAAGCAAGGAGTCTTACCATCGCCCAAGGGAAGTGGTCATTTAGGGCGAATTTGCACAAACCATAATAGGAATGCACAAACTGAGAGAAAGATTGGGCTATATGGTTCCATCTTCTGCAAGGTGCTATGGGTTTGGCCAGATGTCGAAACATATCTTCTTACTACCAACATCTTGCTCCGTCTTGGCTTTTGCACTTGCAATGGGCCATCTCTCTTTGGCAGCTGTTTCAGCTTAAGAAGTTCACCTAAACATTGTTTCTTCTTCCTTCTTACCACATGAGATCAAGTTTCTGTATAATCCATCACTGTTTCTCCAAAGTATGGCAAGTCAGATGGCATAGCCAGTGTAACAGTCCCCCTCCGGAGGTGAGAAAGGCAGGGTATAAGTACAGTAAATAAATAATAATAAAAACATGCTTTACTATAACTTCCAGTGAGGCAGGACTCTCCACCACTCCTGAAGACAACAGGTTAGTTTAAAGCAGTGTTTCTCAACCTGGGGGTCGGGACCCCTGGGGGAGTAATGAGAGGGTGTTAGAGGGGTCACCAAAGACCATCAGAAAACACAGTATTTTCTGTTGGTCATGGGGGTTCTGTGTGGGAAGTTTGACCCTGTTCTATCATTAGTGCAGTTCAGAATGCTCTTTGATTGTAGGTGAACTATAAATCCCAGCAACTACAACTCCCAAATATTAAGGTCTATTTTCCCCAAACTCCGCCAGTGTTCACATTTGAGCATATTGAGTATCTGTGCCAAGTTTGGTCCAGATTCATCGTTGCTTGAGTCCACGGTGCTCTTTGGATGTAGATGAACTACAACTCCCAAAACTCAAAGTCAATGCCCACCAAATCCTTCCAGTATTTTCTGTTGGTCATAGGAGTTCTGTGTGCCAAGTTTAATTCAATTCCATTGTTGGTAGAGTTCAGAATGCTCTTTGATTGTAGGTTAACTATAAATCTCAGCAACTACAACTCCCAAATGACAAAATCAACCCCCCACCCTACCAGTATTCAAATTTGGGTGTATTGGGTATTTGTGCCAAATTTGGTCCAGTGAATGAAAATTCATCCTTCATATCAGATATTTACACTATGATTCATAACAGTAGAAAAATTACAGTTATGAAGTAGCAACGGAAATAATGGAACGGTTGGGGGTCACCACAACATGAAGAACTGTATTAAGGGGTCGCGGCCTTAGGAAAGTCGAGAACCACTGGTTTAGAGAGAGACTCAGCACGTAGTGTCCTCCAAGAATGATTTGAAATCTTGAGAGAAACAGTCAGGGATGGAATGGCCAATTCCTCCCTGTTACTGCTGCCATAAGGAGCTGCAGTGGTGCAATGGGTTAAACCCTTGAGCTGGCAGGACTTCTAACCTGAAGGTTGGTGGTTCAAATCTGTGAGACAGGGTGAGCTCCCATTTGTCAGGTCCAGCTTCCCATGCAGGGACATGAGAGAAGCCTCCCACAGGATGATAGCACATCCAGGCGTCCCTTCACACAACATCCTTGCAGACAGCCAATTCTCTCATATCAGAAGCAACTTGTAGTTTCTCAAGTTGATTCTGACATGATAAAAAAAACTTCTGCTATTTGTCTCATTCCTCCTAAAAGTAGGGCTAGCCCTGCCAAATGGCTCAGTGTGACATTCAAACACTGGATAATGGCAAAGTCGACCTTATTTTCCCTTCACTGTGTAACCGGAGACTCTGGATCTGTTGTTGCAGAAGAAACACATCCACTCTTGGTTACACAATTGCTCCTCCTGGTTGTATGTAAACAGTCCAGGTTCTATGGATACTGTCCTAGAGCTGATGATCATCCGTAGGAAAGAGAGTCCAGAATGTGAACAGCACCCTACAATCCACTGTAATGAGTGCCTGTTCCGTCTTCCAGGAGCATAGTTTGCATTACCTTTTAGTTGCATGGGATATTGTTCTTTTGCATTTCCCCAGGGCTGCTACAGACCCAGCAGCACCCTGGAAGTTAAACAGTATCAGAGTCTGCAAAGCCAGCCTGCAGGCCTTTTTGCAGCTATTGGTTTAGAAAAGTATCTCTTTTGTCTAGGGACCGCCTCTTTTCCTGGGTTAAGATCTCCATTTTGGAATCTCCCCTGCCTCCTTCAGTAGAGAAAGAAAGCTTCAGATGTGCTGTTGGTCAGGCAGGTAACTCTGAAAAAACCATTGTAAGAATGATTGAGATACTATAGATAGTGATTGAGAAACAGGTAGAAAGAGTGAGATTGAGATACTATAGATAGTGATTGAGAACTAGGTAGGGAGATTGAGATTGAGATACTATAGATCAGCGGTTCTCAACCTGGGGGTCGCGACCCCCAGGGGGGTCGCTGGGTCATTTTTGGGGGGTCGCGAAGGCACCTCAGTTAGCCCCGCCCCCTCCAAAATGGCTGCCGGCCCCTGTGCCAGCCAAACATCCAGGCACTCCTGGTCGGCTCCTCCTCCTCTTCCCACAAGGCTGCATGGAGTCAAGAGGAGGAGCTCAGAGCTAAAGGCGCGAAAGGGAGAAGGTACACTATTTTTGGAGACCTTCTTGGGCCCTCCTCTCCCCGTGAGCTTAGAAGGGGTGGGGTTCGAGTGGAAGGCTCCCCGTATGGGCTGGCTTTTGCTGCCCAAGTTTGACCCAGGTCCATCATGGGAGGAGGTCAATTTCTCTGGTGTGGGTGAACTACAACTCACCAAAACAAAGGTCAGTTCCCCCATGAAGAAGAGGAGGAAGAAGAGGAGAAACCGCGGAGGCCGCACAGGGTCCGCTGCGACTGTTTCTCCTCTTCTTGCTCCTCCTCCTCCAGCTGGCCATCGAGGAGAAAGAGAAGGAAAAAGAGGAGAAGGGGCTCTGCTGCTGTTTCTTCTCCTCCAACTGGCCATGGAAGAGAAAGAAGCGGAGAAACTGCAGCAGTGTCCCTTCTCCTCGTCCTCCTCGATGGGCAACTGGAGGAAGAGGAAAAGGGTCGCTGCTGCCTTGCCCCGCCTCCCCCCTGCCTGGCTGGAAGGCTCTGCCTGTTGTTGTTGCTGCAAGGTTAGTGACTGGACCAGCTGGTTGCTCCCTGGGTAAGAAACGTCTTAGCTGTTGGGGAAGGAGGACCCACACAGCCAGATAATCCACTTCAGTGTGTATTTTATGCAGTTGTATGGAAGGGGACCCAATTAACCCAGGCCTCTTCCACACAGATGAATGAAATCCCACATTATTTGCTTTGAACTGGATTATCTGTGTCCACACAGCCAGATAATCCACTTCAGTGTGTATTTTATGCAGTTGTATGGAAGGGGACCCAATTAACCCAGGCCTCTTCCACACAGATGAATGAAATCCCACATTATTTGCTTTGATCTGGATTATCTGTGTCCACACAGCCAGATAATCCACTTCAATGTGTATTTTATGCAGCTGTATGGAAGGGGACCCAAATAACCCGGGCCTCTTCCACACAGATGAATGAAATCCCACATTATCTGCTTTGAACTGGATTATCTATGTCCACACAGCCAGATAATCCACTTCAGTGTGTATTTTATGCAGCTGTATGGAAGGGGCCTCTGATAACCCAGGCCCCTTCCACACAGCTCAAGTTTGGTCCAATTTAATTGTGGTTGGATTTCAGAATGCTCTTTGATGGCTGGGGAACTATACATCCCAACAACTCCCAAATGCCAAGGTCTATTTTCCCCAAACTCCACCAGTCTTCCTATTTGAGCATACTGAGTATTTGTGCCACGTTCTGTCCAGATCCATAGTAATTTGGGTTTACAGTGCTCTCTGGATGTAGGTGAACTACCTCTCCCATAATTCACTATAAATTCCCCCCAACCCCCTCCAGTATTTTCTGTTGGTCATTAGGGTTCTGTGTGCCAAGTTTGGTCCAAGTCTGTATTTCGGGGGGTGGGGGGGAGAGGGGTGTCTCAGTGGTCTCTGGAAGTCAGAGCTGCATTAGTTGAAGGTACTTCAGATCCCATCATCTGTTGCCCACACTCCCCCAAACATATTGTTTTTGTGATTAATCACTATGCTTTAATTATGTTGAATTTGTAACAATGAAAATACACCCTTCATATCAGACATTTACATTACATTTCATAACAGTAGCAAAATTACTGTTATGAAGTAGCAACGAAAATGTGGTTGGGGGTCACCACAACATGAGGAACTTTATTTAGGGGTCACGGCATTAGAAAGGTTGAGAACCACTGCTATAGATAAAGAAGCTAATTGAGACAGATAGATAGAATAGCAATTGAGCAATTGAGTTATAGAAAGATATTGAGTTATTGAGAAATAGTTATTGAGCACTATTTGCTTCATC
Source organism: Anolis sagrei (assembly GCF_037176765.1). Classification (NCBI taxonomy): domain Eukaryota; kingdom Metazoa; phylum Chordata; class Lepidosauria; order Squamata; family Anolidae; genus Anolis; species Anolis sagrei. The sequence goes on from NC_090026.1 coordinate 31,893,449, forward strand.
TCCAAAACCAACCTTGGGCTGGAATAGGGAAGGCCTGCGCTTTCTAAAAGATAGTGGCTCAGGGTTGGGGTAAAGAGATCTCAGGATTTTTTCTACCATTTGGATGAAGGCAGCTCAGCGACTAGAGGAAAAGAAAAGAAAGAACATCTCTGTGGTTTCACCAACTGACTGTTTTGTTAGTAACTTTAACAAACTGTGCTAAGTCTGCAAGGACTTTGAGTAATAAATATTCTGTTTTGATGTTCAAAGCCTGTAGTAGCCTCAGTTGCTGGGAATCTCAAGCTTCTAAAGAAAGAACCCCGTGGTCCACTCAGACAAAGAGAGAAGCACATCTTAGTTTTATTTTTATAGGGTCTGGGTGTGACGGCACAGTGCCTGCAAAACACAGTGTAGAACTACCCTAAAGGCACCAGATCCCATCTAAGCTTAGTAGGCTCAGTCCCAGTTAGTAGTGGATGAGAGACATCAATGGAAAGCAGCTGTTGTAGGATACACATTAAAGGAAGGAACTGGCAAAGACACCTCAGAATATCCTTTGCTTAAGAAAATCCAGTGAGGTTCATGGAGTCACCAGAAGTCAACAGCTGACTTGGAGGCACAAAGAATTCTAAGCACACAATGAACACTCCTGCAGCAGTTGATCCAGGTCTATTGATCTTGAACATAAAGGTTCCCATGCAGTGCAATTGTCCATATTCACTACAGACAGCCCCTATTTTCTGCTACTTGCCTTTTGGAGATATCTGGAAAAAGCAAGTGAATGTGTGCATAGGCGTTACAGTTTTTCTTGTGTCAGCCTTATGTCTCTCGAAATGAAGCAGCTGGGTGTAACAAAGGATGCATCTTTACTGCATTTCCCGAAAGAGGGGATTGCGTTAGTCAGCATCAGCAAAAACAATGAACATCTATTATGGGACTTTAAGGAGAAATACATATGTTATGGTTTAAGTTTGGTGAGCTAGAGTCCACTTAATGAAATGAGTGGTACATTACTCAAAGTTGGTAGCTAAATAAATAGTACCTCATTTAAGAAAGTGCAATCCTTTGCATGTTTGACTTTTGCAGATTTGATAATTCACAAATTTGATTAAAATGTTATCTCTAAGGCCCCTTCCACACAGCTGAATAAAATCCCACATTAACTGCTTTGAACTGGAATATATGGCAGTGTGGACTCAGATAACCCAGTTCAAAGCAGATATTGTGGTTTATTCTGCCTTGATATTCTGGGATATATGGTTACCTGGAAGGACCCTAAAACTGGATCTAATCCCAGATTATTTTCTTATCCCAGATTATCTGGCAGTATAGACTCATATAATCCAATTTAAAACAGATAATCTGGGATCAGATCCTGGGATAAACCCTTGTGCTGCTGAGCTGCTGACCTGAAAGAGATGGGACCCAGACTTGGATTTGGTTTTTAACTGGCGTGTTTAATCAATTGTTTTAATTACCGTAACTGTTTTAATGTATTTAATTAAATGTTTTATGTTTATGATGGCACCGTATGGTGCTTTTTGTGAGGCTGCTCTGAGTGTCCTCTGAGATGACAACGCAGGCTCCTCGGCTTGAAAAATGGAAGCGAGCACCTCTCCAGAGCCAGAGATGAAGCACCGCCTTCACAAGCCGGAAATGAAAGGAGAAGCCTCTGCCTTTGTTTGTGCTTGTGTGTCTGTAAAAGGCATTGAACATCTGTCTATGTATGTAAATGTTGTAATCCACTCTGAGTTCCCTGGGGGAGAAGGGCAGAATATAAATAAAGTGTATTATTATTATTATTATTATTATTATTATTATTATTATTAGACTCATAGAGTTGGAAGAGACCTCATGGGCCATCCAGTCCAACCCCCTGCCAAGAAGCAGGAATATTGCATTCAAAGCACCCCTGACAGATGGCCATCCAGCCTCTGTTTAAAAGCGTCTAAAGAAGGAGCCTCCACCACACTCCGGGACAGAGAGTTCCACTGCTGAACGGCTCTCACAGTCAGGAAGTTCTTCCTCATGTTCAGATGGAATCTCCTTTCTTGTAGTTTGAAGCCATTGTTCCATGTCCTAATCTCCAGGACAGCAGAAAACAAGCTTGCTCCCCCATCCCTGGGACTTCCTCTCACATATTTATAGATGGCTATAATGTCTCCTCTCAGCCTTTTCTTCTTCAGGCTAAACATGCCCAGCTCTTTAAGCCGCTCTTCATAGGGTTCATTCTCCAGACCCTTGATCATTTTAGTCGCCCTCATCTGGACATATTCCAGTTTGTCAATATCTCTCTTCAAATGTGGTGCCCAGAATTGGACACAATATTCCAGGTGTGGTCTAACCAAGGCGGAATAGAGGGGTAGCATTACTTCCCTAGATCTAGACACTATGCTCCTATTGATGCAGGCCAAAATCCCATTGGCTTTTTTTGCTGCCAATAATAATTGTTTATTATTATTATTATTATTATTATTATTATTATTATTATTATTAGAAACACAACAAGATGAGTCCACAGCAGTCAAGATCACTCTGCTGGCTGTTGTATTGGATCACACGTCAGACACTTCCCAAGTGTCTAGGACTGTGTGATGTATCGGTGAATAATCCATGCAGATCCCAGTAAGGTGGCCTTCTGCAGCTGGCAGCTGGCAATTTTGTCAGTGCTGATCATGTTTAAGTGCAGGCCAAGGTCTTTAGGCACTGCACCCAGTGTGCCGATCACCACTGGGACCACCTTTACTGGCTTGTGCCAGTCTTTGCAGTTCAATCTTTAAATCCTCATATCGTGTCAGCTTTTCCAGTTGTTTCTCTTCAATCCTGCTGTCACCTGGGATTGCAACATCAACAATCCATACTTTGTTTTTTAACATGATTGTGAGGTCAGGAGTATTGTGCTCCAAAACTCTGTCTGTCTGAATTCTGAGGTCCCAGAGGAGTTTGACGTGTTCATTTTCTGTAACTTTTTCCGGCTTGTGATCCCACCAGTTCTTTGTGGCAGGCAGATGGTATTTGTGGCACACATTCCAATGAATCATCTGAGCAATGGTCTAATGCCTCTGCTTGTTGTTGTTATTGTTATTATTATTGTCATGCTAGTAAACCTAGATATTTCTAGCAATTTCTTTATTTGCAATTTTTCACTTTGGTGGGGGTCCTGTTCTCCTAACCTCAGAAAATGTGTGTTCCTGGACAATACCTCTTTTTTTAAAAATTGAGCCTGTAACTGTGGTTGGCATCTTCAGAGGTTCCTCTGAAGATGCCAGCCACAGATGTAGGTGAAACGTCAGGAGAGAATGCTAATGAAACATACAGCCTGAAAAACTCACAGCCACCCAGTGAATCAGCTATGAAAACTTTCAACAATACACTTCTAAAATGCTTCCAGGGATTATTTTTTTCCTTTCACTATCCTCTTTTTTCTTATGTTTTCCATTTTTGAGGTAGTTGTTGAGATGGGCTTATTTGCTGTATCATTTTCTTTCTTACTGCTTCATGTTCAGTAAGGGAATTCTGGAGACAGCTCCCAATGTTGTCATTGCTTTAAAAAATACGTCCAGTTAGTATAAGGATGAGAAGGAGCTGGACAGGTATATAAAACCTCTGTAAAAAGGCATTCTTAACTGAGGTAGGCTTGTATAAATATATCATGAGTGTTTGAAGGACAGGTTGAAAGCAATAGGGTTTGGGAGATATGCCAGTTAGGACATGGGGTGTTTCTGTGCATCTGCTGAAGTGGACTGTCGACCTTGAAGTCTTATGCCATAGAAAACATATTGCTATTTAAAATGCCACAAAACTCTGTTAAATTTGAGTACATGTTTCTTGTAAATCAACACATATGAACAACAGCATAAAATATTCCCTCCTCATTGAAGTTAAGTTGTGTTTGTGTGTGTCAGAAGCAACTTGAGAAACTGCAAGTTGCTTCTGGTGTGAGAGAAATGGCCATCTGCAAGGATGTTGCCCAAATGTTTTACCCCCAAACCCCCCAAAACAAAACAAAACAAAAAACAATTACAGCACATGCCCCCGTATGAGAAAAACTGGAGCTGACAGATGGGAGCTCACCCCATCTCATGGATTTGAACCACTGACCTTCAGGTCAGCAGTTCAGCTGGCATAAGGATTTAACCCTTTGCGCCACCGCAGCTCCTAGTTAGGTTGGTGACGATGGTTCAAGCACTATTCGCTTTTGTATCTGTGGCTTGATGAATCTGGTCTAGGTTCTTGTCCAAAATTTGAAGGAGCTGTGAGATAGTGACTAATTTGGAGATCGAAAAATCAATTCCCTGTTTTCAATCTATATAAATAAAAATGTAATGTTTGTTTGTGGGATTAACATAACTCAAAAACCAGTGGACGAATTGACACCAGATTTGGACACAATACACCTATCAGGCAACAAGTGACCATCACTCATAAAAGCACTGAAAAACACAGTGGAAGGGACTTCATCGTCTGGGGAGGCCCTGCTCTCGGTCCCGCCCGCATCGCAGGCGCGATTGGCGGGGACGAGAGACAGGGCCTTCTCGGTGGTGGCCCCTCGGCTGTGGAACGCCCTACCTGTGGAAATCAGACAGGCCCCTTCACTACTGGCATTCCGGAGGAAGGTCAAGACTTGGCTTTACGAACAAACGTTTGGCTAATAATGCAATGAAATACAGTAAGACGGTACAACTGAACATAGGAATTGGTATAAAGGATTATGATTACGGATTCTGATTCTGATTTGTTTGCTGAGGCGCACATCTATGATAATGATTGTTTTGACTTGATGTTTTGTATAATGTGTTTTTAATTGCCTTCTTGATGTTATTGTGTTAACCTTTACTATGTAAACCGCCTTGAGTCGCCATTTCGGCTGAGAAAGGCGGTATAGAAGTAAAGCAAATAAATAAATAAATAATAAATATTCATAAGCAAAAAAAATCAAAAAGGTGCTAAAGCACATGCGCTGGCAATCAAAACACACAATAGCATATCCACACTCTCTTCTGGATTATAGCTCCTACTATCCCCCTAGACCAGGCCCTTTAGGAGAGGAGGATGATCCAAATGCACTGCTTCCAACCTGCAAGCATTCTTCTCCTTTGATTTCTTTGAGAGCACCCCAATCCTTTTATATTTCCAATTTTGTATTTCTGGACTGCAACTCCCAGCAATCCTCCAGATAGATAGATTCGATAGAGATAGATAGGTAGGTAGATAGATTGATCAAGGGGACTGCTGGGAGTTGCAGTCCAAGAATAGGTAGAGAAGGAAGAAAGGGAAGAAAAGGACAGGGAAAGAAAAGGTGGGGGGTGGAAGGGAAGAAGAGGAGAAGGAAGGAAGGAGTGAAAGAAAGAAAAAGGGGAAGGAAGGAGAGAAAGAAAAAAGGAAAGAGAGAGGGAAGTTTGGCCACAGTAACGCGTAGCAGGTACAGCTAGTCTATATAAATAAAAATGTAATGTTCATTTGTGGGATTAACACAACTCAAAAACCACTGGATGAATTGACACCAAATTTGGCCACAAGACACTTATCAGGCCAACGAGTGACCATCACTCATAAAAACAAAAAACACACACAGTGGAATGGACTCAAACACCCCCCCCAAACCAAAAAGACATTACAGCGCATGCACGAAAATGACTCCCCGACCCCGTCCTCCATTTCTACTTGAACCAAGTGTGAAAGTTGCAATTGCCCACCTGGATTACCTTTGAATAGCTTTTCACCTTAAAAGCCTGACTTCTACCAGGCAGTGGGAAACCTTTAGCTGTTACCTTCCCGCCAGAGCGGTACCTATTGATCTACTCAGATTTGCATGTTTTCGAACTGCTAGGTTGGCAGAAGCTGGGGCTGACAGTGGAAGCTCATGCCGCTCCCTGAATTCAAACCTGCGACCTTTCGGTCAACAAGCTAAGCAGCTCAGTGCTTTAACCCACTGCACCACTGGGGGCGGGGGCTCCCCCTTCTTATCCTTCTCCAATGCCAAGACAGTGGCATTGGGAAGAAAGAAGAGCCATTCATCACTTTAGGGTGTTGAAATAATGGCACCATGCCCGTTTCATCAAAGTGTTCATGTTTTTCAAGGTGTGCAACACATTTCTGAGATCAGTATCTCCAAATGCTTCTTCACTACAGAATTAATGCAGTTTGGCACCAGTTTAACTGCCATGGCTCAATGCTATGTCTTACCAAACTATTACTCTCGTGATTCCTTAGCCATAGCATTGAGCCATGGTGGTTAAACCAGTGCGAATGCATTAATTCTATAGCCTAGAGACAGTCTTAGATCCTTCCCTTAAAGTTCGGACTAGATCCCAGAATGGATTCATTGCCACATCGACATGGAAGCCACCAGCTTCAACTGGGAGTATCCTGTCTCTGGAATGTCTCTGTAGATCCGCATGCTCAGCAACCACTTTTCTCATCTGTAGCAGCTCATAAAAAAGTTTTATAATTTACCCAGGCTTTTCTTTTTACAGCTGTTTTATTGGCTCCTCTTACAGAGTTTGAGTGCACGGTTTAATGTTGGTTTTGCTGCTTTTCATTTTTCTGTTCATTTTCTTTGATAGTGGGGAAGGGAAGTATTTGTAAGATGTATTGCAAAATCTTTGATGCAAAAGATTGCAAAATCTTTTGATGAGGCTAGTAAAAAGATATTAAATATATAAAAGTATATTAAATTGAATTCCAAAGTTGTGGCTTCTTTCAAAAAGGCAGGAGCCCATCTGGGGCTCTCCAGATGTTTTGAACTGTTAATTTACATAATCCCTGACCATTGATCATGCTGTCTGGGGTTTATGAAAGTTGTACTTGAAAGCACTTGCAAGGCTGCTATTAAAGAAAGTAGCCATGTCATTTAAAAAGGAAAACATGCTTTGCTTCAGAAGCTAGTGCAGTATGTACGGATGCCGAGTAACAGAATACATCTTGACAGATGGTAAAGGATCTCTCAGTTCATGCACTGAGGAATAGTGACTGGTGGCTCCCATGTCAACCCAAGGTTTTAATCCATAATTTTGACTGGCTTCAGCGCATTAGACAGCTTCTCCAAAACTATCCAATCCCTGGAATGGATTCTCAACCCCACTGTCAAGGGAGCCTTCAGAAGGAGACTTATGGGATCATGTGAACCAACTCCTGCTTAATCTAGAACAAGTGGTTCTCAACTTTCCTTATGCTGCAACCCCTTAATACAGCTCTTCATGTTGTGGTGACCCACAACCATAACATTATTTTCATTGCTACTTCATAACTGTAATTTTGCTACTGTTATGAATTGTAATGTAAATATCTGATATGCAGGATGTATTTTCATTCACTGGTTCATATTTGGCACAAATACCTTATATGACCAAATTTGAGTACTGGTGGGATGGGGGGGGGGGGTTGATTTTTGTCATTTGGGAGTTGTAGTTGCTGGGATTTATAGTTAACCTACAATCAAAGAGTATTCTGAGCTCCATCAATGATGGAATTGAACTGAACCAAACTTGGCAGACAGAACTCCCATGACCAACAGAAAATACTGGAAGGGTTTGGTGGGCATTAACCTTAAGTTTTGGAGTTGTAGTTCACCTACCTTCAGAGAGCACTGTGAACCCAAACGGTAATGGATCTGGACCAAACTTGGCATGGATACTCAATATGCTCAAATGTGAATACTGGTGGAGCTTTGGGGAAAATAGACCTTGACATTTGGGAATTGTAGTTGCTGGGATTTATTGTTTACCTACAATCAAAGAGCATTCCGAACCACACCAACGATAGAATTGGGACAAACTTTCCACACAGAACCCCCATGACCAACAGAAAATACTGTGTTTTCTGATGGTCTTTGGTGCCTCCCGCCTGACACCCCCTCATGACCCTCCCAGGGGTCCCAACCTCCAGGTTGAGAATCACGGATGTAGAACTGTATGGTATGTATGGTATCCCCTCGAGCTTGGGCCCCGTCTATCTCCGTGATCACATCTCTCCCTATGAGCCAGAGCAAAATCTGCTATCAACCAGGGAGGCCCTCCTCTCACTCCCACCACCATCTCAAGAACGGTTGTTGGGTATGAGGGAGTGCCCCCCCCCCCGCCTCTCGAATGCCCTTCCCCAGAGAATTAAGACAGGCCCCATCACTCTCTTCTTTTTGTAGGGATTTGAAAACCTGGTAGTTTCATCAGACCTCCGATAATGATCAGTCATAGGCCCAGGACCTCTGGCCATCAGTTAGGGCCCAAACCAGTACATTACCCGATTCCCGCTCCTCCTCTATTTCATGAAATTGGCCCTAGTTCAGATCTTTCCTCAAAACTGCCCAGAGGCCCAGGAAATAAATAGCTTCAGGATCTATCCCAACCATTAATTAGGTCCACTTCCTGCACTTCATTTATTCTCCATTCTATATTATTACTACATCAGCCCCATCCAGCCCTTCAAACTGTTCAGCCCACATGCAGGTAGGGCCACTGGTAATTCATTTGCACAATGGAATAATGTGGTTGTGTCAATGCATGAGATTGTGTTTATAAGTTGTTTATATTTTAATGACTATTCTGTATGTTTTATGTTTGCTGTGGAAACTGTCCTGAGTCCCTAGGGGAGATAGAGCGGTATATATAAATAATAATAATAATAATAATAATAATAATTATTATTATTATTACAGGTGACTTTGCATTATCTCTTTGGAGAAGTATAATAAAGGACAGGACTGCAGTCTACAGAAGACTAGTGATTCATGCAGGTGTTTAGCTACCACTGAACTGGAGTTGGATCTCCAGCCAAGGAGGATCTCCTGCCCTACTGCCCTGATGACCACATAGTGGGTAGTGGTGACTACTGTATTTCTTGCTTTTTAGTTCTCACTCAGTAGGCCATAGCCATGGTTCCTTACTTTGAGAATCAATGTGTTTTGTATTCCTCTTCTCACCTATAAAATATTGAATAGTTATTGCCTTGGGGTAGAGAGGACAAGATTTACTCCTCACAACTAAGGATGCCTCCAGGCAAACAAGCATGCAGCCAGAGACAATAAAATTGTTTTTAAGGTAGGAAGGCAGGTCATTGTAATATGTGCTTGTTGTTGTTGCTGCTGTGTGCCTTCAAGCCAATTTGGACCTATGGTGACCCTATCATTGAGTTTTCTTGGCATATTTGTTCAAAAGAGGTTGGTCATTGTCTTCTTCTGAGGCCAAGAAAGTGTGATTTGCCCAAGGTCATGCTGTGCGTTTCCATGGCTGAACGGGAATTGCACCCTAGTCTCCAGAGTCATATCCAATAGTCAAACTACTACAACATACTGGCTTTTGTGATGGATATAGGAGGAAAAGGGGGATCTTTGAGAAGCAAACCCTAATTTTACATTCAATACAATTATTTCTATTTTTCTGTACACAACACACAAGAAAGCTGCTGTTCACAAACATCTTTCTCTTTGGTGTCTCGGTTGCTTCTGATATCTTTTCCTCCTCCATGTCCTTCATGTGGAGTTCAGCCAGGCAGATGGTTGCAGCGTGGGCAGCTGTGTTAGTTCCCTTTCTCTGTTAACAGCTAAATGTGGTAGATTTGACTTGGTGTTTGTTCTAAGTGGCTGGTTTTCTGGATGTGCTGGAGCAAAGGTTATTGGAGGCTCAAGCATTTGAGGCTCATTAAATTTAAATTAGAGGAGGTTTTTTTCTCCCTCTCCTTCCCGTTCCCAATGAGACGAAGGAACCTATTTATTAGCAAACTGGCAAGCATAGTATTCTGTAGATGGAAGCAAATTCACCCACTTCTGCTGTGATCAGAGCCACCAAGCCGCAATCAAGCCCTGACATTTTCCATTTTGGAGCCCAACTTCTCTGTCTCTTTCATCCTGTCCTTCGCCTCCAACCTCTCTTTTAGGAAGCTGGTCTACTTTTCTAATGAGCAATCAGCCTGTACCCCTAATACACCTCTCATTTGGTACAATGCATTTTGTTTCACTAAACTTTGCAGAACATTTTGCCTCTTCGTTTTGAGCGACTTCAGATAAAACTAATCTAGATATCAAATTGTAGTTAAACATTCCAAAGAGAGGCGTGAGGGATCATCTGTCCATCATCATTTAGGCTAGTGGTTCCCAACCTTCCTAATGCCGCGACCCCTTAATACAGTTCCTCATCTTGTGGTGAGCCCCAACCATAAAATTATTTTTGTTGCTACTTCATAACTGCAATTTTGCTACTGTTATGAATTGTAATGTAAATATCTGATATGCTGGATGTATTTTTATTCACTGGACCAAATTTGGCACAAATACCCAATATGCCCAAATTTGAATACTGGTGGGGTTGGGGGTGGGGAATTGATTTTGTCAATTGGGAGTTGTAGTTGCTGGGAGTTAACCTGCAATCAAAGAGCATTCTGAACTTCACTAATAATGGAATTGAACCAGACTTGCCATACAGAACTCCCATGACCAACAGAACATACTGGCAGGGTTTGGTGGGCATTGACCTTGTGTTTTGGAGTTGTAGTTCACCTACATCCAGAAAGCACTATAAACTCAAACAATGATGAATCTGGACCAAACTTGGCATGAATACTCAATATGCCCAAATGTGAACACTGGTGGAGTTTTGGGAAAATAGACCTTGACATTTGGGAGTTGTTGTTGCTGGGGTTTATAGTTCACCTACAATCAAAAAGCATTCTGAACCCCACCAACGATAGAATTGGGCCAAACTTCTCAAACAGAACCCCCATGCTTTGAAGAGACTCACTGGCATGAGCCTCCCTCCACCCTTGCACACTCTCCCTCACCCGCACATGCACACCACGCTGCCGTGCTCCGAGCATGCCTGCTCTCCCCTTCCTGTTGGAGTCTCAAAGACAGCCCTTCCTTTGGCTGAGAGGCCAGCCAATCACAATGGAGGAGGGCTTTTTGTAGGAGGATTCACCCTCTCTTTTCAAAAAGAAAGGGAAAGACAAGCTGAGAAATCTGCCAAAGGGGTTCCTAAGAAATATATGTATCTGATGGTCTTTGGCGACCCCTCTGAAACCCCCTTGTGACCCCCCCTCCAGAGGTCCCAACCCACAGGTTGAGAAACAATGATTTAGGCCAACTTTAAAACTTGGAAGAGATGCTATGGGTTTACAAAAGCATTTACCACTCATTTTTTCCAAACTAAGGGCTCCTTCCTTGTGTTGTTATGTACATTACTGGGCTCCCAGAAGGAAATTGGAACATTTTGAAGCTCTCTCTCTCTCTCTCTCTCTATATATATATATATACACACACACATACATACACACACACTATATTTTATTTGCAGATGTTTGGTTTAGGGGACTCCAAGCATGGCAGAAATGCCCTCCATAACTTCTAGAGATCATATTTGTTATTATGGACCAAAATATTTTATTTGTCAAAGTGGTATTTCAATCTTTGAGCTTTCGGGTGAGGCTACAAAAATGCCCCATTTCTACCACACTGGTCAGTACTTTTATTATGCATTTTTTCGTGGTCAATTGCCATCAAGTTGACTTTGTCTTGTGGTGCCCTATGAATGAGACACTCTGGCTTACAGGCCTGCTCAAGCATTGCAAACTCTAAGCTGTGGCTTTCGTGACAGAGTCAATCTATCTATAACTAGCCACTCCTGCCACACATTGCTGTGGCCCAACCTGTGTATATGGGTTTTGTGTGTGTATATATGTGTATGCATATATATTGGTGTATATGTCTGTTTGTGTATATATATGTGGTTTTGTGCATGCGGTGTAATGATTTTTTTTATTTTTTGGCTTTCTAAGTCTCTTCTGCTGTGTTTTTCAGTGTTTTTATGAGTGATGGTCACTCGTTGGCCTGATAGGTGTACTGTGTCCAAATTTGGTGTGAATTTGTCCAGTGGTTTTTGGGTTATGTTAATCCCACAAACTAACATTACATTTTTATTTATATAGATGTAGCTTTCCAGTGTTTCTTTTGTCTTCAATTTTATCAAGTATTATCTGTTTATCCCATGTTGTTTTCAGAGCATGGTAGCCTCAGTTTGGTCATTTTGGTTTCCAGAAAGAGTTCGGACTTGATTTGTTCTCAAATCCATTCACCACACCGAATTCTCAGAATTATACGGGGTCTCCAGACAAATGCAATTTTCTGTTATTAGTCTCACATTTCCAATTTCCCCCCATTTTTCTTACTTACCAGAGAAAATCTGTTAAGAAGATTAGTTGTGCAATGTCTTCTAATTAGCAAGTCTAGAACCGCTACATCTGGAGCCGATCTGGGATTGTTCACCCATCTCAGAACCGTCTTCAATGCAAATTTGATACCCTCACACCTTCACACGTTATTAGTGGAGAGCAAGAGAGGTCTTCTCGACTAGAATAACAAAATCTAGAAACCACTCATCATTCGGCCCCTCCATAATATAGAGGGAAAGTTTATTCTTCATTTTAAGGACAGTATTTAAAATAAATACATGATATCAAGGAGATGTGCCCATCCTTTAATCAAAAAGAAAGAGCGAAGATATGGAGCAATCTATAGACAACAGAAACATTTGGTTTGAGGGAGTTGGAAATTCCTTGGGGAAAGGTTTGTTGGGAGAGAGAGAGATGGGGAGAGAAGCAGAGAAACTCGGAAAGGGAGGGAGAGAACCTCTTTGAAACATTTCTTAATAGCACCAAATGCTTTACAATCTTCATGACATCGTTGTCATCGCCACTATCATCTTCACAACAATCCTCTGAGGTAGATCCTGTTTCCATTTCACAGCTAGGGAGAGAGTTTGGATAAGTTTTGGGGGGTGTAATACATCACCCAGAACCTCTAGCAACATTGGTCCCAGCATGGCTTTGAGGTTCTGAGTGTTGTAGTCCATACAAGTAATTTGTAATAAGCTTTTTTCTAGGGAACACACTAAGAATGATTTGCTCATGGCAAGTCATTCAGATTTATTTAAAGCCTGGTATTATTCCATTATCCGGGCCTGCCATAAAAAGGGACCTAGACAGAGAAGGATAATTCATTTTATGGGGTCGGGGTGGGGAGTTGAAGGAGGAAAACCATTTCCTCAATTTTCTCAGGTTATTCCTCCTGCCCCCTTTCCCATATCAAAAACAATGGTTGTTTCAATGATTGTGACATGGGTGGTAGTGATGATAGTGGGTGGGGAATAACAAGAAAACAGGGGAAAATTGTTTACCTCCTTCAACCCCTTTCCCCCATAAAATGGTCTATCCTTCTCTATATAGCACCCCCTTGTGGCCTCTTTGCGGATAATGAAACACTACCTTAATGTTCTGATCCAAGATATATCTGGAAATACATTTCCATGCATTATTGTTATTATTGTTGTTTTATTTGTATCCCACCTTCCTCCCAAAATTGGGATTCAAAGCATCCATGGTTTCATGGATGGCAACCACACCCAGCAATTCGAAAGCACACACATAATATTTGCACTAGCTTATGTGATAGAACCAGTAGAGCTAGTCCATAATCCATCATCAATGAAAGTTGGAAAGCAATCCATAGCAAGTGGGTTGTTGTAAATTTTTCGGGCTCTATGGCCATGTTCTAGAAGCATTCTCTCTTGATGTTTCGCCTGCATCTGTGACAGGCACCCTCAGAGGTTGTGAAGTCTGTTGTTTCATCAGGAGAGAATACTTCTAGAACGTGGCCATTCAACCTGAAACGTCTACAACAACCCAGTGATTCTGGCCATGAAAGCCTTGGACCAGTGGTTCTCAACCTGTGGGTCCCCAGGTGTTTTGGCCTACAACTCCCAGAAATCCCAGCCAGTTTACCAGCTGTTAGGTTTTCTGGGAGTTGAAGGCCAAAACATCTGGGGACCCACAGGTTGAGAACCACTGCCTTAGACAATATGTTGAATCCATAGCAACTTGAAATCTGTACCAACTTAAGTTGTTTTCTCCAGTGTGAGTTTTAATATTTTCAAAAATTCATACCAGACTGTTTAGGTAGAAACACATACATTTGGAGGCTGACAAATCAGTCCCATCCAAAGTACAAGTCCACCTAGGTTTATCCTCCCCAAATTCAGAAGAATTTAAGAAGAGTTGGGCTTTATTCTCTATTGATAAGAATACAAGGAGACAAATGCACTGTCTAGTTCAGAATTCTGTCTCCATGGTAGCTAAGCATGTGTCCTGAATTGGACACCAGCAGCATTTGTACCACTTGCTTGTGTTTCCCAACCTACTTTCTCTGAAACTGGAAATATTGTATAGCCATCAAGATTAACAGATAGATAGCCATGTCTCCCATGAATTTGCCTTCTGGCTTCATATTCCTAGTATTTGTAAAAAAAAAAAATCCTCATTCTGTAAAAACTGGGAGGCAACATGATGGAAATCTAGATGCATTATTCTAACTCCTAAAGGTGTGTTTCTTGGTAGTACATGAGTGTACACATATGCACTGGTAGACTGCCCAGGAGTTAAGGTTGTGCATGCATATATATATAGTTATTTTTAAGTAGAATATATCTAGGGGAAAGTGGGCCTTTGGGGCTCATCACTACTCTGAGAATCTCAGGATTTGCAAGGTGGAGAGAAAGTGAGAGCTCTCTGCTAAACCCTTCACAAAAATGCATATCCCAGGATTCCATAGGACTAAGCCATAGCAAGTAAAGTAGTATCAAAGTGCTATAACTGTGTAATGTGCAAGAGACCCTAGATAGTATGTGCGGTGACATGTGTGGCATACCCCTTCAACATTTCAAAGATGAGAACCAGGACGGATGAGGTCCAGATGGTAAAGGTTGTTAATGAGGAAGAACATACAGGCTAGGAGAGGCTGCAGCAGTTTGCTTTTGTCTAAGCCTACTGGAAAGGACAGCTCCCAATTCTCCTTGCTGAATTTACTGAGTGCAAACTTTGAGCTTGCCAGCAATTGAAGTAAGTCAAGGACAAAGGGAGTATGTGGAAGGAAGAGAAAGAGACTGAGACTTTTTTAAAGTACAGGAAGTCCCAAGTTACGAACAAGGTAAGTTCTGCTGGTTTGTTCTTAAGTTGAATTTGTTTGTAAGTTGGAACAGGTACATTTTTAAGTGTAACTTCAGCCATATACATATCAGCTTTGGATGCATGCATTTTGCTGTCTGTGCCCCTGTTCAGATTTCGCCTCACTTTCTGTCCTGTGATTTTGAAAATTTTGGTTATGGAAACCGATGGTGCTGCAGGTTAAACCACTGAGCTACTCAACTTGTTGACCGAAAGGTTGGCAGTTGGAATCCGGGCAGCGGGGTGAGCTCCTGCTGTTAGGCCCAGCTTCTGCCAATCTAGCAGTTCAAAAACATGCACATATGGGTAGATCAATAAGTACTACTTCAGCGGGAAGGTAACAGCACTCCATGCAGTCATGCTGGGTACATGACCTTGGAGGTGTCTATGGACAACACCGGCTCCCTCAGAGTTGGACATGACTAGACTTAATGTCAAGGGAAAATCTTTACCATTACCTATGGAAACAAGAATTGGTGATAACATTTCAGTGGAGACACTTGTTTCCCATTGTAACTCTTTCAGGAGTGGTTTTCCCTTCCTAAGGGTAGATTTCTCTCACTTCCTGTTGTCTCACCCCTGTTCTTAACTATGAGTCATTCATAAGTCAGAAGTTTGTAACTCAGGGACTGTCTGTATCTGAAAAAGTGAGATGATGGAGGTTAAATTGGGACTATCCCAGCCAGATTAGGAGGCTGTAGTGCAGGCATGGGTGAACTAAGGCCCGGGACCCGCGTACGGTCCCCTAGGTATGAGAAGGGCCCACCTCAGGCCCTTCTCATTTTCCCTGTCCTGTGGCATAAGGACATGGTGGCCCACCACATCCTTATGTAGATAGAATGGGGAAGGAAGACACATAGCAGCTGAGAGCCCTGTGGAGCACTCTCAGTCACTGCATGTTTTGTCCTTCTCCCACTATAAGGACAGTGAGAGTGGTCCTGTACTTATGCTGAGAGGACAGCCTGAGGAAGACATGCAGAGGCTGAGAGCTCTCTGGAGCACTCTCAGCCATCGCCTGTCTCACACTCCTCCCAGCATAATACTGAGAAGACAGCCCAAAGATTGGGAGAGGAGGATCGGGGAAGTCGCCACATGTCTTGTTTTTGCTCCCAGGATAAGCATGGACCAAGCAGCCTCATCCTTATGCCAGGAGGACAACTGGAGGATGACCTGGGCCCTGACCTACCCCCTCCCAGCCCCACCCTCTCACAGTTCCTGCCCCCATCTCTCCCGGGCCTGTCCCACCCAGCATGTGCCAGTCTGCCCTCTCTCCTGGCCCAACCCTCTCAGTCGGGCCCCTAATGCGGCCCTAAGGCAAAAAAGTTTGCCCATGCCTGCTGTAGTGCCTCCCATCCGTTTTAGCAAACCCAGGTCCAAACTTCAACAAGCCTTCCCTTCAATATATTAAGCCAGGGCAAGGAATGTGTTTTCCCAGGTTGGGGCTAAAAGCATCAGAAGCTGGCTTCCTCATTTCGCTTTGTTGTCACAGTAAAGGCTAGCAAACTTTGGCCCTCCAGGAGTTTTGGACTTCAACTTCCACCATTCCTAACAGCCCCAGGACCCTTCCTTTTCACCCTCAGCCCGAGGCTGTTAGGAATGGTGGGAGTTGAAGTCCAAAACTCCTGGAGGGCCAAAGTTTGCCTATGCCTGGGCTAGCATAATGAATTTCCAAGCTCAGAATGCTAGCATGTTTCCTTGCCTCAGCCCAGCTACCATGTTTCCAGCATAAACTCTTCATCCCACTTAACTTATGCAAGTTCAACCTATTTTTAACATTCCTTTTGGATACGATGCCTTTAAATCAGGGTGAGCATCTTTGGAAGCTCTAGAGACAAATTTGAAACCCTTGCAACCTTAGATAGTCTGTTCAAAATGCCAACTTCTCCTCTAAAGGAGATGCAGTTGGAAGTCAATTCTGGGTTTTAAAAACAAGTGTGGGTTATGTCACACTGTTCAATGGAACCCTGAACCCTGGAACATACATTCTTGATCCTGGAGGCTCCCAGAAGATGCAGTTCATCATTTTGGGGAGGGTAATCGGGTGAGCCTAGAGGGGTTGAGGGCCGTCAATATATCCTTTGGGAGCCAGCTGCACATTGCCCGCCCTTGCTTTCAAACAAGTGACAGTGCAATTGTTTTATTTGGGTTACATTCTCTCTGTATGCTGTGCTCTGAGTACTTGATATATTTGTTGTAGCAACAACAGATCAATGATATCAGTATTCTATTCAAGTCAACCTCACCTCACTTGGAGGTGGAAAGGGCCTAGCCATAACTGGGGCTAGGCCAAAAAGTTGCACGAAAAAAAGGCTTAATAGGGCAATTGGACTGGAAAGAAGGAACAATTATAGCCAAGTACTTAGGTTTTCACCTTTCTGGCAGGTAGGTGATCATTCACAATTTATGGCCCAGGGATAGCCATTTGGAAACTGAAAGCTTGCACTGGTTCAATCTGTTTTTTCTATTTTCAGTTAAAGGCTCAGTTGGAAGGGAGGGAAGATGAAGCAGGGCAGACAATAGCTAGCAGATTTCAGATGTCATTAAGGGTGGTTTAATGAACTATAGATGAATCTGACCCTGGGCAAGGACAGTTCAACCGTGGGGCTCCAAATGTCTTTGTCCTACAACTCCCATCATCCCTTTCTAATAACAAGGCATACTGAGAATTACAATCCAGAAATATCTGGAGAGTCACAGTTATCTGCCTTCCAACATAGAGTAGCAGCAAGAATTTTTATACCTCCCCCTCAATGAACTGCAAGCCCCAGCAGTCCCAGATAGACCAAACTTGAGGAATGCTGGGAGTTGCAATCTAACAACATTTGGTGAGCCAGGGTTGTTCACTTTTGCCTTCACTACTGCTTTAGCCCTTCTGCACAAGCCACGTGGAAGCTTTCATAGCAGAATTCCCCAACGGATTGAACCCTGTGTTAAGGAGCAACACTGGAGAGAAAGTGCAATTTCGAATGTCTGCCTTGCGCATATTAATGATTTGGTCTGAGTGTACACATGAAAGTGTGGAAGTTGTGGATTTGGTTAATGATGGTATTCTTTTTATAGACTGCAGAGCTCCTTGCAAGCACGGTCTGTTGGTCGGTGTTCTCTGAAACTCCCCTCCTTTAGCAGAGGCCAGGCTTGTTTGGTGATTTTTCTAGCACTGGAGAGCCATGACTCATCCTTCTCCCAGCCCTTGGCCTCAATTTCCTGCTCCCAAACCCCAAACCAAGTTGTGCTTGGGACTTGGGCTGCTTCTGAGCTCAGAAGAGGTACGTTGTCACCCAGAAGGGTAATAAGGAACATTGTTGTGGTAGTTGTAGTCAGGACACACTTTCTGCACAAGTCTGTAGTCTATGCTGTAAAAGGTGATGTAGATACAGATGACCTTGAAGGGCTTGGAACACACCCAGGAAACTTGACTCTGTGTGTGGTTCAGGTAGCAGGTCTTGGATGGGTCATATGTACACAAGGTGGTCTTCTTTGCCTTGTCAACCTTCTCATATTCCACCCTGCAATTGAAGATCTTAGACTCTTTTGCCTCAATGAAGATTTGCTGCTCAAGGTCAAACTCTACAGCTTTGTTGGGGGGCACTAGGCTGACAGATATGTTGCCATGTCCAGTGGAGTTGTGCCGGAAGAAGACATTGACTGTGCCATTTCCATGGTCGACCACTTTGCCTGTAATCAAGAGATTCAGCTTGACCGTCTTGATGTTGGAGTAGAAGTCACCCCAGCCAAATATTTTCTTAAGCCTACTGGGGCTGGCAGCAGAGTCCCTTCGGCCACGCAAGGGCTGTGGGCCTTGGCCTTGCTTAGACAAATTCTCTAAGACATCCCAAAATTCTTGGTTGTTGTTAGAGGCCAACTCTAATAGACTTGTGTTCTGTAAGTTAGATGAAGCTACTGAGGAGGACTTCAGGGACAGTTGGTTCTTCTTCTTTTGTACCTGGGTTCTTTGTTCTTTAGGTGGTTTTCCATTGTCTTCTTCCTCTTCTTCTGTAGCTTCATCTTGACCACAGATAACCTGCATGAAATGAGAAGAGATCATGACCTCATAGAGCATAGATTTTTCTTAACAGGATGGGAGAAGGAATCTAGAGCCTCCTGCTTATTATTGTTGTTATTGTTACAGTTGGTTCCCATTATCCTTGGGTTCAACCAACCAAAGCTCAAAAATATTGGTAAAAATATACTTTGAAAAGCTAACTTTGATTTTACCACACATTGAGCTCTATGCTGACGTGTAGGCATATCCTGCTGTAGCCTCCCACTATATCACAGATCCTTAGGCTTTCTCTAGCATTTGTAAGGGACACTATTTTTATTAGATAATTGTATATGATAGGACTTTGGCATCCATGGTAAATCTTGGAACCAAAATCCAACAGATATCAAAGGGCCCACTATTTATGAAAATTCTTGCATGAGGACATAGCTCACTGATAACTGTTTACTCCTATGCTAGAGCTGCTCTGAATGTGTACTTTTAGCCTGAACTTTAAAGGTGCTGAACTTTAAAGGCACAGATACTGTTCAGCACCTTAGATAGTTCCTTTGATATTCAGACTAAAAGCGATCAGTCATTGTTGTCATAACATGAACCTTACAAATAGAGAAAATAGGCACATAACCATGAATACTGTAAGCCAAAGATAGGGAAGCTCTGGTCCTCTGGATGTCACTGGATTGTAATTTCCATCATAGCTATGGGATACAATGAACAGGGTTTGGAGATGCAACAACATGTGAAAGGCCACAGGTCCCACACCCCTGATATAATGATTCATATGTGTTTGAACATTTAATTTCATGTATGAGTGGGTCCTTCGATATGGAAAATATTTTGAGCTCAGGGAAATGAAAACTTTCTGCTTTTGTGCAGGCCACCTTGTCAGCCCTCAATATGCACCACGCTGTTATTTCCTAGTTGTACAGTGTCACAAACATATATGGTTGTCAACAAAGTAATTTCTTCCCCGGGGAATTTATTGAAGGGAAAGGAGTAGGCAGAACTGGGAGGATGAATGGGCAAGTGAGTTGTGCCTACACAGGCTTTGTTTCAGTAGACATTGTTTCATACAGGATGCTGTGTCAAGCAATTCATAGAAACGGGCTTCAAAATTGATTCTAAAAGTGGTGGGAAAAGAGAACAAAGGGGAGAGGGAGTCCATGTTATGATACACTATAATTTACTGATTTTTCTTCTTGGCTTGTGTGTGTCCCCTTATCTGCTATGATTGTAAGGAGGAGACAGGACGTTTTCTGTTCATATTTCAATTTGCCACAGTTCATCACTGCATCTGAACTCTACATTGGGATTAATCTGAACTACAGTAATAATAATAATAATAATAATAATAATAATAATAATAATATTCTGCTCTATCTCCTCAAAAGGACTCAGGGCAGATTCCAAACATAAAAGGCAAACGTTCAGTGCCTGAATACAACAATAATACATCCATATTAACAAAATTTAAAGAGCCCAACATATAAACACAAGTTTGAAACAAGTCAACTTACTAGCAGCTGGATTAAGTATCGGAAATTCCATAACCTGTTGGAAATAACTGCATCATAACCTTATTGAAAAGGTAAAAATGATGTCACATCTGTTTGGCAAATGTGAATTTCCATGGACACGTGGAGACCACCTTTTGAAAACCACTAATCAAGAAAAGCATGACCTTGTTAGAAGTCAACTCTATGAACAAGTGATATTTACTAGTATTCATGTAATGGCACACAGGTAACTCAGCTGTTAAACTGAAGAACCATGTCTTTAAACTGCCAAGGCTAAAGACATGCCACTACAAAAATATATATTTGGTTATCAGAGGATGGTTGTTTCTTTGAAGATGAAATTTGCAGTTGCCCAAAAGATATACACTTCTTTAAAATCTCTTAGTTAAAATATGCACTCAAAGATAAGAACAAAGTCTTCTTTGAAAAATGTTTACTCATAAACAACTTGTATTAATTCACCATACAGGCACCTGTCTTATTAGAGTTTAGCTGGATAAGATGTAGTTTCTTCTCTGTGTTGAGTACACAGGGTATGACACTTAATCAATTGTCCATAGTCTTTAAGTTTAGCTGTACACACTGAAGTCCATAAGTCATACTTCTCTACTAAACTCCAAACAGCAACATGCATCTACCTCCACTGAGGTCTGATGCAAACTGAATGCAAAATGGAATCCTGTGTCTGAAGCCCCTCCCACACCAAAGAGGTAAACCAAATGTACATACAATATAGGTTAACAATTATACACATTTACATATGGTTAGTGGAGGCTTGGGAGGTTGCTACAGTGTTCCCTCGCTACTTCGCGGTTCACTTTTAGCGGACTTGCTGTTTAGCGGGTTTTTGAAAATATTAATTAAAATATTTAATATTTAATATTCATGTCTAGTGGAGGCCAGGGAGGCTAGGGACCCCTGAAGTGTGGCGGCCTGACGCACGGCAGGGAAAGCCTGCCTCCCTGGCTTCCACAGACCCCAGAAATGTGGTGGCCTGAGGCACGGCAGGGAAGGCCTGTCTCCCTGGCCTGCTGCTGCCTGCGTGGCTCCGGAGGCCAGCGATGGGCCGGGAGATAGGTAAGGAAGCACGGGTAAGAAAATTATATATATATATATATATATATATATATATATATATATATATATAAAATGTGTATATATATGAAAATTAATATGGCATCCCTACTTCGCGGATTTTCACTTATCTCGGGTGGTCCTGGAACGGAACACCTGCAATAAGTGAGGGAACACTGTATTTTCAACATGAAGTTGCCTTATTTCAAACAAATCACAGTTAATAATCATCATGGTTTGATATGTGCTCTGACCCCAATAAATTGTGGTTCATCAAAAATCACTGCCTGAACATCAAGCAAAAAGTGGGTGCTAGAAACAATATCATACGAAAGTTGACTGGCACAACCTGGGGATCACAACCAGACACAGTGAAGACATCTGCCCTTGCACTATGCTACTCTGCTGCTGAGTATGCATGCCCGGTGTGGAACAAATCTCACCACGCTAAAACAGTAGATGTGGCTCTTAATGAGACATGCCGCATTATCACGGGGTGTCTACGCCCTACACCACTGGAGAAATTACACTGTCTAGCCGGTATCGCACCACCTGACATCCACCGGGGAGTAGCAGCCAATAGTGAAAGGACCAAGGTAGTGACATCTCCAGCCCATCCCTTGTTTGGGTATCAGCCAGCACATCAACGACTTAAATCAAGAAATAGTTTTCTAAGATCTACAGAGACAGTCGCTGGAACACCCCAGCAAGCGAGAGTCCAAAAGTGGCAGGCTCAAACCCAGAACCTCAATCAATGGCTGGTACCAAATGAGAGACTCCCTCCTGGGCACACAGAAAACTGGGCAACTTGGAAGGTGCTGAACAGACTGCGTTCTGGCACCACGAGATGCAGAGCCAATCTTAAGAAATGGGGCTACAAAGTGGAATCTACAACATGCGAGTGTGGAGAAGAGCATACCACAGACCACCTGCTGCAATGCAACCTGAGCCCTGCCACATGCACCATGGAGGACCTCCTTGCGACAACACCAGAGGCACTCCAAGTGGCCAGCTAATGGTCAAAGGACATTTAATCAACTACCAAGCTTGCAAATTCTGTGTTTTGTCTGTTTGTTGGTTTGTTTTTGTTAAAAATGTAATACAAATGTCTGGTTGCTGGTGACACGATAAATAAATAAAAATCAAAAATAGAAGTAAAAGTTTCCAAATTACTCATCAGCATCCCCAGAAAAGAAACAAAGAATACAGGACTCGGGGGACATTAGGCTCATTGTTTTCATGATCAACCAT
Source organism: Anolis sagrei (assembly GCF_037176765.1). NCBI lineage: Eukaryota > Metazoa > Chordata > Lepidosauria > Squamata > Anolidae > Anolis > Anolis sagrei. The sequence goes on from NC_090026.1 coordinate 31,916,255, forward strand.
GGCTGAACATAAGGCTATCTGGGAAAGACCAGAGAAGGAATTCCAAGTAAAAGGAATAGCAAAACAGAGAAAATGGAGCAATATAAGAGAGCCAGAAGTCTGAAGCTCTTTTGGGAGAAGTAGGGCTCCTGGAGGAAGTGCCTTCGACAAGGTTAAGAACAGTTCGGGGAGGAAAATACATTTCCTTCAAAAGATAGCAATTGTGTCTTTCAGGGTGAAGCTCCTGTGATTTTCCTTCAAGCAGCAGGATCTAGGGGTTCTTGGAAAATGCCTGCTTGAAAAACCTACAGCACCTTTCTTTTGAAACTGGTCTCCACAAGGCCAATGTTTAGCTTTTGAAGCATGTTCCAGCTTTGATGTGCTTCTATAACAGAGAATGTTCCCAAGACTAAACATTCTTCTTACGCGTGAATTGTGGCTTTTTTTGGTCTGTATCGAACTGTCGCACCGAGCAGAGAAAATGCCTCTTGCCTTTCGGAAGGGAAAGGCATACCATTGAGCTTTTGCCACAGGCATGCTAACATTTATTCAATTAATCAGGGAAAGGCCAGGCACTTAATTGATTGAAAGGACCTTTAATTGGTTGGTGGCTCTAGTGAATGGTTGGAAAACTAGGAAGCAAAGAAAATAATAGGTCTCTGTGTGTAATCAACTACTGCTGGCACCAGCAGTGTTTTCTGGAGACCAAAGGGGTGGAGAGGAGGGAGAGAGGGGGAAAAACAGTTTTCAAAGGGTCTCTGGAAGGTGAAACAACAGTGAGCCTTAAATAACAGAATCCCGTGGCACCTTTAACACTAACAGATTTATTACTGCATGAGCTCTTGTACAATGCAGCCTGTTTCCTGACACTGGAAGCATAATCTGAAGAAGGGGCAGGGATTGTTCAGCCTAAGGACGTCTCACTGTGGAAGGGGGTTTGGTGGAAACCCTATGGTCTCAGTTGACTCTCACAAAGACCCCTCCCCAAAATTGTCAAAAATCCTGGCTTATTTTCCTGGCTTATTTTCCTTGAAGTAGCAATGGCTCCCCTTCCAAACAGGCAAAAGTTGACTCCTCATCATCCAAAATGATGGCCTCAAGAATGGTTATGGCCCTCAAGAAGAGCCCCAAATACTACTAAAAAGTAAAAGTTTCCCCTGATATTGTCTAGTCATGTCCGACTCTGGGGGGGGGGGGGGTGATGCTCATCTCCATTTCTAAGGCGAAGAACCAGGGTTGTCCGTAGACACCTCCAAGATCATGTGGCCAGCATGACTGCATGGGGCGTTCTTACTTTCCTGCAGAAGCGGTACCCATTGCTCTAGTCACATGTGCATGTTTTCAAACTACTAGGTTGGCAGAAGCTGGGGCTAACAGCAGGAGCTCCCACCGCTCCCTGGATATGAACTGCCAACCTTTTGGTAGCAAGTTCAGCAGCTCAGCGGTTTAACCCACCGCATCACTAGGGGACCCTTGCTCCAAATACTAGGATGTGTCTATTTTCTACAGGCCAAAAAGTGTGCACCTCTAGTACATTGTTCAGCTATTCAGATGGTTGGATGGAGAAATATTGACACAGTAATCTCAGATGCACAACATATGGTGAAGTTATTAACAGTAGCCATTCAGATGGAAACCAGCTTTCTCTAGAGCCAGAGCATTAGCCCACTTTGCTCTGTACTGTCTACTTGAGTGGTCAATCTTTAGACCTCCAAACATTTTGGAATTCAACTCCCATATTTCCTGACTACTGGTGATAGAAGCCTTTGGGAAATACATTCAGAAACATTTAGTGGGCCAAGGACTGAGAAGTACTAGACCATTCTGCATTAGCTGGTATGGCTTTCCCAAGTTTCAGGCAAAAGTCTTTCCCTGCCAAAGATGCTGGAGATAACAATCACGACCGTATGCATTTTATTTAAAAACATTTAATCTACTATGTTGTTGTTGTTGTGTGCTACACATTTCCAGCTTAAGGTGATGCTTAAGAGAACCTTTCACTGGGTTTTCTAGGAGCTCCTGGTGGCACAATGGGTTAAACCCTTGTGCTGGCAGGACTGCTGACTGACAGGTCAGCGGTTCGATTCCGGGGAGAGTAGGTTGAGCTCCCTCTATCAGCTTCAGCTCCCCATTTGGGGACATGAGAGAAGCCTCCCACAAGGATAGCAAAACATCAAACATCCAGCAACCCCTGGGCAACATCCGTGAGACGGCCAATTCTCTCACACCGGAAGCGACTTGCAGTTCCTCAAGTTGTTCCTAGGGCTGATAGTGTGTGACTCACTCAAAAGTCATCCAATAGGTTTCCATGGGTAAGTGAGTAACCAAACCCTGAGCTACAAATCTTCCCTGGCACACTTAAAATAAATGACAAGAGTCAGGTTGCTGAAATAAAGCAGCTTCTTCCAAATGGCATACATTGAATTTCAGAAAGTCTATATATTTAAATTCCCAAGTAGCACTACAGCGTTCACAGTAGAATATGGTACTGTCCACAAATAGCCAAACAAGAAAGTACTGTCTGTTTTTATGTCCATACTAGCTGTACCCACCACTCGTTGCTGTGGCCAACCTTCCCTCCCTCTTTCTATCCTTCTATCCTTCTTTCCTTCCTTCCTTCCTTCCTTCCTTCCTTCCTTCCTTCCTTCCTTCCTTCCTTCCTTCCTTCCTTCCTTGTTTTTCTTTCATTCTCTCCTTCCTTCCTTCTCTTCAAGTTCTCTTTCTTCCCATTTATTTCCCTTCCTCTTTCTCCCCTTTCTTCCTTCTTTATCTATTCTTGGACTGCAAATCCCAGCAGACCTCCTGATCAATTTATCTATTTACCTATCTATCTCTATCTAATCTATCTATCTTATCTATCTGGAGGATTGCTGGGAGTTGCAGTCCAGGAATAGGAAATTGAAAATATGCTGGGATTAGGATTCTCTCAAAGAAATCCAAGGAGAAGAAAGCTTGTAGCTTGGAAGCAGTGCATTTGGATCCTCCTCCTCTCCTAAAGGGCCTGGTCTAGGAGATGCTGGGAGCTGTAGTCTGAAAGAGAGTGTGGATATGCTATTGTGTGCTTTGTTTGCCAGGGAAGTTGTTTTTACGCATGCACTGTAGCATTGTTTTTCCTTTTTTGGCTTTTGAAGTCCCTTCCACTACGTTTTTCAGTGTTTTTATGAGTGATGGTCACTTGTTGGCCTGATAAGTGTATTGTGTCCAAATTTTGTGTCAATTCGTCCGGTGGTTTTTGAGTTATATTAATTCCACAAACAAATATTACATTTTTATTTATATAGATGAATACAATGAGACAGACAGCGTCATTCACTTAAGGTTTCGTAAACTCTGAACTTGTAGCCCATTGCCAATATGTAAATATCCAGATTTTAGATTCAGTATGTTCTAATCTCTTTTCTAAAATCCAGCATGGCTTTTGCAATCTATTTATATGACTGCATGTAAACAGCATGGTTATCTATAGATGAGGATGTCTGAATAAAAATGTATCCAGTGCAGGCCTTCAGCACAAAAGTATCCAAAGTAATGGGTGACATTGACCATGTGTAAAATGCATTGAGTGGATACCCCTATGGTCTCATGCCTAAGCAAAGAGAAGAGGGCTTCCCAATAGCTTCATGGTCTGTACCTCCTTTTACAGAAATTCAACCCTACTGGGAAATAGCTGCTCCTGTTTGATTACTGAAACCAGCCAATTTTGTATTAATACCAAGACCAATACGAAAAAGCTTTCCCAGCATCTCTGTGTTCTTTAAAAACTTTCTGTGTTTAATTCCATGTGCTCCAATGGAGAGTGAATTTAACTCCCATGGGGACTTTGAAAAATGGATCTGTCTGAGCAGAGATGGTTTATAACTTGATCTCTGCACTGCACTTGGTTTATTACTTGAACTAGAAAAGACACTGCATTTTGTCGTGTTTGTCGTCTTACCCTGAATAGATGGGAGAGCTCCTGGCTGCTGTATGGCCTGCCAAAGCCCCCCGCTGTGTTTGTTCAGAGGTATTCCCTAAGAAACAAAGCTATAAATCCAAAGTTCCCAGGTTCAAATCATGAATTAATTAAATATCTTTAGATGAGCCACTCTGTCTGACAGTCTGCAATATGGGGGATAATAATACTGACCTACCTTTGTCTGCTCTGGGTTTTAAACAGAATAAGAGAGGAAATATCCCATGTGCTGAATCTCCCAAACATCATCAGCTACTTGGATAAAATTCAAAATTGTCCACATTATTCGCTAAGGTTGTAATACCTTTGCTTTTTTGGTGGTTCGATGTATATAAACTTTGTGTTGCTGTGAGGTTTTTTGGGCTGTATGGCCATGTTCCAGTAGCATTATCTCCTGATGTTTCGCCTGCATCTGTGCTGGCATCTTTACAGTCCAAAAATCTCACAGCAACCCAGTGATTCCAGCCACAAAAGCCTTCGACAATACATAAACTTTTATTTCATGCACACAATTACTAAAAGTATTATATAAAATGACCTTCAGGCTATGTGCACAAGGTGCATGTGAAACTTGAATGAATTTTATGCTTAGAATTGGGCTCCGTCTCCAAGATATAAAACAAAATATCCTATCTGGTCCCAAGCATTTCAGATAAGGGATAGTCAACTGGTGTGTGTGTGTGTGTGTGTGTAGGCTGTATAGGCTGAGATCCTACATCACAGACTTTGCTAAAAATATAATTACCTGTCATCTCCTGACCTGACTCTCCAAACAAACCTTAGCAGCCAGCATCTTGACTAAGCAACAGAGGATCTCATCACATTGATTAGGAGCAGTGGGGGGATTTGCCAGCCTCCATGGTGAATCCATGGGACAGTGGAGCAATCCCATTGGTCCACACCCTGCATTGCCCACAGTGACGCTTCCCATTGCCCACAGCAATGCAGCTTCCTCCCATGCTGGCCCAGTTGCTGCCTACAGAACTTTGTTGCTGCCTTCCGTGTTCTGGGTGGAACATCCTTGGGTGCTTGCTACAGAACATGGGAAGCCTTCCATGTTCTGGGCAGAGCATCCTTGGGCATGTGTTGCTACCTAAAGAACATGGGAAGCCTTCTGTGTTCTGGGTGGAGTATCCTAGAATGCTTGTGGCACAGTTCATCTGCAGAGCCGCATTGAATGTCAGTGTGCATCTTATGATGGAGTGTGCTAGAAGCATCCTAGAATGCTTGTGACGACCCATGTGATGAAGCCACTGCTTCTTCTGGTGGCCAGGGCTTGGCAGGATGGCATCTCCAGCCCCCTCCTGACAGTGATTTACAGTGGAACAAGGATTTGCAATAGGAGCTCTGCTTCTCATGTTGTTTCATGGCAGATCATCGGCAGGAAAGGGCTGGAAAAAATCAACCCACTGAGCAAGGACTATGAACATAACAGATCTCTGTTCCCTATGTGACTGATAATGGTTAGGTGGATGGGGAGGGCATAGTGCCATGATCCTAACTATGAATACCAAACAGTTATGAATGTGTAAAGTGTTGCTTTTGCATTTGTAACTCTTAATAGGTTGCCATTAATAGCCATTGATATTATTGGTAATGAATCATAACAGAATAATTCAATGATTAGAGGAGAAGGAGGAGGAGGAACCATCTTTAATCAGCCTTGTTTCACAACTGGTATTCCGGAATATTTGAAAGGTAAGGTGTTTTTGAACAGAGATGGAAATAATATTTATTATTGCTCACTCTCAGGTCAAACAATGTGGTACCTGGCAATCAGCAAACCCCATAAGAACATCAGACCAGATATAATCTAGCTCAATTGCTTTCCCATATTTAAGTTTCCATATGGGTTGTAGAATACTTTTAATTTTTGTAAAACATGTAGCTTTTTGTGCAAAAACCTCTATTCTGCACAGGAAACAAATTCCCTATGTGAAAAACCCTGTTTTTTGTGGAGGAAGCCCCCCCTTTTTGTGCCGCAAACAGGTTTGTGCAAAAAAAGAGACACCTATTTTTCCTTCCATAATACTACACCCTGTTTAAATACATGGTGAATACTTGGGTGAAATGTTTCCTCCCAATTATTAGCCATGTTTCCTCCTGCAGAAATGAGATAAATACAATAATGATTTGTTCCTACTTGTGAGGATATAGAGCAGCTAAGGATTTACATCTCTGGTTGGAAAAATGCACATAAAGCCTTCCTTTGATCCAAAAGCAGAAGATCTTTGGCTCTTTAGATGTCTTGGACTTCAGTCCCCATCTCTTCCTCCCAGCATGGCCAACAGTCAAGGAGGATAGGGGCAGATGATTAAAACATCAGGAGATTCGTAGTTTTCCCAGCCCTGCTCTAATTCCAACCAGGCTGAAAGGATCTGGCTGGTGGCAGGGAGAGGGAAAGGGGGACTTTTACATCAGAAGACAATATTAGGTTGGATTTACTCTGCGACATCCCTCCCTCTTCTGATATTATTAAAGCCAGCATGGTGTAAAGGTTTGTGCATTGAACTTGAGTTCTAGAGATCAGAGTTTGATTCCCTGCTCAGTCATAGAAACCCAAGCACACTCTCAGCCCCAGAAAACCCATGATATGTTCATGTTAGCATTGCCGTAAGTCAGAAACAACTCATAGCATTGGAAGAGACCTCATGAGCCATCCAATCCAACCCTCTGTCAAGAAACAGGAAAATTGCATTCAAAGCACCCCTCTGAGGCTGAGGGAGTTTGACTTATCCAGCCTCTGTTTAAACACCTCCGATGAAGGAAACTCCACCACACTTTGGGGCAGAGAGTTCCACTGGTGAACAGCTCTCACAATGATCCTAATGTTCAGGTAGATTTCTGGCAGGCCAGGATCCAATTCCTGCTCAACCATGGAAACCCACTTGACCTTGGGCAAGTGACAGTCTCTCAACGTTAGAGAAAGATCATGACTAACTCTCTGAAGGAAGGAAAACTCCGTGGGATCACCGTAAGTTGGAAACCACTTGAAGACACACAACAAGAACAAAGCCTTTCCAGGACAAGACAAAGGAGGAAAGTTGACCTAAAGCCTTCCTGTTAAGTCTTGAGTCTTTTGCGGATGTCAGCTGCCTTTTAAGCTCTTGTACTATAAATATTCTCCTGGAAACCACAACATTAACTAAGGACCACAAGTAAAGTAGTCATGTGGATTGCATTTGTCATGGTCAACATTTAGTGGTCGTAAATGGGTTTTTGAAGGGAGCGGGGTAGCCACCCAGAAAGCCTTCTCACACTGCAGTTGTGCAAAGGATTAACATGTAAGGAAGGAAGTGAGAGCAAATCCTCCCCCTTCCTCACTCCACTGCCTAGATGTATTGATCCTGCCGTCGTAACAGAGTCTACACCCAGATTCAAGTTGTATACATTTTTGCAGCGTTCCTGGATATGTCAAGTCGGGTCTGTGTGCAGTTGGGCGAAAAGGGCTGCAGCATCAGTAAAATCCTGGTATTTGCTGGCAAATCTCAAGGACAAGCCAGTGCCTTTAATATACATCCATATTTCTTTATTCCCGCCATCCTTGGCATCTTCCCCATCAACAACCAGTAAAAGATAATGGTTCAGAAAAGAAAATGTTGAAACCTGGAGATATATCAATATGCACTGAGACCGTTTTGACATTTTACAGTGCCTTTTCAGAGTTCTTTTAAGAATTGCTGGTAAGATAAGATAACCTCACTTGACATTTACTATAACACGCACACCTGTAGTGCCGACCCAAGACACTGTGCTGCCTGAAGCAGAACTGAAATGTATCTTTCCTGCCAGGTTGTTCTGTTTTTCGGTCAGTTTTATAGCATCTCTAGGCACCAATTCCTGTTTTCTTTTCTGGTCTTCCCTCCTCCCACCTGATGCTGCCCAAAACAGATCTTTTCCTATATGATAGATCCAAGCTTCCCTATCTGCCTGCATTTTTGTTTTTTAAAAATCTATGTAATACTTATACTAGTAATAGAAGAAGCTGGAGAAAAAGATAGCTGAACTCTACCTGACAGTCCTTCCTAGCAGAGATAATGGCAATAAAGGAAACAATTGTATTAATGGAAATTTGTTGAACCAATACTCCCAGTTTCACTGAGTAAATGTGACTCTAGTTGAGAATAGCCCATGTTTAATAGATAGGAATGAATTGTGTGCCTTCAAGTCATTTCTGACTGTGGGAACCCCAAAGCAAAGCTATCATGGGGTTTCCTTGGCAGAATTCATTCAGATAGGTTTTGCCCTCTGAGGCTGAGAGAGTTTGACTTGTCCAAGAGCACTGAATGGGTTTCCGTGGCTGAATATATGTGTGTGTGTGTATGTATATATATAGAGAGAGAGACAAACAAAATGTCTTCAGTGGGGAGGAGAAATCCAAGATAGATAGCCTTTATCCCAACTTGCATTTCTCTTCCCACTTGAAGACTCTTTGTTCCAAAATTGGCTTTTCCACATCAGCATGGGAACCCCCAGATATTTTTGTGCCACAGCCTGCATTATGTTACCGTATATACTCAAGTATAAGCCAAGTTTTTCAGCCCTTTTTTTAGGCTGAAAAAGCACACTTCGGTTTATACTTGAGTCAAGGTTATTTATTGTTTTACTCTGTTATTATTATTATTAAATTTATTATTTTACTCTATTTATTTTTATTATTTTACTCTATTATTATTATTGTTGTTGTTATTAAATTTATTATTTTACTCTATTTATTATTATTCTTATTACATTTATTATTCTACTCTATTATTATTGCATTTACTATTTTACTCTATTATTACTGTTATTATTACATTTCCATTATTTTACACTATTATTATTTTTATTACATTTATTATTTTACTCTATTTTTATTATTGGAAGGATATATAAGCACATTTACATTGAAGAAGGTTAGAGTAATGGTGTAATCAGAGTTGGACTGTCTTAAATTACAGTTTTATGTCAATACTAGCTGTCCCTTGCCACGCGTTGCTGTGGTCCACATGGGGGTTCTGTGTGGGAGGTTTGGCCCTATTTTATCGTTGGTGGGGTTCAGAATGCTCTGTGATTGTAGATGAACTATAAATCCCAGCAACTACAACTCCCGAATCTATTTTCCCCAAACTCTACCAGTGTTCACATTTGGGCATATTGAGTATTCGTGTAGAGTTTGGTCCAGTTCTGTCATTGTTTGAGTCCACAGTGATCTCAACTACAACTCCAAAACCAAAGGACACTGCCCACCAAACCCTTCCAGTATTTTCTGTTGGTCATGGGAGAACTGTGTGTCAAGTTTGGTTCAATTCCATTGTTGGTGGGGTTCAGAATGCTCTTTGATTGTAAGTGAACTACAAATCCCAGTAACTACAACTCCCAAATGACAAAATCAATTGTTTGAGTGAAGGACATACATTGGGTTGTTAGGTGTCTTGTGTCCAAATTTGGTGCCAATTCATCCAGTGGTTTTTGAGTTCTGTTAATCCCACAAACGAACATTACATTTTTATTTATATAGATTAAAAAACATTTAACCTACTGATGCCCCAATTAATGTAATTTTATTGATTTTTTACTTTGAAATTTACCAGCTGCATTTCTCAGCCTTGGCTTATGCTCGAGCCAATACGTTTTCCCAGTTTTTTTGTGGTAAAATTAGGTGCTTTGGCTTATATTCAGATCAGTTTATACTCAAGTATAAACGGTATATATTTCTAGGGTTGATGGAAGCTGTAGTTCAAAACACCTGCAGGGCACCAAATAAAGCACCAGTTGTTCTACCCCTACTGGATTGCATTCACCTACAACAAGTACAACAAGAAGTATTGCCTTGTCCAAGGTTGACAACCACGAACCCCATCTAATCCTGTGTTATCTGTTTTCTGACAGGTAATACCAGCAGCTGAATTTTCTAAAGAAGTATTTCTAGGCACCTGATCCTTAATCTGATAGTGGCCAGGATGGGACCTGTGACCTTCTGTATCCAAAACAAGTGCTCTGGCACTGACCTATAGTATCATTCCAGTGGTCTGAAATTAAAATACACAAATTAAGCCTGCTGCCTGCTCCAACCTTGTATTTGGGAGATGACCCATGATACGAGAGCACAAATTGCATTGCCTCTGCTGTATAAAGAAAGAATGGGTAAGAGGAAGAATGGGGGCTGTGGCTGACTTAGGATCCCTGCAAGGTAATCTTGTGCCGAGGCCTGCGGCAGTGTTGTCAAAATGACTAAAACGTAGGAATGTTACATTACTCACCCTCTCCATCATTTTTAATTCATTTATTTACTAGGCGGAACGTATGCCTACTCAAGAAGCAGGTCTCATTAAATGTGCTGCAGCTTGTTCCCAAGTAAGGAATGCAGAGGACTAGAGCCTTAGAAAGGCATTTTAACACTTTCAGAGCCAGACCAGCATTAAAACATATTCTGAACCTTCATTTTCCCTTCTATAAAATGGGAATAACACCAATATATAATTCACTATGGCTGGGTAGCCAAATAAACCAAAGATTTTAGTGGACTAATTTAAAGTGCAAAAAGTTAGAATATTGATGTTACCATGGGAAATAATGTATAAGGGTAAGATTATAACTCCATTGCAATGTACCTTTTTGAGTACGTTTGGGCCTAACCTACCTCACAAGATTGTTGAGATGCTGCTTTGAATGTATTGATGATGATGATGATGATGATGATGATACTTGGAATACAACTCTGGAGACCTGTGTTTGATTCCCTGCTCATCTAGGGAAATCCGTTGAGTAACCTTGGGCAAGTCATACATTCTCATTCATAGAAAATCTTAAGGTTGCCATAAGTCAGAAACTTGAAGGCTTGCAAACAACAATCGTGCTTAGAGACATTTCTGCAGTGCAGACAGCATGACCAATTCCTGTATTCGGTGAAGGATTTTGATTCTAGATCGGAACAATTGTTTAAGTCAGGTTTGTTTATTTTTTTTTCCATAGCTTATTAGATGTGCTTGAAGGAGCTGCCTTATGTGGCTATTATTCAATGAGCCTTCATTGTCGGAGAGGCTGTTCCTAAGGATGTTTGTGGATCAAATTAGGAATGGCTGGTTTATTGCATTATATCAAGGGTGGGAACATCATTTGGACTTCAGTCCCTAGCAGCTTCAACCAGGGATTATGGGTATTGTAGTTTCAAAGAGATTAAAGACCAACTATTCCCCACAAAGTCTGGGATCTTCCTATGACATCTGATAAATCTTTCTGGAATCAGACTAATATGCTTAAAGATGGGCTGTGTATACTTTCAGTTTACAAAATTGCACTATGTCATATGTGGATGAAACAGCATGTGCAAAGATGACTGTGAAACAGTGGTCCCCAACCTTTTTTCGACCAGAGACCTCATGACCAGGGGCCACTTGAACGGGGACCACTTGATCAGGGACCACTCTCCAACATTGGAACCAAAAGGGTTACAAATCAGTTTTTGGTCAACTTTAGATTCTGTTTGTTTATTTGGGGTGCTGATTCAGAAAATTGAATTGGATAGACCACATCAGCTCTAGTTTCTGATACAGAACATATGCCATCCAATAGTCACCGTCTGCTCACCCACAGAAAACCATATTTAATAATCTAGAGCTGATGTGGTAGTATTTATCTTTTATGGGTAATCCGCCTCTCCCTACCTGACATCCCTGTTGACTTGGCACTATAAGAGGGTTTCGCGAGACCAGTCGCTCTCATTGCTGAATGGTTTCGAGGTAACAGTGTAGTAATGGTGAGGCCATGGACCATATTTGTGTTTTTGGGAACCACTGGTGGTCCATATACCACAGACTGGGAACCACTGATGTAATAGAACTTAAGCTAGGACTTTAGAAAGCAGAGTTGAAAGCTATATCTTTTGGACTACAGCTCCCAGAATGCTGATAGGAAGATGTTGACCAGTTGTAGTTCAAGAGATCATCCTTTCAAGCTCTGATTGTTAGATTTAGAAAACCTATGTTCAAATCTTATCATCAGAATCTCATGGTCTTGTTGAAGGCTTTCATGGCTGGAATCATTGGGTTGTTGTGGGTTTTTCAGGCTATATGGCCATGTTCTAGAAGCATTCTCTCCTGATGTTTTGCCTGCATCTATGGCAAGCATCCTCAGAGGTTGTGAGGTCACAACCTCTGAGGATGCTTGCCATAGATGCAGGCAAAACATCAGGAGAGAATGCTTCTAGAACATGGCCATATAGCCTGAAAAACCTACAACAACCCAACCTCATGGTCCTTTGTAATAGTGCTTTGAACTTTAATTCCCAGAATCTAACCTGTAGCTATGGTGTTTACGGTTTCTGGGAGCTGAAATCTAAAATGCCTAGAGGATGAAGAATTGGGGATCATTATATTAAGAGCCATGGTGGATCAGGCAAAAAGCCCATGTAGTCCAACATTCATCTTTCATTTTATTAGTAGGAAAATGACAGCAAGAACTGCCCACTTCATAAGGCAGTTGATCCTTCTTTTTTAATTTAAGAAACATAAATCCTCTCTTCTCTAAATGATGTAAACAAACACCTCTGAAATGATCATTAGTCCCCTTCAGTTTGTTGGTTTGTTGTTGTTTTAAAAGTGAAACAGAGCATTTCATCCATAAGTACAAGGTTACATGAAAAGAAAAATCACTAACAGTCTTCTGGGATCAGATCACCGTGAAGCATCTTTTAGATGTGACAGCATTAAGAGAGTAAATTCCAATGCGAGGAGATCTCCTTTTGTCAAAATGAAAAACCTTGAATCACCATTTTATTCTGACACTGAGAGTGGATGGGAAAGAGGGAAATACAATCCCCCAGGATGCCTTTGTTCCCAAATGAAGAGCATCCTGTTTCTGCTTTGGGTCCTAGCAAGTAAATCCACGCTGTGTGTTTGATGGAGGGCATCTCACTCTCTCAGGCTGGATCTACACTGAGAGTTCTAGAATTGCATTCTATGGTCAGTGTAGACCCATATGATGCAGTTTAAGTGCATTGAACTGCATTATATGACAGTGTAGGTCCTTCCACACAGCCCTATATCCCAGAATATCAAGGCAAAAAATCCCAGATTATCTGAGATAACCCAGTTCAAAGCAGATATTGTGGGATTTTCTGCCTTGATATTCTGGGTTATATGGCTGTGTGGAAGAGCCCTTAGTCTTTCTCATAAACAAAGAATTTGATAGAGACAAGAAGGTTCTGCTTTACAAAAGAATTTACTTTTTGCAAGGAGGGCTCGGTTTTTTTGGACTGCAACTCCCAGAATCCCCACCAAGCAGGCTGCCTAGGGGGTGCCTGGAGTTGTGGCACATAAAAAGTAAGTTCCCTCTAACTCCGGGGCATGATAAATGCTTTGCCTGGACACAATCCCTGGCAATCTCCAGCTGGTCTCAGTTGGGGTGGTTAGGGCACAACCTTCACTTCTGGCAAGTCAGAGCAGCAGCTCTTAAATCTGGCCTGGAGGACATGAAGTGGTCTGAAGTCACTATGGGTACTCCCACATATACCAATGAGCAGTCTCCAGGTTCCTGGTTCCATCCAAGGCAGGATCTGTACTGCATTATATGGTCAATGTAGGGCCCTTCCACGCAGCCATATAACCCAGAATCTCAAGGTAGATTTTTTTTTGTTGTGTCAGGAGCAACTTGAGAAACTGCAAGTCGCTTCTGGTGTGAGAGAATTGGCCGTCTGCAAGGACGTTGCCCAGGGGACGCCCGGATGATTTGAGGTTTTATAATCCTTGTGGGAGGCTTCTCTCATGTCCCCGCATGAGGAGCTGGAGTTGATAGAGGGAGCTCATCCGCCTCTCCCCGGAGTTGAACCTGAGACCTGTCGGTCTTCAGTCCTGCCGGCACAGGGGTTTAACCCACTGTGCCACCAGGGACTCAAGGTAGATAAGCCACAATATCTGCTCTGCACTGGATTATCTGAGTCCACACTGCCACATAATCCAATTCAATATTGATTTTATACAGCTATGTGGAAGAAGCCATAGATACATATAATGCAGTTTGAACTGAATTATATGGGTCCACATTGACCACATAATACAGTTCAAAATGTATTATTTGGCAATGTAAATAAAGCCTTTAATTACATCAAGTCCATGTCTCCCACTCTAGGAAAAGTGAAAAGCCTGCGATCCCACTCCTTTACTTGCATTTCATTTAATGCCTGCAGATGTCCCATTAACTGGTGTAGACAGTGAGTATTTTTATTTTATTTTATTTTGTTTTATGAAAGCGTAAGCGAACCAGACCAGATTAACCCAATCCAATTCAGCCCCGTTGCCAGCCGTCATCCTCCTTTCCCCCATGCCCCATGCCAAGCAGTCTTTGGAGGAAGATGTATCCATGCCAGACCCACAGGGATTAAGGGCACGCGGCTGCCAAAGAAAATGCTGGGCTCATTTCCCCGTGGATTCGAAATGTGTTTTTGTGCAAGGAAGAACAACAAAATGATTGGAGAAAGCAAGTAGCAGGGAAGAGCCTTGCTTCTAAAGAGCAACACAGGGAGGTTTCCAACAGTTATTCCCCAAATAGCTTTTCCAGGAGGCGAGGCTCGTACCTTTGTGGTTCTCCCCAGTTCTATTCCCCAATTTCAAAAGTGGGGTGGGAATAGAGTGTGTGTTTCACCCACACTGGTCTGTTGCCCCCAAAACGACACAGTCCTGTAGCATCTTAAAGAGTAGCACATTGTTGTCGAAGGCTTTCATGACCAGAATCACTGGGTTGTTGTGTGTTTTCCGGGCTGTATGGCCATGTTCCTGAAGCACTCTCTCCTGACGTTTTGCCTGCATCTATGAGGTCCTCACAACCTCTGAGGATGCCTGCCATAGATGCAGGCAAAATGTCAGGAGAGAATGCTTCTGGAACATGGCCATATAGCCCGGAAAACACACAACAATTCGCTAGCACATTTGTTACAGCACAAGTAATGTGCTATACAGAATACTGATCAAATTAATCAATAGGTTTTCTTCCTTTATGGTCAGAGCATAGCACAATCTCTACCTCAGTCCTGAAAAACTGTGAGCCTTCAAGGTTTCATAGGATTATTTGTTCTATTAGACAGTGGGCTCATGGATTAACTATTACATGGTGGGTGGGAGAAGTCATGGTTTTGCCCTCCTCACAGGAGATGGTGATTATTCCCCACTTACTCCTATCCATCACGGCTAAAGCTATGTGCCCAAATATAAACACTGCTTGGAAAAGCTTTTGAATAAGTTCTCCTACTCCCTTATCCCCTGGAAAACAACTCAGTGATCACCTCTTTGGATTGAGAGTGACGGTTTCATACCAGCCCACTCCTGTCAAGCCAAAGGTGAAGATCGTATCTCCAACTTGCATCTCAAAGTGCATCAAGTAGAGGATTGTTTAAAATTAACCTTGCGACCATGCATTTTTCACCGACTGACGCAAATCCGCCCTTTTCTGTAGGTAAACAATGCTTCTCAGGCTCGGGCAAGCACTCAAACCTATGCTGTGCCTACGGCTTGTTTGGTTAATGATTTTTTGCTAGTTTCAGCAGCTGTTTCGGAGCCCCCGGTAACACAATAGGTTAAACCTTTGTGCTGGCAGGACTGCTGACTGGCAGGTCAGTGGTTCAAATCCAGGGAAAGCAGGCTGAGCTCCCTCTGTCAGCTCCAGCTCTCCACGCGGGGACATGAGAGAAGCCTCTCTCAAGGATGGCAAAACATCAAACATCCAGGGCAACGTACTTGCAGATGGCCAATTCTCTCACACTAGAAGCGACTTGCAGTTTCTCAAGTCACTCCTGACACGAAAAAAAGGGTTTGTATTCTGTTTCAGAGCCCCTGGTTACACAATAGGTTAAACCCTTGTGCCAGCAGGACTGAAGATCGACAGGTCGCAGGTTCGAATCCGGGGAGAGGCAGATGAGCTCCCTCTATCAGCTCCAGCTCCTCATGTGGGGACATAAGAGAAGCCTCCCACAAGTATGATAAAACATCAAATCATCTGGGCATCCCCTGGGCAACGTCCTTGCAGACAGCCAATTTTCTCACACCAGAAGCGACTTGCAGTTTCTCAGGTCGCTCCTGACACGACCAAAAAAGAAAAAAGAAAGAAAAAGAAAGCAGGACTTCTGACTGGCAGGTCAGTTGTTTGAATCCAGGGAGAGCAGGCTGAGCTCCCTCTGTCAGTTCCAGCTCCCCATGCAGGGACATGAGAGAAGCCTCCCACAAGGATGGTAAAACATCAAACATCCGGGTCTCCTCTGGGCAATGTCCTTGGAGACAGCCAATTCTCTCACACCAGAAGCGACTTGCAGTTTAAGTCACTCCTGACAACTCCCTCCCCCCCAAAAGCAGCTATTTCAAAGAGGCATTGGGAAACTGGTATATCTTCCAAAAAAGAGCTGGGGATGCTGATTTTGTGGTGGCACATGATTGGTTTGGTTTGGGCTGGCTCTGGGACCTGTGTTCAAATCTGCCTCCAGTTTGAAACCTTGCTCAGCAGCATCAGTGATCTTTGTTATTCATTTTCAGCTCAGCTGCTTCCTTTTGTGTCCCACTGGATTTGGGAGGGTTCTTCCCTCCCTCCCCACAGCAAAACTGCCATGAGTTACATGTTCTGCAATCTCTCTTGGGCATAAAGAGCTGCTATGAGTAGAGGAAAGAGGTTTAGTGGCTTCCCAGTTTTGTTCACTGCAACTTAGACATGCTGTTCCCCACACTTTGCTTAGGATCTGATAGTTTGCTGTAAAGAGGACTTCATCCTACCCATCATTGGCTCAGACAGATTTGCCATAGATGATCTAGCCTTCCTCTGCCATGTCTGGCTGGCTTCTTTGTGACTTGGCTCACTAGCTTGACTCAGCTGGAATTATTTACTTCACGGGGGTCTTTTGGTCATGCACAATGCCCCACAGTTTTTTCACTGCAATGACAAGAGTTGCCACCTTCCACCCCATCTAACCCCTATCTTGGTACCTATAATCAACATAAAGCTACGAAGCAAGAAAACTGCTCCTAGAGTTAAAATAAAGTACCGTAATTAGAAAAAATGCCCAACTGCCTGATAGGTTTGGCTTCTAAGAAAAACACAGAAAATAATTGAGGTTGTTTAACAAGTGGATGGATCTACCGCACAAGGACCACTAAGGGTTGGACTGGATAGCCTCTCCATTATTTCTTTCGTCCTGTAACCTCTCCGGCAAAGTTGATGCAAGGACAAATTTTAAGAGCAGGCAAAATGCATAGCGCATGCTAAAGAAGGGGGTTAGGGAAACAGCAGACCATGAAAACTGCTTGGAAATGTACTAATTGTAGGCAAGCGCTGGTCTGAGCCGACCCTTGGCTTTTCCTTTCAGGCATCTGCAAGGGCATGTCTTGCTGCTCAGCCACCCACGCCCCCTCCCCAAACCACTTACCAGCAGATAGATGCTCCCTTGGATGAGGAATATGAAACAGCAACGTGTCAGCTGCATTTTTCTGCCTCTTCTCCTCTATTCCCTCCTTTCGATGTCTGGACAGTCTAGTCTGCCGCCTCCTCCTCCTTGTTGATGTTGTTATACTCTGGCCTCCTTAGGATCCCCCCATGCCAGGTTTTGCCCTCTTTCCAGCCAGGCGTGGGCAGAAAGATGCCTTTTTTTCACCCTCTGCAGCTGGAGACCTCCATGTGGCTTTCTCCTGGCTGCCTCCCTGCTTTGCTGGAGACTCTGGTAAACTCACTCCAGTCTCCCGCTCTCTGTGTGTCTCTCTCTTTCTGCTCTCCACCAGCTCCCTCCCACTGACAGGTGCCACCACTGGAGCAGCGGAGTCCTGCCTTAACCCTTGACTGCCTGCCTGCCAACTTTTGAAAAAACTCAGCAAAACAGGAAACTTGGCACAATGGGAAGACGGGAGGTCTGTTTCTAGGCCAGGATCCAGGAGAGAAGGGCAGCGGATGAGAGGCTCAAGAGGAAGGATGCTGCAGAATGAGCAGGTGGTGGGTTGGACTCCAGATGAATTCAACAGTCTGGCAGAATGTGTGGCAGGATGCGAAACCAGAGGTTTTGGAACGGGCATTAGCATGGAGAGGAGTGAGCTTTGCTTCATGGTTATATTTGCAGAAAGGGAAAATTATGCTCCTGATTTCATAGAATCATAGAATCAAAGAGTTGGAAGAGACCTCATGGGCCATCCAGTCCAACCTCATGCCAAGAAGCAGGAATATTGTCGCTTCCCCTGCCAAGGAGCGCTGCAGCCTCGACAAACTACAAATCCTAGGATTCCACAGCATGGAACCATGACAGCTCAAGTGGTGCCATGCTAATAATATAGAATCATAGAATCAAAGAGTTGGAAGAGACCTCGTAGGCCATCCAGTCCAACCCCCTGCCAAGAAGCAGGAATATTGCATTCAAATCACCCCTGACAGATAGCCATCCAGCCTCTGTTTAAAAGCTTCCAAAGAAGGAGCCTCCACCACACTCCGGGGCAGAGAGTTCTACTGCTGAATGGCTCTCACAGTCAGGAAGTTCTTCCTCATGTTCAGATGGAATCTCCTCTCTTGTAGTTTGAAGCCATTGTTCCGCATCCTAGTCTCCAGGGAAGCGGAAAACAAGCTTGCTCCCTCCTCCCTGTGGCTTCCTCTCACATATTTGTACATGGCTATCAAAGCTCCTCTCAGCCTTCTCTTCTTCAGGCTAAACATGCCCAGCTCCTTAAGCCGCTCCTCATAGGACTTGTTCTCCAGACCTTTTATCATTTTAGTCACCCTCCTCTGGTCAACATTCTGCTATGGTTAGACCACACCTGGAATATTGTGTCCAATTCTGGGCACCACAATTCAAGAGAGATATTGACAAGCTGGAATGTGTCCAGAGGAGGGCGACTAAAATGATCAAGAGTCTGGAGAACAAGCTCTATGAGGAGCGGCTTAAGGAGCTGGGCATGTTTAGCCTGAAGAAGAGAAGACTGAGAGGAGATATGATAGCCATGTATAAATATGTGAGAGGAAGCCACAGGGAGGAGGGAACAAGCTTGTTTTCTGCTTCCCTGGAGACCATGGGCCTCATGGTCCATCCAGTCCAACCCCCTGCCAAGAAGCAGGAATATTGCATTTAAATCACCCCTGACAGATGGCCATCCAGCCTCTGTTTAAAAGCTTCCAAAGAAGGAGCCTCCACCACGCTCCGGGGGCAGAGAGTTCCACTGCTGAACGGCTCCCACAGTCAGGAAGTTCTTCCTCATGTTCAGATGGAATCTCCTCTCTTGTAGTTTGAAGCCATTGTTCCGCGTCCTAGTCTCCAGGGAAGCAGAAAACAAGCTTGCTCCTTCCTCCCTGTGGCTTCCCTAGATCTAGACACTATGCTCCTATTGATGCAGGCCAAAATCCCATTGGCTTTTTTTGCCGCCACATCACATTGTTGGCTCATGTTTAACTTGTTGTCCATAAGGACTCCAAGATTTTTTCACATGTACTGCTCTCGAGCCAGGAGTCCCCCATTCTGTATCTTTGCATTTTGTTTTTCCTGCCTAAGTGGAGTATCTTGCATTTGTCCCTGTTGAACTTTATTTTATTAGTTTTGGCCCATCTCTCTAATCTGTCAAGATCGTTTTGAATCCTGCTCCTGTCCTCTGGAGTATTGGCTATCCCTCCCAATTTGGTGTCGTCTGCAAACTTGATGATCATGCCTTCTAGCCCTTCATCTAAGTCATTAATAAAGATGTTGAACAGGACAAGGCCCAGGACAGAACCCTGCGGCACTCCGCTCGTCACTTCTTTCCAGGATGAAGAGGAAGCATTGGTGAGCACCCTCTGGGTTCGTCCATTTAAATTATTATTATTATTATTATTATTATTATTATTATTAATAATCTTTATTTATACCCTGCCACCATCTCCCCAGTGAGGACTCGGAGCGGCTTACGTGGGGCCAAGCTCGGACAACATATTACAACAAAATAAAACCAAAACATAAACAACAAGCAACATCATCAAAATTACACAGAAAAAGAAAAAAAAAACCATTGCAATCAACACAGTCACGATAACAATGAGCGAGCCACACGTACAAGATAATACAATTAAAAGACTCTAAAGGGATAAAAAATAGGAGCAGGTTATTTGCAGGGAGCTCATGAAAACAAACAGAATTGTGAAACTAAACTTCCCATTTGGGGGTTGTGTACTCCAGGGACAGCAGCGTTGAGGGGAACAATAGTATCATGTTGTGCACCTACTCGCCAGAAGCGCAGTGGAAGAGCCAGGTTTTAAGGTTCTTTTTGAACGTTTCTAGTGAAGGGGCTTTCCTGATCTCTCCAGGTAATGGGTTCCAGAGTTGGGGGGCCACAGAGGAGAAGGTTCTCTCCCTTGTGTCCACAAGACGAGCTTGTGAGATTGGCGAAAGGAGGGCCTCCCCCGAAGATCGAAAGGCCCGGGTTGGTACATGGAGTCACGAAGGTAGGCGGGTCCCAAACCATTTAGGGCTTTGTAGGTGATAACCTCTACCTTGAATTGGGACCGGAAAATAAACGGCAACCAGTGGAGCTCCTTAAACATGGGAGTCGACTGTTCCCTATAACTAGCCCCAGTTATTAATTTGGCTGTCGAATGTTGGACAAGTTGTAGTTTCTGGGCCGTCTTCAAGGGTAGCCCCACGTAGAGTGCATTACAGTAATCCAGTCTAGAGGTAACTAAGGTGTGGACCACCATGGTCAAGTCAGACTTCACAAGGTATGGTCGCAGTGGGCGCACGGGTTTTAACTGTGCGAAGGCCCTCCCGGCCACCGCCAACACCTGCGCATCAAGTGTCAGCACTGAGTCCAGGAGGACCCCCAAGCTGCAGACCTGTGACTTTAGGGGGAGTGTCAGAGGGGTTGCCAAAGATGATCTGAAAACACAGTATTATCTATTGGTCATGAGGGTTCTCTGTGGGATGTTTGCCCCAATTCTACTGTTGGTGGGGTTCAGAATGCTCTTTGATTATAGGTGAACTATAAATCCCAGCAACTACACTCCCAAATGTCAATGTCTATTTTCCCCAAAATCCACCAGTGCTCACATTTGGGCATATTGAGTATTCATGCTAAATTTGATCCAGATCTATCATTGCTTGAATCCACAGTGCTCTCTAGATGTAGGTGAACTACAACTCCAAAACCCAATGCTCACCAAACCCTTCCAATATTTTCTGTTGGTCATGGGAGTTCTGTGTGCCAAGTTTGGTTCAATTCCATTGTTGGTGGGGTTTAGAATACTCTTTGATTGTAGGTGAACTATAAATCCCTGCAACTACAACTCCCAAATGACAATATGAATCCCCCCCCCCAACCCCACCATTATTCAAATTTGGGCATATTGGGTATTTGAAAATACATCCTGCATATAAACTATTTACATCATGACAGTAGCAAAATTACAGTTGTGAAGTAGCAACAAAAATAATTTTATGGTTGGTGGGTCACCACAACATGAGGAACTGTATTAAGGGGTTGAGAACCACTGATCTAGATGTATTCTGGTCTCCAACAGTCTAACCATTGGTAAGAGATGATGGGAACTCTAATTCAGTTAAACCTGAGGATCCACATACTCTACAGCCCTGAAGGTGATGGAATATACCTGTTCCTGAAGTCCTTGATCAGTTCTTGTGCTGCTGTTTTCGTTGTTGTCTGCCTTCAAGTCTTTTCCAGCTTATACTGACCATAAAGTAATTTCCTAGTTCAATACTCAAGCCATTATACAACAAAAGATTTTGATCAGACTATACAAATTGATTCCTGGGAATGCTGGGAACCATAGCAAAACTCATCTTACGATGTGGGAGGCTGTCCTAAACAAGGTGAGATGGACAAAATGGTCTGACTCAGGTGTGTAAACTTCAGCACCCTCTTTCCCTTCCCTTGACTGCCGGTGCATGAGGCTTCATTTCATGGCTCGGGTGTGATGATGATGATGATGTGTCAGTTCAGTTTGTCACTGTCTCTGTTTCCACAGCAGCTGCTGCAGAGGACAGGAAAGGTGCACTCGCAGGGCATCGGTGAAGTCAGTCTGACTCATCAACTCAGTTGGGATTCACCCTTCTCACAAAGGGATTGTCTTTGGGCAAATACAGATGCCTTCCATTCTGCTATAAGCTAGATGCTGCAAGGGATCTCTCTTCCCACTAGCTACTGAATGACCCTTGGGGTAGCTCTCCGAAGTTGGTATGTCTATTGTTGTTAAGCGCTATCCAGTCCACTTGGGCTTGTGATGATCCTATGAATGAGAGACCATGGGGTGCTTGCTCTAAACAGACAACAATAATAATAATAATAATAATAATAATAATAATAATACCTGCAAAGAGTCTGGCACAAACCAGTAAAGGTTGTCCCAGTGGTGATCGGCACACTGGTGCAGTGCTTAAAGACCTTGGCCTGCTCTTAAACACAATCGGCGCTGACAAGATTACCATCTGCCAGCTGCAAAAGCCCACCTTACTGGGATCTGCACGCATTATTCACCGATACATCACATAGTCCTATACACTAGATACATCACACAGTCCCCGACGTGCATGTGATCCAATACAACAGCCAGCAGAGTGTCTGCTGTGGACTCATCTTGTGGTGTTCCTAATAATAATAATAATAATAATAATAATAATAATAATAATAAGTCGCCATACCAGGTGACAGCCACATTGAGAAAAAACAACAGGAAAAACTCAGCTGTTATCAAGACCTCAAAATCGAACTGCAAAGGCTCTGGCATAAACCAGTCCAGGTGGTCCCAGTGGTCATTGGCACACTGGGTGCCGTGCCAAAAGATCTCAGCCGGCATTTGGAAACAATAAACATTGACAAAATCACGATCTGTCACATGCAAAAGGCCACCGTACTTGGGAAGTGTTCGACTTGTGATTTTGTGATACGAAATCCACCATATAGATCTCGTTTGCTGTGACATACTGTATTTTTGTGTCAGTATAATAATAATAACTTTATTTATACCCCGCCACCATCTCCCCAAAGGGACTCAGGGCGGCTAACATGGGGTAGTTACAATAAGGAAAAATAAAATACATAAAATACAAAACAGACCTATAAAGATTTCACAATCTCAATGTAATGGGTACCTTGACTGAGGCTAAATTTACAATGAAGAATTAATGCAGTCTGGCATCCCTTTAATTTCAATGGCTGGATGATAGGGAATCATGGGAATTGTAGTTTTACAAGGTTCTATCTGCTAGGACAGTGGTTCCCAACCAACTTGACCTGCGACCACTTTCACCAGGGACCACACTCCAACATTAGTACTAAAAGGGTTACAAATCAGTTTTTGGGCAACTTTAGATTACATTTGGTTATTTGGAGTGCTGATTCAGAAAATTGCATTGGACAGACCACGTCAGCTCTAATTTCCGATACAGAACATATGCCATCCAGTAGTCATCCAATATACCTCCCACACACCACTGTGATGCCCACAAATGACAAAACTGTACCAAACATGGCAGACAGAGACCCCATGACTCACTCTACGTCCTGGTACAGTCTGTGGGATGACAGACCATGAACGAGGGGACTTACAGTACCTTCACTCACTTCCAGATACCACTGTGACTCACACCAGTGACTGATCAAGACCAAACTTGGCACACAGAGCCCCATGACCCACTCTATGTCCTGGTACAGGCTGTGGGATGACAGACCATGAACAATGGGACTTACAGTACCTTCACTCACTTCCAGAGACCACTGTGACCCACACCAGTGACTGATCATGACCAAACATGGCACGCAGAGTCCCCATGACTCATTCTATGTCCTGGTACAGTCTGTGGGATGACAGACCATGAATGATGGTACTTATAGTACACTTCCAGAGACCACTGTGACCCACACCAGTGACTGATCAAGACCAAACTTGGCACACGGAGCCCCCATGACCCACTCTACATCCTGGTGTGGTTTGGAAGAGGGTGGACCATGGATGATAGGACTTACATATGGGAGTTGTAGTTCACCCGCACTCACTGAACCAAGTCTACATTGGATCTAGACTAAACTTGGAGCACAGACAAACAATGCCTTTCTCAAATAACCCAGGCATTGCTGGGTCTCCAAGCTAGTATTTAATAAGCCTCAACACTATAAGAGGGTTTCATGAGACCAGTCGCCCTCATTGGAAAGGTGTAGTAATGGTGAGGTCGCGGATCATATTTGCATTCTTACGGACCACTGGTGGTCTACGGACCACAGGTTGGGAACCACTGTACTGGAGTGTTGTTGCCTCACCAAACTACAAATTTCATGATTCCACAGCAGTGAGTGATAGCAGTTAAGGTGGTGTCAAACTGCAATAATTCTACAGTGCAGATGCATCCTGAGTCAGTCCACCTGTAATGCAATCTTCCCCTTGCCCTACAGCCTTCCACTTTAACAAGCATTGTAATTTTTTTCTAATAGACATATTGTTTCATGATGTGCCCAAAGTATAGTAGCCTCAGTTTAGTCATTTTGGCTTCTAAGTCCTAAGTCTTGATTTGTTCTCAGGTCTATTTATATGTCATAAAAGTAATTTAATGCCACTACAAAAGGAGCAAGATCTCTATGGTCCCATCTACACTGGCATATAATCCATCCAGTCTCTGAATCCAGATTCTCCTTTGTATGCGTCTACATTGTATGCGTCTACAATTGCATATTCTCCAGTTCAAAACTGATCATCTGGATTCAGAAATTGGATTATATGGCAGGGTAGATGGGGCCTTACATATCCCTCTTTTATTAACCTGGATGGAGACCCTTAATTACTGAAGAGTTTTAGCTAGATAGTTTGGGTTATCCTTCCTAACCCATTTTCTTTCGGTAGTGTCAAAACACTTGGGAAACACTTCCCTCCTGCAAAGATGGGAATCTAAGTAACCTTCTGAACAAATTTACAGAGCATATCAAAATGCAAAGTTTTTCTGGCAAGCTGTGCAACTTTGTCAGGAAAACTATGGGAGATTTAAAAAAAAGATGGAGGAAAAAAGCACAAAATGGAAGGTGACACTTTAAGGTTGCACAGCTTTAAATATTGCATAGTTTTAACGTTGCAGAGCTTTAAAATAGGAATGGGAACAACAATCCCAAACGTGAAATAAAGACTACATTGTCCTTTATTATTTATTTCTTAGGTAAATATACTATACTACCTTTCCTTAAATATCTGAAGGGGGGTGGCATGTAGAGGATGGAGACAGCTTGTTTTCTTCTGCTTCCAAGACTAGAACATGAACCAATGAATTTAAATTACAAGGAAATCTCACTTTTTTACTTTAATAGTGGAATATATTGTCAGTGGGTGACGGAGTTGACTTCTTTGAAACAGAGGTTGGATGGGTATCATTTAGGATTGCTTTGGTTGGGTATTCCTGTATGGCAGGAGGTTGCATGCTAATCAAGGTGGTCAGCTAAAACATTCACACCTAGCCCCAACAGACAAAAGTCCTTTGTCCCACCCTGGTCATTCCACAGATATATAAACCCATTTTCCTAGTTCCAACAGACCCCACTACCTCTGAGGATGCTTGCCATAGATGCAGACGAAACGTCAGGAGAAAATGCCTCTAGAACATGACCATATAGCCCAAAAAAAAAAGCCCTACAACAACTCAGTGATTCCAGCCATGAAAGTCTTCGATAATTCATATAATACAGTATAAAGCAGATAATTTGAGGCCCCTTCTACACTGCCATATAATCTAGTTACTCATCCCAGATTATCTGCTTTGAATTGAGGCTGGATCTACACTGCCCTATATTCCAGGATCTGATCTGAAATTCTCTTCTTATCCCAGATTATGTGGCAGTA
This sequence comes from Anolis sagrei, assembly GCF_037176765.1. Lineage (NCBI taxonomy): Eukaryota > Metazoa > Chordata > Lepidosauria > Squamata > Anolidae > Anolis > Anolis sagrei. Next base: position 31,941,969 of record NC_090026.1, read on the forward strand.
TAGACTCATATGATCAAGTTCAAAGCAGATAATTTGGGATCAGATCCTGGGATATAGGGCATCATAGCTCCAGCCTGAGTTATATGGCAATTCAAAGCAGATAATAGGATCAGATACTGTGTTATATGGCAGAGTAGATACAGCCTGAAGATCTTTGTGCCCCCTTTCAGCTCTTAAAATGAATTTACACTGTAGATTTAAAGTAGTCTGTCATTACTTTAACTGCTATGACTCAGGATGTATCTACACTACCATATAATCCAGTATTTGATCTCATACAATCTGCTTTGAACTGAATTATATGAATCCACACTACCATATAGACCACTGAGCTGCTGAACTTGCTGACCAAAAAGTCAGTGGTTCAAATCTGGGGAGCAAGATGAGCTCCCACTGATAGCCCCAGCTTCTGTCAACCTAGCAGTTTGGAAACATGAAAATGTGAGTAGATCAATAGGTACTGCTCAGGCGGGAAGAGAACTGTGCTCCATGCAGTCATGCCGACCACATGACCTTGGAGGCGTCTACAGACAATGCCGGCTCTTCATCTTAGAAACGGAGATGAGCACCACCCCCAGAGTTGGACACGACTAGACTTAATGTCAAGGGGAAACCTTTGCCTTTACCTATACTGCCATATAATCAGTTCAAAACAGATAATCTGGGATCAGATACTGGATCATATGCCAGTGTAGAAGGGGCTTAAATGTGTGGAATCCTGGAAATTGTAGTTTTACAAGACCTTTAGCCTTCTTTGCCAAATTGTGCAGGTGCCTCACCAGACTACAACTCCCATGATTCCATAGCATTGAGCCACGGCACTTAAAGTGGTGTCAAACTGCATTAATTCTACAGTATAGACGCATGCTCTAGTCCTAATCCCAGTCTTTAACTGCTAAACCACACAGATCTTTCCTCTGAATCTTGCATTGTACTCTAGAGAACATTCCCGGTGCTGCCAGAGAATAATACAGTTTTTAAATACATGAAATATTGGCACGATAAATGTGTTATATAGTTTAGGATGTTGTATTTAATGGTGATAAACTCATTAATAACCATGAAGAGCAATTAACTAGACAGGCATAGCTACTTTAATGGAACACAAAAGGAATATTTTATGAACTCGAGAAAATAGGAATTATTTATGATGGCTGAAATTAAGAGTAGACATTATCAAACATTTGCATAATTCAAGCAATAATCCTTTATTACAAAAACGAATGAATCACCCAATAGAACTTAAACAGGCACCTTACTTTTCGTTCGTGCTCATTTTGGCAATGAAATTCATCGAGGATTTGACTACTAATTAACTTTCTGCTCGGAGTAACAGTATGTTGGTTAAGCCGTCCTTGCCCGGTGTAGATCTTAGGAATTTCCCTCCCAGTTTCTGTTGGAGTGGAGTGGTTACTTTTTAAAACTAATTTCCCAGAACCACCAGTACTTGAAATGTCACATTGGAAAGGCTGAGCTGTAGTTCAAAAACACATTTTCTAAGCTCTTCACTTTACTAAAAGTAGGCTCGCTTCATGTAACTGCACGTGCATGATTCTACACCATAGAATGAATGCAGTCTGACACCACTTTAACTTACTTGCTTACTTAGGTGATCCCTCGTATCTCGAGGATGATTGTCTTCCAGATGTGGTGTCTTGGCGGTGGGTCCGTAGGTGGCTTGATCCACATGTTCTCCCGCAGTGAGGACATCAGTTTCCAGGTGGAAGGTGGTTCCCATCAGGGTTGGCTTGATGCACCTTCCTCTTGGCACGTTTCTCTCTTTCACTCGCCGTTCGTGCCTCTTCAAATTCTGCAGCACTTCTGGTCACAGCTGACCTCCAGTTAGAGTGCTAAAGGGCCAGGGCTTCCCAGTTCCCTGTGTCTATGCCACAGTTTTTAAAGTTGGCTTTAAGCTCACTTTAACAGCCATGGCTCAATGCTATGGAATCATGAGAAGTGTAGTTTGGTGAAGTATCAGCACTATTCGGTAAAGAAAACTAAAGCCCTTGTACAACTATAGTTCCTATAATTCCATAGCACTGAGTGACCAGTTAAATTGGTGTCAAACTGAGATAGGGATGCAATAGAACGTTCCTTCTTCACCTTGATATCCCCACTTTATTTGGAGGGGCTCAACATTGCTCTCTCCTATTCAAAAGTCATGCCTCAGGATCCATCTCCACAGTTGAATGAATGCAATTTGATGCCACTTTAACCACAACTGCTAAATGCTATGGAATCCAAAGATTTGTAGTTTGGTGATGTTTCATAGAATCATAGAATAATAGAGTTGGAAGAGACCACATGGGCCATCTAGTCCAACCCCATGCCATGCAGGAAAAGCACAATCAAAGCACCCTTAAAAGATGGCCATCCACCCTCTGTTTAAAAGCCTACCAAGGAAGGAGTTTCCATCATACTCTGATGCAGAGAGTGCTACTGTTGAATAGCTTTTATGGTGAGGCAGGCCCGTAGCCAGGATTTCGTTTCGGGGGGGGGGGGGGGGGGCTGACTTTGGGGGGGGGGGGGGCTGAGTCTGAGTGAAAGAGGGTCTACCCTAGCAAACCTTTTGTATCATTACCCCAATACCCCCATGCATATGGGATATATTGAGTATAGTGATCAGATCATGATATGAATAAACATAACAGTTTAAGTAATGCACCAGTAAGGCCTTTTCGCGAACCACCATGAGAATTTCGGGGGGGGGGGGGTGAAGCCCCCCGAGCCCCCCCCCCCCCCCCCCCCCCCCCGGCTACATGCCTGTGGTCAGGAAGTTCTGCCTAATGTTCAGGTGGAATCTCAAATAATAACAATAACAATAATAATAATAATAATAATTTTATTCTTTACTTGCCTCTCCTCGAGGTAGGTTACAGAATAATTAAAACATAAACATTGTAAAAAATACCACAAATACACTTATTCAAATGTATTTCTATAAAAGATACATACTCAAACGTATTTCTATAAAATACACATTAAAATTCACCCTTTCCTGTAATTTGAACCCATTGCTTCGAATCCTAGTCTCCAAGGCAGCATAAAACAAGCCCGCTCCCTCTTCCTTATGACATCATTTCAAATATCTAAACATGGTGATCATGTCTCCTCTCAATCTTCTCTTCTGCAGGTCAAATATGCCCAGCTCTTTAAGGCATGATCTACATACCGTTGATCATTTTAGTTTCCCTCCTCTGGACACTTTCCTGCTTATCAATATCCCTCTTGAATTATGGTGCCCAGAATTGGACGCAGTGTTATTCCAGGTGAGGTCTGACCAAAGCAGAATAAAAAGGCACCATGACTTCCCTTGAGCTAGACCGGTGGTTCCCAACCTATGGTCCGTGGACTGCAATAACTAAAATATGGTCTGTGGCCTCACTGTTACTACACCATTGCAACAAAAGCTACTGGTCTTATTGTGTTGGGCTCCGGCCTGTTGTAAGCCGCATCGAATCCCTTGGGAGATGCTAGCGGGGTACAAATAAAGTTATAATAATATAATAATAATAATGGTCTCGCAAAAAGTTCTTATAGTGCTGAGACTTATTAAATATGGTTTTCTGTGGGCGAACAGATGGTGACTACTGGATGGCATATGTTCTGTATCAGAAACTACAGCTGATGTGGTCTATCCAATGCAATTTTCTGAATCCACACACAAAATAACCAAATTGAATCTGAAGTTGACCAAAACTGTAACCTTTTTGATGCTAACGTTGGAGAGTGATCCCTGGTCAAAGTGGTCCCTAGTCAAGTGGTCCCTGGTAAAAAAAAAAGAAGGTTGGGAACCATTGAGCTAGACACTATACTCCTTTTGATGCTGTCCAACATCCCATTGGCTTTTTTGATGAGGCACTAGCATTCTTTGGCAGAGAAGGCCAAAGCCTTGTTAAACTACAGCTCCAGTGATTCCACAGCATTGAGCCATGACAGTTTAAGTGCTATCAGACTGCATTAATTTTACAGTATAGATCAGGCATGGGCAAACTTTGATCCTTCAGGTCTTTTGGAAATCAACTTCCACAATTCCTAACAGTATGCAGGTCCAAAACACCTGGAGGGCAAATTTTGCACATGCCTGGAGTAGAAGCACTCTTGGTCAGAGGTGGGGAAAGTATAAGCCATGGCTCCATGAGATCCCAAGGGGTTTTTCCCCTGAGTCTCAATTTCCCCAATTTAGTAGGACAATGGGGAGAATGAAATGTACTTCAAGGTGACCCAAAGCACACAAATCATTATTCCTGAAACTTTCCATGAGCAGCAACTCATCTTCCAGCAACACCCCAATTAAGCATGCACACACATGGAATTCAGAAGTGACTTTTGGCCCTGGTGCTCTTTCAGCCCTCGGTGGGGCAGTGGATTAAACCCCTAAGCCAGCAGGACTGAAGACCGACATGTCGCAGGTTCGAATCCGGGGAGAGGCGGATGAGCTCCCTCTATCAACTCCAGCTCCTCATGCAGGGACATGAGAGAAGCCTCCCACAAGAATGATAAAAACATCAAATCATCCTGGCGTCCCCTGGGCAACGTCCTTGCAGATGGCCAATTCTTTCACACCAGACGCAACTTGCAATTTCTCAAGTCGCTCCTGACACAACAAAAAAAGAAAGAAGTGCATAATTATAGTGATATATTTCCCTATAATTGTTAGAATATCAGCCAGAAAACTGTAGTATCTCACCAAACTACAAAACTTCAGGGGATATAGCCATGGCAGTCAAAGTGGAATCACCATGCTATAACTGTATAGTGCAAATGGGCTTTTGGTCACATTTTAATATGACGTTATGCCACTGAAACTCATGCCATCACAGATCTATGGTCCCAAACTGGCAACTGTGCGTGCTGTTTTTGACTCCTTCCTTGGCTGAGTAAGTCATAGCCTTGTCCTCTTTTTCAACCACCCCAACCCCAATTCGTGCATCAGGGTGAACATGGAATCACTTTAAAAGGAAAACAGATGGAAGAACAACAGCCTCGATCCTGTGGCTTGAAAAACAGCTGCCGAACTTGCAGAAACATCACAAGACAAGCTTTTCCTGGCAAGGAAATATGCAGTGGAAGAGGCTTCACTTCCTACATCTGAGTGTCTCTCGCCTGTTAAAGGCAAAATAGCAAGACCAATAAAAATGCTGGCAAGTCTATTTATAAATAGAATTAAAAATAAGACCGCAGAGAAGGAGGCGGCCCTTTGAAAAGCCGACCGACCTTGACGAGAGCGCCTTCATTTTGCTGGCAAAATATCATCAGGCGGGTTTATTTATTTAACTTAATGGGTTTAATTTTACATTGGCACGGCCACAGAAATCAAGCTCAAAAATACCTGCCTGCCGTTTTTAGCTGAACTACCTGGCCTTTTACACCTGTTGCTCTTTCCCCCGGAAGGTCCCTTGGGGAAATGGTTTGGAAAGGGAGCAAATGACACTGGCTGTTGCAATATTTCATCACAAACTATTTCATCTGTCTAGTGGCCTTGAGAGATTTTTAAAAACCTCTTTGGCTTTGATGAACATATGGAAGGGGCAGCTCCAAGGCAACCAGGTCAAAAAGTAAACCGAATTCTCTGCATGTAAGACTGAGCATTTCTTTTAGCAACTTCAATTGTAAATTTGATTTTTTTAATTAGTTAGATTTCTATCCTGATCTTCCTTCATAGAAACAGAGATAGAAGAGATCCCAAGGGCCATCCAGCTTCTGTTTAAAAACCTCCAAAGAAGGAGAATTCACCAAGGCAACATATCCCAGTACTGAATAACTCTTGGTGTCAGGAAGTTCTTCCTAATGTTTAGGTGGAAACTCTTTTCTTGCAGTTTGAATCATAGCTCCATATCCTGGTCACTAGAGCAGCAGAAAACAAGCTTGCCTCCTCCTCAATGTGACATCCCTTCAAATATTTAAACATGGCTATCATGTTCCCTCTTCACCTTCTCTTTTTCAGGCTAAACATACTCAGATCCCTAAGCTGACTCTTATAGGGCTTGGCTTCCAGACCTTTGATCATTTTGGTTGCAATCCTCTGGTCACATTCCCACATGTCAGCTTCTTGACTTGTGGTGCCCAGAACTGGACATAATATTCCAGGTGAGTGGTGACCAAAACAGAGTTACTTCCCACAATCTATCTAGACCAGTGGTTCCCAACCTGTGGTCCATGGACCATTTGGTGGTCCCCAATAACTAAAATATGGTCTGCAGCCTCACTGTTACTACACCATTGCAACAAGAGCAACTGGTCTCACAAAACCCTCTTATAGTTCTGAGGCAATGGGGATGTTGGGAGGGGAGAGGCTAACTACCTGCGAAAGAGATGAAAACAAGCTTCCTGACTGCTTCTCCTCCTCCTCCTTCCTCCCGCTGAGTGGAGCCGTTCCATGTGGCACCTGGAAGCAGGCGTGCCTTGGTGTCTTTGTTTTTAGGCATGTTCCTGGGGTTATTTGGGGTGCTGATTCAGGAAATTGCACAGGATAGACCACATTAGCTCTATATTATTAAATATGGTTTTCTGTGGGCGAGCAGATGGTGACTACAGGATGGCATATATTCTGTATCAAAAACTAGAGCTGATGTGGTCTATCCAATGCTATTTTCCGAATCAGCACTCGAAATAACCAGACCAAATCTAAAGTTGACCAAAAACTGATTACCCTTTTGGTAATGTTGGAGAGTGGTCCCTGGTCAAGGTAGCCCTTCATCAAAGTAGTTCCTGGTCAAATTGTTCCCTGATCATAGTGGTCCCTGGTCAAAATAAGGTTGGGAACTCTTATATTCCTATTGATGCAGCCTTGAATCGCATTGGCTTTTTAGGTGCCGCACCAAACTGTTGACTCATGGCAGCTTGTATTCTACTAAGATTCCTAGATCCTTTTTTCATCTACTGTTGTCGAGCCAGGTATCACCTATTTTCAACGCGCTCAGGACACTGTATGTAGACGTCCTTCTTCCCCTTTATTCAAACAGTACCCCTGGGAGGAAGGTCAGGCTGCTAAAGTGACTAGCCAAAGAGCACCTACATCCATGTCTCTTCAGCTTCTAACATTTTTTTCCCTGAACAGATGATTTTGGGTTCTGACAAATAAGAGAAATACTTTGGGATCACAATACTTTGTGATGAAATATTATATCATTGCAGTTCTGAAGGCTCTCCAAAGTACGTAGCTACTGTTATCACCGTCTTCTTAAAAGTTTCTTTTTACAGTCTTGTGTCTCAAAACATAATTTGAAAGTCACGTGTCCTTTTCATTACCTAAGAAAAGTTGAAATGTCACAAACTGCTGATTTGTGGTACAAATATTGTCATTTGGGAGTTGTAGTTGCTGGGATTTATAGTTCACCTACAATCAAAAACTATTCTGAACTCCATCAACGATGGAATTGAACCAAAATTGGCACACAGAACTCCCACGACCAACAGAAAATACTGGAAGCCTTTGGTGGGCATTAACCTTGAGTTTGGAGTTGTAGCACTGTGGACTCAAACAATGATGGATCTGGACCAAACTTGGCACAAATACTCAATATGCCCAAATGTGAACACTGGTGGAGTTTGGAGAAAATAGACCTTGACATTTGGGAGTTATAGTTACTGGGATTTATAGTTCACTTACAATCAAAGAGCCTTCTGAACCCCACCAATGATAGAATTGGGCCAAACTTCTCACACAGAATTCCCATGACCAACAGAAAATATTGCGTTTTCTGATGGTCTTTGGTAACCCCTCTGATGCCCCCTCATAACCCCCCCAGGGGTCCCAACCACCAGATTGAGAAACATTGATCTAGAATTATAGTAACCAAACTCGGCACAAATACTCAATATGCCCAAATGTGAACACTGGTGGAGTTTGGGGAAAATAGCCCTTGACATTTGGGAGTGGTAGTTGCTGGGATCTATTGTTAATCTACAATCAAAGAGCATTCTGAACCCCACCAATGATAGAATTGGGCCAAACTTCCCCCTATGACCAAGAGAAAATATTGTGTTTTATGATGGTCTTTGGTGACCCCTCTGACACCCCCTCGCAACACCCACCCAACTAGGGGTCTTGATCTCTAGGTTGAGAAACACTGCTCTAACTTCTACTACCTCCAGCCTTTACACAATGAAGCAGATAGTAGCAGGCTGCTACTATCTGCTTCGTTGTGTAAAATTTCTGATTGCTATAACTTTGGGGTAAACAACAGCATTAAAAGGGAGGAAATTGGTATTGGAGCTAAAAATTTAAGTAGGAAATTGCTGCATTCTGAAACCTGAAGTCAGCTGTCCAAGGTGCATCTGCACTGTAGAATTAATGCAGTTTGACCCCACTTTATCTAAAACGGCTCAATACTATGTAATCTTCAATGCTGTGGTGTAGTGAGGCACCAGCACTCTTTGGCAGAGAAGATTAAAGATCTTGTATGGTTCCATAGCATTGAGCCATGGCAATTAAAGGGATGTCAAACAGCATTAATTCTACAGTGTAGATCAGGCATGGGCAAACTTCAGCCCTCCGGGTGTTTTGGACTTCAACTCCCACAGTTCCTAACAGCCAGTAGGCTGTTAGGAATTGTGGGAGTTGAAGTCCAAAACACCCGGAGGGCCAAAGTTTGCCCATATCTGATATAGATACACCCCTAAGAGATTTTAACCAAACAGCGAGGCTAGCTTTGCATGGAGGTTTTCTGATTAATTATAAAGGCAGTGCAGAAAGCAGCCAAATATCTGCATTTTTTTCCTGCTTCTAATATACAAAAACAAGAATTCGAGCAGAGTGCAATCTTTCCCCCTTTTTTCCTCTTCTAATTAAACACTGACTGTTTGGAGCAGATATATTTACACTTCATTACATTTAAATTATATTTAAACTGTTCACAATCAAAAAGAGTAATGAGTGTGTGTATGTGGGCATATCTGTCTCTTTGACATCAATAAGACAAGTATCAATTCGCAATCTAAATGATATTTCCAAATGCCGCATCCATTTCCTTCTGTATGATTTAAACCTAGACCTGTGAATGGAATGGAAGATCTCTTTTTACTTTTGTAGCAGAAATCTAAATCAGTGTTTGGACTGGTATAATTTCTCCAAGGGCAAAATATGTAGATAATCTTTTATATATCTATACGATGTTTTAATATGTACTTTAATTTGGGTTTTGGGTTTGGGAGCTCCTGGGGGCACAATGGGTTAAACTCTTATGCCAGTAGGACTGCTGACGGACAAGTCAGCAGTTCGAATCCAAGGAGAGTGGGTTGAGCTCCCTCTGTCAGCTCCAGCTCCCCATGTGAGGACATGAGAGAAGCCTCCCACAAGGATGGTAAAACATCAAACATCTGGGTGTCCCCTGGGCAACGTCCTTGCAGACGGCCAATTCTCTCATACCAGAAGCGACTTGCAGTTTCTCAAGTCGCTCCTGACACGAAAAAAAGGGTTTGTATTCTTTCTTTCTTTCTTTTTTTTGTAAACTGCCTTGAGTCCTAGCATCCAGAATACATATCAAAACATCAACAATAACAATAATTACTAGTAAGGTAAAGGTTTTCCTCTGACATTAAGTCCAGTCATATCTAACTCTGGGGAGTGGTGCTCATCTCCATTTCTAGGCTGAAGGGCTGGTGTTTTCCATAGACACCTCCAAGGTAATGTGGCCGGCATGACTGCATGGAGTGTTGTTACCTTTCTGCTGGAGCGGTATCTATTGATCTACTCACATTTGCATGTTTTTGAACTGCTAGGTTGGCAGAAGCTGGGACTGATAGCAGAAGCTCATTCTGCTCCCTGGATTCAAACTTGCAAATAACAATTACTATTGTTATTTAAATTTGGGGCAACTCAGTCAATTTTAAACTATCAATTTTAATATGGTACTTTATTAGTATGAAATATTTTAATGTGTTTTATTCTTGTGTCTTTTAAGACGTATGTGTTTTAAATGGTTTTATGTTTTTTCTACGTGTTTTAACTATATTGTACCCTGCTTTGAGCCTTGATATAAGGTGGGTAAGATAGCATTGCTGGGTTGCTGAGTTTTCTGGGCTGTATGGCCATGTTCCAGAAGCATTCTCTCCTGACGTTTTGCCCACATCTATGGCAGGCATCCTCAGAGGCTGTGAGGTCTGTTGGAAACTAGGTAAGTGGGGTTTATATATCGGTGGAAGAAAGAACTCTTGTCTATTTGAGGCAAGGGTGAATGTTGCAATTGGCTAGCTTGATTAACATTGAATAGCCCCATCAGACCTCACAACCTCTGAGGATACCTGCCATAGATGTGGGCGAAATGTTAGGAGAGAATGCTTCTGGAACATGGCTATACAGCCTGGAAAACTCACAGCAACCCAGTGATTCTGGCCATGAAAGCCTTCAACAACACATAATAACATTATTATTATTTGAAACACAATAAGAATAGTACACAGCAAACAAGATCTCTATGCTGGTTGTTGTATTGGATCACACGTCGGACACTTCCCAAGTGTCTAGGACTATGTGATGTATTGGTGAATAATGTGTGCAGATCTGAGTAGGGTTTTGCAGTTGACAAATGGTCATTTTGTCAGTGCCGATTGTGTTTAAGTGCAGGCCAAGGTCTTTAGGCATTGTACCCAGTGTGCCAATCACCACTAGGACCATCTTGACTGGCTTATTATTATTATTATTATTATTATTATTAAATTAATTTTTCATATGCTCCTTTTTAATGTGGTTTGCTGTGCTTTCTGCTAACAATTCCTCCACGTTCTCTTTCCCTGCCAAATAATTCCTCTTTTGGGAAGTAAGAAGCAAGCAAAGATTGAGAGACAGATGAGATAAAGGCTTATGATAACTGAATGAAAGCCCAGCAGCAAATGACTTGAGATGCTTTGGGATCTATCCCAGAGATGACAGACTCAACTTGGCATGTATTTTTACAGATTGCAGCCCGTGGCCCCTGATTCTTTGCTCACTAATGCTTTTCTTGGAAATGTGCTGCCCTCTTGTGACAAATTCAGTAGACTGTGAGGTTTGATATTAAGCATTAATCAGACATGTTTAAATTATTGTTTTCCCAAAGTGAACTGGCAGTCACTACTAGTTCCTCGCTCTTATTTTTTATTATTTAATATATAATTTATATAAGGAGTTGTATTTCTAAAAGATCTGTCCTGCTTTGGAGGGATTAATGTGGCAGATTTTTTAAAATAATAATAATAATAATAATAATAATAATAATAATAAAGAAATCATAAGATCCAAGAGTTGGTAAAGACCTTGTGGGCTATCCAGTCCAACTCCCAGACAAGAAACAGGAAAATCACATTCAAAGCACCCCCAACAGATGGCCACCCAGCCTCAAGCTTCCAAAGAAGGAGCCACCACCACATTCCAGGGCAGAGAGTTCCACTGCTGAACAGCTCTCACAGTCAGGAAGTTCTTACTAATGTTCAGGTGGAATCTCTATGGGTCTCTATGGTCACTTACAGACCCACCACCAAGACTTTGCCCCTGAAAGACAACCATACCCAGCCACGAGTGATAACCTGCGGTGATTCTTGATGGGAGTCACCCTGGGTCTCATTTAAAGAGAAAGGTAGGATATAAGATAAACTGGCAAACTTCAATATAGAACTGGGGCTGGATCTACAGTACCATATAATGCAATTTGAAAAGGCATTATATTGTAGCATGTATGGGACCCAAGTTTGATTTGGTCCACAAAGGGGACAGTTCCATCTTGTCTCCTGCATATGTCATCAGTTGGGGATCCCTCTCCCCAGAACCAATTGATGCTTTGGGCCAGAGTGAAGAGAGAGGGGGCCAGGGGACAGTTCCACCTTGTCTCCTGTGCTATGCTAATAATATAATATAATATACATACATATAACATTTATAATATTAGGAGATTCCATCTGAACACGAGGAAGAACTTCCTGACTGTGAGAGCCGTTCAGCAGTGGAACTCTCTGCCCCGGAGTGTGGTGGAGGCTCCTTCTTTGGAAGCTTTTAAACAGAGGCTGGATGGCCATCTGTCAGGGGTGATTTGAATGCAACATTCCTGCTTCTTGGCAGGGGGTTGGACTGGATGGCCCATGAGGTCTCTTCCAACTCTTTGATTCTATGATTCTATTATTATAATGTAATACAATATACTACTACTACTACTACTACTACTATATTATAATTCTATATTTTATATTACATGTAATATTACTAATAATATTACAATATAATGGTATAGAAGTAAAGGTAAAGGTTTTCCCTTGACATTAAGTCCAGTCGTGTCCAACCCTGGGGGTTGGTGCTCATCTCCATTTCTAAGCTGAAGAGCCAGTGTTGTCCGTAGACACCTCCAAGGTCATGTGGCCAGCATGACTTCACGGAGTGCTGTTACCTTCCTACTGGAGCGGTACCTATTGATCTACTCACATTTGCACGTTTTCGAACTGCTAGGTTGGCAGAAGCTGGGGCTAACCGCGGGAGCTCATGCGCTCCCCGGATTTGAACCTGCAACCTTTCGGCCAGCAAGTTCAGCAGCTCAGCGCTTTAACCCACTGCGCCATCAATGGGCCCATAGTATTTTACATACTAGGGTGGAAAACTTGTGTCATATAGTACTTCTAGCTGAAGAGGTGGTTTGTATGGCTGAACACTTCCATCAGGGGCTCCAATGGTATAGTACAATATAGTAATATATAATACTGATATTGTACTATGCTAATAATATAATATATTTTGTGTGTGTGTGTGTGTGTGTGTGTGTGTGTGTATCTATCTTAAGCCTCTCTGAGTCCCCTTCAGGATGAGAAGGGCAGCATATAAATGTTGTAAATAAAGAAATAATAAGTATTACATTGGCCATATATAACGCAATTTCTTTTGGTTTTCAAATGACATTAAATGGGAGTGTAGATGGGACTAGAGTCCTACTAGGTAAAAATGTCAGAAATTATACTTATTGCATTTTATTAGATCTGGAACAGGATTATAGTTCCAATAATCCAACTATTGGCATGGGTAGCAGTCACACTGGAAGGACGATTTTGAAAGCAATAGTTCACAAAGTTTGAACCAATGTGGTTTCGACATTCGATTATGACTCTGGAGATCAGAGTTCGAATTCCTGCTTGACTATGAAACCTTCTGGAAACCTGGGGCAAGTCACACACCTTCAGCCTCAGAGGAAGGCAATGGCAACCCAACACATCATGCTAAGAAGACCCTGTGATATGGTTGCGTTCAGATTGCCATAGGTTGGAAACAACTTGAAGGCACACAAGTTCACAAAGTAACTTTTCCAAACTCTGATTTTAAATCTGGCTCACTATTTTCATGTGACAAACGAATGCCATCTGCTTTTGGTCTTTTTGCGTGTGACAAAGCTACGGACAACAGTAGGGGGAAGCAGAGAGTCGGGATACACACATCTGTGGGTTAGAAAGAATAGTAGAAAATGAGGAAAGGATTAAAGAATGAAATTGACTGATTCTTCAAGAGCTTGCAAGCCTTGGAGATCCACCCGGCTACGTGAAAACCAGAATACTGAAGTAATAGATGGCTTCCCTTCACCACCCCATGTGCGCCACATGTTAGAACCGGATTCAACTGAATGATTGAAATGTTTAGACACGTCTCCCTAATTCTTCACCCCAAAAGTCTCGTTGGTGGTTAACAGCTGTTTTTTTATTGATCTGGAGTAGATCTATAACAAACCAACCTAAGTAAATGTGTGTGAATTATTTTTTTCCCCATTTAGTTTTTTAAAAGACATTATCCCGACCCTCCATAGGCTGGAGGCTGCCTGGAACAATTAGACAGGCAAAATCACCTTGTCACAGGTTCTGTGCTTGGCTTTGTTTTACAAAAACTGTTAGAATTATGTCATAGGAAGTAATGATGTGATGGGGAAATTACATATGACTCATTAGGTTATCATGCATTGTCAGCTTGGTCTAAATAAAAGAAAAGCTTAAGGAAATAATTAGCTTCATCTATGAGAAACCAGCAGTTCCATTCTGAAAGGAGCGATTAGAATCATAGAATCAAAGAGTTGGAAGAGACCTCATGGGCCATCCAGTCCAATGATTCAATTACACAAGCCTTTATGGGTTAGATCTAGATGTAATACCTTATCACAATAATCTGTAAAGGAGACACAAGACATTGTTCTTAAGACAGACACCAGTTCTATGGTCTCCTTTATTTTCCCTTTCCAGTCCCTTACTTTCAAGGAGAAACAAGGCATTGTGTTGTAGGTTTTTCAGGCTATATGGCCATGTTGCAGAAGCATTCTCTCCTGACATTTCACCTGCATCTATAGCAGTAATCCTTAGAGGTTGTGAGATCTGTTGAAACTAGGAAATTTGGGTTTATTTAATAATAATAATAATAATAATAATAATAATAATAATAATACTTTATTTATACCCCACTACCATCTCCCCCCGGTGGCACAGTGGGTTAAAGCACTGAGCTGCTGAGCTTGTTGATTGAAAGGTCACAGGTTCGATTCCGGGGAGCGGCATGAGCTTCCGCTGTCAGCCCTAGCTTCTGCCAACCTAGCAGTTCAAAAACATGCAAATGTGAGTAGATCAATAGGTACCGCTCCGGCGGGAAGGTAACGGCGCTCCATGCAGTCATGCCGGCCACATGACCTTGGAGGTGTCTATGGACAACGCTGGCTCTTCGGCTTAGAAATGGAGATGAGTACCACACCCCAGAGTCAGACATGACTGGACTTAATGTCAGGGGACTACCTACCTACCTACCATCTCCCCAAGGGATTAGGTGCGGCTTACAAGAGGCTGAGCCCACAATACATCAATAATAAAAGCAATAACAAAAACAATACAAAACAGTTAAAATAAACTGTAAACAAAAAGTAAGCAATAAACATTGACAATAACACAACAAACGTTAAAAACCTATGGCTGGGCCAAATGTAATAATTAAAATTTAAAAAATAATGCTGGGCATGAACAGGTAAGATATAACTGGGATAGAGTTTCCAGAGCGGGATGGGGACGTACAGGCAATCCTAAACCAGTAATAAAGTGCATTTAGAGGACATATTGCTAAGAGTTTCCTTATTCTGGGAAGGCACACTGGAACAACCACATTTTCAGGCTCTTCCTGAAGACTGCCAGATGTCCTTGGGAAGTGAATTCCAGAGTCGAGGGGCCACCACCGAGAAGGCCCTCTCCCTCATCCCCACCAATCACACTTGTGCTGGAGGTGGGAGCGCGAGCAGGGCCTCTCCAGATGATTAAAGAGGTCGTGTGGGTTTGTACACAGAAATGCGGTCATGCAGGTAGGTATATCTGTGGAATGTCCAGGGTGGGAGAAAGAATTATTGTCTATTGGAGCTAGGTGTGAATGTTTCAGTTGGCCACCTTGACTAGCATTCGATGGCCTGGCAGTTTTTTGGTGTGCCTTGTTAGTGCCTGGGGGAATCTTAGTAGCATGAATGACAAGCAGAAGTCTGCTTCACTGCATGAAGGGATCTGTGCTATCTGTCTATTAACTGTTTTAGAAGGAGCCTTCGGGAGTGCAATGGGTTAAACAATTGTGCCAGCAGGACTGCAGACCAAAAGGTCAGCAGTTCAAATCAAGGGAGTGGAGCGAGCTCCCATCTGTCAGCTCCAGCTACTCATGCGAGGACATGAGAGAAGACTTCCATAGGAAGGGAAAAGATCTGGCATCCCCTGGGCAGCGTCCTTGCAGATGCCCAATTCTCTCACACCAAAAGCAACTTTGTTGTGACTCAGCTTGACTCCTGAGTCTGAACCTGAGATGTTTGGGCCTTCTGAGCCTGACCTTGAGCATTCCGAGCCTAATTTCCTGCTGGATGACAAGGAGGCTGATGGGTTACAGATTCCTGTACATGTTTCAGACAGGGCTGATAGTATGGCTGCTGAAGGAGAAACAACAAGTCAGTTCCCCGGGGAAAGGAATGTTCCTGCAGTTAGAGAGACTGATAGTGAGAGTGAAATCCCACATGGCCGGATGGAGGATCCGTCCCAGCTGGACCCAGATAAGGGGTTGCATAGCCTTGCAGATAATGAATTAATGAGCAGACAAGATCGTTTGCAATTAAGGCTTCGGAGAAACACTCACTTGGCCAGCAAGCGAGAAGCCAAAGGTGCCCAAGGTCAACACAATGCTTTCATGTTCTCAAAGGGTATTTAGTCTTGTAGCTGACAGGCAGTTGTTGTAGTCCAACATTGCTCTTCTCATGTTAACTTCTAGGGATTTTCCTTGGCTTTTCTCAGCACGCTTCTGGCTTCCTGAGTCTGGGATTTGGGTCTTGTTTTCAACTGGTTACCATGGATTTTTGTTTGACCATTGCTAAGGGTTTATGCTTCATGTTTTTTTCCCCTTTGGATCTTGGGAAGTTTGCCTTTATATTTAAGTCTCTGTTTTGTCTATGGAACTATAGCATTCCTATTTCTTTGTTTTGATTTTACTTTTCCCAATAAACTACAAAAACCTACAGCCTTGGTGTGGTGGTGTCTGGAGCAAGGTGAAAACTACCCTGAGTTGCAACAACTTGCAGTTTCTCAAGTTGCTCCTGATACACACAAAAATACTGTCTTAGAATTGTGTGGAAATGGGAGGGGAGGGGGAGAAACTTTGCACATGATGAAGTCCTTACTCATTTCAGTGGGCTCATTTCAACCGTAACTTGTCTCAATACTTTCCCTTGATCTCTTGATATAGCCCTTTTCTCTTATGTTGAGGAAACAATGATTGTATGCATTCATTTTATATGGTCTCTATAAAGTCTGGGAAAATAGGCTCTTCTTTATCTTGGACACAGCAGCAGAATATGAGTCTTTGAACTGAGTTCTTGGGAATTTCACATGCTGGATAGCACACCTGTTTCTCCTGGAATCTGAAATTATGATTGAAAATGATTCCAATAATATACTCAGAGTTTATGAAAATGGATAAATGGTGGCAAGGGAGGCTGTAGTCCCAAACAGTGTAGGAAGAAAAAAGAACAAAAGCTTGCTCTCACTACACAAACAAATCATTGGAAAGTACTTGGACACAGTCGATAGATATTTCCTTAGCAATACGTCATATGCTGTAGGACAAATAAAACCCCACTGAAAATGCTTGATTTAAAGGTCACTCTTTGACAGATTCTAAAGATTCAAAACCATTCTAGAAGTTGTAGTTTGGTAAAATATCAGCAGTAGACTTGAGCCTGGAAATGCTTTTAGCCATCCCGTTCGGCCAATTCAGCTTTTTTGGTCTGATCCAGTATCCGTAACGACAAGGGCCCAGCTGTCATGGATTCCCATCTGAAAAGGAACCACATGGCAGCCAATAATGCCCCCCCCCTTCCCTATTTGGCATCACAGTTTAATATTTTTTGATTTTCATTGTTGTTTTTTTTTTAATTTAGTGGGCTGACTGTGAATTGGAGACCCGAGAGACAGTGGGTGGGGTGTGTGTGCATTTGGGAGCTTAGGGAGTCACCCTTTTGGCTTCTTTTTCTCCTTCCCCTCCTCTCCTTCAGAAAATACTTCTAAAAGGTAATAAGTATTATTAATAATAGTTTGTGTGTGTGTGTGTGTGTGTCTTCTGGTGTGAGAGGATTGGCCATCTGCAAGGACGTTGCCCAGGGAATGCTGTGATGTTTTGATGTTTTACCATCCTTGTGGGAGGCTTCTCTCATGTCCCCAAATGGGAAGCTGGAGCTGACAGAGGGAGCTCATCCATGCTCTCCCTGGATGCAAACCTCCAACCTGTCGGTCTTCAGTCTTTCTGGCACAAGGGTTTAACCCATTGCACCACTGGGGGCTCCAGTAATAAGAGTAATCCAAGTAAACAAAAATAGAAGCCTGCCTCTCCTCTAAAGCAGAAAGTAGAAACAGCTTTAAGGAAGCAGAAAAGAGATTGCAGGCAAGAGAGGGGATTTTTAAGGTAGTCCAGGGAGGATAGCTCCACTGACCTCTAGGTCATCACTCTTCTTTCCATGGACCTCTGTAAAATGCCTTGGAAAGTTGTGTGGCGTGCTGTTGGTGCTGGGAGAGAAAGTGAACACTTCTCCTCTAGAGTAGAACCAGCTTTAAGAAGCTTTAAACCCAGTCTTCTCCTCTGCAAACAGAAGTGAAAGGACCCAAAAAGAGTAGTATGTTAACTCTGATGCTTTTTAAAAAAAATTCAGGTCTTAATGAAGGATATGGAAGGGGAGTCTGTGGGAAGTCCTCCCATAATGGGCTGGATAGGGTGCTTCCTTAACCCCATTGCTGATGTCCAGGCTCCCTTGAAGGGAGGAAAGGAAAGGCTCCCACTGGCAAGGAGGTTCCCCATTTCCACCAATGGTCTGAAAAGAGTTATTTTTTCGGATGCAGAAGAAAAATAGGCATTCGGTAGTGCACCCATTTTCGGGAGGTGTGTGAAAATTGTTATGGGGTGCTTCCGGTATCCAGCAAGCAGGAACGGATAGAAATTCACCCGAAATGCACAAGCCTAACCAGCACTCCAGCAGGGAAGCCTAAATGCCTTGGAAAACCACAACTCCCATGTTTGTCTGTATCATCATGCAAAGAGATATTATAGCACCTTTGAAAGTAACTGAGAGAAAGGTTGTAGCATACGATTTTCATTACTCTCGAAGGTGTTACAATATCCCTTTGCATCCTGGCACTAAGAATGTGTGGATAATTTGTTCCATCCAGACTTTGTTTTGTGAATTGACTTGATTCTGTACCTCCCAAACCACAGATTTTGCATTCCATGAAAGAAAGGAGAGAAAAAGAGTTCAACCATATGCACACATTTGAAAAACATGTTAACACCACTTCATGCCTTTGCAAAATGGACATAACTTAGGCAGATAGTGGTACCCAAGTAAAGCTTCAATTTTAAAAATGCTTATAAAACTTTGTTTTACTTCCGAACCAGCACAGAATACATTTCACAATAGGAAAAGCAGGAAGTCTATGAAACAAAATGACTTTACAGATCTGTTTCTGCCTGGCATACAGTTAGTGATTTGCAAAAACCTTAAACAAAACCTCATGGAAGAGTATATTCAAGTCACATTTTAAAAGATGGATGTGTCTAACTGTTCTCCTCAATGGAAACCACAAAGACTAAATTGAGTCAGTCATAGTTTCAACACATCATGAGATGACATAACATATTGGAAATATAGGGTAGATTCCTCTTGGGGATGTATATCTTCATAAGTGGATCTAGTGTGGCTGAGAGCTACATTCTAATTTTTGTACATCCTAGACCAGTAAGGGGCTTTTCAGTAGATCCACTTTTCAGTAGTGGTTCTCAACCTGTGGATCCCCAGATGTTTTGGCCTTCAACTCCCAGAACAACTGGTAAATTGGCTGGAATTTCTGGAAGTTGTAGGCCAAATCACCTGAGGATGCACAGTTTGAGAACCACTGCAGTAGATCCTGATATGTATCACAACTTTCTTACCTGCATCCTGTTAGACATCTTTGCAATTCAGAGTTTCCTAGTGCTTCAGTTACATAGCTACATATACATAAATGTAGATTGTGAAAATATGCTTTGACCATATTGTTAATCAAAGTGGAAAACAGTAGGAAAAACCACATTGCAGAGTCAATAAAAGAAGTTAAGTAGTTAAAGATAACACCCTTCTTCCCTACTTTAAAGAAACAGCTCACTGGTTTACGGGGAGGAAAAGGCGGAGGAGTAGGAGGAGTAGTAGTAGTAGGAATTGATAATACCTCTGATTAATAGCTACCATCTATATCCATGCCCTGTTTGCCCCACCAGTTCAATAGATATCTTGAGCAATGATCAATCGATTTGCCCCCAAGGAACTGGAAAATTGATGCTTCGGTTTGATGTTGGATGTTTTGTTTTATGCCTGATATAACAAGCTACCTTTTTTTTTTAAAAAAAAAATAGTCGTTAAGTCATAATTTGTGTTTATATGTTGGGTTGCTAAATTTCATTACTATGGATGCATTGTTGCTGTATTTGGGCATTTAATGATTGCCTTTTATGTTTGGAATCTGCCCTGAGTCCCTCTGGGAAGATAGGATGGAATAGAAATAAAGATTATTATTATTATTATTATTATTATTATTATTATTATTATGTGTGTGTGTTTGGGGGCGTGGCAAAATGAGATCTTTGCCCCTTCTATTGGAATTCTTCTCCCCAAATGAATTTTCTTTAGTACCCAAATTTTGAGGGTTGATCAGAGTGAGACAATGAAAATTGTCAAACTACCATAATTCCATAGCATTGACTTATGACAGTTAACGTGGTGTCAAACTGCATTAATTCTACACTGTAGGTAAAGTAAAGGTTTTCCCCTGACATTAAGTCCAGTTGTGTCCAACTCTGGGGGTTGGTGCTCACCTCCATTTCTAAGCCGAAAAGCCAGCGTTGTTCATAGACACCTCCAAGGTCCTGTGGCCAGCATGACTGCATGGAGTGCCGTTACCTTCCTGCTATAGTGTTATCTATTGAGCTAGGTGTCAATGGACAATGCCAGCTCTTTGGCTTAGAAATTGAGATGAGCACCAATCCCCAGAGTCAGACTCATAATACAAATAAGCAGTAAACATTAACAATAACACGACGACGTTTAAAAACCTATGGCTGGTCCAAATGTAATAATTAAAAATTTAAAAATAATGCTGAGCATGACCAGGTGGGATAGAAAATTTTCGAAGAGGGATGGGGCGTGCAGACAAACCTAGATCACTAATAAAGTGCATTTAGGGACATATTGCTGGGAATTTCCTTATTCAATTTGACTCTGTTGTGTCCCGACTTGAGCCATGAGAAGAAACATCTAACAATTATTATTATTATTATTATTATTATTATTTTACTGACACAAAAACACAGTAAGACACAGCAACCAAGTCTATATGCTGGATTTCATATCACAAAATCACAAGTTGAACACTTCCCAAGCATTTAGGACAATAGTAATAAAAACAACAACTACCATCTTGCCCCTATTTGCAAGACCTGAGCAGGTCTGCTGATGATTGGGGATCTTGGAGCTTTCTCACTTACGGGCCTGCCATAAATCAATGCTGACTCGATGACAAGAAACAACAAATATTTAGCACATGCTGATTTTTCTTGGCTGAGAACTACACTCTAATTTTTGTACATCCTAGCATTGATTGGGAAAGTCTGTAAATTAAATATTTAGGATGCTGGGATTTTCGGCTGGATTTCCTCTTTCCTGCCCATCAAGTCTTGTTGTCTTGAGCTGTTGAAGTGTCTTTGTAGAATTTTAGTATTCCCCTCCTAGGCATGGGGGCACCCCCTCCCCAAATTGCTCTGGTCTGTTCCTCCTCAAAAGAAGCAGAGCTGTCAAGATCTGGGTACCATTCAGTCCTCTGCTCTCCCCAAAGCTCCCAACTCCTGTCAGCCCTAGAAGCTCTGGCACTTCCGGAGAGGCCCTGCAAACGCTGTCCATCTGCCTCCATTTAAACAGGGTAGACGTTTTGGCTGATCCACAGGGATCAAAATCCATGTCTCGGTTTTCTGCTGAAGCAGAGATGGCCGGGGAGGCCCTATTTTCTGAACAAACACTCTAATGAGTTTTCATTTTCCTTTTGACGAGCGGTGGGCCCCAGAATGTGAACTTTCACACCTCTTTGGCCGGTCTCCTCGATAAGGAGATTAGGATGGATGTTAAGCTCTCCCCCCTTCCCTTGCCCCCCTCTGAGGTTGCCCCCTCTCCTTATTCAGTTATTAAATCCTGGTGTGCACAGTTCTCAACTCAGCTTGTCTTCGTGTTTCTTTCTGGGCAAATGGACGTAAAAGGCTAAAATAGTTTCTAGCCAGAAAGTGTCCTCACTAGAATATGTAGTCTATCTATTTTTAAATAGTGGTATTAATTTGTTTTAAGGAGCCCCCAGTGACACAGTGGGTTAAATCTTTGTGCTGGCAGGACTGAAGACTGACAGGTTGGAGGTTCAAAGCCAGGGAGAGAACTGATGAGCTCCCTCTGTCAGCTCCAGCTCCCCATGCGGGAACATGAGAGAAGCCTCCCACAAGGATGGTAAAACCATCAAAAACATCACGGCGTCCCCTGGGCAACGTCCTTGCAGATGGCTAATTCTCTCACACTAGAAGCAACTTGCAGTTTCTTAAGTCACTTCTGACATGTAAAAAAGAATTGTTTTAACAACCCAAGAAAATTGAAGAGTTGAGACTACATTCCACCTAGAAATCACATCATTTGGTGTGTAAGTAGTTTCCTTCCTTCCCCTGTTCTTCGCTCCCCACTCCTCTCCTCCCTTGAATGAAGCAAAGACATTCTTAACAGGATCAGAAATGCTTTAAGCTGAAACCTGGTTTGGAGATAGGGTTGTAGTCAAGCATATCACAAATTGATAAGGGACGGGGAATGAACATGCTGGGAGTTTCCTCACCAACTCTGATGATTCCAAAGCATTGAGCCATAGCAATTAAAGTACAGTAGAGTCTCACTTATCCGACCTTTGCTTATCCAATGTTCTGTATTATCCAACGCAGTCTGCCTCCCGCCCGGATCCACAGCTGTTTCAATACATTGTGATGTTTTGGTGCTAAATTAGTAAATATAGTAATTACTACATAATGTTAGTGTGTATTTAGCTGCTTTTTTTCAATATGTTGTAAAACATGATGTTTTGATGCTTAATTTGTAACAGTATAACATAATTTGATGTTTAATAGGCTTTTTCTTAATTCCTCCTTATTATCCAACATTTTTGCTTATCCAACATTCTGCCAGCCCGTTTATGTTGGATAACCGAGACTCTACTGTAGTATCAAATTACATTAGTTCTATTTATTTATGTATGCATGTATTTATTTATTTATTTATTTTGTTTACAGTATTTATATTCCACCCTTCTTACCCCACAGGGGACTCATGGCGGATCACAATGCACATATACATGGCAAACATTCAATGCCATAGACACACAACATATATAGATAAACACACAGAGGCTAGTTAACGTTCCAGCTTCATGAGGGTATGCTTTGAATTCTGGCCACCGGGGAAGCTGCTGCTTCACAGTCCACTTGTGACACCGATGGAGTACTTCCTCATTCTTCTGCAGGCTGCTGGAGAGTTTTATGGCATCATAAATTAGTTAAATTTGCCTCCCCGCATAAGTGGTACCTAAATTTCCTACTTGACAGATCGAGCTGATGCAACTGTCTTTAGAGCTTCAAGGTTTGACAGCAAGCTAGACAAATGGATGGGATTCTGACCCAAGCTGGCTTTGAACTCATGACCTTTTAGTGAGTAGTGATTTTAATGCAGCTAACTCCCAACCAACTATGCCACAACCCGGTTCTATATGTAGATGTACCCTTAAATAGCTGAGACTGACAAGAAAGCCTCGAGAAGCAAGTTCTATAGCACCTTAATCCCCTTGCCAAAGAGGTTGTAAAGGCTGATCCAAATTTAAGTATTCTGAACCCTGCAAAATAGTATTCTGAATCCTGCAAAATAGATCCAAGTGAAAGTGCTAAGAAGAATGAGCTTACTTCCCCTCTTTGCTGATTTCCCCCTCTATCAGCTTCCCCACCCCCTCACACTGTAAATATTCACTCCAGGTGAGAGTTCATGATCTAAGTGATAGGGTCAGAAGTTGCAAATCAGTTCTAATCAACAGTCTGGTTTCTAAGCCTTGGTCTGAGCCTACAATTGTGACCGAGGCGAGAGGTGCATATTTGTGTGATATGGGATCAATGCAGGTTGGGTGGCAGAAGCAATTGAAGAAAATGCTAAGAGGACATTCACAAATTGGAACCATGGTTTTGACACAAGACCTTTTGCCCTTTGGTTATCCTTCAAAGCTGCCTGCACAGAGGTGGATTACGAGTCAGTTAATCTCTTTGACCCAACTATAAATTAGGGTGCAGTGATGAACCATGATCTCAGAATCCTTGTTAATTGCCCTAGGGCAACACTTGCTTTGGTAAATCTGGGGGTGATTATAACAGCAGGTCCCTTTTACATGGATCTGAAACAATTCTCATATAAAATATGTTGCAATGGGGTCAAAAATGTTTTCCTCCCCAACTTTCTGTATTCCTTTCTCCTTCTCTCTTTGTCTTATGCCCGGGCTGTGGTGCAGCTAGTTAGAAGCCAGCTACATTAAATCACTACTGACCGAGAGGTCATGAGTTTGAAGCCAGCCTGGGTCGGAGTGAGCTCCTGACCATTAATAGTTTAGCTTGCTGTTGACCTATGCAGCCCGAAAGACAGTTGCATCTGTCAAGTAGGAAATTTAGGTACTGCTTTTTGCGTGGAGGCTAATTTAGCTAATTTACTATACCATAAAAAAACCTTCAAGCAGCATGCATAAGAATGAGGAAGTACTCCAACAAGGACTCCGTGTCACAAATGGACGGTGAAGCGATAGCTCCCCATGTGGTCAGAATCGAGCATACCCTCATGAAGATGAAAAGCTGGAATGTTAAATTGCCTCTGTGTCTGTCTATATATGTTGTATGTCTATGGCATCGAATGTTTGCCATGTATATGTGCATTGTAATCTGTCCTGAGTTCCCTGTGGGGTGAGAAGGGCAGAATATAAATACTGTAAAGAATAATAACCATCATCATCATCTCTCTGTCCTCTTTGACCCCTGACCATGGCTCCTGGGGATGATGATAACTATTATCCAGTGGTATTTGAGTGTTGGACTAGAGCTCTTGGAAACTCAGAGAACAAATATTCGTACCATTACCATAAATGCCCCTGATTCTACCATAAAAGCCAGTTATCCATCCTAACAGTCAGAGTTCTGGGGTGCGGTAGATTGCAGTGTTGCTGGATAGTATGACCAGCCCTTTCCCACCCCCAAGTGCTGTATATACCACATAATTCCATTGCTCAGGATGGCTTTGAAGATAGGGTTCAGAGACTGGATCAGGAGATGTAAGTATGGAAGAGGAAACTGAAGTTCAAATCTCTGCTTGATTGCAGAAGTTATAGTGTAACTTTGGGCTATTATGTGCTTGTAGAAGTATTGAAACATAGAGTTGGAAGGGTCATCAAGTTCAACCATCTGAATCCATAACCAAAGCACTCTCGACAGTTGGCCATCCAGCCTCTGTTAGAAAATCTCCAAAGAAGGAGACTCCACCACACTCTGGGCCATTCTTTGTGTCTTTAAGGACCTTATCACATCCCCCCCCAGTGCCATTTCACCAGCAATCATAGCGAAATGGCAGGTGCACATGACGACTCTGTTGCCCCATGTGTTGCTCTGGTATGGTGATGCTTCTCCCATCATATGAGGGAAGCATCGCCCAACGTGGGCAGAAGTGTGCTGGCTCAATTAGAGCCAGCAAAACACAGGAGCCTTCTTGTGTTGACAAGGAAGTGTCCCAGGATGCTTCCATGCAATTTGGGGTTGGGGCCTCCACCGGAAGTTGAGGAAAGTCATGTGATGGACTACATGCCCATCCGATCCTCAATTGGCTTGCAAGCATCCCAGGAGCCCCCGGTGGTGCAGTGGGTAAAACCCCTGTGCCGGCAGGACTGAAGACCGACAGGTTGCAGGTTCGAATCCGGGGAGAGGCGGATGAGCTCCCTCTATCAGCTCCAGCTCCTCATGCGGGGACATGAGAGAAGCCTCCCACAAGGATGATAAAAACATCAAAAAATCATCCAGGCATCCCCTGGGCAACGTCCTTGCAGATGGCCAATTCTCTCACACAAGAAGTGACTTGCAGTTTCTCAAGTCACTCCTGACATGACAAAAAATAAAATAAAATCCCAGGATACTTAAAAAATGGTAAGAGTGATGAGGTCCATGGTCATCTGTGGACTCTGGCAATCCTACCAGTGCCACCATTTTCTCTCAGCAAATGTGTCTTACAAGCCACTCTTGCTTCTTGCCCTTTAAAGATTCCATCTCATCCATCTTGAACCTTTGCAATGCATCTCTCCATCACCAGCATGACTTATTGTCCTGTCTGAAACGTCACTATGAACTTGTTTCTCATAGAATAATTTCACAGAAAAGTGTCTCCATATTTTATTATATAGCAATGCTGCCACAAGAGACTTATTACCTTAAGTACAAGCCTGGAATCTGGACCAGATGGTGGTCCAAACAGGCACCAGATGGCCTGCCTATAATCCAGGTAAAACCCAGCCAAACCAGGGGTATGGCAAGGCAACCCTATTCTATCCTACTTTGCTTGTTTTCTGTGAACAATCTCCATGTTCACTAAGCAAGATGCTCAAGAGGGCTGTTGTCCAACAATATCATATTTAGACTCTAGTTCCCTCTGCTTGATTATATTTCAAAGAGAGGATTCTTTGGTTTATTTCCAAACATTCCACTACAGGAAGAGAATATCTGTTTCCTAAGCACTTAATGCATATAGCTTCCTGTTTCCCACATTAGTTCACTCCACTGAAAAGCAGATCTATCTATCTATCTATCTATCTATCTATCTATCTATCTATCCATCCATCCATCCATCCATCTCCCACAAATACTCTCTGAAGATCTAATCCATCAATCCCTTTCCAGAATTCAGAACCTCAAAAGGCTCCAAAGTCCAAAATGTTCCCAGCAGGTGATACTTCTATTTTAAAAAATACATTTCAATGTTCACAAATTATTAAAAATATTGTACAGCCTAAGTATATAATGTATGTATGAAATATCAATGAACTTCATGTTCAGACTTGGGTTCCATCTCTCAGATATCTCATTAAGAAGATATATAGAAATATATGGCATATATTCATGCATAAGTTGACCTCATATGTAAGTGAAGAGCAGGTTTGAGGGCCAAAATTGTGGATTCAGGACTTCATCCCATGAGGGTTATACTGTGAAGAGGGGAAAGCGCAGTAGTGAGAGTAGGTCAGTGCTTTTGGCTGCTCCCAGGACAGATTAAGTTCTCACCTTTCACTACTCGAGCCCTGAGATCATCAGGAGAAGCCCTTCTCTTGGTCTCACCACTGTCACAAGTACAGTTGGTGGGAACAAGAGAGAGGGACTTCTCAGCAGTGGCCCCACGGCTCTGGAACTCCCTCCCCAAAGAGGTGTTTTTGACATCCTCATTATTGGCCTTTCGCTCCCAGGTTAAAACCGTTTTATGGATGCAGGCCTTCCCACAATAAGCAGCCTATCTCCATCAGACAAGGCTCACATGGCCAAAGATTGAGCTTCGAGATAGTTAGTATAATGCTTTTAGGACAATCTCAGTGGCCCGAGGCCCAGGTATTTTTAATGGCAATGATAAATGTTGTTATTCTTATGCTATTTTATATGATTTATGCAATATGTTGGTTTACCATTTATATGTTTGTGTTGTGTTCTTGTATCGTATAGTTTTTGTTTTTTACCATTTGTTCACTGCTTTGAGTCCCACCCATGGGAGAACAGTGGGATAAAAATAAATAAATAAATAATAATAATAATGGGTTGTTGCAGGTTTTTTCGGGCTATATGGCCATGGTCTAGAGGCATTCTCTCCTGACGTTTCACCTGTATCTATGGCAAGCATCCTAGTGAGACCTCACTACCTCTGAGGATGCTTGCCATAGAGGCAGGCGAAATGTCAGGAGAGAATGCCTCTAGACCATGGCCATATAGCCCGAAAAAACCTACAACAACCCAGTGATTCCAGCCATGAAAGCCTTTGACAATAATGATGATGATGATGATGATGATGATAATAATAATAATACTCTGTTCAGAGAAAGGGATGGTTCCATTTTTGATAAGAGTTAAGGTACAGTACTCACGTTGACCCATGAATATGTGGACCTGGATTTTTTGGGTTGATGTTTTCACTAAAAGTTCTAGACTTATATTGTAGTATATAGGGACTTATAAAATTGAAAAAAAAATCTTAAATCCAAAACACTTCTGGTCCCATGCATTTTGGATAAGGAATACTCTACCTATATTTCTTGATAGTGCCACATCCAAGAACTGTTTTGAATTCACTGGAGGAAAACCACACAGAAATTATGTAACTTCTATCATTTGGGGCTGACTGCTTTAGACAGCAATCCTGCATCCAGCCTTTCCCCAGTCTCTTCCACCAAAAGAAAGTGGCATTTCAAAGACTGCTTTGAACTTTCAGCCTGTCCAGAAAGCAGGACAGTGGCAATTTGACCACTGAGTGGCTCTCTGTCCGACCCAGCCAGCCTGCTTGGGCATCAGAATCCATTCCCTGTTCTGACATTGGAAAGTTAGCAGCTGTTTGTTAATACACTCTGTGTGGAGATCTTATCCAGGCCATCTCACCCCCCTCCTATTCTTCTTTGACATTTATATCCCAATAAACGCTCTGACACCAATGGCCCTGATCCTCCGACAGAAGCCGGAGTGGAAACAAGAGCCCAGCTTCCTTTTCTGAAAGTCTGTTTTCCTTCAGGTGATGTCGAGGTTGGAGGAGGCCCACAGCAAGACCAGGGATGGCTTTATTTGGTCACATTTTCTGTTCAACCTGGTGAAGGGGAGGGGCAGGGGAGGGAAACAGCAAGGAGTGTATCAGCGAGGCATTGTGCGTGCCTAGTTCATAAAATCTCCTGGACATTGGCAGGGAGATCTGTGTCCTGTTAATACTTCAGAGCTGGGAAGTGACTTGGCTTTTGAAGGAAGCCAGGCTGGAATAAACAAAGATCTTTCCAAATGTGTTTTTTTTTTTCATTTTGAGGGCTCAAATAAAAATTAAGCACCAATACAAACTCCAGTGAACTTAATGGTCCAGAGCTTTAATGGTTTTCAGTTCTGCAATCTAGAGATTTGAATGTGGGGGTTAATTTTAGACTAAATTGTCTCCTATGATACTTGGAAGGAGTATCACCATGAACAGATGAAGAAGTGGAAAAACTTGCAATTCTGCAATTCTTTTGGGGGATCTGGCCAAACTGGCTAAAAATAGTGAAATGGATTCATGAAGCAACTCCCATTTATTCAGTGGAATTACTGTGTGATTTGAGCATTGGATTATGATTGGAGACTAGGGTTCAAATCCCTGCTCAGTAGGCATGGGAAATCCATGGTTCTAAATAGTTCTAAAGTACTTACAAAACTAGGGAGGGCTGGTGCTTTGCTTCTACAGTGTTGCTAAAGTTCTGGTGGTGAAAATTTCAGAACTCTAACAAACCTCCGCAGCCATGGAGGGGGCCTTCCCCGCTCGCCTCCTGCACCCTCCAGCTTCGGAGGACGCGAGGGGTGAGTGTGAGGCCCTCGCCATGGCCGCGGCCATGGAAGGGGCCTTCCCCGCTCCCCTCCGGCGCCCTCTGGCCTCTGAAGGGGCGAGGGGCTCCCAGCCCTCTTTCCCCTGTCCAGGCAGCAAAGAAGGCTCTTCAGAAACTGAAGGTAGGACAAATCTAATCTTTTGTTAATATCTCCCCCAAATCCTTCCAGTATTTTCTGTGGGTCATGGAAGTCCTGCATGCCAAGTTTGGTTCAATTCTATTGTTGGTGGAGTTCTGAATGCTCTTTGGTGCCTGGTGAACTATAATTCACACAATTGCAATTCCCAAATGTCAGGGTCTATTTTTCCTAAACCCCTCCAGTATTTTCTGTGGGTCATGGAAGTCCTGTATGCCAAGTTTGGTTCAATTCTATTGTTGGTGGCATTCAGAATGCTCTTTGGTGCCTGGTGTACTATAAATCCACACAAATGCAATTCCCAAATGTCAGGGTCTAGTTTTCCCAACCCCTCCAGTATTTTCTGTGGGTCATGGAAGTCCTGTATGCTAAGTTTGGTTCAATTCTATTGTTGGCGTAGTTCAGAATGCTCTTTGGTGCCTGGTGAACTATAATTCACACAAGTGCAATTCCCAAAAAGTCAGAGCTGAATCGGTTGGCGGTAATTCCAATCCCTTCATCCATTGTCCATACTCCCCCAAACATACTGTTTTTATCATTAATCACTATGCTTTAATTATGTTAAATTTGTAACAATGGAAATGCATCCTGCATATCAGATGTTTACATTACAATTCATAACAGTACAGTTATGATGTAGCAATAAAAATATGGTTGGGGGTCACCGCAACATGAGGAACTATATTTAGGGGTCACGGCATTAGAAAGGTTGAGAACCACTGATTTAGAACCATGGATTGCCCATGCCTACTTCTCAGTTGTGAAACCCACTGAATGAACTTGTCACATTATTTCAGCCTCAAAGGAAATCAAAGGCAAACCTCTACTGAACATATATTGCTAACTAAACACCGTACTAGAATTGTATGTTGTATGTCTTCAAGTCAGTTACGAGACCCCTTCCACACAGATGTATAAAATCCACATTGAACTGGATTATATGGCAGTGTGGACTCAGATAATCTAATTCAAAGCAGATATTGTGGATTATCTGCCTTAATATTCTGTGTTATATAGCTGTGTGGAAGGGCCCTGACTTGAAGGTATACAATAATAAATATGTAGGAGTTGACACTGTAGTCTATGAAAGACTGCAAGTTAGGGTAGCTTGAGAATAAAAAGTGGAAAGGGCTACTTTATCTTTAATAGTAGAATAAAAGAGAGAATTTCACCATATGTTAATTGGTATTTGTTTGCATGACAAGCAACCCTTGCTGAAATTCCCTCTCCTAAACAACTGTACAAGAGCCCCCTTCAGCTTTCACAACGGCAACCCTACAATATGCTCTCTTCCTAATTTCCGGGATGGCAACAACAGAGGCCTTTTTTCACAGTGAAATGAGGACACTATGATTCCTCCTTACCTACCATGGCAGCATCCTATGAAAGTCTAAGCTTTGCCATTTAGGAAGGGAATCTATAATATTCAATTAGAGAACTCTAGTGACTCACCAAATTTCAAGCCCTAGGATTCCATATGATACAGCTAATTGGATTCATAGTGCTATAACTGTGCAGTGTAAAATAGCCCCCCAAAAGAAGAAATCTGTCACGTCAAGAGGGAACAAAAAAGGACAGAGGTCTTTGTAAGATTTAATTAGGCTACATTATATGCATAAATACAATTTTGGAATCATTACTACATTTTTATTAATAAAAATCCTGCATTATCATTCTTACGATTATTCTGTGTTGTGTTGAGAGGCCTGGAGTTCTTTAGATTCCTTGAACACCTAAAAGATTCAGGTTTATTGTTCTGTAAATCCTTTTCTGTGCAAAACCATGGGCCAAGTGGACATAGCACAGAAAATGCTGGACTGTTTATTCTGAAGTCTAGGCTACTGTAATAAACATGCCTTACTTAGATCATAGAATGGATCTGCTTACCTACATTTTCAGTTTGTCATCAATATGCTTTCCTTTCTTGCACTAAAGTTGTTTAATGGTTGTGAAAATTAAAATAACCTTGGGAGACATCCGAACATTATGGAATATTTCTGGAAAAAAAGGTAAGTGGTTCAAATTCAGATTCCCCCCACCTTTCCTGCATGGTTCAAAATTCAGATTTTTTTTTATGACTTTCAGATGCTTCCGAACAAACCTATCCAACCTTAATAAGAGACACAGTGCCATCTCTGATGGGTCGCTGACACTTTCAGAGAACTGTCCTCTGTAAAGCTGGGTACATGACTGCCAAACTGCAGACCTACAATTGGCTTCTTAATTTTTGATTTTGTATTCTGCTGGCAAATCTCAGATGAAGTTCAAGTGGAAACGACTTTGATTCCTCTTGGCCTTTCACCCTTCTCCAGTCCCCAAATCTCCCAATTGCATGTAGATATGTGAACTATTGCTCCCATTAATCCAGCATTGCTCCCATTCATCACAATTCCATGTAACCTCCCCCCCACCCCCCTACCCCAAAAAAAAACCAGGGCTCACTCTTAGGCTTCTAAAGAGCTGCCTTAGCCCATTCATCCCCAAAATGGAGGGTCCCAAATGCCCATAACCTATTTCCTGGGTGTGATGAAAAGTGTAGTTCAACTCACTTGGCGATCCTCTGAGTTATGAGTGCTTTGACCAACATGTAAGACATCCACAATGATGGCTCTTTCCTTTGCAATGCTATAGAGATGAAGTTCTCCATAGTGGCAATTCCCCTTCCATGCAATTCCTCCATTCTGCAAAAAGCCATTTTATTAGAGCCTAAACCTAGTAAACACACTTATTATTTAAAATTCTTTGTCTCTCCCTGTTTTTTCTTCTCCCATTTCCTCCTTTTTCTTTTGGCCAATTTGAAACTTACAAAGTTTGTTTTGGGAGGCTGACTGCCCTGCAAAAGCAGACTAGCTTAATCCGCAGTGAAACTGGAGAGCCAAGAAGGCAAACTTCCCATGTTTTGCTGCAATTTGCTACTTCTAACCCATAAGTCATCTTATATTTTTTGCACATGATTTGAAGGTCTTCAGTCCTTAACCGCACCTGACATACCAGTGGTGGCAGCGAAAGATTACTCTTATATATTGTACCAAAGGGCTTTTCACTTACGACCTGAAATTGTGTTACCATTATTCCCCTTTTCTCCAGTAAATGATTCCTATTTTTGATGCATGGTCTGAAAAGAGCTTGGCGAGGTTACTTTTTTGGATTACAGTCCCTGGAATCCTCATTTAGCATGGTCACTGAGGAATTCTGAAGCTTGTGGTCCAGAAATGTAACTTTTCGAAGCTCTGAGTGAAGACAAACCTTGCTGAGAATATATATTCAAAGGGAACTTGTCTGAAATCCTTAAGATTCCACTGGGTTTTCAGAAGAAATTGGTTTTCATGGAAACAGGGCCCATTCATAGCATAGAATTATAGTGCTATGATTCCACTTTAGTGGTCATGGCTCTATTGTGTGGACTCATGAAATTGGTAGTTTCATCAGAGAACAGCTGAGAACTCTAAATCCCATTCCCTACACTGCAAATCCCACAATTCCATAGGATGGTCCTGGCCTATAAAGCCCTAAACGGTTCTGGTCCAGCTAACCTGTCCGAATGCTTCTCCTCCTATGAGCCAGCTTTAAGATTGGCTGGAGAGGCCTGCTCTCAGTCCCACTACCTTTGCAAGCATGATTGGTGGGGACGAGAGACTGGGCTTTCTTAGTGGTGGCCCCTGGTTGTGGAATTTCTTCTTCAGTGACAGCAGACAGGCCCCTTCTCTTCTGGTTTTCAGAAAAAAAGGTAAAGACATGGTTCTGTACATAAGTGTTTGCAGAATGAATCATTACGGTTTCAACACTGTCTGAATAAAGATTATGAGCAATGATTACGGATGAATGGAATCATGCACTTTATATGTTTTAATCTGTTATTATTCTATGTGTTTATTGTTTAACTGTTTGAACTGTTTTTAGTATATGGGATAGGTTTTTATGACTAACATTTTAAGTACTAGTAGCATTGAATCTTGCTGGAGTTATAAGCGGCCTTGAGTCCACCTGCGGGAGTGAGAAACGTAGGGTATAAATGAAGCAAATAAAATAAAACATGTATTGTCGAAGGCTTTCATGGCTGGAATCACTAGGTTCTTGTGGGTTTTTTTCGGGCTATAGAGCCATGTTCTAGAGGCATTTCTCCTGACGTTTCGCCTGCATCTAAAGGAAAGAGCCATCTGAGGATGCTTGCCATAGATGCAGGCGAAACGTCAGGAGAAATGCCTCTAGAACATGGCTCTATAGCCCGAAAAAAACCCCACAAGAACCTAAAATAAAACATGATAGTTAAAATGGAATAATAGGGCTAGAACACTCTGTAACAAAATTTGAAAAACATATTTCCGGTTTAAAAGTGTTATTCCTATTTAACTGTACGGTACTCACTTTGAAAGTAGTGGCGATACTCCAGAAACTTCATTTTTGTGCCATAAACAACGTTGAATTGGTTGAGATTCTCTGAGATACTCATTGATGAGCTATAGCAAAATGTGCTGTAGGTTTTCCTGAAAAAACAAAAGTTTTTGCAGTTTAATAAACCTTTTCCAACTTTTTATGATAGAACTAATTAGGAAATGACATTTATAACCCAGGAACAAATATCGTGTTACAAAATGTAATTCTCTCTTTTTAAAAAAAATTATACAAATGGATAGCATTGCTGTTGAGGGTTGAAATGTACTGAAGCCTGTCGGTCATTTTCTCCAGCCCATTAAGAGAATTTTTGAATGTCAGATTGGATCTTAAATGTGACATTTTAACCATGAAATTCCTATGCTTTGGGTACAACTCCCTCTCTCCATATATTAATGCAGGCTTCCAATTTGAAACACCATATTCTGTCAAAGGTCGTTAATCTGTAAAATCACATTAACAGATATTGTCAAATGCAAATATCATTGCATGTTTTCTGCCAAATGCAGCAGCCTTTGATATATCAGCTGAGGTTTGGTTTAAGAACTCCCCACACCATGGATACCAAAATCTGTGGACGACCAAGGGCGCATGCAAACAACCCTTTAAAAGTGGAAGCTCTTGCATTTTCAAGTGGGCCATCCAAACGGCACCCCACATAAAAATGAATAAGCTCACCACAAAGCAGGAAAACCCTGCTTTGTAGCGAATTAATTTGATAGTGAGTTTGATCTGTGCCTTTTTGAAAGGTGTGGGTCAAATCTTGTATGGTCACTGTCCTGAACTTCTGAGGGGGCAGTCCAGACAGGAGTCTTGTGTTTTTCTGGGATAAATCAGCCTGGGAAACGGTGAGGGCACCAACTCCCTCAAAACCCCTTTAAAAAAGAAAAGAGCTTACAGGGCTGGCAGCAGGGATGACACTTAGGAATGACCGCCAGGAGAAGAGCAGAAGGGGAGGAGGAAAATCACCAGGAAAGGACGGGCAACAGGGAAATTTTTTTGTCATGTCGGGAGCGACCTGAGAAACTGCAAGTCGCTTCTGGTGTGAGAGAATTGGCCGTCTGCAAGGACATTGCCCAGGGGATGCCCGGATGATTTGATGTTTTATCATCCTTGTGGGAGGCTTCTCTCATGTCCCCACATGAGAAGTTGGAGCTGATAGAGGGAGCTCATCCGCCTCTCCCCGGATTAGAACCTGCGACCTGTCGGTCTTCAGTCCTGCCGGCACAGGAGTTTAACCCACTACGCCACTGGGGGCTCCATATAACAGGGAAATGCCAGGCCCATACGTTATTTTCATTTTAAAAGGACTTTTAAGGGGTTTGGAAAAGAGTTTTAGGGTGTCTGGGTATTCTCCCAGAATGTTCCAGTGCTGAAAGCATGGGCTTTTGGGCTGGTGTGGGGACAGAAGGCTGCCCTGACCCAGGTTTTTTAAACCTGTCTTCCCTGTCTTAAGCTACCCCAAGTCTCATTATATATGGTGATGTAAAATAGTGTTCCTAATATAAAATGGCAAAATCAAGGTTTTCTTTTTGAATTAAAAAAAACATTTTAAAATCATGGATGGTTGAATCTTTGGTTACAGGATATGTGGATACAGACAGCCAACTGTATATACCAACACATGGCCCTATCACTATTGTATATGCCAGAGTTTATCAACCTTCCTAATGCCGCAACGCTTTAATAAAGTTCCTCATGTCGTGGTGACCCTCAACCATGAAATCATATTTGTTGTTACTTCATAACTGTAATTTTGCTCCTGTTATGAATCTTAAGGTAAATATCTGATGTGCAGGATATATTTTTATTCACTGGATGAAATTTGGAACAAATACCTGATATTCCCAAATTTGAATACTGGTGGGATTGGGAAAGGATTGCTTTTGTCATTTGGGAGTTGTAGTTGCTGGGTTTTATAGTTCACCTACAATCAAAGGGCATTTTGAACTCCACCAATGATGGAATTGAACCAAACTTGGCACACAGAACTCCCACGACCAACAGAAAATGCTGGAAGGGTTTGGTGGGCACTGACCTTGAGTTTTGGAGTTGTAGTTCACCTACATCCAGAGAGCACTGTGGACTCAAACAATGATGGATCTGGACCAAACGTGACACAAATACTCAATCTGCCCAAATGTGAACACTGGTGGAGTTTGGGGAAAATAGAGCTTGACATTTGGGAATTGTACTTGCTGGGATTTATAGCTGACCTACAATCAAAGAACATTCTGAACTCTACCAATGATAGAATTGGGCCAAACTTCCCACACAGAATCCCCATGACCAATAGAAAATACTGTGTTTTCTAATGGTCTTTGGGGACCCCTCTGATACACCTTCATGACCCCCCCAGGGGTCCGACCCGCAGGTTGAGAAACACTGGTATATGCGACCTCCAGTAGTTCTTATATTGCTTACCATTGAATCTGAAATCTCTTGAAGCCTTTACACACTTCTTCAGTGAGCATCACTTTGGGAAAAAGCTGTCAGTGCTCAAAAACAATTGGAAATAAATTATGATAAAGTTCAGTTTTAGTATATCACTGGGTACAAGTCCCCTTTGATGTTTTCTCCTTCAGTTCTACATAGTGGCCATATTTCCTTGAGTCTAACACGCCATCAAATCTAATGCACAACTTAATTTTCAAATCCCTGAACCACACAAAAACGATTTACCATATGCACATCTTAATTTTGGGAAGGTAATTTAGTAAAAAAAAAAAAAAAGGCGAGCATTAGCATCACGTAAATACATTACGTATTATGTATCTCTTGCCCAGAATGAGTGCTCTCCTCTATTCTTAAGTGATATCCTTAGGTCAGTTCTTTAGCAAAGTTGTTGATGAATCATAGTAGCTGCAACTTGTTGCCCTTCCTCTCCTTCACCATCTCATCAATATTCACATTGTTGTCCTAATGAGAGAAGTCCCTGAATGCCCTTAGCAAGGAACCACAGCCTTGTGGTAGAGGACATGCTTGCCTAGGAGAAGGTCTCTGGTTCAGTCTCTCTGCATCTCCAGATTGTCTGAGGCTGGCTCCTACACTGCCATAAAATGCAGTTTGACTTGAAGTATATGATCAGTAGGTAACGGTTAAGGTTTTCCACTGACATTAAGTCCAGTTGTGTCTGACTCTGGGGTGTGGTGCTCATCACCATTTCTAAGCCGAAGAGCTGGTGTTGCCTGTAGACACCTCCAAGGTCATGTGGCGGGCATGATTGCGTGGAGCGCTGTTATGATCAGTATTGACCCATATAATATAGTTTTAACTGCATTATATATCAGTGTAGAACTTGCCTGAGACTTTAGAGAGCTGCCACCTGTCAGAATGACAGATCATCTCCTCACAGTCTTCCCCTCTTGAATTAGATCTATTGGATTTTTATTTTATTTTATTGCAAAAATTCAATTTATCAATGCCTATCTTCATGCGGGTTGCCCTCTTCATTCTATTGCCCTCCTTTAACAAATCTGATGCACCCAGTCTTTTTCAGTGTTGTGTTGTCACCATCTACTATGAGCCAGAAGATAGACAGATAGTGTAATGAGCAGCTTCATGCTCAGTGGGGTGAGGTGGAGAAGGTTTGCAAAATGAAAACTGGGCAACATCCCCATTCATATGTGATAACTGCATCTCGCCAGCTGAACACACGCAGCAGAATCTACATTTGGCTAGCTGTACAAGTCTGTCACAAGCTACTTGAATTATACATCTAATAAAACAGCGAGCGATGTATTGCTTGCAATTTTTAAAACTAGCAATGCAGTAAAAATATTAATTTTAAGAGATCGGAGGAATCAGGGTGTTCTCCTGGGCCACATAACGTCTCTGCTTATTTGTAAATCAGCATGTTTTAATGGCTTTATTAAAACCAATTAGCATGCGTGCCAGTTTAGGGACATTTCGAAGTACAAATGGGAAACTTGATTTAAATCCAGGGTTTTAATCAGTCATTTCTCTTGGTGATTTAAGTCATGATTTCACCACTCTGCGAGAACTCACATTAGTGTGGAACATTTACCAGATGTCCTGTGTTTCCCAGATATAATATTCAAATATCCTTAAGCTACAAAAATAAAACCCACTTTTGCACATGGTTACGGTACTTTTTTGGGGGACATCTTGACTTGTGGCTGGACATATAAGTAATAGCTATGTATTCATTATACGTTGTGCTTCACCAAGGCAGCTCCCTTTGTTTCTATGGGATTTGGATTGCCATGATAGGACTATCCCAAACCTGGAACCCTTGTAATGTTACAAGGGCTGGTCTTAGTGAAGTTACAAAGGTGATAGTTAGAAAGGACAACCCCTGAGGATGACATTAAGCCCTCTGCTTGATGCTGCCATAACCCAGGACATAGGTGGGGGCATAATCACATGGTTATAGTTATGATCCCATCTCCGGCTCCTAATTAGGTTTCTGTGAAGTCTTGGCACTGCCTTTTCCTCTCCTTTGCTTCAGTTCTTCCTGTTCATAGATTTTCCCAATAGTTTAGACACCTTCCTTTGTATTAGTTTTTGGGTGGAGCATAAACCCTCCCTGTATAGCGCTCTCTTGCTGGACTCTTCCCTTTTTTACAGTCATTAGAGGCTTGGGGCATTGTCTAGTACTCTAGGCCAAACAATCCAGAACAGGCATTCTTAGCACCTGCTGCATTTAGCAGTATTATTATACCATCAGTCCAAAGGACAACAGAAGCTTTTGACCAGCCTAACCTTCACAAAAGAGAATTTATAATCCATCGCTTTACACCAGAGGCAAAAAACTTCCAAAGTTTCAAGAGAGATGACTGCAACCAGCAAAATCTCCTTTTGTAACAAATTGTCTTAAGTTACCTTCTAAAAGTCCCAGGTGGAGATAACCCTTTATTCATCTTGTTTCAGTAAACTCATTTGGTTATCTTTTCACCTTGCCTCAAAGTGCCTCTGTCTGCAAAGGGTCTTAATCTTAACAGAAGGTATCAGATCGCCCTCCGAGTAAAGCCAGACAATATAGTTTTCCCCAAAGACTCAGGCATGCCATCACAGTTTCCCAACTCTCAGGGCACTATCCTAAATTCCCAGTTTTCATGGGTCACTGCTGAATGATGGGGAAGTCTTGAAATTCTGCCATTCCGGAGGAGAGAAAAAGCCGCATTCAAAACTCTGGTGAGGCAGGAAGCCTGTCTGTCCAGCTTGTTTCACACTGAAAAAAAATAGATATAAGGGTTGCAATTTGCAAAGACATTTGATTTCCAACTAGGAAAATACATTCTAACTATGTACGCATTCGTGTCTGGATGACAAGCTGTGGAGCATTGTGTTTGCTGCTTAATATAATGCTTAATGACATAACAGGGTTTCGTTCCTGGGACTTAGGTTTTTGAAATCTCAGGACCTGCAATGATCATGACCTTGCAACTCTAATAGAACAGTACTAATCGTAGTAGTCATTGTTGCAGCTGCACTTGCAGCAATTGTAAGTATAGAGAATGTATAACTGTAGGTCTGTGTATAAAGCTTGTTGAAGGGCTTGTTGTTCAGTTGCTTCTGACTCTTCGTGATCTAAGGGACCAGCCCACGCCAGAGCTCCCTGTCAGCCGTAGCTACCCCCAGCTCCTTCAAGGTCAAGCCAGTCACTTTAAGGATATCATCCATTCACTTAATCTTAACAGAATGGTTGGCCTCATTTTCCCCAGCATCATTATCTTCGCCAAGCTTTATGTCTTCTCATTATGTGGCCAAAGTACTTCATCTGTAAGGCAGGTAGACTGAAACTGGCTCTGTGTAGCTGTATATAAGGGGAAATTTCAGCAGGTATTTCTTGATACACAACCAACAATACCTGAGAAAATTCCCTCTGCTATACAAAAGGTACAGGAGGCTTCTCCACTTTTCACCCTGGCAACCCTAGACCCTAATTTTAAGTCTCCCAATCTAACCTTAAAAACTGCAAAAGCTCTGTGCAGAACATTAGGTTGCAAGGCTTTGCCAGCCAGGAGCTGGGCAAATCTGAATTAGAAAATAGCTTCCCCTTCATTTGGAGGGTGGGTGGGGGGCACCTCAGCAGCAACTAGTCACTATCTTGCTTTGTTTTACTAGATTGGGATCTTAGCAGATGGTGGAGACATCTGGACAAGGGGAAGATGGACACCCTGGCCGAAGTTGCTCTGTGTGCCTGCAAAAAAGCATATCTTGCTAATCTATCAACCCCAAGGCATTAGTAACATGACCATTTTAGTCCCACCTCATTTCCATCCCTGCCTCCAGTGACCTATGACAAAATAGGGAATGTGATATGAGAGAACCTACGCATGGCCCCGGCTGGCTCCGTCCCACTCAGCGCCCTGTCTTCTGAAAAGAAAGCAGCCAGATGCCACAGGGAAGGCTGGCTCTTAATTCTTTGCATCTTGTAGCCCAAACTCTCCCTCCCCTGTCCCCACAGTCTCCTCTACAAGGTCAATTTAAGATGGTATTAGAAATTGTGGAGTCCACAAGGCAGCAGTTTAGACTACACAGTCCGATGTTCACAGAACTGGAAATATCTTCCCTTGGTATCCTCAGATTCCAAAGCTTGGAATATTACTTTAAGAAGCAGCTAACCCTTCACATTTGCTGGGGTTTGGGGTTCAAGAATCCCACAAAGGTGGAACATTAAGACTCCTGTGAAAGTGGCAATTAAAGAAACAATGTTGTTTTTTTACTGTAAGCAGAAGATGAACACCTCTGTTTATTTATTATTATTATTATTTATTTACTTCACTTGTATACCACTTTTCTCACCCAGCAGGAGACTCAAAGTAGTTTCCAACATAATTACGGCAAAATTTAATGCCTCACATACAGAAAACTAACATAACAATAATAACATCCAATTATCAATTAAACCATAAAACATGACATCATTTTACATTAAAACATCGAATTAAAAGCACATCAATATAAACATTAAAACCACACAATCCATCAATCGTAGTCCAGGCCAAATATCATATATTTCGCACATAATCCCTGATCACTCCTTGTACTGTTTACTGCCCAAAGGCTTGATCCCATAGCCAAGTTTTTACTTTTCTTCTGAAGGCCAGGAGAGAGGGCACTGATCTAATTTCATTGAGGAGGGAGTTCCATAACTGAGGAGCCATCACTGAGAAGGCCCTGTCTCTTGTCCCCACCAATTTCACTTGTGAGGGAGGTGGAACTGAGAGCAGGGACTCCCCGATGATCTTAATGTCTGAGATGGTTCAGAGATGGTTCATTTGGCCCACCCACTGTGTTCTATTTCCCTATCATGTTATTTTGTAACTGTTTATTTTATTTTGTTTTTCTCTTTATTTGTATTTTATTTTGCTCTACCGTAATTTTGGGCTTGGCCTCCTGTTAGCCGCCCCAAATCCCCTTCAGGGAGATGGTGGCGGAGTACAAATAAAGATTATTATGATGATTATGATTATGATTATGATTTGAAACACAGCAAAATGAATCCATAGCAGACACTCTGCTGGCTGTTGAATTGGATCACACGTTGGACACTTCCCAAGTGTCTAGGACTGTGTGATGTATCGGTGAATAATGCGTGCAGATCCCAGTAAGGTGGCCTTCTGCAGCTGGCAGATAGTAATTTTGTCAGCGCCGATTATGTTTAAGTGTAGGCTAAGGTCTTCAGGTACTGAACCCAGTGTGCCAATCACCACTGGAACCGCCTTGACTGGCTTGTGTAGAGTCTTTGCAGCTCAATCTTTAAATCCTCATATTGTGTCAGTGTTTCCAGTTGCTTCTCTTCAATTCTGCTGTCACCTGGAATTGCAACCTCAACAATCCATACTTTGTTTTTTAACACGATTGTGAGGTTAGGAGTATTGTGCTCCAAAACTCTGTCTGTCTGAATTCAGAAGTCCCAGAGTAGCTTGATGTGTTCATTCTCTGTAACTTTTTCCGGCTTGTGATCCCACCAGTTCTTTGTTGTTGTTGTTGTTGTTGTTGTTGTTTATAGAGGGAGATACATTTGGACAGGTAAGCTGGGCCGGAACCATTTAGGGCTTTATAGGCTCTAGCCAGCACTTTGAATTGTACTTGGTAGCAGACTGGCAGCCTGTGGAGCAGACACACCAGGGGCATTGTATGCCTCCTGTACCCCGCTCCAGTGAGAAATCTGGCTGCCATCCGTTGAACCAATTGAAGCTTCCAAACAGTCTTCACAGGCAATCCCACATAGTGTCCTGCAGTAGTCTATAATGGATGTAGCCAGAGTGTGGACTACCATGGCCAAATCTGATTTTGCAAGGTACAAGCACAACTGGCGCCCAAGCTTTGGTTGTGCAAAAGCGCCCCTGGCCATTGCCGAAACCTGGGGTTCCGGGCTCAGCGATGAGTCCAGGATCACTCCCAAGCTGTGAACCTGTGTCCTCAGGGGGAATATAACTCTGTCCTACACAGACTGTAACAATATGCCCTGTTTGGCCTTACGATTGACCTGGAGTGCCTCTATCTTGTCTGGATTCAATTTCAATTTGTCCATCAAGACTGTTGCTGCTGGCAAACACCAGTTCAGGACCAGAACAGTCTCCTTAGTGGTAATTGGAAAGGGGTAGTAGAGTTGGACGTCATCTGCATACAGATGACACCCAACTCCAAAACTTCCAGCAGAATAAAAACTCTGTTCATCTTTTGCTGGAAGTTAACCATAGAATCACACTGGAGGACCTCTAGAAGAACATTTTAATTAAATTCACAAAAAAATCAAACTGCAAATGGGGAGGGCCAACTGTAAGTTTAGTTACAGTTATGGTTCCAAGATCTCTTTTCATGTACAGCATTTACATCCAAAAATATGTTATGTTAGTCCAGACTAGTACATGAGGGGATCTAAATAGCACCGTGGAGACCGAGAGGAAGAAGCTGGTAGCGTTTCAAGCAGTTAGTTATGTTTATAGATTTTTAAAGTACTTTTAAAAGGCCTCACATGCTATGTATCACTGACCTGTGATATAAAACATACTCTTATTCCACCTGCCCCTTCATCCACAACTGAGCATTGGAGTGCCATTTACTGAGGCCTCAACTCTTCCAATTACAAAAGCAATAGGAAAAACAGTAACACTGCAAACTGTTGTTGTGTGCGTTCAAGTCATGTATGACTTATGGTGAACTGAAGACAAAAGTATCCTAAGAGTTTCTTGACTAGATTTCTTCAGAGATCCTTCCCCTAAGATTTTTTTTCCTCATGTCAGGAGCAACTTGAGAAACTGCAAGTTGCTTCTGGTGTGAGAGAACTGGCCGTCTGCAAGGATGTTGCCCAGGGGATGCCTGGATGTTTTTGATGTTTTACCATCCTTGTGGGGGCTTCTCTCTCCCCGCATGGGGAGCTGGAGCTGATAGAGGGAGCTCATCCATGCTTTCCCTGGATTCGAACCTCCAACCTGTTGGTCTTCAGTTCTGCCGGCACAAAGTCTCAACCATTGCGCCACGGAGGGCTACTTCTTCTGTGACTGAGACTGTGACTTAACCAAGGTCATCCAGTGCATTTCCAAGGCTGAGTCCTAGTGTCCAGAGTCATAGTCCAATACTCAAAGCACTACACTATGTTGGTTCTTACTACATTGCAAACAGAATTACATTATCCTTCTGTAAACTACAGCTGCAATGTAATTTAGCTCTGGCTTTGTTATTGAAATCACAAGAAATTCGTTATTAGGACCTAGTTATTTTTAAATTCGAAGCATACTATAGGTGTAAGAGGTGGTGTATTTGGCTATCTTAAGAGCTTATGATTTACCCGTTAAGGCCTTTCTTCTATATAGTCAACCCTTCTCCTCAGTCCTCACTTAATTCAGGGCAGTGTAAACACAGTGAGAAAATTTTGGATATAACTCCCCTCTTCTGTTTTTGCAAACTTACCATAATTAACTTGGCAACACGATCCCAGTTGCTTTGGCTTGGTTTATGGCTCTGTTTTACTAAGGTTTTTAATTTCCTCTTCACTACAAATTTTTGGAGCATCTTTTTTCTCCCCCCTCCTTTTGGCATCTCTTTGTTTTTTTCTTCCAAGAACCCCTGGATTACTTAGATTCCAGGTCCACTCTCCCCTCCCAGACAGGTCTCATAATTTGACCATGATGCCAGCAATCTTCCACTGATGAAAAAGTTTTGAGTTGGAATGGTGTTTAAAATTATTATTATTGCCCCAAATTCCATGCTCTGAGTTGATCCCTTGGCAAGTTCGCTTTCAGTCCCATGTGTTTCTACTTAGAAATAAATTTGGCATCCATAATTTCTGCTTCCCGTTCTCCTCCTGGTGAGAAATACTGAAAGCAAAGTGTCAGAAATGTGTACGTTCAAGCGGATTCTTATCCTTTTTCTAGAGATGGGGAAGGAGAGGAAAAACTCATGCATGCCAAAAAGCTAATCTCCACAAGGAAAGGGAGAAATATTTAGAAATCTGTCCAAAAATCAATTAAAACAACAGATAAACAACTTATTTTAATGACCATGTTTGCAAATTCCACTAAGCTAAGCAGTTACAAAAGCCTGGGTGGTTTTGGAAAGATCTGTTTAGCAAGCACCCACTTTCA
Source organism: Anolis sagrei (assembly GCF_037176765.1). Lineage (NCBI taxonomy): Eukaryota > Metazoa > Chordata > Lepidosauria > Squamata > Anolidae > Anolis > Anolis sagrei. The sequence goes on from NC_090026.1 coordinate 31,986,243, forward strand.
TTGCAAGCTTATGCTAGTTGTTGGATCAGTTTAAATCTACCAGTGTGTAATGATGTGCATGTTTATTTAGAAATTAATCCATTGCGGGGCTTAGTCCCTAAAAAAGAACTCATAGCTATAAGCAGCCAGAGGCTGAAATTCAATACTCCCTTGCCTGGGAGTAAGTTCCATTGTCCACAATGGAGCAATTCATAAATATGCATATTATTATTTATCTTAAAACTGATATCAGGCATGCCTATTTGGATGCTTCTAGAGGAAGCCATCACTGGTGATGTAGTGGTACATTCTGAATTGTGCAGTCTCTTGCTGCGTATACCAGCATCCAAGAAAAGTATTGGTTTGTTGTAGGTTTTTTCGGGCTATATGGCCATGTTCTAGAGGCATTCTCTCCTGACGTTTCACCTGCATCTATGGCAAGCATCCTCAGAGGTAGTGAGGTCACCTGCATCTATGGCAAGCATCCTCAGAGGTAGTGAGGTCACCTCACTACCTCTGAGGATGCTTGCCATAGATGCAGGCGAAACGTCAGGAGAGAATGTCTCTAGAACATGGCCATATAGCCCAGAAAAAAAACGACAACAAGAAAAGCATTGTCTCTCAAATTCAACATTCTAGACTTAGATTAAACCGCTGAACTGCTGAACTTGCTGACCAAAAGGTCAGTGGTTTGAATCCAGGGAGCAGGGTGAACTCCCACTGTTAGCCCCAGCTTCTACCAACCTAGCAGTTTAAAAAATGCAAATGTGAGTAGATCAATAAATACCGCTTTGGTGGGAAGGTAACAGCGCTCCATGCAGTCATGCCAGCCACATGACCTTGGAGGCGTCTATGGACAATGCGGGCTCTTCAGCTTAGAAATAGAGATGAACACCATCCCCCAGAGTAAGACACGACTAGAGTTAATGTGAAAGGGAAACCTTTACCTCTACTTTAGTCATTCCTAATTTTCTTCTGGAGATTAGGGACTTTATTGTACAGAGGTACCAACTGGCAGAGAAACTGGACAATCAGTCTCTATTGCACAATATATTGTGATACCCCTTGCCGATCTATCACCCTTCTGCAACAAACTGACAAGCAAAATCTGTCAAGATCCCCACAATGTGCCACAGTCTCAGGACTTATCTTGTGCAATAATCAAAGATTTAATTTTTTTGTTTTTATTTTGTTTACCAATTTTTGCAAAACTAGAAGTTGCTTTTAAAAATAATTTTTAAATTTTTTACTGAGATATGGAACTGTGGAAATTTTCTCCCTAACAGGAAAACTTGCTGCAGGACCAGAGAGCAGCAAAGTGACATTGCTTTGGTGTCACAGAGCGATACTTTAATGAAGGTGACCAGCCTAGTAATGCTTTGCATCACAATAAGAATAGCTCATTACAATATGCTGTCTCTGGAAATATCTTGTTACTGTGAGGTCTGCAGGTAAGCCAACAAAGGAACAGGAATGCCTATGGTGGACTGAAGCCAACATCATTGTCCCTGCTAATCAAAAAGTCTCAGAGCTTCAGTCTTATGATCCCTAGTTTAACTACAGCACCAGCAGTTGCTATGGCATAATAGCAGCATTTTGTGGAACTTACAGAAATGTGGATGTCACGCGGATGCATCTATACTGTAGAATTAATGCAATTTGATGTCACTTTAACTGCTATGATTCAACGCTATTGAATCCTAGGAGTTGTAGATTCATATGGTCTTTAGCCTTCTCTGCCAAAGTGTGCTTCTGCCTAACCTAACTACAAATCCCAGGACTCCATGGTTTTAAGCCATAGCAATTAAAGTGACTCAAACTGCATTAATTCTACAGTGCAGATGCACCCCACATTTCCATGTATTCAATGTGTCTAGCTGGAATTAGAATATGCATTTGGGTCCTTTTAGGATGCTTAATTGTTTTTGTTTTTGTCTTCTCCAGCACATTATAAATGAGTTGACTTTCTTCCTATCTGTTCTCTCCCCTGTCCAGCATTCACAATCATACAAAAAAACAGAAAATACTTTGGTAGGCTTCTGCAATCTGGGTAAACCTTGCCCCATTTTGGTGTTCCAGCTTTCGGTGGGGACCCCAATCCATTTTTGGGAGCCTCCTAAATTCAGGAGTACAGGTATCTGTTTTTGCTCCAGGCTTCTGAATTATCCATTTTCTATTGGCCTATTATTGGGGGGGGGTGGTCTTCCCAAGCTCCCCTTCCTGACATTTTAGGCATATAAGCTGATTCTACTCTAAAGGAGAGATGCTGCAGGCAGATGCACGTGCTTTCTTTCCTGGACCTGTATGCTACATGCACTCTTTCCAAGGATTTAAAGGAGGCAAGTTCTTATTACTCTAGAGGAGAGGCACTCAGCTGCAAGCAGGTGCAAGCTTTAAGGAGGCTTCTTACCTGTTTCTACTCTAGAGCAGAGGTGTTCAGCTGCAGGCAGGCACGTGTGCTTTCACTCCCGGGCCTGCACCCCACACACACTCTTTCCAAGGCATTTAAAGGAAGCAAGTTCATGTAGCATACGTGGGGTTGCCTCTGAAGACTGCCCGGAAGCTGCAGCAAGTCCAACGCGTGGCAGCCAGATTACTAACGGAGGCTGGGTACAGGGAGCACACCACTCTGCTGTTACACCAGCTCCACTGACTGCCAATTAGCTTCCGAGCACAATTCAAAGTGCTGGTGTTGACCTATAAAGCCCTAAACAACTCCGGCCCTGTTTACCTCTCCGAACGTATTCTCCCCTACAAACCATCAAGATTATTAAGATCATCTGGAGAGGCCCTGCTCTCAGTCCCACTGGCCTCGCAAGCGCGTCTGGTGGGGACGAGGGACAGGGCCTTCTCGGTGGTGTCCCCGCGACTCTGGAACTCTCTCCCACCGGAGGTCAGAACCGCCCCGTCTATCCTGACATTTAGGAAACGGGTGAAGATGTGGCTGTGGAGTCAGGCTTTCGATGAATGAGACAACACCCTAGGATTCTGGATGGAAGATGATGTAGATCTGATTTTAATACGACAACTGACCACCATAGTTTTATATATAGTGTTATTTTAAATCTGTTACGGTAATTGTGATATATGATATTTTAATGAGTGTATGTGTTTTTATGGTTGGAAACCGGGCTGAGTCCCTCAATGAGGTTGAGAAGTTCGGTATAGAAAACTTTGAAATAAATAAATAAATAAAGCCGTTTCTCAGTCTAGAGGAGAGGTAAGAAGTGCTCAGCTACAGTCAAGTGCGCACTTTAAGGAAGCTTCTTACCTGTTTCTACCCTAGAGGTGAGAAGGTCAACTGCAGGCAGATGTGCACACTTTTTCGGGCCTGCATGCCACACTCACTCTTTCCAAGGCATTTAAAGGAGGGAAGCTCTGTTTTTCTGAAAGCTGTTTCTTGCTCTAGAGGAGAGGTGCTCAGCTGCAGTCAGGTATACACTTTTATGAGGCTTTTTACCTGTTTCTTACTCTAGAGGAGAGGCACTTGGCTGCAGGCAGGCGTGTGCACTTTAAGGAAGCTTCTTGTGTTTAAAACTGTCTACTCTAGAGGAGAGGTGCTGCAGGCTGCTGCATGTGTGCTTTCTCTCCCGGGCTGCACCACACCAGCAGCCATGCACTCTTTCCAAGGCATTTTAATGAAGTTTTCCACTTCCAGGTAAGAAAGAGCGATGGCCTCCTGGAACTGGAGAGGTAAGTGGTAGTTTTCAGAGAATGAGGTTCTTCTTTTTGTTTGCTGTGGGAATTAACAAAAAAAGATTAAACTGTGATGCCGAAAAGCAGAGAAGAAGCCAAGATCAGCTCCAGTTTGCTGTCATGTTGGGCGGGTTTTTGTCCTGGGAGGCCCTAACTGTTACGAGCTCCGAAGTACCGAAGGTACCGAAAGAAACGGAGGAAACAGAAGAAACGAATTCTGTGCACAAGTCTATACTATGGCACAAATAATTCTGACTCTGCTGTTAATAATATATCTTTATAAATTGGGATTTTATTTAGTTGCCCTTCAAAGTCCTAGTGTTTTTCTGAATTTTTGACTGTAACCTCTCTTTTTGTGAATGACTGAACCATAGAAAATCTTAATTTCAATGTCTACCCACTTAAAAATATGTAAATAAATTATGGTCATGGTTTTTCTTTCCTTCATATTCAACTGTAACCTGCTGTTGTGTTTTTCCCCCATAACCTCTGCCATTTGTGAATCATGCCTTTCGTTGGGCAGCATAGTTTTGAACCAGCTGCCCTTCTTTGTATAGGCGTCTACAGAATTCCCCTTGGATATGAAACACATGAACTTCCAGCTGAGCTATGCTGAGAGAAATCTGAGCTACTAATTGGTAGAAACTTGGGGGCATTTGGGGGTGTCTGGTAGGGAAATTCTTCCCATTGCAATTTGATGGATGAAAGAAGCCTGAGAGGGAAATGGATGTGTGGCCCTGGGAACAAAGGAAGCTTTGAAGAAGCTCTGGGCTGCAAATTAATGTCTCTGTCCTTCCACCCCATTTCCAAACCAAACCATCTCGGTTGCAGCTTATGACAGACTTGAAAAAGTTCTGGACAGAATTACCTTGCTGACTGACCAGCCTCTTGCTCCATTCTGCTTTTGGTGCAATCTGGCACTCCTTAACAGAAAAACGAATCCAGATGCCCTGCACTGTAATTTTGTTCATTGATCCCTGAGGATCATGGCTCCTTTTTTGTCTCCCTCTCTGTCGCCATCATAGCTTTCTTTCTCCTGGTTGAGACTAGTTATCTTGCTCCCACATGCATTAATCTCCTTGATCAGTCATCACTGTTTCCATAAGTTATAACATTATTTTTGAAGATTATAACACATAGCATCCTTTTGTCAGCCTGCTGGCTGGTGAATTCTGGGGATAGCCCAAAAACACAACTTCTGCATTGCCAGTCACTTCTCAGGTTCGAATCTGGGGCCGGCGTATGCTTCCACTGTCAGCCCCAGCTTTTGCCAACCTAGCAGTTCAAAAATGTCAGTAGATCAATAGCGGGAAGGTAATGGCGCTCTATGCAGTCATGCTGGCCACATGACCTTGGAGGTGTCTACTGACAATGCCGGCTGTTTGGCTTAGAAATGGAAACGAGCACCAACCCCCAGAGTTGGACATGACTGGACTTAATGTCAAGGGAAAACCTTTACCCTTTAATGAGAAATTCTCCCTTGTCTTCCTCTTCCCATCTTGCACATGATACTGAACCTAGAATTCCCAGCTAATTTTATCCAAAGGAAAGCAAAAAAGGCATTCACCTATCTGAAATTAACCATAAACAGGATTATTTAAGTGTTTTGAAGCTCTTTTCTTCCATCTGTGATGTCTACATATTTACTCCCACATGTCCCAAATCTTCCTTTACTTTCAAAATTGATAAGGTGGCGTTGATAAAGCTCATCGTGGCACACTCCTCCTCTTATCTGCTGGGCCTGTTAAAAGGAAGAGTGCAAATTAATTGTTCTTTGTTATATGAGCGTGTATGGGAAACCTGGAATGTATCTTCAAACACTCCTTACCTTCCAGCTGAACATATGTTGTACAGGCCTTTTTGCTTTTTTTATGCCTTTTCTAACTTTTAACCATTTTTTAAATTTTATGCCATGAATTGTGGATTCTTGTTGCTGTTTTGGAGGTTTTGTGCAAGCATGCTGACATCAGAACTTGGAAAAGTTGTGATTTTAGGCTGCAATTCCCCAAACCTCTAGCCAATGGAGCCTCTAGCACAGTGGTTCTCAACCTTCCTAATGCCACAACCTCTTAATACAGTTCTTCATGTTGTGGTGACCCCCAATCATGACATTATTTTCGTTGCTACTTCATAACTGTAATTTTGCGATTGTTATGAATTGTAATGTAAATATCTGATATGCAGGATGTATTTCCATTCACTGGACCAAATTTGGTACAAGTACCTGATATGCCCAAATTTGAATACTGGTGGGCTTGCGGGGGGTAGTGGTGGTGGTGGTGGTGGTGATTGACCTTGACATATGGGATTTGTAGTTCACCTGCATCCAAAGAGCACTGAATCAAGCTGATGACAGAGCTGGACCAAACTTGACACATTGAGCCAACATGGCCAATTGTGAATACTAGTGGGATTTGGGGATTGACCCATGATTTTGGGAGTTGTAGTTCACCCACATCCTTATGCATTTTCTAATAGAATTATTAATTTTTTCCTAATAAATAGCATTACAAATTACCTAAGCTTCTTCTGCTCCTCCTCCTCCTGATGATGCTGGACCACTCTCTGTCCGGTGATAGTATGATAGCTGTGAATAAGGGAAGGGGGGGCACCAGTGAGGGTGGGAATATACTTCAATTTGGTGGAAGGATAGAAAGGAAAGGGTTAGGATAAAGTTTAGGGTAAGGTTTAGAGTTTGGGGTAGGGTTAGGGTTAGAATGAGCTTTTGAATTTGGCTTAGGTGTTAGGCTTAGGTTTAGGGAAGATTTCGGGTTTGGGTTAGGATTAGGGTTAAGGGTCAGGTTTAGGGTTAGGGTAAAGTTTAGGGTTCGGGTAAGGGTTAGGGTTTTGCCATTAAAGAAGTCTTACATTCCTTCTATATTATCTGTGTTCCGTTCTGAGTTGCACAGACATTGTTCCTAAGGAGCGAAGCGGAAAGAGCATAAGGCTCAGAGCTTCCGGACCCAGTTTTCATACTATTACCCTTTGTGCCATGTCACATGGGCACTTTTCCCCCTGCCTTGAAGGGACTCGCTGGCCCAAGCCTCCCTCCAGCCTCTGTGCTCTACCTCACCCGTGCATCCGCACACATGGAGTATGAGCATGCCTGTTCTCTCCTCCCAGCTTGGAGTCTCAGAAACAGCCCCTTCCCCCTTGACTGTGAGGCCAACTGAGAGGCCGGCCAATCACAGCAGGAGAAGGGCTTTTATGAAGGATTCGCTCTCTGTTTCCAAATAGGAAGAGAAAGACAGGTGGAGAGATCTTCAGCCTTCTCTGCCAAAGGGGTTCCTATGGCCATCACAAATATGTGTTTTCTGATTGTCTTTGGTGACCCCTCTGAAACCCACCTTGTGACCCCCCAGGGGTCCTGATCCCCAGGTTGAGAAATGCTGCTCTAACAGACTTGGGAAATGAAGTTTTGGGTCTGTAACAAATTGTTGTTCAGAGTACTGTGTTCTCTGTCAGGAATTCAGATAACTGCATGGTAGTTGAACTAAATTAAATAGCAAGGCTCCAGATTTTGTCCGATGTTGGAAACTAAGAAGGATCGATCTTTCTTAGTACTTGAATGGGAGATTGCCAGTAAATAAAGTGCTGCAGATTATGTTTCAGTGGAAGCAAAGCCACCTCTGAGTACTGCTAGTTTAAGAAAACCCTATGAAATTCATAAGGCCACAAGTCTAAAGATGACTTGAGGGCTCATGGTAAAGGTAAAGGTAAAAGTTTTCCCTTGACATTAAGTCCAGTCGTGTCTGACTCTTGGGGTTGGGGCTCATCTCCATTTCTAAGCCGAAGAGCCAGCGTTGTCTGTAGACACCTCCAAGGTCATGTGGCTGGCACGATTGCATGGCACAACGTTACCATTCTGCCAGAGTGGTACCTATTGATCTACTCACATTTGCATGTTTTTGAACTGCTAGGTTGGCAGAAGCTGGAGCTAATGCCGCTCCCCGGATTCGAACCTGCGACCTTTCAGTCAGCAAGTTCAGGAGCTCAGTGCTTTAACCCACTGCGTCACCAGGGGTATCGGAGTATGATTATGAGGAGTATGAGGGCTCATACTCACCTACATATTAAAGTTTCATTCCTTGGAAACAAATACATTATATTTGCTATGTCCACAGTCTACAAATAACTATCTCAAATCTTTCCTGGAAAGATAATGTTCTGCTCCTTCCAATGGGGGAAAACTGATTTTCTAGTTTTTGTCTTTTTACATACAGCACATTAATTACAGTTCAGAGTTGCTCATTGAAAACTTCTTTGAGTTGCTTCATTTCTGCATTTAGTTACAATGTTATCTATCTGCAGCAATAGCATCACAGTTTATAGTTAAATGCACTTTGAATTTCTATTAGAAGACATTGATTTATAGGAGTTCTTTATAGTACTTCAATACATCATTTATTATTATAATAAAAACATAATAAAACTAAAAACAAAGATTCAGGTCTTTTTTAAGCACTATTCGGCCTGGGTTTAAGTCTTGTCTGGAAGCGCCCCGAGACAACAGGAAAGATTTCCCCTTTGTGTGTGAACTACATTTGCCCCTTGAACTCAGTTTGTGCCAATGGAAGCAAAATGAGGACAAAGGGGGAAAGATGGGAGAAGAAGAAAGAAACTGGAGCATTTTTAATGTAGCTGACAAAGTGAGATGACAGAGGATTGATCAGAACCATCCTTGTGAAATTGGGAGAGTTAGCTGTTATGCTACACCTTGATGCACACACAAGTCAAGAAGACCCAGGATATGTTTGAACATTGAATCTCCAAACCCTGTGTCAGATCGAACCAAGGGATACAAGAAGTCTATCTTGCCGTCAGAAATGCGTTGTACATGCCAGACTTTTCACTGGCAACGGCAACTATGAGCTGGCCTTTTATGAGGCATTTTTCATCCAGATGGAGCCCCTGTACTTTTATGAGCCTGTGAATCAAAGACACAACTACAGAGCCCTGGGTAAGTGCAGTTACCTCTAGGGAGGAGCAGGAGCAGCTGTTTGTCAATTAGGCAGCTTTGGGAGGCAAGAGTGGGAGGGGAACAATGTTGGCTCTGAAATCAGAAGAACCGATGGTGTCTCTTGCTTCATCTGCCTCCCACTCTTCCCAGTTCTTAGCCTTTGCCAGCACAGGTGGGGTTCTGTACAGCCCTCTGGAGGCAACTGGATTGCTTAGCAATTGGAGTATTGGAATGCCTCTGGCTACAGAAAAGTTGGATGGATCCGCACAGGGGCCTGCAGAATTGATGGTCTCCCCTTCGGAAAAACGACCCGTTGAAATAACTGAGTTTTACATTCAACAGTGGCCATGCGATGTATCTTTCTGTGTATCTTGGCTCCTCTCCTGTTTGTTCATCTGCCAACACATACAGTCCCAAACTTTCTCCCACCAGAACAGACAAAAGCAGCATTTGGAGACGTTGTGTGTGTGGTGGTGGTGGTGGTGGGGGAGGGTTTGGACTACAGTGCCCAGAATTCACCAACCAGTTTATGTATGCTCTTGTCTGTTGTTTCATGGCTGGCATTTTAAGGTTTGTGCATGCCAATAGCAGAAAGATAGGTCACTAAGGGTGTGTCTCTATAATAGAATTCATGCAGTTTGACATCACTTCAACGGCTATGGCTCAATGCTATGGAATTAATGAGAGTTGTAGTTCTACAAGGTCTTTAACCTCTGACTACAGAATTCGGCTACATAATGGCCACCAGACAGGTATATTTTAGTAGATTTTAATTGTATTGACTTAATGTTTAACTATATATAATTATTGGTTCTGCTAACCATGAAGTAGCGAGGAAACACTGTATACACAAATATACACACACACATAAACGCAGACAAAACACATATACACAGACTGGGCCACAGCAATGCGTGGCAGGGGACAGCTAGTAAATAATAAGTAAGCAAAACCAGCAGAGTTCCAGGTTTGAATGAGTTTCAATGCCTCCACCTCTGAAATGTTAGAAATTTGAGAGCTGAAGGAAATGTTCATTTGAGGGAGGCAGAATTGTTATTTGATGACGCAAAGCCCTCCTTGTGTCCTCTTTGTAGCTATACCCTAGTTCGAACTACAGAAGATCTACTGAAATGAACTGGATATCTTAGCTACCACTAATATTAGTCCCACTTCAGTGGGTCTATTAGAGGAGCCTTTGGTGGCGCAGTGGGTTAAACCCCTGTGCCGGCAGGACTGAAGGTTGCAGGTTCGAATAAGGGGAGAGCGCGGATGAGCTCCTTCTGTCAATTCCAGCTCCTCATGCGGGGACATGAGAGAAGCCTGGTAAACATCAAAACATCCGGGCGTTCCCTGGGCAACGTCCTTGTAGATGGCCAATTCTTTCACACCAGAAGCGTCTTGCAGTTTCTCAAGTCACTTCTGACATGACAAAAAAGTGGGTCTATTGTAATAATTGAGACCAAAACTGGATGTAATCAAGAAGCTATGACTTATTAAAATTCCAAGACAGCTTTGTTGAGTTGGAATTCCATTTCATAATATTTATTTAGAGGCATCTCAATCCTAAGAATGGTGATAAGACTGGATAATAAATAGTGCAGTTTAAGTGCCTTGAGGAAGAGTTGTTTAGATTCCACTTCCAACTAATTGTGGGAAAGCAATGCTTTGACAGTGCCAAAGGGCGTCTGAGTGAAAACAACCACTTTTCTACACAGTCAAATTTATATTCAGAGATGCATGCTATTTTCAGGACAGACATGGGGAGACTTTAGCATCAAATGATAGTCCACATATTGACCCAGACATAGATAATCAGTGGGTCATGAGATGTTTTGGACAAACAGAGGAAGCTCTGGGAGAAATCTAATGCACCACTGCCACAAAGCCTGTGGTGGATATGTCTTTGGAGCCTAGTGCCGTCAGCCAGATGCTGAGCTTCTTTTCTGAAGCATACAATTCTCAGAAAGGGGGTCTTCCTGGATTGACAGCAAAGGCTTTGAGGTTCACTGCTCAAAATTCTTGGCAGACTTCTTTCCAGAATGTGCCAGCAGTGGCCAATGAAAAAATACACATCAGCTGGAGTGAACTCTGTGTGCTTTGACTCTTGAAATTCCACTCCAGTCCCTTGGCAGATAAAAGAAAGATGGGAGGAAGAAGGGATTGGAACAACTGCTAAGTACAGTATGGGAATCACAGACCACTTAGGGGGAAGAGATGTGTGGGATGTTATGCAGCTGAAGGAGGTCAAGTGTCCTGCGTTCTTCTGGCTTCCTCAACTGAGAACCACTGTATTAGTTCAGAGACGGCATGGTTTGAGAGTTCAGCTTAAACTCTAACTCAGACATGGGCAAAGTGTGATCTGCACTTTTCTAATGGCCCTTGGGATTCTAAAATGTGGCCCCTGAAGTCCCCCAGAAGCCCTTAAAGACCCTGAACCTCCCAAGATACAATTTTTCCCACAGTGATTTTCAACTCCAAATTAGCCAAACCATCCAAAAACAACTACTGATGTGGCAGTTTATTTCCTCCATTTCACATAGCTCCCCACAAAAACCCTAACAGCCCCAAATTGGAAAACATAAGGGGTTTCTATGTTCCTGTCCTCAACTTCTAGCATTCATCATTATTGGTTGGCTATCCTGGCTAGAACTGATGAGAATTGATGTCCGTAACACAAGTAAGTTCACAACATACACTTCATCATTTGACCAATGAAAATCAGCACACGTGTGGCTAACTATCAGAAGGTGGTCAACATCAACAGGATGGGAAAGTTATTACAGAGGAATAATATACAAGCTAAGAGAGGCTGCAGCAATTTGCTTTTGTCTCAGCCTCCTGAGGGCCCTTCCACACAGCCCTATATCCCAGAATATCAAGGCAGATAATCCCACAATTTCAGCTTTGAACTGGGTTATTTGAGTCCACACTGCCATATATCCCAGTTCAAAGCAGATATTGTAGGATTTTCTGCCTTGATATTCTGGGATATAGGGCTGTATGAAAGGGCTCTCAGACGCAAGGTTGTGCTCCCAATTCTCTTCTTTCTCATTAAGTTAACTGATTGCAAGTTGCATTTGCATTTAGTTTGCAGCAACGAATATAATTTGAGGATGAGGGGGAAAAGTTGAGGGGAGGGATAAACATGGATATTTTAAGAGGAGCTGAAAAAGTGGGATGGCAGAAGATTAATCAGGATCATGCCTACCAAATTTGGACAGTGGGAAAGTATATGCCAAGCTCGCAAGTCCTGGCTTCAGGATAGCATTTTCTGGCCAGAAAATTTTCCGAAGGGAAGTCATATTAGTTCATTGGCGCAATAAACAAGATAGGTTTTTTCGGGCTATAGGGCCATGGTCTAGAGGCATTCTCGCCTGATGTTTCGCCTGCATCTATGGCAAGCATCCTCAGAGGTAGTGAGGTCACAAAAAAAACCTCTTGTTTTATTGTGTTACTTATTCAAACACTCTGGCACACACACACACAATTTCCGGACAGAGTCTTTCCCATTTGAAGGTCTGAGCCCTCGCAAAGAAAGGTGAATGCATGGGCTTTGTTAGAACCTATGAGTCATAATGTTACCCTCTTTATGACATCATCATCATAAACTGCTTTTTACCACAACTAATTGTGATGTCACACAGACAGGTGGGGGCGAGGATGCAAAGCGGCAGGGGTCTAACAAAACCCCAGAGAGAGCCAGCTGTCCCCAAACATGAGGCAAGGAAAGAAGGGAAAACTTGATATGGAAGCAGAACCAATTTGGTTCAAAGCTTTTAAAGTATTTTCTCCCCAGTATGAACAAACAGCATCACTGGGAATGAATGTTCTTTTTCACTCCCACACTGAGTTCTCTCTTCACTTTTCCACTTTGGCATTATCCACCTGCTATGCTTTTCAAGGAAGCATTGCCTAGCAGTTAGGGTGGTCCTCTTTAAAAGAAAAGGGCGGGCGTCCTTATGTTTGAAGGGCTGTTGAGGGGCAGTCCTGTGTTTGAAAAGGTTCCCTGCAAAAAAAAAAAAAATGTGAAGGAGTACTTAACAATGTTTTTAAATTGCTGAAAACCTGTTCCTTGAAAATTAAGAAACCCTGATGAAGAAACTTTCAGTGGTGCTTCTTCTTTAGCATCATTTGCCCGCTTGGATTTGGCTTTCTTCCTGACCAGGAACTTGGTAACTCAGACTGCCAACCAAGAAAACCTCGCTGTTTGATACCATATATTTATTTATTTGTCGTGTCAGGGCAACCAGTCAATTATATTATATTTCTAACAGAACAATGCAAACAAACAGACAAAATAAAAAATTTGTGAGTTTGGTAGTTGGTTAAATGTCCTTTGACCAGTATCTGGCCACTTGGAGTGCTTCTGGTGTTGCTGCAAGAAGGTCCTCCATTGTGCATGTGGCAGGGCTCAGGTTGCATTGCAGCAGGTGGTCTGTGGTTTGCTCCCCTCCACACTCGCATGTCAAGGATTCCACTTTGTGGCCCCATTTCTGAAGGTTGGCTCTGCATCTTGTGGTGCCAGAGCGCAGTCTGTTCAGTGCCTTCCAAGTCGCCCAGTCCTCTGTGTGCCCATGTGATACCATGATTTAACAGGATGTGCTTCATCTTGATCTTTGGATCCATTGCCTTTTTAGTCCTTCAAAAATGCATTTGACAACTGCAACAAGCCTTGCCACAATTGGCCGAAACACACACAATTCACAGGGCAATTGCACTTTGTGTTTTCCACTCCACGTGGGTTCTGGAATTAGTTTACCCTTTACTTTGACACTGGTACAAGTGATTCTGTCTTGTAGCTATTACATTATTATTTTTTCTCTAAAGAGGAACATGAAATCAGCTTTACAAAGTATAAATAGAGCTCAATTTCAGGAACTGAGCTCTATGAATTAATTACGTTGTCTTCAGATCATGCTCTTCTTAAACTCTGATATTCCCCTGTTCTCCACCAACTAGTAAATATTATTATTAGAGGGATTATCTATCTATATCTTCTATTTGTATAATAAAAGTGAAAATATGGGGATTGATCATTTTGGAAGGTTGGTAGAAAATCCACAATTACTTCCACAATGATTAAAAAAAGAGACAGAGTACTTCCAAGCTGGTTTAAAAGAACAGAAAGTCCTAGATTTTTTTCTTGCTCTCTCCAGTTTTATTTTGGAGACCTATACATTTTTTTATTAATCCTAGAATATTTTCTATCAGCTTCCAATATAATGTGCCAGCTCTATGAACTGTTTTATTTTAATTCAGTATAAAATTGGAAAGAACAAGAACAAATTTCTTGGACTTTCAATCAGTCTGTATGTGGCCTTAAAAAGACCAGAAAGTCCCAGATTTTGTCCCTCCTGTAAATCATGGAATTACATCAAATTAAAACCACGTCATTCAAGTATAGTATATTCCAGAGAAACAAACCAAAAATGAAGAATAGCGTCATATGTCAAGGATGTAAATACCCATGGATCTCTTCATGGGTATTTACATCCTTGACACATGACGCTATTCTTCATTTTTGGTTTGTTTCTCTGGACTATACTATACTTGAATGACGTGATTTTAATTTGATGTAATTGTTTGATGTTTTAATTCTGTGCTATTATTGTATATGTTTATTTAATTATATGTTTTATGGCATTGAATTATTGCTGATGTGTAAAGCTACTCTGGTAATGAAGATCTGCATAGTTAAAGCAATGGTCTTCCCCATAGTCACCTATGGATGTGAGAGCTGGATCTTAGGGAAAGCTGAGCAAAGGAAGATAGATGCTTTTGAACTGTGGTGTTGGAAGAAAGTTCTGAGAGTGCTTTGGACCACAAGAAGATCCAACCAGTCCATACTTCAGGAAATAAAGTCCTACTGCTCATTGTAGGGAAGGATATTAGAGGCAAAGATGAAGTACTTTGGTCACATCATGAGAAGAAAGGAAAGCTTAGAGAAGACAGTTACGCTGGGGGAAATGGAAGGAAAAAGGAAGAGGGGCCAACCAAGGGCAAGATGGATGGATGGCAGGCATGTAGCCGGGGGGGGGGGGGGGGCTCGGGGGGCTTCAGCCCCCCCCCCGAAATTCTCATGGTGGTTCGCGAAAAGGCCTTACTGGTGCATTATTTAAACTGTTATGTTTATTAATATCATGATTTGATCACCATTCTCAATATATCCCATATGTATGGGGGTATTGGGGTAATGATACAAAAGGTTTGCTAGGCTAGACCCTCTTTCACTCAGACTCAGCCCCCCCCCCCGAAACTCAGCCCCCCCCCGAAACCCCCCCTGAAAATTTTTTAGCCCCCCCCGAAACGAAATCCTGGCTACGGGCCTGATGGATGGGATCCTTGAAGTGAATGGCTTGACCTTGAAGGAGCTGGGGGTGGTGACAGCCAGCAGGGAGCTCTGGCATGGACTGGTCCATGAGGTCACGAAGAGTTGGAAACAACTGAATGAATGAACAACAAAACAAAGCTGCTCTGAGTCTCCTTCAGGGTTGAGAAGAGTGGGGTACAAATGTTGTAAATAAATAAATAAATAAATAAATAAATAAATAGCAACCTCTCAATACTGCATGCCAATCTTGAGGCTCATCTCACCATGTATCAATGATATCTACTGAATCATATTTGGCTTCTTGTGTTCAGAGTTCAAGTTCATCTTCATTATTTTCCATGCTGTGTGCATCATTGTTCAGAGCTTGGGTCAATCTCTCCCCCTTTTTTTCATATGTTTTAATGCATTTAAGAGGCTTTCAATCAAAAATCATAGTTTTTGTTTTTATTTGGGAGATTCAGACATGTTTTGTTTATCATAATATTTTCTTGATCAGACACATTTTTATTTCAACTCCTCAGGTTGGCTTATTTTAATCCAGTATACAATTCTAATGAGAGTTGGGATAATGTAGTGCTGAGCTATCTAAATTGTGTATTGGGACAAGTTCCTGGGTGAGTTGCAGTGTGTAGGTATGTCATGCATGCTATTATCTTACACATCATATATTTTAATAATAATAATAATATAATTTATTTATATTCTGCTCTATCTCCCTGAGAGGGCCCATATTACTGGATACATATATGGCAAACATTCAGTGCCATTATACAATTGACAACAAAGACAGTATATAAACAGAGTCAAGGCTTTCCTTCGGGCTGAGAACAGCGGTATATAAGTAAGGTAAATAATAAATAAATAATAATAATTTTATTTCTGGCATCTGAAAGCTGTGCTCAACCCGGCAATGGGGAAGTGCTGTTGTTCCATTTTTCCAAGCCGAGGAGCCTATTGTCCATGGATACCTTCCTAATCGAATTGCCAACATGTCTTCAGGGGCGCCGTTTTACCTCTCTGCCAAATGGTACCTATTTATCTACTCACATTGCTGTTTTCGAACTGCCAGGTAAGCAAAAACTTGGGAAAGAAGAAGAACAAAATCTAGGACATTTAAATCAGTCTGGCTGCACTGTTAACATAGGTGTGAGTTGGGCCTTACTAGCAGATTATCATTCTGTGTACTACAGATCTCAGCCAGGATTTTCCATTTGTTTTGTAATTGCTGAGCTGTTCAGTGAACAAAGGCCTTTCTTTTAACATTCCAGCTCTGCTTGCATAGATGATCTCCTCTATTGAAAATGCCCTACTTTAACAGCTGCACAATCAAAGCAAGTCCACATTCCCAGGCTGCTGCATATGGTTAAACAAGATATAAAGATTTTTGAGAAATTATTATTACCTTGCCCAACGAGTGGGAAAGCAAGACTAGCGCTTGCAGCTATTTGTTACAATAGCAGCCGTTAGGCCAGGTTCCAAGCCAGATCAATACACATCTAGTCTGGGGGTGGAAGGTTAGCACATTAAAATACATTTAGTAAATGCAAGCATTAAAGCCAGCAAGAAAATGAAGGCAAGAAATCATTGGGAAACAGCCTTGGTTGGCATGTTGAGGGGGAGGGAGGGGGAAGTGGACCTACAGTAAACCCCCATTAGGGATCCATCATAACTGAGTGTGGGGTGTGGAGATTGAGCACTAAAACAAACCAATACACAATCAGAATCTCAGCATTTCTGCAAAAGTTGAGATGTGAGGCTATTAGGTACCAGCTGCATCCCTGAGGATGCTGATTTCAAGAAGCTCTTCTTAGTCAAGGAAGAGCCAGAGCTCAGTGGTAGGGAGAGCACATGCTTTGTAAGCAGGAAGGCCAAAGGATTTATTTGCAATATTTGTATTACATTTCTAACAGAACAAAACAAACAAACAGAAAAAAAACCCCACAAAATTTGCAAGCTTGGTAGTTGATTAAATGTCATTTGACCAGTATCTGGCCACTTGGAGTGCCTCTGGTGTGGCTGCAAGAAGGTCCTCCATTGTGCATGTAGCAATGATAGAGACCCCAAATTGGGTCTTTTTAGATCCACGTCGCGGGAGCACGAAAGGAAGCAGACAGTCCCAATGAAAGATCAAAAAACAAGGTTTTATTTTAGTTTCTTCATGAAGAAGACGGACAGCCAGGCAGCATGCGCAGATGTTACTCTTCAAATGACTGCCGTCCCCCTTGGCTTTTGACCACCAAATATATAACCTCAAGTAAACAAGAACATTTTTTGTCATGGAAAAGTACTCTCTTGACCTTTTGATGGAAAGTACCTTCTTGTATATGCAGACTCTGCGCTTCAAAAAACAACCTTTGAAGTTAACCACAAGCATCCTGTGCAAGAAAGTTCCCTCTTGTACTTAAAAACATTTTCTTCCATATTGCTCTTTTAAGTCAGAGAAAGGGTATGTCTCTCTTTGCTGTTAATTTCATTCAAAGCCCCTTACTCAGAGACCCTTGAGGCCTCCTTCAGCAGGGCTCAGGTTGCATTGTAGCAGGTTGTCAGTGGTTTGCTCTTCTCCACACTTGCATTTCATGGATACCACTTTGTAGCCCCATTTCTTAAGATTGGCTCTGCATCTCGTGGTGCCAGAGCGCAGTCTGTTCAGTGCCTTCCAAGTCGCCCAGTCTTCTCATTTGGTATCAGCCATTGGTTGAGATTCTGAGTTCGAGCCTGTCACTTTTGGACTCTCGCTTGCTGAGGTGTTCCAGTGAGTGTCTCTGTAGATCTTAGAAAACTATTAAATTCAATGCCATAGATAAAAGCAGTATAAAACAATTGACCCTTCCCTAATAAAACATTAAACATTATTAAACACATCACATAAAATAACATCACCTATCACACAGAAACATAGCCATTGTTGTAAACAGTCCTGGGTAACTGCATTTTCAACTTTCACTTTCACTTTAAATATTCTTATGATGGGCCGAATGCTTGGTTCCACAGCCAGGTCTTTAGCTGTCTCCTAAAGGTCAGGAGGGAGAGGGCCAACCTGATCTCACTTGGGAGGGAGTTCCACAGCTGTGGGGCCACCACTGAGAAGGCCCTGTCCCTCGTCCCCACCAGCCACACCTGTGAGGCCGGTGGAGCCGAGAGCAGGACCTCCCCGGGAGATCTTAATCTACGAACTGGTTCATAGAGGGAGATACGTTCGGACAGGTAAATTGGACCGGAGCCATTTAGGGCTTTATAGGCTAAAGCCAGCACTTTGAATCATGCTCGGTAACTAATAGGCAGCCAATAGAGTTGCCACATGGATCAAACACATGCGCAAACATGCCATATGTGGTTGGAAGGATTGCAGGTGTCAGAGCTAGGAAATGGCCATCAGCATGGTGACAGATAGATGGATGGTATTGCCTCTATTTAAAGCATGAAGCCCTTTGGATTACAGTCCCTATCATCCCTATCTAGGACTGATGGGAGTTGGAGTCCAGGATTACGTCTCTATGGCTGGGAATAGCTGTATACTTTGACCCTATAGCCATGGGACTGGTACCCACAGTTTCAGCTACCCATATTCAACAAAATATGGAATCTCTAGGAATTTTCTAAGTTCTCCAGGTGATTCAATCATATCCTTTTGCCAGAAGGAACCATAGAGTTACTGTGATCTAAGGATCTAAGGAGGACACTTTAACAAGATTTTTATTAGATCTTTGGCAACTCTATGGTAAGCTCCAGCAGAAGTATTTTATCTCAGTAGGTTTATTATTACAAAATATGGTTTGTGCTCTACCTACCATTTTTAGGAGGATTTACTTTGCAAATTTTGTTCATAGTAAGGGAGGGATAATGTGAGGTTTTCAGATTTTAATTGTAATTTTAATTTCAGATTTTAATTGTGTGGGGTGGTAAGCAGAAGTGAGAAAGTTTCTGTGAAGTAGGAATTCTCAACCTAGATCCTCATACATTGCTTTGGGCTATAATCTTTATAATACAGATTATTGAGTAGGTGTTTGATCTGACAGCCCACAAGGCCTTTCTAACTCAACAATTCTGTATGACTACCCAAGGTTGAAAACTATTTTCCTAAAATTTTAAAACAAGGCAGTCAAACATCACCCCTTTCCTATTTTGGTGGATAATGTAATTATACAATTTAGTCACCAGGTGGCACTAGACTTAGTGGTATTTGATTAGGGCCAAGAGTTTTCTGTTGCTGTTCTCTTCTCACTAAAAGAGCCAATAGTTCTTATCTAGCTTCCTATAATTTAATTGGAATATCCTCTAAGATTTTCCCGTGACAACAGTTCAGGTCCCAACCTAATTAGTTTCTGTCCCAGGAAGTCTTTTCATCAGCTGTGGGAAGCATTAAGAGATAAGGTTAACATGGGTATTCTATAAAATAGTTAGTTACATGTCTCCAAACATGAGTGGGAAAGAGACTGGAAGTTTGCATAAAATTTACCTAAGATAATTTTATGTATAATGGCAAACTTAGAAATAATGGATAGGATTTATATGATGATAAAATACATTTCACAACACAAAGAGTGGCCATGACCAGTGATTAATGTGCTGGCTTTATCAATTTGCTCTCCAGATACTAACTGCAAGGACACTTCTCTTATCTGGTTTGTTTATCTTTAAACCTAATGCTTTCTTTGTTTATTTAATTGATAATCCTGATAAGACAGGTAGCTCTGAAGGTTTCAGACTATCGCATAACAACACAGACATATAACACACACAATATGCAAAGTTTAAATAAATATTTATATTGTCCATGAAACAGAGAGGCTCAAACCTGGCAGGCCTTCAGATAGATGTCATCTTGAATATGAGCTTGCATACCCTCCAACTGTCCTGATTCGGCAGGGACCATTCCAGTTAATCCTCCATCATCCCACTTTTTTCCCAACTGCTTTTGAAATGTCCCAGGGTGCATCTACACTGTAGAATTAATAAAGTTTGACCTCACTTTAACTGCAATACCATGGAATCCTGGGAGCTGTAGTGGGTGAGGCACCAGCACTCTTTAGCAGTATAAAGCCACAACTTTATACTGCTAAAGGACCATCGCTTCAATGCTGGTGGTCTTTGTTTCTTCCAGCATGCTGACGTTTGTCCGCTTGTCTTCCCAAGAGATTTGCAGGATTTTTCAGAGGCAACGCTGATGGAATCATTCTAGGAGTTGTATGTGACGTCTGTAGACAGTTCAGGTTTCGCAGGCATATAGCAGGGTTGGGAAGACAATAGCTGGTGGTCTTTGCTTCTTCCAGCATGCTGGTGTTTGTCCATTTGTCTTCCCAAGAGATTTGCAGGATTTTTCAGAGGCAACGTTGATGGAATCATTCTAGGAGTTGCATGTGATGTCTGTAGATAGTCCACGTCTCACAGGTGTTTCCCTGATATAGTTGCTGCAAACTGAGGATACTTCCACACAGCCATATAACCTAGAATATCAAGGTAGATAATCCACAATATCTGCTTTGAACTGGATTATCTGAGTCCACACTGCCATATAATCCACTTCAATATGGATTTTATACAGCTGTGTGAAAGGGCCCTGAGTTCAAAGAACCAAAATAGTTTGCCCTCAAATTTGCACTCAGCCAGATGGAGAGTAGAAGGGGCAGAATTGTAACTTTTCCACGTGGCACAGACAAAAGTAAACAGCGGCAGTATCTTCTGAATTGAGTGTTCTTCCTCATTAATAATTTTTGCCATCTTGACCATGCAATGATGTTGTATTTCCCCCAGTTTTCAGCTGGGAAATGTTGTAGGTATATTGAGCTCTATGAAATAAGATAGACAAACATCGTATGTGGGCTGGTTAATGATCGTCCTAGATATTCTGCCAATAGTTTTGGGAGCATGCCTCGCTCCCCCGGCCCAGTACTACTTAACTTGACTTCTCTTGACTTTAGTTCCCACTCTTCTTAGCATGTTCCTCATCTCAGTGGAGTTCCTTAATGGGATTCTGGCTCTCAGATATGCCTCCTCAGCAATTATAATCGCCTAACTTCTAAATGTAACACTCAACGAATCCTACAGACCTGGCCCATCTCCCAAAACTGGTCCCACACCCAGGTGGGCTGTGCACCGTCAGCCAGGTTTCTGACTGTCCGCTCTGTTTAAGAAACACAGAAAGAGCCAGAAAACACATGATACTCAGTTTTAACAATCTCAGTCTTGATAAGGGTGTTTGTGAAGCGAGTATTGGATATACCAGTGGCTCCAGAGTTTTATACGTATCTGTTTAAAGGAAATAGTTTGGGAAACCAAGAAGATGTAATAGAGTAAGACAACTTGGAACGAGCAGTTTCTGGAAGAAAAGCGACCCCAAAGTGGCCAGTGTTTGACATTTGCCTTCTTCCAAGAGCGTTTGAAAGAGAAGCATGCTCCTTCCTGACATCCAGCACCTTTTCTTCCAAAGCTTACATTCCATCATTCCTCTTCATTTCAAAGGACGTTTTGTGGCCATTAAACAAACTCTTCTGTCTCCTCTTGACAGCTATTTCCTGCCCGAATGCCAATAGGTGAAGGGGAAGAGTAGTTTATGTGGAAAGAGATGGGAGTGGATTATTATTTTTTTGTCAGAGACACCTTATGTATTTTGGACCTTCTTAGGGGCAGTTGAACAGCCCAGTCAGAAAACTCAACAATACTGGTAGCAGCAGGGACAAAGTCATAAATATCCCAGGAATTGAGAGAGAAAGTTAAATTGGCAACTAAGGCTCCCAGAATTTCTAAATTATCATGACTGCAAGCTATATGGGTGGGGATTCTGAGGGTTGTATTCCATTTCCCCCTAATTTAAGCTTACTATGTGCATTGGCTTTATTGCAAAGGTTCTCAGTTGTCGAAGGCTTTCATGGCTGGAATCACTGGGTTGTTATAGGTTTTTTCGGGCTATATGGCCATGTTCTAGAGAGCGGTCATAGATCCAGTGAGCCTGTGGTGTTTTGAAGGTCCTTTTGGCTGCGAGAAATTGTGGGATGGTGTCTGTGTCTCTGCAGCATAGAAGGAAAGTCAGGGAGCATAGTAGATGTGCTTTCCTGGTCCTTAGTTTTTCCAATTTTTGTGTGTCTTGGAACAGTTTCTCCGCATAGAGATGTTCAATGTATTGTCGAAGGCTTTCATGGCTGGAATCACTGGGTTGTTGTAGGTTTTTTCGGGCTATATGGCCATGTTCTAGAGGCAGACCCATAGTCAGGATTTTGATTCGAAGGGGGGGGGGGGCTGAGACTGAGTGAAAGAGGGTTTACTCTAGCAAACCTTTCGTATCATTACCCCAATACCCCCATGCATATGAAATATATTGAGCATGGTGATCAGATCATGATATGAATAAACATAACAGTTTAAATAATGTACCAGTAAGGCCTTTTCAAAGACCACCATGAGAATTTGGGGGGGGGGGGGCTCAAGCCCCCCAAGCCCCCCCTGACTACATGCCTGCCTAGAGGCATTCTCTCCTGACATTTCGCCTGCATCTATGTCAAGTATCCTCAGAGGTAGTGAGGTCTAGAACATGGCCATATAGCCCGAAAAAACCTACAGCAACCCAGTTCTCAGTTGTGTTTTGAAGGCTTTCATGGCCAGAATCAATGGGTTGCTGTGAGTTTTCAAGGCTGTATGGCTATGTTCCAGAAGCATTCTCTTCTGACATTTCACCCACATCTATGGCAGGCATCCTCAGATATTGAGGGGTCTGTTGGAAACCAAGTAAGTAAGGTTTATATATTGGTAGAATGTCCAGGGTGGGGGAAAGAACTCTTGTCTGCTTGAGGTACATGTGAGGACAGTAATTCACCACTTTGATTAGTGTTTAATGGTCTGCAGTTTCGAGGTCTGGCTGGTTGCTGCCTAGGGGAATCCTTTGTTGGGAAGTGTTAGTTGGCCCTGATTGATTCTTATCTGGAATTCCCCTGCTTTTTGAGTCTTGCTCTTTATTTACTGTTCTGGATTTAGAATTTTGTTCAACTGGTAGCCAGATTTTGTTCATATCCATGGTTTCCCCCTTTCTGTTGAAATTGTCCACATGCTTGTGGATTTCAATGGTTTCTTTGTGTAGTCTGACATAGTAGTTGTTAGAGTGGTCCTACATTTCTGTGTTCACAAATAATATGCTGTGTCTAGGTTGGTTCATCAGGTGCTCTGTTATGGCTGACTTCTCTGGTTTAATTAATCTGCAGTGCCTTTCATGTTCCTTGATTTGTGTTTGGGCACTACTTCTGAGGATGCCTGCCATGGATGTGGGCAAAACTTCAGGAGAGAATGCTTCTGGAACAGCCTGGAAAACTCACAATAACCCACTCTCAGTTGTGCCAACAAGTTCTATACTATGTATGTGTGACATGTAATTTTCTCATCTCTGCCCAAGTACATTTATGGAGCTGTTCTGGAGGGCGGGGGGCGGGGGGGGGGGGGGAGACCTGGAGGCATGAAGTTGTATGTAAGTTCACTTGAATGTAGAGAAAAATTACCTTTGTACTCTTACACATAAATATGCATAAGAATGCATAAGTTCAGCAGGACAATAATAGTAGTCCATACAGTGGCCAGGAAGTTTCAAAGCAGACTGGATGATTCCCACAAATAATGACACAGAGATTGCCCAACTTATTGTTTTGGAATGTAACTCCCAGATTAGACCAGTGGCTGTGCTGCCTGAGAGAATGTAGGGTTTACAATTCAAAAGCCATTTGTTCAAGACCAAAGCACCAGTTTTTTATTATTACTATGGGGATTAATGGCGCCTTTTCATAGAATGATAGAGTTGGGAGAGACCTCATGGGCTATCCAATCCGACCCCCTGCCAAGAAGCAGGAAAATCGCATTCAAAGCACCCCTGACAGATGGACATCCAGCTTCTGCTTAAAGACCTCCAAGGAAGGAACCTCAACCAAAGTCTGAGGCAAAGAGTTCTACTGCTGAAGAGTTCTCACAGTCAGGAAGTTCTTCCTAATGTTCAGGTGGAATCCCCTTCCTTATAGTTGGAAGCCATTGTTCCATGTCCTAGTCTCCAGGGCAGCAGAAAACAAGCTTGCTCCTTCCTCCCTATGACTTCCCCTCATATATTTATACATGGCCATCATATCTCCTCTCAGTCTTCTCTTCTTCAGGCTAAACATGCCCAGCTCCTCATAGGACTTGTTCTCCAGACCCTTGATCATTTTAGTCATCCTCCTCTGGACATTTCCTTGCTCTGTTTGTGCTTAGCCTCAATCCTCACACCAGTTTTCTTCTGAGCTATCTCTTGTGTAATCTTAGATATTTTGGGGTGACTTTGTCCTGAATGGAACATTAAGAGCCATTAGTTTTTACTCAAGTCTGACTTCTACTACTATAGGTTCTTTGTATGGATCCACACAACTGTGTTTTTGGAGTTTCCTTGATGTGGGGACAATCACGTTGAATGCCTGCCTTTCAAAATATATGACCATACCATAGGTCTTGTGCACAAAATGCTGAAGTGGGCATCCATTTAAAAGGGTCTCCCTTAAAGTTAATCACAACTCTTTGTTCACTTTTTTCTCATTGGATCAACAAATGGTTTATTATTGTGTTTCTTAACATCATGTCTGCCCTGCAGTGATCCTGTCACAGGGTTTTCTTCTTATGATTTGTTGAGAAGAGCTTTGCTGTGCTGAGGTGTGCAACTTGACTAAGTTCACCAGTGGGTTTCAGGGCTGAACGTGGACTTGAACCCTGGTCTTAACTGCTTTTCCCTTCCATATATGGCAACTGGGTTACTATTGTGATTAACTTTCCTCCCACCCAGATGTAGCTTAGCAAAAGACGGCTGATATTTAGAGTACTTTTTCTGAGAGATGCAAGCTGAGTTGAGTTGTAAAACTGTAGCCCTAGTGAAAAAGGAATGTGTGCTGCTAAATCTTAGGCCAGGAATTGTATACGGCGGAGGGAAGTGTTTGGGGGAGTGGGTAACGTGTGAGATGGTGCAGCTGGCTATTCCTCCATAGTAGTGGGAAAGGAGCATGATTTCAGTGTCCTGGGGGTTGTTTCATGTCTGGGCTCCATACTGTCTGCTGTGTGGGGAGGAGGGATGCCTGAAGAAGGGAGAATTTGGTAATTTTGTCTCTTTCAGCTTAGATTCCCCGATTCCCTATTCCTTCTGTCTTCTCGTTTTCCTTGCAATCTTCCTCTGCAGCACAGCTGGCCTGCAGCTTTGGGTGATTTTTATCGCGTAAAATCCTTTCCAGAACAAATCTTCTGGCTCATTCTTGGCACTTGGTCAGAACTTTGAAATCTTCTGCCAACTCCCTTCAACTTTGGTTCCGGTCCATTCTCTTTTCTTTTCAAGGTAGCCGTCAAAGAAAAGGCGTGAATGAGTGGGATGTGAATGCCCCTTCTGGGGTCTGATGCCTCCCATAGAGTTCTGGCCTCCAGATAAGTCAATGGAACGGTGGCATCTTTGAAATTTTTGCAAGGCATGGTTTGATTTGCCTCCAGCAAAGTGGCTGGGAAAAGAGGGGGAGCAATTTGAGGCTCAAAGGGAGAGCAGAGGCTTTGAATTGAGGGCATTTGCCATTGCCATGGGCCCTCTTTCATTGCTATTAGAATGTATCCGATTCATTTCCTCTGGCAAAGCCAGTATCTCTGTGTCATATACATCTGGGAAATGTTCCAGAACACAAAACTGCCCTTTTGAGAGACTTTGGATTAAATTGAGCTGAATAAAACCCAATCTAGAGGCCAATGTTCAGGTCAAGAGATGCTTACTATCATCTGTCCCTTGTCAATTGGGGCAACTTTAAAGCTCAGAGGAAGTATGATGGGTTTACAGAAGTGCTTAGCACTCATTTGTCCATTTTCGGCTTATCAGACTGAAAACTGGAAACACATCCTGTACCTTTTAATGATTGTTTAGAGGTGGAGATTTTAGCAGGTATTGCTTATCACACAACTGGGTAATAAACAACCATTTCCAAAATACCCTCCTCTACACAACTAACAGAACTAGAGATATCCTCACCAGTTTTTCTGTCCAGCAACCAGATTGCAAGTCAGTTGGTGGTTATTGTCATTCTCACTATGCAGAATTGTCTTGGACTGTCAGTCCTCCACATTCATTGTGGGTTAGGGGTACAGAACTGTTGTTGAACACAACACCCCCCCCCACTCCAAAAGATTTATATTTTTCAGAGGGCATTGACCCAAACTAGTGCACATCCCATGGAACCCAGCCTGTGGCTGGGGGTCTCTCTAAGGACAACTAAATATGCAATTTTCCAAAATAAAATGTATCCTTATAACACAATATACCTTCTTTCATGGATTTCTTGATACTTTCTATCCCTGGCTCTGCCTTGCTCTATATCTTTATTCACTCTGATCATATGCACTTTCACTGATCCTGATATGTGCATGTGTGCAGGAGTTAAATAATCAGAATGAAAAGCAACACTTTTCAACCCCTTTAATGCATGTCCAATGTACTGCCATTTTGGGACCTCTAGACCCCTGCTCCGCTCTCCTATTCCTCCATGAACTATATTTTATTCCACACACACACACACACACAGCAAGTGGCTGTGAACTTCTGCCTTATCCTTATCCGTCTCTGTCTTCGACCCTGGTGAGTGTTAATCTAGAACTTATTAGTGTAAATGCTTGCAGGCCAGACTCTCATTTACTTACAATCAAAATTTGACTTCAAATTCACAACAAAAGTGGAAAACCCACCATTAAAACATTTATTAATCTGAGAGAACATCTTTCTAAGAACCTCTACATCCTCCATCACTATCCACTTTTGCTGGAAGTTGATCCTGGAATCATGCTGGAGGACCTTCAAAAGTCTAGATAATGTTTTCCCCTCTGAACCTTTAGGTCTTCTAGGATAAGTCTATGGTGAAGGTTGACCATAGAGTCACAATGAAGGATCCAGAGATTTCTAGAAAAACCAAATCTGTGAATAATAAAATCTGCAAAAGTGAAACTCATTAATATGGAGGGCTGACTGTACTCCGCTATTGTTTAATTAACTAATGGCCAGCATCTTGGTGGTGACTTACTATGATATAATTTATTTACTTATTTATGACATTTATATGCCGCCCTTCTCACCCCAAAGGGGACTCAGAGTGGCTTAAAAGTTATTTGTACAAGTTATTAGATTGGTAGTATATTAAAATAAGTGCAAGGTGAAGGCACCTTCCCACTCCCAAAGTAGCCCAGATCCATAAACCAGTCTTCCTAAGTTGTCATCAAAGATGGCGGGTGTTGAGGGAACCACAATGGAGGACTGTTCTGAATGCAGCCGGTGGTGATGGCATGGCCGGTAGGTGTAAAGTAGCTATAGGAATACTGGCAGCAATTGTAGATGTCAATAAGCCTCCAAAAAAATCAGCCTCCACACACCACGATAGAGATTCACAAGAGTGGCAAGAGGGCATCTGAGCAATCAGGCACTGGGGCGATGGAGCAGGCAGGAGTAATTACAGCTCCCATAATACAAAGGGTGGTATCCTAATAGGGTTGCATAAGTGGCATAACCAATGTGCAACAGGAGAGTGTGAGGTATCACTCACCATTGTGCAATGCACTCCAGTTCTTGCATAACTATTCCCAATTTGCTCCATGCATTCTGTGTAAAACTGAATTTGTACATAAATTTAATATCTAAATTAAATCATTATCTTCTTTTGCAACTTCCTTGTTGAGGACAAGAGAAGGATCTTGTTTGATCTTGGAAGTAGGCAGGGTCAGTTCTAGTTGGTACTTGAATGAGAGACTGCCGGGGACTACCACTAGTTTGTTGTAGGTTTTTTGGGCTGTATGACCATGTTCAAGAAGCATTCTCTCCTGACGTTTAGCCTGCATCTGTGACAGGCATCCTCAGAGGTTGTGAGGTCTGTTGGAAACTAGGAAAATTGGGTTTATACATGTGTAGAAGGTCCAGGGTGGGAGAAAGAACTCTTGTCTGCTGGACGTAGGTGTGAATGTTTCAATTAACATTTGATGGCCTGGCAGTTTTTAGGTGTGGCTTGTTACTGCCTGGGAAATTCCTGATTGTTTCTTGTCTGGAGTTCCCTTGTGTTTGAGTGTTTATTTACTGTTATAATTTTAGAGTTTTTTTAAATACTGGTAGCCAGATTTTGTTCATTTCTATGTTTTCTTCCTTTCTGTTGAAATTGTCCACATGCTTGTGGATTTCTCTATGTAACTTGACATGGTAGTTGTTAGAGTGGTTAAAATGCTGAGCTAATTTACTTTTTGAACTTTCTAATGTGTATGTGCTCCTGTGGGAGCTATCATTATTATCCAGTGCCAATGATGCTTTGAATCATGTGGTTTCATCGGCATGCCACAAACATGCAATGATGTTTTTGTTGTTTCTGTTTTTAAATTTTTAACTTTTCAGGTATTTTACTTACAATATTACGGTGTGCTCTGGTATAGGAGAAGGTCCACGGGGTTGCCACTATTTGTTACGACATCAGGTGGCAGAAACCCTAGTGACACCACTGGTTCGGGATGTATCCAGAAGCCAGTCTTGATGCGCCAGCTCATCCAGAGGGAGGAGACAAGTGCTAGCTCTTACTTGAAGACTCTGGCAAGAAAGGAAATCAATTTATAGAGGTTGGAGATTGGATCTGGATGCCATGATAATAGGGCTATAAATGTTTTTTTTCCTTGTCAAATTGCCAAAGGAAGATTTAAATCAAAGGAAGGGAAACCTTTGATTTCTCTTCCTAGCCAACAGGAACTTCTGTCAGAGAGATGGCTGTGTTATTTAGTTGTAGTAAACCCCCAATGGCGTTTTCTTAGCATCTGAAGGACTCGTAGATTTATTGTGGCTTAAGCTGTCATGCTTGCCTCTGACTTAGTGTGTTCTACTCCGCAGAAAGCTTAAGATGCAATAAATCAATTCATCTTTAAGGAACCACAAAACACTTTTTTTAAAAAAAAATGAAAGAAACATCAGTAACACTTTCCTTAAATAAATACTTCCTTATGTTACTTTTACCACCTTTAAGTACCTGCTGTGTTCTTGACCAATGTTGCTAAAGGGGGATTTTATGATGAAAGTGGTGGCAAACTTTAAAAAATCCGGTTTAAGCCAGGAGAAATCCTTGGTGGGTTGAGCTGTTACAGTTAGGTGAGTTAAGAATGTCAGCACATTTTATTTTATTTTATATTTGGTAGGAGAGTAGAGTATCTGCCAATAGGAAATGTCATAGATCTCATTCTTCAAGAGGAATCTGACATTTCCTAAACTGTGGGTAGCTGTTAATGCATCATTAAAAGAGGAATTTCATCACCAAGGACAGGAGCGACTAAAAGAGCTGAGCATGTTTAGCCTGCAGAAGAAAAGGCTGAGAGGAGTTATGTATAAATATGTGAGAAGTCATAGGGAGGAGGGATGAGGTTAGTTTTCTGCTGCCCTGGAGACCAGAGGCCCTTCCACACAGCAATGTATCCCATTATATTAATGCAGAAAATCCCACAATATCTGCTATGAACTAGGTTATCTGAATCCACACTCAGATAATGTGGTATTTTTTGCCTTGGTATTGTGGGATATAGGGCTGTGTGGAAGGGCGCTAGGATGCGGAACAATGGCTTCAAACGACAGGAAAGGAGATTCCACCTGACATTAGGAAGAACTTCCTGACTGTGTGAGCTGTTCAGCAGTGGAATTCTCTACCCTGGAGTGTAGTGGCAGCTCCTTCTTTGGAGTCTTTTAAACAGAGGCTGGATGGTCATCTGTCAGGGTGCTTTGAATGTGATTTTCTTGCTTCTTGGCAGGGGGTTGGACTGGATGGCCCACAAGGTCTCTTGCAACTCTATGATTCTAGGAGACAGATTTGCATAAATGTTTGTGCTTATATAATTTAGATGGATAGACGAAGATTGGTTCATTATTAATATGCTTCAATGCATTTTTCAAAAGAATTATAATTAAGCACAGGTTGAGCATCCCTTTTCCAGAATTTGAAATATTTTAAAATACAAAATTGTCCACGTGAGTATTGTCGAAGGCTTTCATGGCCAGAATCACTGGGTTGTTGTAGGTTTTTCTAGGTTATATGGCCATGTTCTAGAGGCATTTTCTTCTGACGTTTCGCCTGCATCTATGGCAAGCATCCTCAGAGGTAGTGAGGTCTGTTGGAAATAGGAAAATGGCTTTATATATCTGTGGAATGACCAGGGTGAGATAAAGGACTCTTGTCTGCTGAAGCTAGGTGTGAATGTTTCAACTGACCACCCTTAATTAGCATTTGATGGCTTGGCAGTGCCTGGAGGAATCTTTTGTTGAGAGGTGATTAGAGGGACTCATATCCACATGGGTGCTTGCTAAGATAGTGAAAGCTTTGTTTTCTGATGGTTTAATGTATGCAAATTTTGTTCTATGCACAACATTTATTAAAATATTGCATCAGGCTATAAGATGTTATTTATTTATGTATTTATTTATTTGTATCCCACTTAATCTCTCCATATGGAAACTCCAAACGTTCACAATCAAAAACATTACAACTTAAAATATTCAAATATACAAGAATAAAACAGTATAATATTATATGGTATTATATATTATCAGTAGTAATTATATTTAATATATTGATATTACAATATTACAATATTATAATACATATTATTATATTGTATTATTATTAGTATTATATTGTATTACATTATAATATTATTATCAATATTATATGTATATACATTTTATTAGATTATTACTATAGTACAAGTTCAGTATGTAAATCATAAATAAGTTTCATGTTTATACTTGGGTCCCATCTCCCAAGAATGGGACCCAAGTATAAACATAAGAAATCTCATTAGGTATGTTATGTATACACCAATACAGATATTCCAAAATTTGAAAATATCAGAAATCCAAAACATTGCTGGTAGTTTTTCAGATAAGAGACACTCAGCCTGTAGTGTTGGGCTAGGATTCTTGTAGACCAAGGTTCAAACCATTGCTTGGCCATGGAAATTCATTAGGGGACCTTGGACAAGTTGCAGTGCCAAATCTGAACAAATTTTTCCAAGAAAACCTTGTGACAAGTTCATCTTAGGATCACAATATGTTAAAAACAACAGAAAGAACAGACGAAAGAAATACATTATGAGAGCCTTGAATGAAACCAAGCGACTTAATTTTTCCCTTAAATCAAGTGTCCAATTGTTTATTGTTGATGGCCAACTACTTTGCATGGATCCTTATCTTTAAATCAAGTTGGGACTGGATAGTTTTCCAACAGATGGTGACTTAAAACACAGGACTATCATCTGGCAGACTGAAGTCAATCAGAGACCCGTAAAGCTCTATAGAAAGCTATCCTCCTCATAAATGAAAACGGTTCCTTCCTACACATGATCTGAGATCATTATCAGTAGCACTGCTCTGGAGCTTGGGAAAGTTACTTTCAAACCAGAACTTCAGAAATCTCCCCAGCTAGGCTACTCTGGCATATATTTCCTGATTTTTTCTAGTAGCAGGAAAACAACTTTTTCTTTTTTTCTCCCAACTGTTTTAAGTTTCTACAAACTTTGATATATCTTAAAGCTGTCTTATTGCTTCCCACCCCTTCCCCCAGCAGATATTTTCAAATCTTTTAAGGTTTTTTTTTTCATATTTCTGTCTTTGAGACTTTGTTTGTGTTTGTTCCTAGCCTTTAAAAGTGGCATCTAATGGGATTTTGATTGATTTCATTACGTCTCATTCAAGACTAGAAAATTTATACAGTACTGTGTAGGTGGATGTTGATGACTTTGTTTACAACTTGAATGAAACAAGCATTTGAGGGGTAATGCCTACAGTTTTAAAATGTGTTCTAACCCAATTTCCATCCCAAATGGACCCAAATGTAAAAAAATAATCGGCATGAAAGAATAGCACATGAGGAGAAAAAAAATCATGCTATTCCCAGTAGGCTGTGCAAAAGAAAACTTTTGCAACCTCTCCTTGCTTGTATGTTCTTCTGCAACAGACTATTAAGTTTTGCCTTCTTTACCACACTCAGCTGTTCCTTGACCACATGCATCCTGGTTTCATCTGTCATATGATGGAGAATAATAATAATAATAATAATAATAATAATAATAATAATAATTTTATTTTTATACCCCGCCACCATCTCCCTGAAAGGGACTCAGGGCGGCTAACATGAGGCCAAGCCCAAAAACACAATACAACAAAATAAAATACAAAATGCAGATAACAAAAATTACATCAGAATAAAATACATACAATAAATTAAATAAATAAAGCAAATTGACATAATATAAAAGTATGTTTTGCTATAAATCCTAGGAAAAACTGCAGATGCAGATTTTTGTTGAAGCATATCTATTAAAACATTTAATTTTTTCACTCATTGGTCCCTTCCAGCTACAAAAAAAAAAAATCCTGACTGTTCAGAACATCCAGGTCTTTAGTTTGGCTTTGGTTTAGCAACACCAGAGGCACTCCAAGTGGCCAGTTACTGGTCAAAGGACATTTAATAGAATGCCAAGTTTTCAAACTTCATGTTTTTTTTAGTACAATACAACTGTTTGGTTTGCTCCTGCTACGATAAACAAACAGCCAGCTTCAAGGCCTTGAAGAGAAAGTAGAATTCCATTAAAAAGCAAAAAAAGTTCCAGTTCTTTTTGGTTCCTCTCACTTCCCCAGGTTGCCCCTATATTGGGAGAAAGATGGGATAAAAATAAAGTAAAAGGAACAAAATAAATTGTTGTTGTTGTTGTTCATTCGTTCAGTCGTCTCCGACTCTTCGTGACCTCATGGACCAGCCTACGCCAGAGCTCCCTGTCGGCCGTTACCACCCCCAGCTCCCTCAAGGTCAGTCCAGTCACTTCAAGGATGCCATCCATCCATCTTGCCCTTGGTCGGCCCCTCTTCCTTTTGCCTTCCACTTTCCCCAGCATAATTGTCTTCTCTAGGCTTTCCTGTCTCCTCATGATGTGGCCAAAGTACTTCAACTTTGTCTCTAGTATCTTTCCCTCCAGTGAGCAGTCGGGCTTTATTTCCTGGAGGATGGACTGGTTGGATCTTCTCGCAGTCCAAGGCACTCTCAGAACTTTCCTCCAACACCACAGCTCAAAAGCATCGATCTTCCTTCGCTCAGCCTTCCCTAAGGTCCAGCTCTCACATCCGTAGGTGACTACAGGGAATACCATGGCTTTGACTAGGCGGATCTTTGTTGCCAGTCTGATGTCTCTACTCTTCACTATTTTATCGAGACTGGACATTGCTCTCCTCCCAAGAAGTAAGCGTCTTCTGATTTCCTGGCTACAGTCTGCATCTGCAGTAATCTTTGCACCTAGAAATACAAAGTCTGTCACGGCCTCCACGGTTTCTCCCTCTATTTTCCAGTTGTCAATCATTCTCGTTGCCATAATCTTGGTTTTTTTGACGTTTAGCTGCAACCCGGCTTTTGCGCTTTCTTCTTTCACCTTGATTAGAAGGCTCCTCAGCTCCTCCTCGCTTTCGGCCATCAGAGTGGTGTCATCTGCATATCTGAGGTTGTTAATGTTTCTTCCAGCAATTTTCACCCCAGCTTTGCATTCATCCAGCCCTGCACATCGCATGATGTGTTCTGCATACAAGTTAAAAAGGTTGGGTGAGAGGATGCAGCCTTGCCGTACGCCTTTCCCAATCTTGAACCAGTCTGTTGTTCTGTGGTCAGTTCTTACTGTTGCTACTTGGTCCTTGTACAGATTCCTCAGGAGAGAGACAAGGTGTCTTGGGATGCCCATCCCACTAAGAACTTGCCACAATTTATTATGATCCACACAGTCAAAGGCTTTAGAATAGTCAATGAAGCAGAAGTAGATGTTTTTCTGAAACTCCCTGCCTTTCTCCATTATCCAGCGGATATTGGCAATCTGGTCTCTCGTTCCTCTGCCTTTTCTAAACCCAGCTTGAACATCTGGCAACTCTCGCTCCATGTATTGCTGGAGTCTTCCTTGCAGGATCTTGAGCATTACCTTACTGGCATGAGAAATAAGGGCCACTGTACGGAAGTTTGAGCAGTCTTTCGCATTTCCCTTTTTTGGTATGGGGATATAAGTTGATTTTTTCCAGTCTGATGGCCATTCTTGTGTTTTCCATATTTGCTGGCAAATGGCATGCATCACCTTGACAGCATCATCTTTTAAGATTTTAAACAGTTCAGCTGGGATCCCATCATCTCCTGCTGCCTTGTTGTTAGCAATGCTTCTTAAGGCCCATTCAACCTCACTCCTCAGGATGTCTGGTTCTAATTCATTCACCACACCGTCAAAGCTATCCTCGATATTGTTATCCTTCCTATACAGATCTTCTGTATAGTCTCGCCACCTTCTCTTGATCTCTTCAGCTTCTGTTAGGTCCCTGCCATCTTTGTTTCTTATCATACCAATTTTTGCCTGAAATTTACCTCCAATGTTTCTAATTTTCTGGAAGAGGTCTCTTGTCCTTCCTATTCTGTTGTCTTCTTCCACTTCCATGCATTGCTTATTTAAAAATAGTTCCTTATCTCTTCTGGCTAACCTCTGGAATTGCGCATTTAACTGGGCATATCTCCCCTTTTCACTGTTTCCTTTTGATTTCCTCCTTTCTTGGGCTACTTCCAGTGTCTCAGCAGACAACCATTTTGCCTTCTTGGTTTTCTTTTTCTTTGGAACGTACTTTGTTGCCGCCTCCTGAACAATGTCGCGGACTTCTGTCCATAGTTCTTCTGGGACTCTGTTTACTAAATCTAGTCCTTCAAATCTGTTCTTCACTTCCACTGTATATTCGCTAGGAATGTTAGTGAGATCATATCTAACTGGTCTGTGTATTTTCCCTGATCTCTTTAGTTTTATTCTAAATTGGGCAATAAGAAGTTCGTGATCTGAGCTACAGTCAGCCCCAGGTCTTGTTTTCACCGACTGGATGGATGTCCGCCACCTTTGGCTGCAAAGGATGTAGTCAATCTGATTTCGGTGTTGACCATCTGGTGAGGTCCATGTATAAAGCCGTCTTTTAGGTTGTTGGAAGAGAGTATTCGTTATACACAGCGAGTTTTCCTGGCAGAATTCTATCAGCCTGCGTCCCACTTCATTTTGTTCTCCCAGACCATGCTTGCCTGTGATCCCAGTTGTCATTTGACTTCCCACCTTGGCATTCCAGTCTCCTGTAATGAAAATAATGTCTCTTTTTGGTGTATTATCCAGTAGGTCCTGCAGATCTTCATAGAACTGATCTACTTCTGCTTCTTCAGCAGCTGTGGTTGGGGCGTATATTTGGATCACTGTGATGTTGAAAGGCTTTCCTTGCACTCGAATTGAGATCATTCTGTCATTTTTTGGGTTGTATCCAAGCACCGCTTTAGCGAATTTCTTATTAATTATGAAGGCTACTCCATTTCTTCGATGTTCCTCTTGTCCGCAGTAGTAGATCTGGTGGTCATCTGATGTGAAGTGGCCCATTCCAGTCCATTTCAGTTCACTGACCCCCAGAATGTCTATCTTTAGTCTTGACATCTCACCAATAACAACATCCAATTTGCCCTGGCTCATAGATCTTACATTCCAGGTTCCTATGGTGTGTTGATCTTTAGAGCATCGGATTCGTCGTTCGCCTCCAGTACCGTCGGCCGCTAGCCTTCCTTTCGGCTTTGAGCTAGCTGCGTCATCACATCTGGGGCTAGTTGAACTTATCCTCTGCTCCTCCCCAGTAGCATTTTGGCCATCTTCCGACCTGGGAGTCCCATCTTCCAATGGCATACCGACATATCTCTGGTTGTACTGGTCCATTTAGTTTTCTTGGCAAGGATACTGGGGTGGTTTGCCGTTGCCTTCCCCAGGGGTCACGCTTGGTCTGACCTCTCTGCCACGACCGTCCCGTCTTGGGTGGCCCTTCACGGTTTCGCTCATGACATCATTGAGGTGCTCAAGCTCCAGCGCCCCGACAAGGCGGTGATCCTTTGCTGGAGCAAAATAAATTAGTTTACTTTAATTGCAGAAAACCGAGTTCAGAGTGCAAAAGAAGTTTGCACTTCATTCAGCTGGGTGAGAAGAGAGATGTTAGTAGAAACTTGCTCGTTCCAATAGGTTCAGGCAAAAGCAAACTGCTATAGTCTCTTCTAGCTTGTCTGATTGTATTTCCTCATAGCCATCTTGAACATAGTCTGACATTGGTTGCTAAATATACCCCAGATTACATCTGTGAAGTGTTAGGGGACAATTGCAGATCAGTATGCTCGTATATCAGTATTAATGGCGGATAGCTAAAGACAACTGAGTGAGAAATGCATATGTTCGCATGCATGATTGCAAGAAAAAAAACATGAAGAAAGCACTGCCAATAGTGCAAATGATTGAATTTTCTGCACGCAAAGCCACATTGAGATGAGTTTCCTCAGGGTGCATGTGTGGCTTTAAATAAGACAAGTTCACTATGATGCGTGAATTGCACATGATAGTAACAAGGTAAATACAGGTTCTAGGTGGATTGGAAAAAATATGGTGAGAATAAGAATTTCATTTTTCAAGTTTAAACAAGTCCTAGGCTAGCGTGTTAAACTCATTTTCATCAGTGGCCACATTAGCCTTATGGTTGCCCTCAAAGGAAAACCGATGCTGATGATCAACTATGATACTTTTACATAGTGGTTGGTGCTCTTTAGTTTTTACTAGGCCTGGGTAACAACGGAAAAATTTGTTTCTAAAATCGATTTGTATTTGGGGTTTTTTTTTTGTTTCGATATTTAAAATAATTACAAAATTTTCCTTTTAAAAAGTTCGATATTTACGAAATTTCGTAAATGGTAAAAAATTAACGAATCGATTTCCGAAACAATAATGAATCGATTTGTTAATGGCGGACGCGACCGCGAAATATGCTAAAAAACCTCCAAAACCTTCTGAAGCTTCCCTCTCCCTCTGTTGTTGACTGTTGGTGTGATATTATAATTTTTTTTCACTAATTAAACCATAAAACTGGCCCAGACATGCGGAAATAATAACGAAACGACCTCAAAACAATAACGAAACGAATACAATATCGAAATACGAAGCATTTACAAAACGTTTTTGAAAATTCGTTTTTTTTAATAATTGCTCCAGAATGGTTCGTTATTGTTTTGTAATTGAAAAAATTAACGAATTATTAACGAATTACGAATTAACGAAACGAAACCGCCCAGCCCTAGTTTTTACCCATCAGTTTTGATTATCTGCCATGAACACTGGGGATGATTGGGACTACAACATAGCCTCACTTGTGTCTCTGAAGTTGGAGAACCGTTTAAAGACATTTTAAAGTCAGACATAATATCCGCAAGCCTTGTATTTAAACTCAAACCCCTCTAAACAGAACTGCAGCCTTCCAGATGTATCACAGCTCCCAGAAGCTCTCATCATGATGTCTAGTGATAAGAAATACATGAGTATGTAGTCCAGCATCGGGAGGGCCACATAAAATGACATGGCGAGCTGGATTCAGTCCACGACCTTGAGTTTGACACATGTACCCTACAACTTCCATTATGGGAATCCTTTTGGGATGGGTGAAATTTTTGCATCCTGCAGTGCCAAACATTTGCTGGAAGATTTATTTGGGCCTCAAGCTTCAACATTGTTTTTGATCCTGAAATGGAGTGATTTTCAGCAAGTATTATCTACCTGGTCTTTGTGCGCATCCAAGCTATTTTGGAGGCAGATATTTCTGACTGTAAAAATATTTCGGAGTGCTTGCAATCTTCCCCATTGTGGCTGTTGGGATTGTTCAGCAGCAAAACTCAGCACTGCCCCTTTGAAGGGGATTGGGGAATTAAAAGCCAGGTGCAGTCTGTGTTTTGTAAGTTTTAATTTATTTTAAATTAATTTGCGCAGAGGGATACAAAAAGGTGAAATGGTTTCCCCGGCCTATTGCATTTTTTCTGGATCTTTTCCAGCTGAGAAGAAAGTTGAAGGGTGTGTGTGTGTGTTTTTATTTCGTGAAGTAAGGTCTTAAGGCTTCCCTAAGGGAACAGGGAAATATTGCCGCTGTTCTCTATTCAATTAAGTATAATAACACTATGCTTTCCTGTCTCTTAATTTCACAGCAAAGTGGGAAATTTTGCATGGATAATTAGTTTAACTCATATACTTGATCGCTTAATCTCAGGCCTCTCCAATCATAATCCCTCCCATGTGAGAAATGAGGTGACCATGTGTCATGCTTTACAGACAACAGTCTTCTCTGAGGAGCTGCTAGAAGACCTTTCTCTACTTGCAAATGACCTGTAGCTGAAAATGGCCCTCCAAAATCTGTTTCCAAAATAGGGAAGGAAGTTGGGAGGAAGTTGGGAGGGTTGAAGTTGCCTTTGCGCAGTTAGGACCTCATCAGATGAGCAAGGAGAAAGGGAGGAAGGAATGGCCTCCCTTCCCACGTGGTTTCCCATTCCTTCCCTGTCTTTTCCCCATTTACTCTTTGTATTCCTCAATGAGGAGTCGAGTAATACTTGACTCCTCCAAAGCCATTCTGGGCTACATTTCTGCACGTTGCAGAAATGGAGCTTCACAGAGTCCAGCTGTAAGTTCCCCTGCATCATGTGATGGACTCAGTGGGACCCCGTTTCTCCAATGTGCGGAAAGGAGAAGACATAGAAAAGATTGTGTCTCATAAGGTCCATCATAACACGATAGGAGACTAATTTGTTATATAGGTTGCCTAGTCAAAGTCTTCCCCTCTGTGTTAGTTCTAGTGAAATTGTCATCTTGATTTAAGAATTTGTATCTATCCATTGCACCGCTATGTGGTCATCAGTAGGTATACATATTATCCAGTTTGGGCACACTTCCAGCATTTCATTAATGAAAGATATCTCTGGCTGTGGAAAATTAGAGTATGATCAAAAATATGGCTATGTAATCAGTGGGCAAAAGTTATTAATGAGGAAGCCTGCAGTGAAACATTGAGGTATACATGTACTGGAATCCTTTTTCATACTCCAAAGTAATAATGCTTCTAATAATAGCCAGATATTTTGGAAATTGAGAGATAATGACAACAATATAACAAGGCCATCCTATCTATGTATGTATACTGAAATCAAGCCTTATTGAGCTTTGTGAGACGTAAAACTTCAAAATGCTGAGAATTTAACATAGTGGAGCCGTGGCTTCATATAGAGGTTTTTTTATCCATGTCAAGAGCGACTTGAGAAACTGCAAATCCATTCTTATAAATTCTGGTGTGAGAGAATTGGTCATCTGTAAGGATGTTGCCCAGGGGATGCCCGGATGTTTGATGTTTTACCATCCTTGTGGGAAGCTTCTCTCGTGTTCTGGATGGGGAGCTGGAGCTGACAGAGGGAACTCAATCCACCATCCCTGAATTTGAACCAGCACAAGGGTTTAGCCCACTGCGCCACCAGGGGCTCCTTCATATAAAGTGAGGAAGATGGAGACAGAACTAAGAACGTGAAATAATAAGATGAGAATAGCAATGCCACAGTTGTTATATATATCACTCAGTAAGGTTACAATCTTGTACAAATTTATGTGGGATTAATGGAACTTATATGAATAACGAACATGCATGGAATTGCTTTGTAAGGTTGTGAGATAAACACTCAAACATCAAAATGTTTTGCAGTTGGTGTTGCTTGCTCTATGTTTTGTGTCAGTTACAGACTCATTTGTTAACTCTCTCTACATAAATATATACATGCAAAAGCAATGAGAGAAAGGGGACATATCAGGGGAACAATTTATGAACTCAAGCTGCAAATGTTACTTGCAATTAAATATAATTTAGGGAAGTATTCCACACTGCTGTGAGAAACAAGTAAACAAGGAGGCTAAGGAAAGGTAGGGAAAGGTTTTCCCCTGACATTAAGTCCAGTTGTGTCCGACTCTGGGGGTTGGTGCCAAAGAGCCGGCGTTGTCCATAGACACCTCCAAGGTCATGTGGCTGGCATGACTGTGTGGAGCGCCATTACCGTCCCTCTGGAGTGGTGCCTATTGATCTACACACACTTGCATGTTTTCGAACTGCTAGGTTGGCAGAAGCTGGGGCTAATAGTGGGAGCTCATGCCCCTTTCCGGATTCGAACCTGCAACCTTTTGGTTCGCGGAGTTCAGCAGCTCAGCGGTTTAACCCATTGTGCCACCGGGGGCTCCAACGAGGAAGCTACTTCCTTACAAATCTGTAGAGCTGAATAAAAGTCAGGTTGATAAAGGAAGATTTAGATAGCTAATTTATAAGTATTCTTTATCATTTGTTGAATACATATCACCCCTGAACCCATCAGGGCCTGGAGGCAGTGTTCAAACTTGGCAAACACATTTCTTGGAGGAGATTCTGTTGCAAGGCCTGAGCTTGAGAGAGGAAATTCTTTGTAACAGGGTCGTTTATTCACACAAGACTTTTTCTTCTATACTGGGAAAAATTCTAATTGTTCTCCCTAGGTACACATTTTTATTAGCCGGGCGAGGTAAGAAGCAAAAGAAGAAAGGCTTCTGTATTTTTGAGAGTTTGTGGTTGATGGAATTTCAGCAGCTGGAGCTTGCATGTAGTCCTGTCCTCTTTTCCATCTGGCCATCCTAATTTGCATGCATAAAATAATGTGTGAGAACCAGATAATCATGAATACAGCTGGCAGGAATTCCCATGGCAGTGATACCTAGAAAAACTGCTAGCCCGATAATGGGTTGTAATCTAGTCCCGTTCACACCAGAGGACATTGGGGACTGTGTGCATGGAGAGCAAAACGTTTTGTGTGAACTGACCTGTCAGACCTTCCATAAGGTACTGACAAAACAGACATCTTTAGTCAGTTTGCAATGGTTTAGGAGCAGTGAACCACTACCTCTAGCTCAAGTGTTACCACCTCTCCTCAAACAACAAGTTCTGAAAAACTAGTTCTTCAAAATACCATCTTATTGTACTTGGAAGTAGGGAAAAGTTGCCTATGGAAAGTGTCATGAACACGCACATATGCATATAATTCAGTAAGCACATATGCCACCTGAAATGTTTTTAAAAGTGGTCTACTTGAAGCATGGGAAGAGAATCAATGTGTTATTGATGTGTTGCTTTATTAGCATTTATATTTCACCTGTTCTCTAATGAGCTCAAAGTGACACACACACACACACGTGTGTGTGTGTGTGTGTGTATGTGTGTCTATATATATATATATATATATATATATATATATATATATATAAAGTTCTTCTCCATTTTATTGGCATTACAAACACTGTGGAATACACTCAGCAGAAAGAGAGTGACTTCTCCAAGTCCCAAGATTCATGGGTTGTAGGGAGCACTAGAACTTGGATCTTCCAAGGTAAAAGGTAAAGGTTTTCCCCTGACATTAAGTCCAGTCGTGTCTGACTCTGAGGGGTGGTGCTCATCTCCATTTCTAAGCCGAAGAGCCAGCATTGTTCGTAGACACCTCCAAGGTCATGTGGCCAGCATGACTGCCTGGAGCGCCATTACCTTCCCGCTGGAGCGGTACCTATTCATCTACTCACATTTGCATCTTTTTGAACTGCTAGGTTGACAGAAGCTTGAGCTAACAGCAGGAGCTCACACTGCTCCCTGGATTTGAACCTGCAACCTTTTGGTCAGTATGTTCAGCAGCTCAGCAGTTTAACCCGCTGTGCCGCTGGAGTTCCATCAGACCATTTGGATCTTCCAAATTCTAGTCCAATACA
The DNA here is from genome assembly GCF_037176765.1 of Anolis sagrei. Lineage (NCBI taxonomy): Eukaryota > Metazoa > Chordata > Lepidosauria > Squamata > Anolidae > Anolis > Anolis sagrei. The sequence continues at coordinate 32,027,864 of NC_090026.1, forward strand.
CTTAAGCTTTCTCATTTGATCAAAAAATGGTTTGTAACTGCTAACTCAAAAAATGATTCTAAGTTGCCCTCTGAAGAAAGGTAGGTCAAAACACACTAACTTCTTCTACTAATAAACAGAGCATTTAAAAAGCATCTTGAAATACGGCTCTTATTTTTCCATATATTCTGTTGTATGCATCCCAGTTTTTGCTTCTTTCAGTATTTTTGCTGCCATTTGAAAACCAGGGCTTTACAATTTGTGGAGTATCTGTATCTATACAATTTGTGAGGCAAAGCATCTCCTGCAATTGTAAATATTGGGTTTGTCATCACCTTTATGGGTTTAGACCTTAAAGGAACCAGATCTCACCTGATCTTGGAGGCTAAACAAAGTCAGCCCTGCTTGGTACTTGGATGGAAAGCCACTAATGAGTTATTGGCACCATAGGCTATATTTCAGACAAAGGAACTAACACAACTCTTTGGGTATTCCTTGACTAAGGAAACTTCATGAAATTCATGGGGTGACATGCGATTTGTAGGCATAGGCACACTTCATCTTTACTTTCCCAGCAGAACTCTGAAGCTGAGCCCTAACCTTGGGGCAGGAAGCCTGTATCATCCATTTGACCCCCCAAAAAACAACAGACTGAGGGCAGACTCATGCCCAGAGGATAGATGTATGGGTAAATGATATGCAGAAGATCAAGTCATGCACTTTCCCTTTTTGGTTTCCATGGCAGATGAGCAATTTAAAAAGCATCCACAATGGGAGGATGATGATGGCTTTTCAAAGGAGATCCTTAATTAGAAGTGATGGCGCCCAACTCCGGGAAATAATAAACTCAAGATGGGCACTATTTAAACGATTGCTTCAGAGAATGTTCTCAATCAAAGCCAGGCTGAACTGGGAGGACGAGAAAGAGAAAGATTTCCCCTTGAAGTGTGGGTAGTGGACAAGAAGACTCTGAAGATCTCCCTAAAAGTGATCTTTAATAACTTAGTTGCTTCTGCTTCTAGATGGATGATGAATCTAATAAAGCAGGAGCCAACAAGGAAAGGAAAAGTCATGGGGAAATAAACAGCAGTAGGTCAGTGAGAGGTCACTTAATCACAGCCTATTTTAAAAGGGATAGAGAAAGTTTATAATTTGCAATTCCTTTATTTTGGGATTTCATTTGGGATTCCTGAGAGTTTCAACTTTCAGTTTTATTTTCAGATACTTTTGTTTGGTCTTCAGAGCCAAGTATAATAAATGTGATATAAATCAGAAGCACTAATTCACACAGACCACAATGAAAGAATTGATTTCTCGACATGAAGACAATAAAATGATAACCACCAACCTGGATGGCTTTAAAAAGGGATGACAGCAGAAATTGGGCCATTCATTGTGCCCAATAGGAGCCCCCAGTGGTGCAGTGAATTAAACCCTTGCGCCGGCAGGACTGAAAACCAACAGGTCAGGGGTTTGAATCCAGGGAGAGTGCGGATGAGCTCCCTCTGTCAGCTCCCCATGCGGGGACATGAGAGAAGCTTCCCATAAGGATGGTAAAACATTAAAACATTTGGGCATCCTTTGGGCAACGTCCTTGCAGACGGCCAATTCTCTCACACCAGAAGCGACTTACAGTTTCTCAAGTCGCTTCTGACATGAAAAAAAATTGTGCCCCATGAGATCTCAACCCCAAACCTGTTTCCAAGGATCACTGGTCTGTTCCTATGTGCATAACTATAGATATCCAATAGCTTGTGCAATTTTATACTGATACATGTCTTACGGGCATTGGCCTTCAATAATTTAAAGAAGAATTTGAAAAAGCTTTTTTTGAGGAGGAACTAACAGTCCAAGGTTCAGATTGTATTCCACTGATCCCAAGGGATCTGTTTTATGCACAACAACACCTGGACCTAATCCATTGTAAACAACAGCAGCTGGATGATGTGGGACTATTTTGCTATTTTTCCTCCAAAGGTTTAACAAAAGGAAAAAGCTAGGTTTTTTTTTTTAAAAAAAGGTCTCATAAAAGTAAGCAAACTAAATTACCAGCATCGATATTACATCTCAGGTTCCAAAATGTTACTTGTTGAATCCTTAATATAATAGATCTTATCGTTGAGCAGAATCTTTTCATTTTTCATGGGAAAAGGGGAGCATTTTCTGTAAGCTTCAATGAACTGCTTGAAGAGATATATTCAAGATTAGATTGTCAAAAATATCCACCAACAGCGCAATCTAAGTAGCGATTGTACTTCAGTCAACTTTTTGGGAATATAAACTAGCTCAGTTTGGTAGGGACAGTCTTGATTATTTCTCTGTCATTTAGCTTTGTCAATTGTTTTTAAAATGTCCCAGTTTCTCTCTCCTCCCCTCTTCTTTGTACTATCCCCTTTGCGTTGCAGCATACTAGATTCCAAATGTGAAAGTTCAAAGTTTGCACTCAGTGCAGCAACATGAAGGAGAAGGAAGTGGATGAATCTCACCCTTTCCAGTGAGTTCTGGCAAAAGCAAAGTACTGCCCAATCTTTACTTGTATCAACTTATATAAATGATTCCAATGTATGGAACACTGAGCTCATCTACATCTAGAGCACTGAATGTTTGCCATTGTGTATGAGACACCCTGAAACCCTTCAAGGAGATAGGGTGGACTATAAATAAAGTTTAATTTCATTTCATTTCAACATATCTTTGAGCAGTTTGAAAACATTCAAATGTGGGTAGATCAATAGGTACCGCTTCTGTGGGAAGGTAACTGTGCTCCATGCCATCATGCCGGCCACATGACCTTGGAAGTGTCTATGGACAACACCGACTCTTCGGCTTAGAAATTGAGATGAGCATCCCCCCACCGAATCAGACACAACTAGATTTAATGTCAGGGGTAACCTTTACCTTTACCTTTGAGTAACTAATTCCGCATTTCCTTAGGAAAATGATCTAATAGCATATGCAAACTTATATACTGCAAAGACTGAAAAAGACACCATAATTTCAACTGATTTTTAAAAGATTTCCCACTATAGAGGGAAAGACTGTCACCAAGTGATCTCTGTGCTAACTTCTTGACCAGAGGTCCAGGTCCTGACTGTAAATGGACAACTGTCCTCTCTGTTATTTGAGATATTTAAATGGCCATTGAATGGTCTTCCATCAGGGATGTTTGAGTTATAGATTTCCTGCACTGCCAAGTGGTTGCACTGCACTGCTCTTCCAACTCAACAGTTTTATGATTCCAACTTCAAAGCACTTGTTCTGCATTCTTTTGGTTCTTTATCTTTATATGAATTGGACTGGATTGTCCTTCAAATAAAAAGGCTGTCTTCATATGAAGTCTTCTGACAGTCCTTCAATGGATCCTCCAACACCTTACATACAAAAACTGGGACATAAAGCCAAGCAACATCAAGGTGTGTTCAAATGGTTGTGATGAGACAACAAGATCGCAAAAGCTATTACAGGTTGAGCATCCATATGCCTGAATTTCAAAATTCCAAATACTCAAAATCTGAAATTAGTACCATGTTTCCACTTTAGTTTCTATAGCAACATCCTATGGAATCCTAGGGTTTGTAGCTTGGTGAGATACTAGAGGCTTCTGGTTAATGCTCTTAATGCTCTTCTCTAAACTGCAAAGCTTAGAATGCCATAGGATGTTGATGTTGAAGACAATATGGAATCATAATGCTATAACTATCATCTGAAAGAGTTCTAGGACGTCCTAACACAAGCATAAAATCACTCAAATCAACTCTCCTACTCACCTTGAACTTCACAGTGAATAGGGATGAGTGAGAATTTCACAGTGATTTGGTTTTCTCAATAATTTGCATAATTTTACAAGTTTTTTTCCTATTTGGGATGCAATAAAACCTGAATTAAGTGCATAGAATCATCCATCAAGACTCAGGATGTTGAGTGCTTAAATGACATGCTTTGAATTAGTATCTGCTCAAACAAGTTAGTTCTGAATTAGGGCCACTGCCTCGTTTTTTCCCCCGAGAGGCTCCTCTTTATTTAACACCAGGCAGTTAATACATGACTGGTTTGTTGTGTGTTTTCCAGGCTGTATGGCCATAATCCAGAATCCTGTCATTTCATCTATATGTATGGCAGGCATCCTCAGAGGTTGTGAGGATGCCTGCCATAGATGTAAGCAAAATGTCAGGAGAGAATGCTTCTGAAACATGGCCTTACAACCCAGAAAATACACAACAACCCAGTGATTCCAGCCATGAAATCCTTCGACAATACATAAAACATGACCCTTTGCATTGAATTTAGGCAGTGCAAGTGGGAAGGGTTTGTTTCAACTGTTTTTGAAGAATTAATGAATGTTTACAAATGTCTTCATATTAATAATAGAAAGAATATGAGGTTTAAAAAAGCCAGGCGTAGAAGAGTGGAACTGACAGATTTCCACCTTCCTAAGTTGAATGAAGCCTTGCAATACACGCTCGGGTGTTTTGTGGCAGAGCGAGCCACGGTACCATAAGCAGAACAAGGAAATTAGAGTCACGCTTGTAAGCTGGTTTCCTCTGATCCATCGCAGCCTTGGATGGGAAAGACTTTTCTCCTGAAAACAGGAAATTTCATACTTTTTAAAAAAAGGGGTGAAGCATAAATGCAAGTTAAATCTTTAAGTGCATTTTAGCCCCTCTTGATCCCTGGACTTGTCACGCTGGAGGATGGGGGTAGTGGAACGTTTTTCTGACATTGTGAATTAATTACTTCTTGATGTTTTTTGGAAAGCCCTCCTTTCATTTGCTCTATATGTCTGCCTGTGAAGGGCTAAAAGTTTTGCAGAGAAATCTGAAACCATGTGAAAGTTGGTTGACTTTGGGGTTTAATGTAAGCTCTAAATTCGGACCAGATTCTCCAAGAGAGCAACAGAAAGGCAGGCTTGCTTAGCTTTTTAAGCAAACATATTTGACTTGTCAGCCTTACACCCTGTCTTTGATGATCTACATATTTGCCTCTTGACTGCAGCACTTTACAATGTGGGTCCAGGGCTTCCACCGACATAGGAAACATAACCCTGCCCGATATTCCTCCACTCTGCCATTAGTTATGAAAGGATGACACTCATCATAGAGAGAGAGAGAAACAGGGACATGTTAGAAGCAGCTGAAAAAGTGGGACCACCGAGGATTAAGCGGGTCTGTCCTTATCAAAATGAGGCAGTTCAGAATATGAATTTCTAATTTGTATGTGGTACTCCATATGTATAATTTGAAATCTAAATACCAATAAAATTATCAGGCCAGTAGGTAAGAGTAAAGGTTTCCGCTTGACATTAAGTCTAGTTGTGTCCAACTCTGAGGGGTGATGCTCATTTCCATTTCTAAGCTGACACCATAGACACCTCCAAGGTCATGTGGCTGGCTTGACTGCATGGAACGCCGTTACCTTCCCTCCAGAATGGTACCTATTGGTCCACTCACATTTGCATTTTTTCGAATTGCTGGGTTGGCAGAAGTTGGGGCTAACAGTGGGAGTTCACCCCACTCCCCAGTTTTGAACCACCGGCCTTGCAGTCAGCAAGTTCAGCAGCTCAGCAGTTTAACCCGCTGTGCCACCGGGGTTCCATCAGACCAATACAATATACATTTAAATTGTAACGTTGACCTTTGGGACCCAGTGACTGATGCACTGCACTTTGTTTACCTGTAATGTAGACAGTAATATTATGATATTATACCATACAAAGGTGTGTATGTGTGTTACAATTTGAGCTATGATTCTCAGAATTCCTCAGCTTGTTTGGCTGCCAGTCATGTTGTAGTTCAAAAGCTGTCTTTTCCAACTTTGCTTAGTGTAAGGCAGCTTACTAGTTTGATAAAATTTGTTTGCATAACAGTTTCAGATATATTTGGGGCTTTTCCCCCCTTTGCTACCTATCAAACCAAAGCCAAACGCCTGCATTCCTTTTCCTCTCACTTCCCCTCGACTGTCCATTCTGTTTCTGTATTTCAGTAAGATTTAAACTTGCATTCTTCAGTATATTTAATTAAATCCCTTCTTCTCATTTTGCATTTTTACAGTCTAAGCCAGCACAGCCTTCTGGGGACAGCTCCATCCGGAGCTGGGCTTTTCTCTCTGCCTTTCCTTTCAAAACTGAGTGAAATACTAGCTAGCTAGCTACACAAGCACACAGGGTTCTTAGGGGGGAGTCAAATAAAATCATCACCTACCCCCTAGGCACTCACCCTATGCCACTTTTAGGACACAAATTCTGGAGCAGGTTCCTCATCCACTTTTATGTCCTGTATTGCAAAAGAATTCTGGGTTGACCAAGGAGATTGACTTTTTTATTTTTAAAAAAACATTTTACACCATATCTGTCCACCCTCTATTGGTTCTACAAGGACAGGGTATCATACAGCAATAGAAGCTGTTAGGCTTGACAATATTACGTATCACCATGATTCCACTTGAACTGCCATGGTTGCATCCTGTAGAGTCCTGCGGTTTGAAGAAGTGCTAGAATTCTCTGTGGCTGAGCATTTCCTTATTTACAAATCCTGGTACAGGCAGTCCTCTGAGTTATAAACATCCAACTTACAAACAACTTCATACTTAAGAACAGGGGCGAGGCAACAGGAAGTGAGAGAAAGCTACTCCTCAGAAGGAAAATTCACTCCTGAAAGAGATATCATGGGGAAAAGGTGTCTCCACTGAAGCATTATCTGCAATCCTTCCCTCCATAACAAGCCAAATTTTTAAAATCCAATTATCACAAGGACAGAAAGGGAGGTGAAATCTTCTGTACAGGGGCATAGGCAGCAAAGCAGACACCACAGGGTAGTAACCCTCCCCTATGCTATCCAAAGCTACAATAAATATATAAATGTAATGTTCGTTCGTGGGATTAACATCAACTCAAAAACTATTGGGGGAATTGACACCAAATTTGGACACAATACACATATCAGGCCAATGAGTGACCATCACTCACAAACATTGAAAAATACAATGGAAGAGACTTTAAAAGCCAAAAAATAAAAATACATAACAACGCATGTGCAAAACCACATAAAAGCCGCCTTGAGTCCCCTCTGGGATAGAGAGAGGTGGAGTATAAATAGGGCAAATAAATAAATAAACAAATAAACACAAATATATACACACATATACACACACAAAACACATATATGCAGACTGGGCCACAGCAACGTGTAGCAGGGGACAACTAGTGTGTGTGTGTGTGTATTTGGCTAGAAGTATGCTTAAAAATGTACCTGTTCCGGCTTACATACAAATTCAAATTGAGAACAAACCAATAGAACCTATCTTGTTCATAATTTGGGGATTGCCTGTATTCCATAGCAGGGAATCATGTGAGCTAAAGTAAAATCATACCACTACAACTGTGTAGTGTGTAAGAGCCAGTTAATCATAATGACATACCCTCCAAATGTACTGATTTGGCAGACAGTCCTAATCACTCCATTCCACTTTTTCAGCTGTGTTCCAACTCCCATATTCACAAGAGGCATGTTTCTGAACTTACTGTAGAAACAAGAAACCCTTGGTAATAGTGAACCCTATTGAAATGAATGTCTTCTGCTGAAGGTTACCATAGATTCACACCAGAGAACCTATTATTTATTTATTTAATTATTTATTTCGGGTATTTAGACCCTGCCCTTCTCAACCACCTTTGGGGGGGGGGGGGCTCAGGGCAGCTTCCAGCCAGCACATATTTGATGCCTACAAGTAAACACAATAAATACATATCAAAATCAATAATTATGAAAAGTTAAAACATAAAATTAATACGATAAAATCTACTAAAAAAGAGAAAGCCAGAACCTAGAAAGTTCCTAGAAAGGTATTCTTTCTAAGAATTTGTTAGGTCCAGTGCAACTCTATGGTAACTTCCAGTGTGTATGTGTGTAGAATTGTCTAGAGAACCTAGAAAATTCATAAAGCAGGTATAATTTGGTTAGATGCAAGTAGGTGAAACTATTGGCATTAGTTCAGAGGTTAGTACCACAAGTATCTCCTTTCTTATGTTTTCTTGCTCATTAATAATTTATCATCTCGACTACACTTTTATTGCAGCTTGGTTATCCATGTCCTGCTTTTCATCTATGAGGTGCTGGAGGCTATAATCCAACAACAAGATTGCACATAACTGCAGCTGTTTCTCATCCTATGTCTTGGCTATAATGAAAGTTCTCTTCTTTCCATCGAGAAACTTTTGTCCCTTCTCCTCTCCCTGGCCTCGGAGAGAAATATCTCCCTAATCTTTCTGCCGATGCCCCTTCCCTGCAGCACGGATCAAAGAGCGTATGACGGCGACATTCCCTTATTAGAGAGAATCCCAGCTTTCTGTAGCAATCCGGCGTCCCATTGTCCAAAAGGAAATCTAAGCTGGTAGTGAAGATATCCTGACATCCACAGAGAAAGGCGACTTTGGATGGAGACAGCAAGATGGGTGTAATTTTGTAACCCGAGCAGCCGTCCTTTCACTCCAAACAAAAGTCAGAAGGAGATTTAGAGATTACCACACTCACATTGTCAAGGTGAGGAAAGGTGTCCTCATTCATTGGAAGAGAGCGGGGGAAGCCAATCCAAACCCTGTGCTTCTCTCACCAAATGAAACATTGTAGTGACATGCTCTCTTCTCCTTTTGACTGGCCTGGAGCGCCCGTTCTCCCTCCCCGTGGGGCCTTTGGGATCAATATCACCCCGCTGACATTGTGAATGCCCTGTTGGATAATGCAGCCAGGGGGAGAATAGGAAAGCTAAAGAGCCCTTGAATACTTTGGACTTCTAATTCATGCACCTCTATCCACACTGCTATCTCCCCATTTGCAACCTTTATGAGTTCGTTTCTTTTATTTCCAAAATGCCAGTAGGAATCTTCACACGGTTCTAGACTGACCACTTTAGAAGAATGAAAAGAAGAAATATATCTTCACAAATCAGAAGAGAGTCATGTGCAATTTGCATATGCTCATTTACATGTAAACTAGCTGTCACCTGCCACGTGTTGCTGTGGCCCAGTCTGTGTATATATGTTTTGTGTGTATAAATATTTGTGTATATGTGTATATATGTGTGTTTGCATATATATGTGGTTTTACGCATGCGTTGTACTGTAATTTTTGGTTTTTGGCTTTTTTTAGTCTCTTCTGCTGTGTTTTTCAGTGTTTTTATGAGTGATGGTCATGCGTTGGCCTGATACATGTATTGTGTCCAAATTTGGTGTCAATTCATCCAGTGGTTTTTGAGTTATGTTAATCCTACAAACAAATATTACATTGTTATTTATATAGATAATTTTCTCAAATTGAAAACTGGAGAGAGATCTTGTAATCTTTATGGTTTTGCAGAAGAAAGAATTTCAGCAGGTTACTTTTGATATAACCAGGTAACCAGTAATACTTATCAAAGAATCATAGAATCATAGAGTTGGAAGAGACCTCATGGGCCATCCAGTCCAACCCCCTGCCAAGAAGCAGGAATATTGCATTCAAAGCACCCCTGACAGATGGCCATCCATCCTCTGCTTAAAAGCTTCCAAAGAAGGAGCCTCTACCACAGTATATAATATCCTCTATAAAATATCCTCTCCTTCACAAAGTTATCTCCAGTTTACACTCTGTGTGCTTCAAGACAGTGCCAAATTGCAGGTTTTCCGTGAGGGGCAAAAAAAACTCTGAGAGGATCTGAGAGCAGGTCTGCACACAAACCTGTTGGTCCTGGGATTCCTGCCTGTGACATCCAGACTTGCTGCTTCCTCAAGTTAAGGAATTTGAAGCCCACAAGATGACCACCACGGGACTTCCACCTGAAAATTCGGTGTTTTTATAAAAAATAACTTGAAATGCGCAGATACAAATATGCACATTGTTTGTATGGATTTTATTCCTGGGCCATACATATCTGTTCCACATTGCTTTTATCTTGAAAAGATGGCAAAAATTGACTAGAGGACAAAAACTTTGTCCTACCAAGAGAAGCTTCATCCTCCACACATTTAATGAAGTCTGTGACACGCAAACAAAGTTTATGGAGTAAGATTGCTACTTTCAGAATCAGAACTACACTACTAAACAGGAACTGACACTTTCAAGCCAGGAACAGAATTTTGTCATAATTATTCTCATTCAGAGGTTGCATGGCTATCTGACCAGACAGGTTTGGTCATGTACTTATGCCTGGGAACAACGGGGTGATGTTCCTGAGTTATACATGTATGTTCCTTATTGCTTTTATTATAAAAACATGGGGAAAGTTGGTTACATGGCAAAACTTTTGTATGTGTGTCACAAACTTCATTAAAGTGCTTTTCTGTGCCTAAATGGTATCCAGAGGAGTCCTTAATTGTGGGGATCTGGGAATCTCTGGGAGGGCATAAAAATGGGGGTGGACGTTATGGGGAGGGAATTGGAAATCGGGAGGCGGGTGTGGGATTGTAACTAGACCCATATAGATCCTTTTAAACTTGTGGAATTGTGCACTATAATCATTTTAATTCAGCCAGCACCTTAAACACTCTGACTCAGACACTACCTAACTTATAAATGCCTTTTTACATTTAATGTTTTAACTGCTATTATTAGATCTAGTAGTAAACATGTCGTAAATGTTTGACTTATATATTTGAATTTCTCAAATTTGTTATTTTTGAGTTTTTCTATAAATACACCTGATGTTGTTTATTTTATTGTTTATGATTAGATCTGTTTGTTATGTTATGCCAGCATTGAATGTTTGCCAATTTTCTGTTGTAAACCACCCTGAGTCCCTTCGGGGAGATAGGGCTGTATAGAAATAAAGTTGTTGTTGTTGTTGTTGTTAAACCGACAATAAAAAAGTCCCTTATTTTCTGGGTGTAGGAACATACACAAATCCACATTTTTGGGCCAGAACCAGAATATTCTTGCAACTGAAAATCCCGTGTTGTTAGTGCTTTGTAATGATTTCAGGGGGCATTGTTTGGCCACCTTCCATTTTGAACCGAGAGCTCCTGAGATAAAGGTACTGTGTGGATGAGCCCTCTGTTAGGTAAAATGAGTTAGAATCAAAACAGAAATGCAGGACACCATTGCCCCTTTCACACTGAATAATTGTAACACTATGATTCCACTTTAGCTGCCATGGCAACATGCTTTGAAATGTTTAGTTTTGTGAGTAGTTAAATATGCTATATACCCGAACAGGGATTTGTGAAACCAAAAGCAGGTGTGAAACAGAATAGGAAAATCAAGCATGCTTTCAAGATGGTAGGTGAAACCAAGCACCCTTCCACACAGCCCTTCCACAATCCCACATTATCTCAGTGTGGACTCAGATAACCCAGTTCAAACCAGATATTGAGGGATTTTCTGCCTTGATATACTGGGATATAGGGCAGTGTGGAAGGACCTCAAGAAACTAGTTTATTCATATGATTATGAAGATCAGGATGACAAGTCAACATCCAACTGCAGTAAATCTCTGCAGTTTCTCATCAGATATGTGTTTCCTCAGTATGGATGAATAAAGTTTTTTTTTTTTTTTGCTGAGCAAGAAGGAAACAGGCAGCAAGGTAGCAGATTGTTTTGTGCAAGGATTTCTGAGTAGGAAAAGTCTTTCAGAGAACTTTGAAATGTCCATGTAGTGGTACCCTTCATTCTCAGTGTTTTTAGCTGTCTCATGCCTAACATTTGCATAACTTTGAGGTTTTAGGCTACATACGGCACAGCCGCAACTACAATTTGACATAATTACCTACTGCACAGATTTGTGTCCTCGGCCATCTGTCTGGTTAGAAAGGCAAGAATCTCCTCCATCATATTCCAATCTGGGATCTCTGAATTGTTCAGAACCTATTTCAGCATTGACTTGGTGCTCAGCAGACTGCCTGGATTCCATTTATAGAAAGAGACCATCTGTCCCATCTGGAGCCAAAAATGGTAAACAGAGCTCATCAGAACGCTTAGTCTGGCTGGAATGTTCTGGGTGAAAAAGGGGGTATCCGGGGATTGATTTGTTGAAAATGGACAGGAATGGATGGAGGGGAGGAAGCTGGATGTGGTTGAGGCTAGAATGTTCTGTAAACTTGGGGAAGGTTTTTATTGAGTAGGATTAAAGGCTCACGCTAGAGCTGAGAGAAGGAAATTAGAATCAAATCAAGTGTAAGTTTCCATTGGAAATCAAGAGGTGAATTTATGGCTTATTAAACCCCAGGTTTATTCGAAGCCAGGGCTAAAGCCCTCAAACCTTTTTGCGATGCCAGTTCTCAGCCCTAGAGTGCATGAAGTCATAGTAAGCTAATATGAACATGTGCAGAGAGCTTTTTCTTCACATCTGAATGAACACCAATGTCCCCCAAGATATGGGTTTAGAAGAGAGATATCAGAATTTGCAAGTGAGTTGAGAGTATGTGTATGTATATTTGTGCCATGCGCATACATTGTTCCTCACCATGCTATGATGCATTCCCCCAGGACAATCTGGTTATACTCTCTGACTTTATTCTAGGGTTTTCTTAACAATTTTTATTCAGAGGTTTACTATTGGACTGAGAAAGTATGACTGATGTTGACAAACTGGAATGTGTTGAGGAGGGTGACTAAAATGATCAAGGGTCTGGAGAACAAGCCCTTTGAGGAGTGACTTAAAAAGTTGGGCATGTTGAGACTGCAGAAGAGAAAGCTGAGAGGAGACATTATGTTGTTGTTTATTTGTTCAGTCACTTCCAACTCTTTGTGACCTCATAGACCAGCCCACGTCAGAGCTCCCTGTAAGTCATTGCCAACCCCAGCTCCTTCAGCGTCAAACTAATCACTTCAAGTGTACCATCCATCTTGCCCTTGGTCAGCCCCTCTTCCTTTTTCCTTCCATTTTCCCTAGCACCATTATCTTCTCCAAGCTTTCCTTTGAACTCCCACCATGAAATAAAGAGACCAGACACAAGAAAATGAATCTAAAGAGCCATTTTCTTACCTATTTTTTTGAAAGAACTTGTAATAACCTGTAAAGGGAAAATCTGTAGACACATACAATGGAACTCATGGGTTAATGGTCACCTAGTGAGCCTTGTCCCTGGGCCAGGTGTCGCTCCCTCTGACCACCTCCAAGGACATGCATGCACCAAGGATGCCGAAGGCCAACCAAAATTCTTTGGTTGCACCTATCAGCCAATTATAGTTGAAAGGCCATCCTGAGGATGCTCTCTCCCCAATTGTAGGGTTTTTAAAGAGAACTCCCAAACCAGCCCCAATGGTAATTCCCATTTTATGAACCTTATAGGGACTTTTGTGGGAGTCCACCCTTCACCCCCTAAGGCAGAGGTGCCTCGGTGCCTACAATGCCCATTTAACCTTTATCATGCCATAGAATCTTATTAAAGACTCAAGGAAACCTATTTAAATGACACCATCCCAAAGTCAATTTCCACACCCATCTGAAACAGTGCGGGATAGGTGGGGAAAAAATCCCAATGCAAACTTGGGGGGGGGGGGGGGAATTCCTACCCGGCCCTTGTGCAACCAGCCTATAGTTACACTGTCCAATACAAACTTGGCGGGGGGGGGGGGGGGTGGTGTCTCGCTGGCACGAGGCAAACTGAAAGAGGGGAACAGAGCAACCTCTTCTCAACTTGTTGCTCTGCCCACTCACATGCATGGGCCAGCAAACCAGGCAGCCCCAATGAAGTCTGGCTCTTTCATGGGGTCATTTAAACTGCCCCCCCCCCCCCCCCGCATCTTTAAGCTTTGCTTGGCTGCGGGTAGGGCATCTTCTCATTATGTGTCCAAAGTACTTCAGCTTTGCCTCATATTTATACATGATGGCCATGTATCAAAATGTGAGGGGAAGTCATAGGGAGGAGGGAGCAAGCTTGTTTTCTGCTGCCCTGGAGTCAAGGACGGGGAACAATGGTTTCAAACTACAGGAAAGGAGATTCCACCTGAACATCAGAAGGAACTTCCTAATTGTGAGAACTGTTCAGCAGTGGAACTCTCTCCTCCGGAGTGTAGTGGAGGCTCCTTCTTTGGAGGCTTTTAAACAGAGACTGGATGGCATCTGTCTGGGGTGCTTTGAATGAGATTTTCCTGCTTCTTGGCAGAACGTTGGACTGGATCGCCCAAGAGGTCTCTTCCAGTTCTATGATTCTATGACTTGTCCAAGGTCACCTGTTGGCAGGCCCGTAGCCAGGATTTCGTTTCGGGGGGCGGGGGGCTAAAAAAATTTCAGGGGGGGTTTCGGGGGGGGGGTGAGTTTCGGGGGGGGGGGGGGTGGCTGAGTCTGAGTGAAAGAGGGTCTAGCCTAGCAAACCTTTTGTATCATTACCCCAATACCCCCATACATATGGGATATATTGAGAATGGTGATCAAATCATGATATTAATAAACATAACAGTTTAAATAATGCACCAGTAAGGCCTTTTCGTGAACCACCATGAGAATTTCAGGGGGGGGGGGCTGAAGCCCCCCGAGCCCCCCCCCCCCCCCCCCCCCCCCCCGGCTACATGCCTGCCTGTTGGGTTTCCATGAGTGAGGAAACTGGCTTCCCAAAGTGCTAGTCCAACATCCAAACCACTATAGCACATTGGCCATACTCCTGAAACAAAGGATAATGTCAAAGAAAATAATCTCCTTCATGAAATAGGACACATGGCCACCAATAACATGTTTGTTACCTTCTTGCACACTCTCCAATGATACCTTTGCACCCATTCACTCCACATTATTATGCCACTGCTACCGCTAATATAAAATGGGAGAGAAAAGATCAAGAATGGCTTCATAAAAATGAAGAAAGTTAATCACAGGAATAATTAAAACCAGGAGTTCAACAGCTCCTCACACATGTCAGCATTTCCCTCCCCTCTCCCCACTCCCATTCCTCCACCCATGAACCAATTAGAGCATTTTTTTCCTATCTCTCTCTCCTTGCCCCAAAAGCAAAGTCCATATGGTTTGGAGCAATGTTTCCCAGGAACTTTAGCCTTGGTTCAATCATAAATGTCTCAACCTTTTCACATCAAGTGCAAAAAGCCTAAACCGAAAACTGTTTGGCTTTGCTTCGAAATGTAGTCCCTTGGGCTGAGTCGGTGATATTTAGCCGATCGCCACAAAGCGTAGCCAAGGTTTAGGCTAACCCATGCATTGTGATTCCCAAAGTATTTTTTTGAAAGTCTTTCAATTGTTGATGTGATTGATATGACCTATAACGTGGGAAACAGTCATTAAAGCATAAAAAGATATTCCCAAGAAACATAATGATTGTATTACCAAGAATTCTAATCTGTTCTTCTTTTCGGGTTCCAGGTGAGTAAGTATGTGTAAAAACATTGGAGAGTGTCATACACTTCTGGGGTTTCCTATAGGATCATATGCAGTGGAAACCATTTGGGAAGTCCGCAAAATACTTAGCAGAATTCTGCATATGAAAATAAAATTGTCCCATACCAACTCAGTTTGGGAAACAGCGAAAATAAGAAAATTTCACTGGATTCCCCAAAACTCTCAGGTTTAGACATGGGAGAATCTGTGGACAAGAAATTTCTCTGTTTGAAATCCTTCTGTTGAGTAGTGTGGATATGCCTCTAATCATCATCACCATCACCATCACCATCACCATCATCTTGTTATGTACTAATATTGTTATGCTTCAAATAATAATAATAATAATAATAATAATAATAATAATAATAATACAATGTATTGTCGAAGGCTTTCATGGCTGGAATCACTCAGTTCTTGTGGGTTTTTTCGGGCTATATGGCCATGTTCTAGAGGCATTTCTCCTGACGTTTCGCCTGCATCTATGGCAAGCAGACCTCACCTCTGAGGATGCTTGCCATAGATGCAGGCGAAACGTCAGGAGGAATGCCTCTAGAACATGGCCATATAGTCCGAAAAAACCCACAAGAACTGAATAATAATACACCTTATTTATATTCCGCCCTTCTCCCCTAAGGGACTCTGAGCGGATTACAGCATTTACATAAATAGCCAAACATTCAGTGCCTTTACAATCATATACAATGATATACACAAACACAAACAAAGGCAGAGGCTTCTCCTTTCATTTCTGGCTTCTGGAGGTGGTGCTCATCTCTGGCTCTGGGGAGGTGCTTTTCTCCATTTTCAAGCCAAGGAGCCTGCATTGTTACCTCCTGGTTGTGTGGCTGGCAAGATTGCTTGGAGCATCACTTTGCCTTTCCCTGTCAAAGTGGAACCTATTTATCACTCACATTTGTGTGTTTTCGAACTGCTAGGTTGGCAGGAGTTGGAGCTGACAGACAGGAGCTCACCCATTCTTGTGGATCCGAGCTGCCAACCTTCAGATCAGCAATTCAGTAGCACATGGGTTTAATCCATTGCTCAGCCATGGCTCTAGTGGTGGATTGAGGCTTGCATGGCAGTATGGTGGTGAATCCGCTCTGGACTGTAGTCAGAACTTTAAAGGATCTATCCAAGATATGGGACACGTAGTTGGCCGTAGTTCACCTAGTTTAAAATTCTTATTATCTGGCAAAGACATTTATTCATGCTTGACCCTCTCAGAGAGTATTTGGAAGCTGTATGCAAAAATAAAGCATAGACTTCATCCAGGGTCAGAGGAATAATGGTATTTTTGTAATATCTGTTTATTTACCAGAGAATATGAACTCTGAAAAATGAAACAAGCAGCCTAGTCTTCAAAGGACATTTAAGTGCTTTCAAGACTATTTCCCACAAAAGTCACAGCATGCTAGCTATTTCACCAGCCAGCTGCAAAAAAGAAAAAGAAACAATTTTTTTTCTTGATGAGTGACTTACCAAAGCCAGGTTCCGCAGAACTAAATTTGCCATGTAGTGTTAATGGAGAGAATGAAGGAGCCATGAGGGATATTTCTAGAAAATGTATTTACATTTTTAATCTTTATGATGGACAATATTATGACATTTGTATTTAAATACATTTAAATTCCAACCAGAAAAGGTGCTTCCCTCACTTCCTTTTTTAATCAACTTGCTTTTGTTTCATTTCACTAGGAAGTCTTCAGATTTTCAATGGTTCAATGTTTCTATAATGGCATCGATCTCTTAATAGCTTTTATTTTAAGGACAAAAAATGGCTCAATTTCACTTTTTCCTACATTTTTAATCTATTTTTCCCCGTTGATATGATTTTTTTTTTTTGTCGTGCCAGGAGGGACTTGAGAAACTGCAAGTTGCTTCTGGTGTGAGAGAATTGGTCGTCTGCAAGGTTGTTGCCCAGGGGATGCCCGGATGTTTTTGATGTTTTATCCTTGTGGGAGGCTTCTCTCATGTCCCCGCATGAGGAGCTGGAACTGATAGAGGGAGCTCATCTGCGCTCTCCCTAGATTCGAACCTGCAAACTGTCGGTTTTCAGTCCTGCCGGCACAAGGGTTTAACCGAAGTGTGAAAACTTTGGCAATCCCTTACCATTACTGAAATGAGAAAGATTATCAGTTTTGTGTTTTGGGTCTGCACAGTAGATAGATACATAGTTATTTCCAGAGTCAACAATTTCATGTTGTGTTTTCCTGTTATGAAGAGCCTGCCAGGCACAAAAAGGGAGCAATCCACATTCTGGATCATAAGTATGGTTGAATTTTTGTGTTGTGTAACTTTGAGTCATTTCTGATTTATATCAACCCCAAAGTTGACCTATAATGAGATTTTCTTGGCAAAATTTGTTAAGAAAATGGGTTGCCTTCCTTTGAAGCTAAAAGAAGTTGATTTGCCCAAGGCTACCCAATGGGCTTGTATACCTGTGCAGAGATTCAAACCTGTGTCTTCTGGATTCCTGGTCCACTATGTTTTGTCGTTGTTTATTCACTCAGTTGCTTCTGGCTCTTTGTGACCTCATGGACCAGCCCACGCTAGAGCTCCCTGTCGGCTGTCGCCACCCCCAGCTCCTTCAAGGTCAAACCAGACACTTCAAGGATACCATCCATCCATCTTGCCCTTGGTCGGCCCCTCTTTCTTTTTCTTTCCATTTTCTCCAGCATCATTATCTTCTCCAAGCTTTTCTGTCTTCTCACTATGTGGCCAAAGTACTTCATCTATTTTTGCATCTATCCTTCTCTTCCATGAGCAGTCAGGCTTTATTTCCTGGAGTATGGAATAGTTTGATCATCTTGCAATCCCAGGGCGCTTTGAGACAGCACTTAATCATGGGTTATAAACACGGGCAAAAAATCCCAGGACTTCAGGAGAGGTCTATATACAGGGATTTTTGCCTCCATTGTCCAGACTTGATGTTTTGTTTCAAGATTTAGAGGCTCCCAAGATGGCTGCCTCAGGACATCCGCCGGAAACTAGCAGTTTTTTTAAACACCTGCAAGATGCGGATATGCGGATATTCAGTTATGCGGATCACTACAAAAGTTCCGTTCTTTGTCCTGGCCAGAAAACTGTACCCTTCAGACATTTCTTGACCTCATGGGGTAAGACCAGTGCCCCCGGTGGCACAGTGCGTTAAACCCCTGTGCCGGCAGGACTGAAGACCGACAGGTCGCAGGTTCGAATCCGGGGAGAGGCGGATGAGCTCCCTCTATCAGCTCCAGCTCCTCATGCGGGGACATGAGAGAAGCCTCCCACAGGGATGATAAAACATCAAATCATCTGGGCGTCCCCTGGGCAACGTCCATGCTGACAGCCAATTCTCTCACACCAGAAGCAACTTGCAGTTTCTCAGGTCGCTCCTGACACGACAAAAAAAAAAAAAGGGGGTAAGACCACTACTGCCCAAGTCAGCAGTACACAAATAGGGAAAACACACGCTTTTAAGCCAGGAGCAGAACTTCGTCATTATTGACACTTTTTACGGCATGGCTGCCTGGCTATCTGTCCAGACAGATTTGGTTGTGTACTTGTGGCATCAAACAACAGGGTGCTGTTCCTGGGTTATACATGGCTATTCCTGATTGCTCTTCTTGTGAAAAGCTATACAATGTTGATTAGGGGGCCACAACTTTGTCCTGGCCAGAGAAATTACACACTTCACACATTTCATGAAGTTTCTCGCACACAAACAAAATGTTTGCCTTCTACTCAAGTGTCATCTTCTTTTTAGGAACTGTTCAATCAGGAACAAGCATCTAAAACCCAGGAACAAAGCCAGATGAAAAAATCCCATGATGTCCAATTGCATGGACATGCAGACATGCGAAGATCTGGATATTCGGCTCAAAGCCGCAATATTCCCGCACTTGGAAATCTCATACTTTTTGCCTTTTGTAGCAATTACTTCTGGGTTTACAGGGAATGGCATCTGGCCATCCTCTTGTTTGCTGCGGAAGCTCCTGGGATAAAGGTACTGTCTGGATGGGCCCCAAGGCACTCTCAGAATTTTCCTCCAACACCAAAATTCAAAAGTGTTTATCTTCCTTTGCTCAGCCTTCCTTAGTCCACTATGCACATCACAATATCATGATGGTTGTCTTGGCTGAGTACAGAGGAAATCCAAGTCAGATTTTTCAGAGTTAGGTTATCTTCCTAGGTTGCATCTATGCTGTAGAATTAGTGCAGTTTAATTCCACTTGAACTGCCATCACTCAATGTTATGAAATTGTGGGAGTTGTAGGCCTTTAGCCTTCTCTGTTAAAGAATGCTGGTGTCTCACCAAGCTACAAATCCCAATATTCCATAGCATTGAGCCATGGCCATTAGGGTGCCAATGTAGGGGTGCATCGACACTGTAGAATTAAACTGCATTAATTCTACAGTGTAAGGCACACTCCTACATGCAAATGTGCATGTTTTACTTTCACCCAAACCTCGGGTTCTTTTCATTGAATTTGTGATGAATGTAAAGTATTGCATTTCAGGAAGTTGCTATTTTTTTTCTCTTTTAAATGTAATTCTCACATATCCTCATTTTAGTTAAACAAATCAGAGCAACCACCTCTTCTTCACTCTTCTTTCCGCTAGCAAGTTCAAGCCCCTCGGAAATGCACCCGGCAGTGGGGTGACGTACTTAGCCAGAGTCTTCCAAATTTTGCGAGTTCACGAAAGTCCATTCTTTTTTGTGGCGTGTGCTGTTAGACATACTCCATAGAACTTTAATCCTCCCTTTCTTTCTTCTGCCAAAGAAACTTATCAATGGCAGGTTCTGCGCATGACCCATGGAGGCCAGGTGCTGGGATGATCAAAAGGGAGCTGGATGCACTTTGTTCCGCCGAGTGAGTTCCTGCATTTTGATTAGGTACTGGCAGAAGTCCATCAGGTTTGTAAAACTGGCAGGCGCAAAGCCGGCATGGAGTCCCAGATGCTTGCAGTCACTGGCACGCTTCTCATGCTAACCTGTGCAATGGGGGGTTGGGATAAAAAAGCATTTGAAATCTTATTTTGCTAAGGGGATTCTGCCTGAGTTCAAGACAGCAGAACCTCATTAGAAAAATACATTTTCAAATGCTTTTCTTTGTAACCAAGCAGAAAGGGGACTGATATTCTGTGTTTGAGGGTTGGTGTTGACTTAGGTGCATCGATACTGTAGAATTAATGCGGTTTGATACCACTTGAACTAATATGGCCCAAAGCTATAGAATCATGGGGGTTGTCATTTAGTGAGACACCAGCACACCTTGGCAGAAATGGTTCAGGATTTTCTGAAACTACACCTTCCAGGATTCCATAACATTGAGTCATGACAGTTAAAGTGGCATCCAAATTCATTGACTCTAGTGTAGACGCACCCAGAGGCAGCCCTAGGTAATTTTCAACGGTAAGCAAACAGTATTTTGGTGCCCCCCAACCAATCACTGATATATATTTTCTGTTCGTCGTGGGAGTTCTGTGTGCCATATTTGGTTCAATTCCATCATTGGTGGAGTTCAGAATGCTCTTTGATTGTAGGTGAACTATACATTCCAATAACTACAACTCGCATATGTCAAGGTCTATTTTCCTCCAAGAGCGCCTCAAGAGTGCCCCTGGGCAAAATCAACTATACTGCAAATGCTTACCTTGCGTAATGGGTTGAGCCGCCCCTGGATGCACCCTTAGGGCACATCTGCACAGGGGACAACGGTTCCAGAGCTGATCTGGAGTAGATTACCCTGAATCGGCCCTGGGGGAAACCTCACTGCCCACTGCTATGCTGCTATCATCTTGCTGTCATTGTAGTGGCAACAACGGGGTTCCAAAGATCTCCTGGTTGTCACTCTTTGCTCTTGCTAACACAAAGGCACCAGTACTATTTTAAAAAGCTTTGGACTGCAATTGTAGAAACTATAGTTCAAATCCCAGTTCAGCCTTGGAAACTCACGGGGTGACCTTGAGCAAGTCTCCCTAGAGCAATGGTTCTCAACCTGTGGGTCCCCAGGTGTTTTGGCCTACAACTCACTCAAATCCTAGCCAGTTTACCAGCTGTTAGGATTTCTGAGAGTTGAAGGTCAAAACCACTGCCCTAGAGGAAAGCAAAGCCAACCCTCCTCTCAGCAAATTTTGCAAAACAAAAAGTGATAGGTTCACCTTCGAGTTGCCATAAGCTGGAAGAAAAACTGGAAGTGGTTCAATCGCAACAAATTCCTTTAAACACATGTTTTAAAGTATCTAGAGGGCTGTAAACCCACAGTAATATACACACTTCCTATGAGCAGAGAAAGATCAGTGAGATTTCAAACTAAAGCACAGAAACAACCATATGATGCCCTGTTGTTCATTCTGTGATGATCTACTGTCATGCAGACAAGACAGAGGTCCTCCTGGTCAGTCGAAAGGTCGAATAGGACATAGGCTTACAGCCTGTTATGGATGGGGTTACACTCCCCCTGAAGGCATATGTTCGCAGTTTGGGAGTGATCCTGGACCCATCACTAAGCCTGGAACCACAGGTTTCAGTGGTGGCCAGGGGAGCTTTTGCACAGTTAAAACTTGTGTGCCAGCTGCACCCTTACCTTGGGAAATCTGACTTGGCCATGTGGTCCATGCTCTGTTTACATCCCGTATAGATTACTGCAACATGCTCTACATAGGGTTGGCTTTGAAGACTGTTTGGAAGCTCCAACTGGTCCAGCGAGTTGCAGACAGGTTGCTCATTGGAGTGGCGCTCAGGGAGCACACAACTCTCTTGTTGCATCAGCTCCACTGACTGCCAGTTTGCTACCGAGCACAATTCAAAGTTTGCTAACTAGCACAATTTAAATTGTGCTACCGAGCACAATTCAAAGCCTATAAAGCCCTAAACGGTTCCGGCCCAGACTACCCGTCCAAACGTATTGTCCCCTATGAACTAACACGTAGATTAAGATCTTCTGGGGAGGTCCTGCTTCAGTCCCGCCGACGCCACAAGTGCCTTCTCAGTGGTGGTCCCTCGATTGTGGAACTCCGTCCCTAGTGACATCAGAGCAGCTCCCTCCCTATTGGCCTTTAGGAAAAGAGTCAAAACCTGGCTCTGTGATCAGGCCTTTGGAAACTAAGGCAATGTAGTATTTTTGAATCGAAACCTTATGCAATTGACCTTGGAATGCACTCAGACCATGAACTTGGATGGTGTGTTTTCTAAGTTTTTAACTCTGTTTAATATGTTGCAATTTTTAAAATGTTCAGGTGATTGTGTTGAGACACGACATTGTGCCATTGTAAGCCACCTTGAGTACAAGTATGGCAAATAAATAAAGAAATAATAAATATTTACAGTGGACCTTTGGTATCTGTTAGGGTTTGGTTCCATGACTTCCAAGGACACCAAAATCCATGGATACTCAAGTGCCTTTATATGCGATAACATAATAAAATGTCGTCTCTTATGCAACAAGGCTGGGGAATAATTTCAAGCTGTGGATGTTGAGATCTATGGATGTAGAATCTGTGAATATGGAGGGATGACTGTACTCTTTTTGCTTGTCCTCAAACTGTGCTCAGACAATGAAAATACATTTTGGCCTCAGATCTGTATCAAATTGAAAGCCCCATTTATATTGAAAAACATATGCATATATACTTTCCTAAAAGGGGCAGAAGTAAGTGTTTTGTCATTCTCTCCTCCTCCCTCCATCCCTGGGGATCAGGCAAATGGACCTCTCCAGATGGTCGCCTTTTGCTCCCTGACACCAGTTGCACCTGCTGGCTAAAAGGGTTTTGTCTCCCTACCACCACATGCCCAGGATTCTATTAAAAAGAGAGAAATTAAAGATAAGGTGAACATGATGACTGCAGAAGCAAGGGATGGAGGTCTGGAGCACAGAAGGCAAGAGGAATTCTAGTAAGAATTAATTGGGATGGGGGTATTACACCCTATGAGCTTAGCTTTGCTTTTACTTTTCCTGTGCTATAAGATCTGAAGCTCAGGGCTAAGTGGGGTCCATTCTAAAATTACAGTCTCTGTAGGGAGGTTTTTGTGAAACTGGAGCAAGTGATTGTGTCAGCCTCTTACGAGTTGTTATAACACTTTCAAGGTTTTAAAATCCCAGCACATTTCAAGAGCAACATTCTCAAACTTGTATAGATTAACAGGAGCACCGCCTGGTTTGTGTACATCTATGTGAGTGCATTAGGGAAAGGAAGAAGAGGCCCAATTCTTCCAGGCGATTTATCTTTATTTCCATTGGTAACATAAAGCCTCCTTTTTATCTACAGGTAGTCCCCAAGTTATGAACAGGATAGGTTCAGTAGGTTTGTTCTTAAATTGAATTTGTATGTAAGTTGAAACAGGTACGTTTTAAAGTGTGTGTGTGTGTATATATATATATATATATATATGAGAGAGAGTTGGATCATATAGGGAAGGGTTAACACCCATGTGGTGCTTGTTTGCTGTCTGTGTCCCAGTTCAGAAGATTTATTTATTTATTTATTTATTTATTTATTTATTGTTGAAGTCTTTCATGGCTGGAATCACTGGGTTGTTGTAGGTTTTTCGGGCTATATGGCCATGCTCTAGAAGCATTATCTCCTGACGTTTCGCCTGCATCTATGGCAAGCATCCTCAGAGATTGTGAGATTGTTTATTTATTTATGTATTATTTACCATATTTGTATACTGCCTTTCTCAGCCCAAAGGCGACTCAGGGAGATTTCACCTCCCTTCCTGTCCCTGTGAAAATTGGATTTTGAAAAATTTGACTTGATATAGAAACAAGGATTGGGGCTACTGCTTTAGTTGAGATACTTTTTCCCCATGATAGCTCTTTCAGAAGGAGCAGCAATGGTGCAGTGGGTTAAATCCTTGTGCTGGCTGAACTGCTGACTTGAAAATCAGCAGTTCGAATCCGTGAGACAGGGTGAGCTCGTATCTGTCAGCTCCAGCTTCCCATGCAGGGACATGAGAGAAGCCTCCCATGGGATGGTAAAACATTCAGGCATCCCTTGGGCAATGTCCTTGCAGACAGCCAATTCTCTCACAGCAGAAGCAACTTGAAATTTCTCAAGTCTCTTCTGATGCCCCAAAACAAAACAAAACAAAACAAAACAAAACAAAACACAACCCCTCTTTCAGGAGTGAATCTCCCTTCCAAGGCGTATATTTTTCTCCTTTTCTGTTGTCTCACCCCCGTTCGTGACTATAGGTCATTTGTAAGTCAGATGTTTGTAACCCAGGTAATGCCTGTAATGTTCAAATATGCATATACACTGCCATATAATGTGGTTTCAAAGAGAAGGCCTTCCTCCTAATGATCTTAAAACTTGGGGTTGATCATACAAAAAGTTATAAAGGAGTTTTGCTACATACAGTGTCCACACACTAATTTTCACACCCATAAGTACCCCCCTTCTAGATCTTCACACTTCTGAGTAGGAACAGCAGGATCAAGGTTGGGGCTCATTCCTAAGGCAGTGGTTCTCCACCTGTGGATCCCCAGGTGTTTTGGCCTACAACTCCCAGAAATCCCAGCCAGTTTACCAGCTGTCAGGATTTCTGGGAGTTGAAGGCCAAAACATCTAGGGACCTACAGGTTGAGAACCACTACTCCAGGGGTCCTCAAACTACAGCCTGGAAGCTACATGCAGCACGCCATTGGCTGGAGTTACACTTAAAAATGTACCCATTCGAACTTGCACACAAATTCAACGTAAGAACAAACCTACAGAACCTATCCTGTTTGCAACTTGGGGACTGCCTCTACATGAAGACAGAAAGGAAGAACAAAATGCAAAGTTGTACAAAGCAGTTGAAAAACAAATCATTCAGTTAAAATGCCCAAACAAACAAACAAGCAAACTGTAACACAAAGCAATCTAAGTAATGCATGTCATCAAAATATACAAAACTGCAATACTTGTTCATCAAATGAAAATATCAAAAGCATTGAAAAATCAAAAACAACAGGGAAAGGAGCCATTCACAAACGTTCGAGAAGAAAATTCCAAGGATGAGAAAGATGAAGCTGAGCCAAGGCAGAGGAAACCTTTCTTCGGGTGAGATGCCTGCAGTTCCTAGAACAAAGGTGTTCACCCTTCTCTCCAGCCAAAGACACTTCTGGGGCATGATGCATGATTTCAGCAACAGTATCTCTGCTTATTTTGGGTTTACAATCTGAAAGACATGGTGCAAAAAAGAAAAAGAATACTCAATCATTTTTACACTCCTTAGATGACATTTTTTAAAGGATATATGCATTTGGAAGTTTCCCATATGCACATGGATGACCAATTTCAGATATCGCGTGAGTGTGTGTGGGTATTCCTCTCTCCCTTTGCAACACCCAACCCACCCCTTGCCTTACTGGAAAGACCCTGAAATTACTCCACATAGTCATTATCTGCTTTGCAGTGAACAGGCAAGATTAGATAACTGTCAGGCTAATTCCCTATAGTCAGATATGAAATGATGAATTCAGTGGTGAGATCAGCTCAGGTCTTCAGGTGGTCTCAGCTCTGCTATAATAAATATGCATTTAGGCTATGGGATTGTAGCTGGATGCTTCTTCGATCCTACTGCTCACCATGAAACATGGAATGGCTATGCCAAGATGACTGCAATGTACATCAAGAAGGGGGCATATAGCTCAACAAAGCATAGGTCCACATTGCAATGTATTGTTTTCCCTCCACATTTGCAGTTTTGACTTGGTGGCTTTTATTATACATGGAGTTGACTTTTTAAAAATGTTCTTTCTAGGAATCTCCAGTTCATCCAGTGTGATTCTGTGGTCAACTTCCTCTGGTGATGCTGGTGGACTGAGAGATTTCTAGAGAGAACATCTCTATACAAATCTCTAGATTGTCTAATGTGGTTTTATGGTAACCTTCCAGTAGAAGCTGACCTTAGAGTCATGTTGAAAGACATTTCAAGTACAAAAAAATAGCAATGTTTTATTTGCATCTTTTCACTTTCATGGGTCCTGTGCCCCTAACCCCCTGGAATGTGGAGGAATGGTTTTGGATTTCAGCTTACTTGTTTGCTTTCTCTTTCTTTCTTTCTTTCTTTCTTTCTTTCTTTCTTTTCTCTCTACTTCACCCTCTGAAATCAGATCTGTTGAAAGACCAGCCTCATCTTGCTTGTTGTCAACCAAGCATGTTTATCTTGCAGCAGTGCCATGTGCCTCAGGCTTTGTGGGACTGTGCAAGCTCCAAGTAATGGTTTCTTACTCTTTTCCTGCTTCCTTTTCCCAAAGCAATTTATGAGTGTTATTAAGAGGAATTGTCAGGTGTGGAGAGGTACTTCCTGTTTGTGCCCATGGCATGCCAGAAAATGATGAAGAGTACCACTGATTGCTTAGTAAGAGAAAGGGAGGGAAAGAAACATGTCTTGGAGAAGCAAGAATCCCTTGGAGAAAAGTGCCTTTGCCTCGGGTTGGAAAGTTGGAACGTGGTTTCTGGAGATGTTTTCCACACCTTTCGGCGCGTGAAGTACAGGAATAAGAAGTGTTTCTGAGCATGTGCCAAAATCTACCATCACTACTTTCACTGGTATGCTCTCCCTAGGGAAATCCACCTGGTATCCTTATGTTAAGATGCCAAGTTAAAACCTTTCTTTTCCAGCAATTATTTTATTACTTAGTTTCTCAGATCTTGTAGATATTACATTTTGGAGTACAGCTTCCAAAATCTCTCAGTTAAAATAACATCTTCAAGTACTGCTTTTATTTATTTTTTAAAATGTGTTACATCCACTCAACTGGAGTTGGAAAAGTGTTTGCTTTTGATCATGGCTTCCAGAATCTACCAGCAAACATGCCCACTAACTAGGAGATTTGTGGAGCTGACCTACATAGTCAATTCCCTTCGATGGATTGTCACCTTGTTGTGATGAGGGGGCTTGCGTGTTCCAATGAACCTGTGGACATAACCACTGGAGTCATACACTCCTGGGGGAGGAGGGGAGGAGCTGCAGGAGAGGTTCCAGACTGAGCACAATCCAAAGACCTCAACTGCAGATCAGGCAGAAGACAACATGGTACATGTTACAACCGCTGTGAAGGCGGAAGAAGGCTGCAACATATTGAGAAGCCACTGTCGTCATGTTAACCATGCCACTGGTTGGGATCCTCTGTGAAGACTGTGTGTTGATTGACCGTGCACCGACCTCCACACATTAAAAAAACCTCACGCACAGGAATCTTCCAAGAACCCTGAAGGCTGTCATACTCGGACAATGAGGGATTGCCTAAATAAGTTTGTTGTTGCTGTTTATCTGTTCAGTCACTTCCGACTCTTTGTGACCTCATGGACCAGCCCATGCCAGAACTCCCTGTCAGCCGTGGCCACCCCAGCTCCTTCAAGATCAAGCAAAAAATCCAGGATTATGCATTATTTCCTGGAGTAAGGAAATAATGCCCGACTGCTCACTGGAGGGAAGGATATTAGAGGCAAAGATGAAGTACTTTGGCCACATAATGAGAAGACAGGAAAACTTGGATCTTCTTGTGGTCCAAGGTACTCTCAGAATTTTCCTCCAACACCACAGTTCAAAGTCTGTTACTGCCTCCATGTTTTCTCCCTCTATTTGCCAGTTATCAATCAGTCTGGTTGCCATAATCTTGTTTTTATGTCTAAAGTACTTGTGTTTAATTTCTCTTCCTTTTAGGAAGACAATGAGGTCTTTTTGACCCAGAAGAGATTTTCGCCTTCAGATCTCAGAAGCTACAACCATAAACAATCGTAAACAGGGTTCCCAGAGTAAAAACTGGCAATGTTTTTTTTCCGATTCGTTCAGAAAAGAAGAAAGAGGTGGGATTGAATCTCGTTCTCCTCTGTAAACTCAGGCAAAAGCAAAGTGCTGCATCTTTTCCTATTCTTTCCTGTTCTTATCTATTGTTAAGAATAGATAAGAATATCTATTCTTGTTATTGACATTAGAAATCTTGACCATACTCTAATGTGAGTTGGCTCCATTTATTTTAGTTTTTATCTGTCAAATGAATATTACATTTTAAATCAGTGTTCAGGATTTGAACTGTTTAGTTTTAATGGCATTAATATTTAATTCTATTTTTTTTTGTCGTGTCAGGAGCGACTTGAGAAACTGCAAGTCGCTTCTGGTGTGAGAGAATTGGCCGTCTGCAAGGACATTGCCCAGGGACGCCCGGATGATTTTGATGTTTTCATCATCCTTGTGGGAGGCTTCTTTCATGTCCCCACATGAGGAGCTGGAGCTGATAGAGGGAGCTCATCCACCTCTCCCCGGATTCGAACCTGTGACCTGTTGGTCTTCAGTCCTGCCGGCACAGAGGTTTAACCCACTGCGCCACCAGGGGCTCCATAATTCTATTTTAATGTTTGTATATTTTTAGTTTTCAATCTGTATTGCATTGGTTT
Organism: Anolis sagrei; assembly: GCF_037176765.1. Taxonomy (NCBI): domain Eukaryota; kingdom Metazoa; phylum Chordata; class Lepidosauria; order Squamata; family Anolidae; genus Anolis; species Anolis sagrei. The sequence continues at coordinate 32,056,508 of NC_090026.1, forward strand.
TACTGTAAGTCGCCTTGGGTCTCTTTTGTAGAAAAAAAGCAGGGTATAAACATAGACATAATAATAACACTGAATGGATGGGGAAGGTATTTTTTAAATTTTCTATCTCAGATGCCACAATGTCTTAGATTTTTCTTTTATGAAATGGGGTTGGAAGCAATTCAGGGACAGATTCCTTCACCTTCCAACTAGAAAAACAAAGCAAACAAAACAGTCACGAAACATGACTGGAGTGTTGATGATGATGCAGAACTGAGAGAGAAGCTGTTACACATTTGTGGTTTTGGAGGTTTAAAAACAGACATATGTACCCAGGGTTGGGCCAGGCCAGGAACTTTTACTAACCCAAAGGGAACAATGAATGAAATCCCAGGTACCTTGTTCACTGCTTTCACTGTTTCTTTTAAGGATTAAGGGTTGTTTGGAGAAAAGTCTGCTTCAAGCCTGCTTTCAAAAGTATGCCGTTCCATCAAGGTGGCACCAGTTTACAAGAGGATGCTGGCAGAATTTGAATGGGTTAGCGTGACTTTGCATGTACTGGTGTGTTTGTTTGCATGAGCAGAACACTGAGGTGCAGTTTGAGGGCTTTTATCAGCTGGTTTCAAATTCCTCTGGATTGGAGAACAGTGAGCAGCATTTCCAGATTGCTTCTCTTCTTGTTGCCTCTCCATGCCTTTGGGGGAATGGGAAGGGCAGAATAGACATGTCCCAGCTTTCCACTGAATCCCAGTAGTGCCTATGTTCAAAGATAAGTTGAATTATGATTAGATGGCTTCTAATTATGGCCTAATCTCTTCCTTTACAGCTGATGACAGGAGAGCTCAGAGAGCCAAAATCAAACCTCATGGTTCAAACATCTGTTTCCCAAAAGGTCACAATAATCACCCATCCCGCGATATCTTCTTCCTGTCCTGAGCTAATAATTCCACCCCAGGGATACTGGACTGGCATCCCTTCATAAGTACGGGTCCTGTTACATCTGCAGGTGGAACATTTGCACTGTTGCCACAATGATTGTGTTCAATTCAAAGTTACAAATGCATGAAATGTCATTATGCATGATGACACATTATGCTGTGGTGCACTTTGAACATTGTGCATTGGGGTAAATTGTACAATGGGTTATTATGCATTTTGCTGTAGTTTTCTAAGAACCTAAGGTGGCAATCCAGCATCTAACACATAACCCGGTGAGTGTAAAGTTACATCTCTATGTGTAGGCTTTCACCCACAGATTCAAGGGCTTCTGGTTTCCATTCCCAGGGGATAGTTAATCTGGTTTAAGTTTTTGCCTGAACATTAAAAGAGCTGTTCAAAGTGCCCAACTGGGTTGGACATAAGATTCAGAACCTAGGATAGCTCTTTTGCCATTCAAGCTAGAGCCCAGGGTGGATTTACCTCCCCACTGAAATGCAAACCCACAGCTGTTACCATGTAGATTAGACCAGCATTCGGGAACTGTGAGTGGCTAAGTCCCCTAAAGACTAGAGGGGCATCAGTACTCCAAAACCCTCTAAAGCAGGCATGGGCAAGCTTCGACCCTCTAGGTGTTTTGCACTTCAACTCCTACAACTCCCAACAACTGATAGGTGGGAGTTTATTTATTTACTATATTCATATCCCGCCCTTCTCAACCCTGAAGAGGACTCACAGCGGCTTACAGCAGAGGCAAAATTCAATGCCTTAAACAATTCAACAATTAAATAACATTTAGTTAAAAATCTAAACAAAGTTAAAAGCAATTAAAACATAAACAATGCCACTTACAGCTATAAAATCACGTTATCCATAATCAAGGTGGGGCCATTCCAATGATTGTTAGACGTAAATCCAAGTCATCTATTACACTGTATTTGTTGACAAAGGCTTGGCCAAAAAGACATGTTTTTACCTCTTTTCTGAAAGTCAGGAGGGAAGGGGCTGATCTAATATCACTGGGGCAGGAGTTCCATACCCGAGGACCCACCACTGAAAAAACCTTGTCTCTTGTCCCCACCAACTGTGCCTAAGAAGGAGGTGGAACTGAGGGCAGGGCGTCTCCAGATGATCTCAATCTCCAAGATGGTTCATAGGGGGAGATATGTTCAGATGGGTAAGCTGGGCTGGAACCAGTTAGGGCTTTATAGGCTAAAGACAGCACTTTGAATTGTGCTCGGTAGCAGATTGGCAGCTGGTGGAGACAACACAACAGGGGGATTGTACGCTCCCTATGCGTTGCTCCGGTGAGCAATCTGGCTGCCGCCCATTGGAGCTTCTGAACAGTCTTCAAAGGCAACCCCAAGTTGAGCGCATTGCAGTAATCTAAGTGGGAAGCAACCAGAGCGTGGACCACCATGGTTGAAGTCCAAAACACCTGGAGGGCCAAAGTTTGCCCATGACTGCTCTAAGGACTTGGGGCAGGGTAAAACTTTGCATAAATTTTATTGAAACCCCCCCTAGAATTGAATTACTACGTTATGGTTAATTAACCTCCCAAAGAAGGAACATTTTAGTTCAGCATGATCTGTTCTGGGTTTTACTTAAGCGGAATCTGTACATTTAATGGCAATATACCATTGAGCACAAGTTACATGTGTTTGTAGGTTGGCAGTGTTCACATCACTGCAAATGGGCTGTTGCCCAAAATTGGGAACAACTGCAAGCTAATGTTTTCCTGCTTTAGTCACAGGTTTCTTAAAGGAATTTGGTTAACCATCAGTCAAATTGAGACCAGGACACAGTGGTAGTTCTCATGTTTTGTATGCAGAAGGTTTAATCCCTTTTTTCCAGATACTGCAGGGAAAGATCCCTGCTGAACTCTCATGGCAGATTTTACTACCTGAGGAAAAGGAGATGATGATTCTCTACTTCCATGTATGGAAGCAAACTGGACTGGTAGTCTAATTTTATTTCATTGGTGGCAATGAAAGAGTGTCCTTCACCATACCTAAAAGCAACAGGCTAATTTAATTTCCAGCGGGCAGGACACACCATGGAACAATGGTGCAATTACTCAATCCTCCAAGAAAGAGGAATAACCAAAGACCGCAGGAAGGACAATGGAAGTAGCCCCTTTCCAGCTTCTGATACTTGAGTCAATAACCTCATTGTGCTTAATGGTAGAGCCATCCCTGGTTGCTGTCAATCAATACGCAGTAGACAGCATTGAACTAGATGTCATACTCAGCCACAAGTGAAAACCTATAATATGATGAGATGGATCAACAGTCTGACTCAATATAATGTGGCCTCCTATCACTTGATGGTCCATTGATGTTCTGATATTGAGTCCAGGCACAGAAGAGTTAGCTATAGAGTCTCCATATCAACGTTTTTGCATTCTCAGATATAACCACTCACATTCTAAAAAGCAGATCTTAATTTTGTCATCTTATAAAAGAGATACCATTGTACTAAATTATTTTATATAATGGGAAAAGCATCTGTAGATTTTGGCATCCACCTGGGGTCCTGGGACCAAACTCTAGTGGATACCAATAGTTGACTTTATTTAGTTCCCAACAAAATCAGGGGAGGTTTTCAGTCAAGAATAATATGTTGTTTTAATTATTAACAAACAGTCAGGAAGTTAAACTTAGTCTGCTTCCAAGTCTTGGGTTGACAACTCACTCATGCTGCATGTACGCAGAACACATAATGTTGGAAACCATGCTGAGCCCCCTTCGGGAGATAGAGTGGTATATAAGTAAATAAGGTTTTACATAAACATAAATACCGTGGCTGGTATTCAGTACTACTGCTGTTATGAATTCATAAACTAAAGGGACATCTCCATAACTCCAAACGGTTCTGGCCCAAACTACCGAACATATCTCCTGTTACAAACCGTCACGAAGTTTAAGACCATCTGGAGAGGCCCTGCTCTCGATCCCACTGCCGTCAGAAATGCGATTGGTGGGGACGAGGGACAAAGCCTTCTTAGCAGTGCCCCCCCTCCCCCCCATCTGTGGAATTCCCTCCCAAGGGACATAAGATTGGCCACCTACTTCTCGTCCTTTGGAAGGAAACTCAAGACTTGGTTGTGGGACCAAGTGTTTGATCATTGAATAGTGGCAAGTGAGAAGAAGATATAAGCAATTTGAAGTGACAATGAACTGGCCCAGAATTTGGTTTTAACTGGCATGTTTCTAACAACTGTTTATTTAATGTTGTTTTAATGAATTTGTTGAATGTTTTTATTATTGTGATGGCACTGAATGGTACTTGCTGTGTGGCCTCCCTGAGTCCCCCCTCAGGGGTGAGAAGGGTGGGGTACAAGTGTATGAATTAATTAATTAATTAATTAATTAACTGTTCTGTATTCAGTAAGACTACATAGTCTTTACGTAAGACAATGGAATTGGTTCCCCAGTCCACTTTAAAAGCCAACAGTCAGACTGGCCTATTCAGCTTTCGATTTCCTTATTGATGCAAGGAGGGCGACGTTTCCAGCTCATCGCCAACTGCTGAGATGATCAGAAGCATAACCTCTGTTGCAACTTCTGGCTCACTGTTGGAAAAGGTCTGGAAACATTATCCTCCTTGCAGTACAGTTGAAAATCCAGAGAATCTCCTTTACCTAATCTGGCTTCTGGCTTTTAAGATGGGTTGGAAAGGGATCAGGCCAAGAGCATACAAAGCAGCCAATATAAAATATCTGTGAAGCAATACATGGCATCAGTTCAATAGCATCCAAACTTTGTAGGACAAGACTTAAGTATGGGGATTCTTTTTATTTCCAATTTAAGTGATTTTGAGCTCCCACCCCAGATATATACAAGAAAACTCTCAAGGAACTTGTGGTATTTTCAGACATAGCAACATGGGTGTGAGACTTTTTGTGGGTTTACTGGTTGGATGAAATCAGATTAGCATAATAGATTGCCAGCTCCTTTTCTTACCTGGAAGGCATATAATATAAGATGCGTTGGAAGATCGTGATTTTCGATGAATCATGCAAGGTGGGGCTCTTGTGAAACAGAACGTTGAGTTGCGCTTGACTTGCTATGAGGAGAGCGATTGCACAGCTTTTTAATTACTGAGTTCTCTGTCTCTGGGTTTGTGTGTGGCAAGGGCAGAGACACGGAGGGTAATTCATCCTTAGATATGATGAGGCTCAGATGTTCCTAGCTGGTATTTCATTAGAGTTGCCAGGTCAAGACTATCCCTGGCCCAGAAATTTCAATGCCAAATCTAGGATGAGTCCTTGTAATTTCATGGGAGGTAGGCTTTGGTAATATCAGAGGAACAACCACTTAGTCAAGTCATTAAGCATGATACATTAAGCATGATACATTAAGCATCAGCCACAGATCAACAGAGTATTGCGTTTGAACAATTAAAAAGCCATCAAGTCTAACAAATGAATGAAATATTTGCATACACACTTTTCAAGAAAGCACTCGTGCTTTGAGATTCCTCATTTTTGTTTTGAGGAACATAGAGGAAAGCTGAGGCTCTAAAATCTGGGAATCCTACTTATCTTTTCCCCTTCCTTCTAATCCAGGATAAAAGTAGATGACGTGTGAGATGTTTTGCATATGCCATAGGTTCATATCCTTCCTTCCTTCCATCTATCAATCCTGCCTGTTTCTTGCTCATGACAATTTATAGAAGAAACAATAAAAAAGAGAAGAAGAAGACATCGTTAAACTGGGAAAGAATTAGCTGTTGGTTTAGTTATATGTGTTTCAATTTGATTACATATTTACAGTGCAGCTTTATACAGGTTCATAAAGCTATTGTTCACCCAACCCTGCTATATGCCTGTCTACAGACATCACACTCAACTCCTGGAACAATTCCATCAGCGTTTCCTCCAAAAAATCCTGCAAATCTCTTGGGAAGACATGTGGACAAATGTCAGCATGCTGGAAGAAGCAAAGACAATCAGCTTTTAAGCTATGCTCCTACACCATCAACTCCGCTGGACTAGCTACGTTGTCCTCTTCAATGACCATCTCCCAAAGCAACTCAAGAATGGGAAATGTAACATTGGTGGACAGGAAAAGAGATTTAAAGATGGGCTTAAGGCCAACCTTTAAAACTGTGGCATAGACACTGAGAACTGGGAAGCCCTTGAGCCCTCTAACTGGAGCTCAGCTGTGAATTAAAAGAGGCATGAACAGAGGGCAAAAGGGAGAAATGTGGCAAATGGGAGGCGCATCAAGCCAACCCTGACCGGGACCGCCTTCCACATGGAAACTGATGTCCTCACTGCGGGAGAACATATGGATCAAGAATAGGGCTCCATAGCCACCTACGGAGCCACCACCAAGACACTACACTTGGAGGACCATCATCCTTAGACTTACTCAGTGGTAAGTATCTCTGTTTTCAGTAAAAGTTATTCCAGCCTAAGTTTGTGCAGGAATGGGGAGGGGGGGAAGGGATGGTAAGATCAATGGCTTTGCAAAAAACAAAAGTAGGGGGTTGCAGATAGATTTATAACATGTTTTGGTGCACTGGATACTGTAGGTGTGCATGCAAATACTACTTGCCAAGTGTGAATTACACATCTAGGATTGTAATGGGATCACCCAGCAATGTTTTCATGTAGTGAAAAATGTTGCTTTGGTTTGAGAGCTCTCTCTGGAAAGAGCTGGAGTTGACATTTATGACAGGAACCATGAATTGGATCCATTTTCACCTCTTTCTCAGTCCGGTCTTTTAATTTGTGTTGGGAATAAAATTCCCACATTGTACCAGTGCATGGCACTTTCTCATAAAAGGCCAGAAATAACATCTCCCATTTCCAGGTTTTCACCTCCTTGCCAGCTGGTGGGTTTCTGTAGGTTGTGGTCAGCTGACTCCCCTGGGAAGGAAACCGGGTCAGGGTCCATATGTGTGTGAGGGGATTCATGCACGCACATCTGCCCTGGGCATCATAAATAATCCTTTTCTGTTTTCCACAACTGAAATAGAAGAAAGGCAATGAAAGAGAAGGCTCTGTCTGCCACTTTAACGTGTTGAACAATATTACTTAGCAGTAAGCTACTTTTCCAAGCTGCATAACATTAGGAAGTTACTGGCTAGTCTTCCTCTGTGGCTGAATTGTGAGAAGTATGGTCTCTGTTCAGGCTTTTGCTGCAATGGAAGTTCCCTGGCCTTATCTGTAAATTAAAGAGGGATAGAGATATAGGATAGGGATAGTCCAGCACTTATTCAGATCCAGAGGGGCATATTTGCTGTTCAGATCTCTGTTCACGTGTCAAATAAGGCGTTGGATCAAAACCTTTGGCCCCCCAGATGTTTTGGGCTTCAAATCCCAGAATCCCTAGAGAGCACAGCCAATGGTCAGAGATCCAGGGGTTGCAGTCCAAAACACCTGGGAGGCCCAAGGTTGAAAACCACTAAAATATAAAACTGGGAACAATTGTGGGAAACAGAACTCTGCTTTCTGACTTCCTCTGATAGTAAATTGAGAACTGAAAAGCATTTTAAATTATTTTGTTTGCACTTGTAACCTGCTCCCAGCCTGACTTAGCTCAAATCGTGAGGATAGCATCAGAATAGACCACTAATCCCAAACAAAATTTGATTAATTGGTAACGATGCAATTATCACCTATGTTTTTCCCAAAGGCTGCAAAGGCAAGTAAGGGCAATCTGGAAATAACACTTTTAAGAGAAATCCCTCCCTCATCCTACCCAAACCTTGCCTGGCACCCCATGTACATGCCAGCCTGCCAAACCGCTCCTTGTTGAGTTTGTGCCAGATGCCCAGAGGGGCTTCATGAAAGCCAATCGTGACTCAGTCAGAAATGGGGTAGAAAGAAAGCAAAGCAGAAGTTGCGATGTGGTCTGCTTGGAATTCACTCGGATGGCTGTTTCCTATCATGAGAAGGCGTTTATTTGAAAACACACCTACACTGGTTGGCACTGGCACTGGGCATGACTGCTGTGCGCCAAAGAATGCTGCTTTTCAAAGCAGTTGTGCAATGGAGCATAGCAATAATTAGAACTATGCTCAGGGTGTAATAGTTGAAAGGCTTCCGTCTCAGGAGGAAAACGGGAGTTGCAGTGGGCAAGTTCTGCCACGCTCTGTGTTTTGCAGGAACATGTCAAAATGGCTGACCTACATACACCAGCTGGGAGTTATTGCCGTGTTTGTTTTCTTATGATAAAGATTTTGGAGAGTGCATAGTAAAACAAAAATGTCAGTAACATTTGCACCAAACAACCTCGAAAGCCCTGAGCTTTCTCTGTGACACCTGATACACAGTGACTCAAGTTTTACTACTCTGTTGTTAACTGTTTATTGCACCAGAACATGAACTAATGGGTTCAAATTACATTTTAGAAGGAATAGTAAGAATTGGTCAACAGTAGAATAGAGTGACTCAGAGGACAGTGTCCTCTCTATCTTTGAAGGTTTTTAAACAGAGGTCTTATGATCATCTCTCAATAATACTTCCGCTATCTATTCCTACAGGACAGGGGTGGACATATTGCTGAACTGGTACTTTCGGACTCCAAAATTCAATTATTTCCAAGGAACTCAAAGAAAATGTGTTAGCGACTAGCCTGGCCATGGTCAACAAGGAAGATTCATGGCTGAGTGGATATATGACAGCCTGGCATACGTACATGGTACAACTGGGCTCCTCTATCCCTGAGTGGCCACCAGGTCTGGCACAAAGATTGCCGGTACCTTGGCCATCAGCTGTCCCTCAGTGCTTTTGCTAGTACCGGAATTGAAAACTCTTAATTTTGTAAATACAGAACCCCAAACTACTGGCTAAGCTGGTTGAGGGCTCTAGGGAACAACTTTTCCAACTTCCATGGTAGCTAGCTGCTAATAATTTCTCCTTGGGATGGATTGTTTTATCACTGACCACTGTGCTGTGGTGTTGGAGGAAAATTCTGAGAGTGCCTTGGACTGGGAGAAGATCAAACCAGTCCATACTCCAGAAAATAAAGCTCAACTGCTCAGTAGAGAGAAGGATATTAAAAGCAAAGATGAAGTACTTTGGCCACATAATGAGAAGACAGGAAAGCTTGGAGAAGATAATGATGCTGAGGAAAATGGGGGAAAAAGGAGGAGGGCTGAACAAGAACAAGGTGGACGGATGATATCCTTGAAGCAACTGGCTTGACTTTGAAGAATCTGGGGGTGGCGACGGCCAACAGGGAGCTCTGGCGTGGGCTGGTCCATGAGGTCACGAAGAGTCAGAAGCGACTGAACAAATAAACAACAACTAAGTATGACAACAGAGAGGGCATTTTGGAAATGTAGCACGATAGTGTCAACTGGAAGCCACATGCAAAGAGCAAAGGTAGGAAAATTAGTACGACAGTCAGTAGCAGAAATAAGACAGTAAAATAGAATTAAATTCCATTAGTTTCATTGTCACTACAGTTGAAATATTACCAGAATTAAGCTAGAAAATGTCATTGATGATTCCACTCCCTCCCTTTCAACATGTCCATTTTGAGTTTGGGAGAAAAAGAAAGGGCTGCATGAATTTGTGAAAACCCCATTTTCCAGACACTCCACTGAAAATCCTTTTCCTATTTTTTTCCTCCTTCCCTTACAATTGGATCTTTTTTTTCCCTTTTTCTTTGTGGTTCCCATGTAGATCTCAGCAAAACTGAAAGATTTAGCAACTTCAACATTCATTTTACTTTAAAAAATGGAGGACATCAAGAAGACCAGAATATTTCAAACTGCCTGTTGTATTAATTGTTTAAATTCTTTTAACCTTAGGATTAACTATCTAATAAAAACATAAATAAAGATTTTTGTTGACATTTGCATTTACTGAAGAACTAGTTGTGTTCTTCTTATACCCCATGGTCTCCTATTTAATCACTAAATACCTTAATTGAACTAATCTTGAAAGTCTAATCTAGTTACACCTTTTCTTCACATTTTTTTTAATGCAGTTGATAACGTAATGGATTTGAATTATTTTCTATCACAGGCAGAAGTGGGTTGCTACTAGCTTCAATACAGGATCTTCCAAGACCCGAAAGTATTGGTCAGCCCTGGAGAGGACTCACTGGAGATACGCTATGGGAACACACTGAAGAACAGAGTTTGGAATGTTACTTTTAAGCAGAATGAAATTAATACCAAATTGATATCATTTAGTAGCAGCTCATAACTACACTTCTGTGGCTGACTCATCCACCAATTTTACATGAAGCGTGTTTTTACTCACACACAAGTTTTTCAAGTGACTGATCTAACCAATTAAATGATGCTTGCATCCCTGCTGCTATTATTGTTTGATTTAGTTTATATGCTCAGTTTGGTTCAGTTGTTTAGGGTATTAAAAGTTAAACAGAGTTCAACTCAAGGGAATGTAGAATTGGATTCATATTTAATTACAAAATACCCATTGAAATCAGTGGGAGTTAATGTATTTGTGTCCGACTTTCCCATTTATTTTAGCAGGTCTGCTCAGAAAACTATTGAAATTCCATTCCACAAACACATTTTGATTTTCTAATGCTAATTCATTGGGCGGGGAGAACATTGCAATCCTTTCTCCCTCTTGTATTTCAGCTTTATCCTACACCTGCTCAGAGGTGCTATGTTCATTGTGCAATTTCTGGCCAAATTCTGACATTAAAACTGGGTTTAGGACAGGGCCTGTCTCAGTTTAAGCATTGATCATTAAATCCTCATTTGAGTAGAACCCAGTAAAGCTCCCCACCCACGCTCTTGGTGGATTGCAGCTCTCATAATCCACAAACCAACATATCACTAAAGTGACTTTTCCTGGTTCTGCATTTGAGCCATGGGTTTGGGCAAAACAGCTAAAAGGGACCATATGACTATGCCCTTGGATTTTCACCACATCCAGTGCTTCTCAGCCAAAGTGGCCCCCATGTTTATAAAGACACTGAGCCAGGTCTTTGGGGAGCAAAGTTTAACTCCAGTCTGGCATGCAGCCGACAGTCCGCCGCCTCAGTGGGCTTTGCAGGCGACCTGCTTTCCATTATTGGGGAATGTGTGCTCTCTCGCACATGTGGCAGACAGATTGTGCCTCGGGGCATAGGGTGGTAAGCAGGCGGCTGTGTTCCAGCTTCTGAAGCATAGACTTTACATCCTTTTCCCGCCTTTTCCTCTTCGTTCCAACAGCACAGTTCAGAAAGTGATGGGGGCTTGTGCTGGGGAAGCATCAAGGGAGGAAATCTTTTCCCCTTTCATTGCTATCATCCATGTTGGGGGCTAAGGCTCAACACACAATGTCCCCTGGGTTTATTGACATCTCTTTTGAAGCATTTCTTCATAAGTTCAGAGAAACACCCTGAACGATCCCTTGAGATGCTGGGATGCTCCACATCATCACAACCTCATGCATTTTAAGTAGACATTATATTAGTAAGCTTCTTCATCATTAAATATGGTCTCATCATCAGAGCTTGGCAATGTGAGTTCCAGTTCTAGAATTCACCAGTAGCTTCACTCAATATAATGCTTGATCCCTTCCTATCATTTCTAGAGATGCCAGGGACTAAGAAAAATACAGTCGAGTTGCTGTCGGTTTTTCAGGCTATATGGCCATGTTCTAGAATCATTCTCTCCTGACATTTCGCCTGCATCTATGGCAGGCATCCTCAGAGGTTCTGAGGTCTGCTGGAAACTAGGAAAATTGGGTTTGTACATCTGTGGGAAGTCCAGGGTGGGAGAAAGAACTCTTGCCTGTTGGAGCTAGGTGTGGGTGTTTCAATTTGCCACTTTGATTAGCATTTGATGGCCTGACAGATTTTAGGTGTGGCTTGTTACTGCCTGGAGGGATCCTTTGTTGAGAGGTGATTTCAGAAGAAAGGAAGAAACCATGAAAATGAACAAAATCTGGCTACCAATATTAAAAAAAACCTCTAAAATTATAACATCAAATAAAGAACAATACTCAAACACAGAGGGACTCCAGACAAGAAAAAATCAGGGACAGCTAATCACTTCTCAACAAAGAATTCCCCCAGGCAGTAACAAGCCAAATCTAAACACTGTCAGGCCATCATATGCTAATCAAGGTGGCCAATTGAAACATTCACACTGACCTCCAACAGAGAAGAGATCTTTCTCCCAACCTGGGCATTCCACAGATACATAAACCCAATTTTTCTAGTTTCCAGCAGACCTCACAACCTCTGAGGATGCTTGCCATAGATGCAGATGAAACGTCAGGAGAAAATGCTTCTAGAACATGGCCATATAGCCCGAAAAACCTGCAACAACCCAGTGATTCCAGCCATGAAGGCCTTTGACAATACAAGGAATATAGTCATCCCTCCACATACACTGGGCTTGGGGTCACAGGACCCTCATGAAAGTGAAACACTATGAATAAAGAAAGCGCAAATGTGGAGCACTGACTATTTTGGAGTTGTAAACCATGCAGTTGACAGGACCAAGATCCAATGAGCACACTGTTTGAGTATTAAGTCTCCTTCATTATACTTTCACCATTGGGATTCACTGCAGATTCTCAGCTTGGTGCTCAAAGATGTTAGCTGTATTCTGGCTGTCCAAGAGGAGAAGAAGACATTTGAACCTATAGTAGAAGGCTTTCTCTTTTTATTTGTGTACGTAAAGGCAGTTGACATATGCCTGGGTCCTTCCCAGCAGACAATCACTGGCCAAATGTGCTCACCAGCTGCTTTGGTGGACCAGGTTGAGAAGTACTGCATACAGGATAAATCCTTCTGCAATACATATGCAAATATGACAGTGTGTTGTTGTGTTGTTTATATATATCCCACCTTCCTTGTTCAGAATTCAAGGCAGTTTATAAAAGCTTGTTGTTGCTGTGTGCTTTAAATGCTCAGGCAAAAGCAAACTGCTGCAACATCTTCTAGCTCTAGTGTTATTCCTTACTAATAACTGTTGCCATCTTGACCACACTCTGATGTTACCTGACCTCTGTGACATGTATAAGGGTATGAAAGTCATGAGTGGAAGCATCCCAAACAGGGCAGGCATACTCAGCAGTTGAGTAAGACAAGGCTAGGGCTGATGTTCTTACTAATTTTGGGTCTGCACCCCATGTGCTACCAGTAAGTTTCCGCCGGATGTTACTGGGTAAGAGGTTGGATTCAAGTAGCTTGAGCCCCTTCTCCTATTCACCTCCTGTGGTTCAAAAGAGTTCTTGTGAATCTGGAGCAATAATTATTTGAGGAGCAAAATGTTTCTGAGTGGTGGGAGTAATATGGGATAGTTTTCCCCAAACTACAACTCCCACTCCAACCAAAGGCTGTAATGTTTCTGGTCGATAGGAACTGTAGTCCAACTGCTGGAGGGTGCTTGGGTTGGGAACGGCTGGCATAGATTTCACCAGGAAACTGGCATCCCTCCTCACTCAGATCAGGAGCCGATTTCATATTCTGACTCTGTGGTTGCTTTCCCTTCAAGCCAGTTTAGTACTATGTCAATTTTTAAATGGCCATTTATCATAACATGTAGTTTGGCAAATGATGAGAGGTTATGTACATAACCAAAAGCTGTTTTGAAATTTCTTAGGGTGTAAACACAGGATTTTGCCATTGCCTCCAGCAGGGTGCTTGCAGTACAGGGAAGAGTTTCTATTCATAGTAAATTTTAATTCTTTCATCTCCTCCCCTTCCTCCCTCCCTCCCCCTCCTCCTCTCCACTCCTCTCTTTGCTAAGAAGTTCAGAATGATCTGTCTCCAGCACCCTGTGAAGTTGCAACTGCCTCACAGTCTCCAATAAAAGCTTCAAATATCAACAGGGCTTTGATTGTGTATTCCTGGCTGGCAGGAAGTTGGTTTGGATCGTCCTTGTGGAACTCCTTGACAATCCTAATTTCAGTTCCTATTGTAAAATGGATTAAAATCCAAATGAGTGCATTTTGTCCTTGGGTACCCTAGAACTATATTTAATAAGAAGGGTTAACATTGGGAGGCTGGTTGGTTGTTCTTAATTTTTCTCCCTTGCAGGAGGAGGGCAAGTTAGTGCCCTTATCCATTACCTTTAAAACATACTTAAGGATGGAGGCTCTTGAGAGCACAATATGTACTTTGAAGTCCATTGCTTGTGTTTAGTGTAGCTTACTCTGAAATAAGTGCATAGAATAGGTTGTAGGCAGCCATTATTATTCATGCGAGGAATGAATGATAACAGCTGTCATAATGCTTCTGAGTGCGGGATCATTTACTACTTACCTACTTACTTAGGTGATCCCTCGTTGTCCAAGTAGGATTGTCTTCTAAGATCAGTGTATTGGCGGTGGGTCCGTAGGTGACTGTGGAGACCTATTCTTGATCTGCATGTTCTCCTGTTCTCCTTCCAGGTGAAAGGCGGTCCTGGTCAGGGTTGGCTTGACACGCCTTCCTCTTGGCACGTTTTTCTCTTTCGCCCTCCATTCGTGCCTCTTCAAATTCTACAGCACTGCTGGTCACAGCTGACCTCCAGCTGGAGCGCTCAAGGGCCAGGGCTTCCCAGTTCTCAGTTATGCCAGAGTTTTAAAGGTTAGCTTTGAGCTCATCTTTAAATCTCTTTTCCTGCCTACCAATATTCAATTTTCCATTCTTGAGTTCAGAGTAGAGCAACTGCTTTGGGAGACGGTGGTCGAACATCTGGACAATGTGGCCAGTCCAGCAGAGTTGATGGCGGAGGACCATCGCTTCAATGCTAGTGGTCTTTGCTTCTTCCAGCATGCTGACATTTGTCTGCTTGTCTTCCCAAGAGATTTGCAGGATCATTTAGTACACATCTGATAGATAATTCCTGAGGAACCTCAACTATATTTGAGTCTTGGTGGTCCAATTTTACCGGATAATTGCAAACAGGACAACAACCTCAGCTTTGTCTTAATGGGGACTTGAACCCCTTAGTCTCCTGTTCTGAGATCAATGTCGGCCCAGCATGATTGATTTCAATACCATTGGAAATAATAAAGAAGAAAGTGCCTCTGAGCTTGTAGTGAGTGCATTTGCCTGCCACCTGACTGTCATCCCCCCACAAGCCCACAAGCCCTTCCTCACATCTGGACTTATGACAGACTTTCAGTTTCAGATCTGCTTATAAAATGTTGAGTCAAGATAATAACAATGAAGTAAACAGCCTTGGCTATCTTTCAATGAGTAAACAAGACACAAGGCGAAACTCTGCTTGAAATCAGTAACATCTGGCGCACTTCTCCTCCCATTGCCAGTCAGATGCCACTGTTTATGTTCCTTTTCTGTGGGAGGTTTGGGGTTTAAGAGGAAATGGGTTAAAACAAGTACTTGCTAAAATAATTCAGTCTAAAATCAGAAGGTTGCTGTCTCCCTCCTCCCCAAAAGGAACGTGAATGAATGTGTATGTATAGTGTGAATATCTAGGTAGTTAAGGGACTGAGAATGGCCCAGAACTATGCACATGTATATGCATATTTATAGAGAGAGCTCTATAAGTCTTAATATTGGAGTTCAAGGCTGGAACATTGATGCTGTTAGAGAGATAAGAGCCGTTTGGTATTCCCCTATGGAAGTGCCTGGGTGTTTTTGTATAATGAATAATAACTACATTTGGTTGAAGCCCATACTAGTCGACTCACAGTTGGAAGATATGAAAAGATACTTGTGGATCGCTTTAGGATAGTAATCAAATTGGAAAGATGGGAACTGAACTACCACAAGTCTAATGCATATACATGCACATGCAAAATCTGGCAAAGAAAAGAAATAAGCTTGGCCTTCTTTGTAAAACATATGAAGTACCTTTATTTTAAGTACTTGGGTCAGGAGGTTAGAGAGGCAAGAAGAACGTGGCTGTTGGTTAGCAGGATTCAGGAAGAGAGAGGATGCAGGAAAAATGTTAATGAACAGAAAATTACTATAAAAATTGCTGTGTCTAAGTTTCTAGAGAGTCACGTGCAAATTAGCATTTAAGGAATAGGCAAAAGTAAAAGTTTTCCTGACATTAAGTCTAGTTGTGTCCGACTCTGGGGGGGGGGGGGGGTTGCTCACCTCCATTTCTAAGCTGAAGAGCCAGCATTGTCCATAGACACCTCCAAGGTCATGTGGCCGGCATGACTGCATGGAGTGCCATTACCTTTCCGCAAAAGCAGTACCTATTTATTTATTTATTTTTATTTATTTACTTTGCTTGTATACCGCAGTTTCTCAGCCCGTAGGCGACTCAACGCGGTTCACAACAAGAGCAAAAAGTCAATCATAACAACATACAATTTAAAAACCATTAACAGCATAGTATACAAAGTAATGACACATCAATAACAACACATTAACGTCTCGTAACTAGAGTCGTGATCCAACTCATCATCCATAATTTCGTTCCTATATTCATCGTATTCATTGCACTGTTTATCCGAATGCCTGTTCAAACAGCCAGGTTTTTAGTTTTCTTCGAAACACCATTAACGAAGGAGCTGATCTAATGTCCATGGGAAGGGCGTTCCACAGCCAAGGGGCCACCACAGAGAAGGCCCTGTCCCTCGTCCCCGCCAGCCGTGCTTGTGATGCAGGCAGGATCGAGAGCAGGGCCTCCCCAGAAGATCTTAGAGTCCTGGTGGGTTCATAGGCAGAGATACGTTCGGATAGGTAGCTTGGGCCAGAACCGTTTAGGGCTTTATAGGCCAACGCCAGCACTTTGAATTGAGCCCGGTAGCAAATCGGCAGCCAGTGGAGCTGGTGCAGCAGAGGAGTTGTATGCTCCCTGCGCTCCGCTCCTGTTAGTATCATGGCTGCCGAGTGTGGGACTAGTTGGACCTATTGATCTACTCACACTTGCATGTTTTCAAACGGCTAGGTTGGCAGAAGCTGGGCCTAACAGCAGGAGCTCACTCCACTTCCTGGATTCGAACTGCTAACATTTCAGTCAGTAAGTTCAGCAGCTCAGAGGTTTAACCCGCTGCAACACCAGGGGACCTATTTAATGAATATGGACACACAAAGTTTGATAACTATAGTAGTGGCTCATGCAGTGTTGTTGTGCCTATGCATTCTTTATGCCAATGCCTACTGAAACTGGCAGCAGAACGTATACAGTTTTGCTCTTAGTCACACATTCAGTTGCACGTTCGTTTGTGGTTTTTGTTGCACATTCAGCTGTATAATGTGCCATTCAGGACAGTGATTGCACAGCCTATTCACTGTGTCATTCTGCATTTTGAACTTTATATATCTGTGTAACTGGTTTCGTTCTATAGAATCCTTGGATTTGGAGTTTAGGGAGGAGCAGTTAGGACCTCCAACTAGAAAGTTCTAGTACCTCACCAAACAACTCCATAGAATGCAGCCATGGCTGTTAAAAGTAGAATCCCAGGACTACATATTGTGAAAAGTCCTTTGCTCCCTCTGTGGGAATGAGTTGCATTTCTATTAATTTATAGTGATAATATCTTTTTGCATCCATATATATAACAGATGTGTTTATTTTCCAAATCAATTGCCTTTTTTCTTTGTAAGTATGTGTTTGTTGGCAATGAAGAAGTGTTCGCCTTAATTGCTATGCCAGATAGCACCACTTTTGTTTGGGAAACTGGTTCAGGCCTTGATTGTATCCTTAAAATGCCTGGACTGTTTCCAGCTGGGAATTCATTACAGAATCATCACTGCTTATATATTACTGCTCTGCAGAAAGTTCATCTAACATCATCATCCATTTCTAATCCTCACTCCACTTCCTGAAGTTGTTTAGTTCCTTGACCTCCTCCTTGTGTTCCTCTTCCTCCTTCCGCCTCTTCTTCTTTTTATGCCTCCTCCTTCTCACACCTTCTCCCCCCCCCTCCCATTTTTCTCTTATTTGAGAACATACTTTTTGGTGCCTTCTCTTCACATAAAGGACAGGAGACTAGTGTCACGGCTGCTTCATACAACTCTTTATCCATTTGACTTGAAGAGATAAGGTGTGAACTACAGTTGTGCACAGATTTTGTTCCCACTGTTTTTTTCATCTCTTTCGTTTCTTCAGGAGCATGAAACAAGAAGCCTCCCTGCACAAAAATCTGCTCAACATGAAAAGTAAGGTTGCTTACCTGTAACCATGTTTCTTCAAGTGGTCAACTGTGAAATTCACACCTGTAGTATTTCCTGCGTCCACGCAGCTGATGCGGATCCTTATTGAAAAGCTTTTGCCAAATCAGGGACTCCAGCCCTGCCCATCCACTCCAGTAATAAAGCTAGGCAGTGGGGCTTGAGGCCTTAGTTCCTTTTGTCTGCGAAAGACAGTTGGAGATAGAAGGCATGACGGAGTGTGGGGAGGATGGGTGGGTTGTGTGAATTTAACAGTTGACCACTCGAAGAAACATGGTTACAGGTAAGCAACCTTACTTTCTTCAGCGTAGTCACTGTGAAATCCATACCTGTGATAGACTAGCGAGCAGCCCCATGGATAGTGGGCATCATGCTAGTGCAGAAAAAAGAATTGCCTTCCCAAAAGCCGCATGTATGTTGGCGGCCAAGTCCAGTTCATAATGGGAGACAAACGTGTATGGGGTCGGCCAAATGGCCACCCGACAAATGTCATCCAGTGGCACACAGTGCAAAAATGCTGTAGAGGCTGCCACTGCTTGAGTGGAATGAGCATGGATCTGAACAGGTAAGTACAGTCCTGCCATCTGATATGCTAGCCAGATAGCTGGGACTATCCAGGCTGTCAATCTCTGGGTAGAAACTGGAAGGCCTACAGAGTCTAACCAATAGTTGTTTTAGGAGAGTAGAGAACACCGAGTTGTTGCTGCTTTTGCGGACAAAAGGAACTAAGGCCTCAAACCCCGCTGCCTGGCTTTATTACTGGAGTGGATGGGCGGGGCTGGAGTCCCTGATTTGGTGAAAGCTTTTCAATAAGAATCCGAATCAGCTGCATGGACGCAGGAAATACTACAGGTGTGGATTTCACAGTGACCACGCTGAAGAAGCCTACTTTTGTCTGCAGCCAAACTTCCCTCCTTGCCTTGGAAATTTTTCTCCTTGCCTTGTGTAGGCAGACCTGGAGTGTGCTTGCAGTTGAGCGCCTTATTCACTAGAATAAGAAGCGCTCGGCTGTAGGCACTGGCAGGCGTGTGTGCTTTCTGGGCCTGCCTGCATGCCCCACCACACAAGGAGAATGTGTGTATGCCATAACATGCAAGCAGGCCCGAAAAACACAGGTGGCTGTCAGTGCCTACAGCCAAGCACCTCTTACTCTAGAGTAGAAACAGCAGGTGCCAGGTAAGAAGAAAGGAAGCCAGGAAGGGGAACCAGTGGGTGAAAAGCTCCCCTCCCTATAATGGACCAATTTTCAGGGCCCCAAACCGAAAACATCCCTCCCGATTTCAGGAGACTCCCAAAAAACAGATTGAGGCACCCAATGAAATCTAGGACACAAAATGGGGCAAGGTTTACCATAAAAGCACAACCTTAGTCTGAACCTAACACAATTCAGTATACTTTCAGTATCAGTTTTGGACTGCATGCTATTTGTATCATCCGTTTTTCAAAATAGATCTTTTAAGTAGTGTTAAAGCACTTTGCCAAAGCACTTTTCTGGCTATATATTTGTAAAGATATGCTGAAGTAATAGCAAAATGTCGCTTACATAATAAAGAAGTGTTAAACTCCTTTACCCTTATAATGACATATTGTACATACATTCTTTTAAAATTACAAAAACCAAGCTTTTAAGTGGAAGGGACTTAATGGAAACAATTGGAATTTTTCATGATTTATTTAAATAAAGAGATATATATTCTTGCAGTGCTGTACTACTGCTTTAAAGAAATGGCGTAAGACTATAATAGCGTGAAAAGCACTACATAATAACGTTTTAAAAAACCAACCCTTTCCAGACATGACTATTAACCATAATGCTAAAATAGTGCTGACTGGAAAAGGTTTTTAATAAAAGAAAATTTAAAAACATACCTAGTGTTTTATAGCATTGTTATACGAGTGCTGTACAATAGAACTCGCTGCATTTAAGTAGCATTCCAGTCTTTTAATGTGCCTTTTAAAAATCATATGGCTACTTCAATGATAGATAATATAACAATTAACAGGAGGTTTAAAATGGCACCTCTTGCATAGACTGTAATGATAGTTACGCTGTCTGTGATAGGTTGAGCTGCCCAATAAAAGCTACAACCCCTCAATAGAAAAGAAAAGTGGCACTAAGAGGTACCAGTATGGATAGAACTTTCTGGGACACACGTACGTATGTTGTGCATATTATTTGTTAAATTCTATTGTGTTTGTACAATACAATCATCGCTCCTCATTTGTGTTTTTGACTTTTGATTCTTCAGATTTAATTCACCACAGATTTGATTTATAATGTTCTCTCTATAAATTTCTAGATCCTCCAGTGTGACTGCATGGTCAGATTCCTCCAGAAGTTTCTTGGTCCACCAATGGAATTCTGTATTCAGCTAAAGAATTATGATAGAAAACTCATTGCTGATCCTGGGACCTCAGGTTGTGGCAGTGGCTAGGGAGGCTTTCACACAATTAAAACTTGTGTGCCAGTTGTGCCCATATCTAGGGAGGTCAAACTTGGCAGCGGCTCTCGTTACATCCAGGATAGACTACTGCAGCACTCTACGTGGGGCTGCCTTTGAAGACTTTTGGAAGCTTCAAATAGTCCAACCAGAGGCAGCCAGGTTAATAACTGGGGCTGCATACAGGGAGCACACAACTTCCATATTGCACCAGCTCCACTGGCTGCCAGTTTGGTACTAGGCACAATTCAAAGTGCAGCATTTGGCCTATAAAGTCCCAATCCCCCCCTGCCCAGTTTACCCACATATAATGAATTCATGCCCCAGCATTGAATGTTTGCCATTTGTATGTTGTGCTCTGCCTTGAGTCCCCTTCGGGGTGAGAAGGGTGGAATATAAATGTTTTAAATAAATTATAAAATAAATACCTGTTCAAATGTGTCTCCCTCCAAGGAGTCCCTGCTCTTGGTCCCGCCACCATCACAAGCACAGTTGTTGGGGATAAGAGACAGGGCCTTCTCAGTGATTGCCCCTCGACTATGGAACTCCCTCCCTGGCGAGATTAGATCAGTTCCCTCCCTCCTGTCCTTTAGAAAGATGATAAAAACTTGGCCATGGGACCAAGCCTTTGGGGACAGTGCAATAAGATAATAATCCGGTATGGCTAGTTTGAGATGGTTTTTAACAATTTGATTTCAAAGTGGATACAACTGATTTTAATGATTGTGTATATTTATAGTTTGTTTTTATTCTGGCATTGAATGTTTGCCGTATTTATGTTGTGCTCTGTCCTGAGTTGCCTTCGGGGTGAGAAGGGTGGAATACAAATGTGCTAATAAATAAATAAATAAATAAATAAATGATAAGACTTAGTTATTCCTAGAGAAGTGTTATCTTTATTTATATTGTTTTACTTTCTTGTTTCCATAACCCCAGCAAAGGCGGGAGATTGGCTGTATGAAGTTGGAAAAGCAAAGGTTTATGAGGAAGAGTTGACATCTGTCTGAATACACCATAGGTTTAATTCCACCTCTAAAGCTGAGCAAATACGATCCGACCAGCAAGAGGGGCAAGGAAAAATACCACCCAGTGTACATATTACATTGAACACCTTGAAGGATGAGAAGAAAGAAAGAAGACAGATGCAACCAATAAAACAAAGGAAACTCCAAAGGAGGTCCTCCTGGAAGTGATCTCCACTCCTCAGGCAGTGCTATGCCAGTCCTGACAAATCACATGCTGACTCATTGGACTGCATGAATGTGCTTCAGTGTGAATATTTTAGCAAAAAAAAATAAACATCTGTTGACTGAACCAGAGATTTGGAGCAGAGGTATGCACATTACATATGTTTACCTTAACCTGCCTCATTTGTCTGTTTTGATTGCAATGTAAACTTGAAAGCACTGCAGAAATTAGGGAGGATTAGCAAAGGGGGCACCGTTGAATGAAGGAAGAGGGGATGGTGAAATATTCTAGCCATTTGGAAAGCAACAGATGCGGTCAACGGAAAACCAGGCTGGAACTTGTAGAGACAAGAGCACAGTGGGCCGCTCCCTTCACTTGATTGCTGGAATAGATACAAGATGCGATGGGGCACAGGTATGTATATTTATTCACATCTGAACAGTACACAGTTACAGTTGTCCACGCAGCCGCTACAGAATCATCTACCGCCATACAAGTGCATCAGTCTCCCTTGAACCCCCACCCACCGCTGCCATCCAGCAATGTCCCCCCTCTGACTCCAAGTCATCCATCCATGCAAACTGAAACACAAGGGGAAGAAGTCTTTGGGCAATCACAGTGAAAACCTACTGACCGATCCAGTGCTTCTGTTGCAGAAATATTTATTGGCAGTAAGAATGTTCTAATAAATTTGCATTTGTATTACAGGCAAACCATGGGACAGGGTAATAACATTATTGATTAAAAAAAGGTTCCCCATGTGTCACAATAAACAAATGAAACATATAAAAGGCATCACAGATTTTATTTTAATAGATAATAACTTTGGTTATTTTATTTTTCTCTTTCCAAAGAATTCCTTCCTTCCCTCCCTCCTTCCTTCCTTGTTTCCTTCCTTCCTTGTTTCCTTCCTAGATTCAGAAACTAGTCAAAATGTCATATGAGAAACCATTTCCAAATGTTTATTCTTTCTTTCATGCAAATGCCATATTTAAAATAAGCATGGCTCCGATATAGTACATTTCTCTCCTTATTAAATTGAATTACTGAATGGAACAATCCCGTTTTACAGTCATGTTTTGATCTGTGTTCTCCACGCTCCCATCTCTTCTCGTCTCTCATTGCTAGATGGTTGCCAGCTCAAGAATTGACCATCTTTGTACTTCTTAGATGTAGATAAAGAACTTTCGGATTTGAATTCTGAAGCAGGGATGTTACTATTTGAACATTTCATTCCCGCATGCAAATAATAATTTCCCTCTTTTTCTACCTGTTGCAAGAAAGTCCTTAAAAAGTGAAGCTTTTTGACACTTCTTCTGTGCAAATAAAATAAAATTAAAAATCCAGCATTGCAAAGTACTGCAAATGTGCAATTCTATATAATCATCTGACCCAACTCCTGCATATAATCTCCTAAACTCCATTTTACAGCAAGAGGCAGCTGGAAAGATCACCCTGGAACACTTCTACCAACAGCAGAATGAATCTTCACCACTCGGTGTGGTTGCTGGCTGTTCAGATAAATTTAGGAGGCATTTTTTATTATGGTAATAATGCCTAAATCGTAAGCATGAACAGTTATGAAAATGTAAATCTAGCTAGCATATTTGTTATTACTCAAAAGGATGCCAGCCAGCATAATCTGTGTAACAAATCAATTTTTCTTTGCCATCCAACCGCTCCCAGAAATCCATACACATGAAACCTTTATGTGGGCTTCCTTACAAAGAATAGTCCCAAACTGCAAAGAGTCTTGTTGCAGGGATTTCTCATTGCAGTTTTCTTAGAATTCAGAAATCTCCTTTCCTCCTGTTGATAGAACATTTCACACAATTTTTTCCATCCCTGCTCTGAAGGTACAATATGCACAACCATATACCTCCACTGGCTAACATGTCTGTTATTTTAACATTCATGTAAACATGTAAAAATAAATAAATGAGGGTTTGTTTGTTTTTACCATAAATGTATTTTGAGGCCTCTCATCATAAGCTGTGGCCCTGACCTGTATGTTGCTTAGCATAAATCTGACATTGGGAGAACTCCCATTCTCTGGTTGGCTTTTCTTGCATGCTCTCCCAAAATATGGTATGACAACATTATGGTTTGTGTTTCCTTGCACCAGCATCTTTCAATGATGTCGGACAAAAGCAAGGAGGATAACAGCATGGTGGCATCCGCACAAGTGACTAATTCAGTGGCACAACACTCTTGAGGATAGATGGGAGAAACGTTTGGAGTTGCTTATGGTCCTGAAATAATTTACACTTCAGTTTATTATAGGGACTCATTAATCTCTGCCTATGTCTCTGTTATACAGTTATACATCTGTATATACAATGTTAGTCATCCACTATGACAAACTATGAAAGAGTGATGGAATACAGAAGTTTGATTACACAGTGAAATGACGGTTCTATTTTACACTGGAGATGTTCAGCAACAATCTGAGCACTTGGTTAATTTAATTCCAATACTCTATTCCATCGGATGACCTCTCAGATTCATCTTCATTACAGTATCATCCTTAGGGCTGATAGTGGTGGTGGATATTTTTTTGTAAGAAAACAAAACCAAAGTGCTGAGGATGTTGCTGCTGTTAGGTAGTTAAATGTGATCTAATCCTGATGATGATGAACTCCCTGATCTTCCAGAGGTAGTAAACTCAGAGTATTACAACAGCACCTGTTTTGTACTCATTTCCTACAACAGGTATTCATCAGAGGGACTCTTTGTGTCTGTTCTCCCTTATAGTAGAATTGGTGCCAAATTCTGTTACAATCATAATAGATGTTGAATCTTTTATTCTTCTGCCTATGGTGGAAGAAATCCCTAAATGAAATCAAGGCTTACTGGAATCACTTGGCTAATCCAGAGGTTCCTAGGTGTGCGCACACATATATAATAAACTTTGGCTTCTTCTTATGGTCAATGAGATCATTGACAATATGGCATGCCAGGGGTTCTGCAGATGTGCACTGAGGCCTAGTGTGGTTCCCAGACATTGCTTAAGTCCATATGCACACCTGCCAAGGTTGCCAGGGTGTCATGAAATCACTGATGTAATCATGTGTGAGGTCCGTTGGACACCTATCACACACAAAGGTTCACCCAGGATTTGCAGGTGTCTTGGCTTCTCTTGCATTCTAGATTGTGAACCAGATGTTCCCTTTCTTCTATTTCTACAGAATCTTCCTCCACCTTGCAGTGTTTAATATCCAAGATGATAATGAGATTATGGTACTAGTATTTCACAACAATAATCAAAGTCTCTCCAATGTACCACAATTATTATATTATCCAAGGGATCACTCATTTTCAGAATTTGTTAATATGTTAGAATTAGTTATTATAACTTTCAGAGTGGGAAGAACATGACATTACTTCTTGAGGTCTGGTACTTTTTGTTATTTTCATTGTGAGTTTTTCTTGTTGTTGATATGGAGGAGGAATCCTAAGGATGCTTGCCACAGATGCAGGAGAAACATCAGGAGAGAACGCTTCTAGAACATGTCTATACAGCCTGAAAAACTTACAACAATCCTAAGAGTGATATGACATAAAAAGTTGAAAATCCCTGTCAAATTACCTCCAAAAAACCTTTTGAAGTAACTAGAGGCCAATATTAATTAAACTCATTATGTTGCTTTTGAAATGTTATTTTTTTATTCCCTTGTTGCTCCAAAAGTAACTAGCTTTCTCATATTATATTAGTTCTGATATTGCTAATAATTACTAAAATTTCCTAATAATGGTCAAAACTGGTCATACAGATTAAGTTCAAGAGGGTTGTAGGTTTTTTCGGGCTATATGGCCATGTTCTAGAGGCATTTTCCCCTGACGTTTCGCCTGCATCTATGGCAAGCATCCTCAGAGGTTGTGAAGTCAGACCTCACAACCTCTGAGGATGCTTGCCATAGATGCAGGCGAAACGTCAGGAGAGAATGCCTCTAGAACATGGCCATATAGCCCGAAAAAACCTACAACGACCCAGTGATTCCAGCCACGAAAGCCTTCGACAATACATTGAAGTTCAAGAGGTTTGTATTTTGTGCTGAATGCAGAAATCAGGCCACCAACATAGGAAAACACTCCTCACTGTGCTGGAATGATCAACAAGAATTGCATCATGCTTCCATCAATCTATCTATTTAGATTTAGTAGAGGTGAAAAGGAAAAGGCTGGTTTGCTGCATTGTACCTAAAGAGGAAAGACATGCTTAAGCATCCTTCATGCTCAAAGACAGCTAAAACATTCTGCTCCATCATTTGACTTATATTACCTAATCACGTTATGTTCCTTCATATGAAAAATAAATTGTGTGCAGTGTAGGGATACAAGAGTAATGACTGTACCACAAAAGACCTTCTGATACTAATGATCCTTAGCTCAGTAAATAGCATGTATAGGATCCAGATTCAGTTCCTTTCTTCTGTGGTGGGAAGCTTCCAACCTTCTAAATATTTTGGACTATAATTCTCATAGTACCTTACTACTGAATTTTCTGAATAGAGCCAATAGGAGTCTAAGCCAAAACACTCGGAGGGCCATGAGTTCTGCATACCTGCTCTACAGCTCTACCCAAAATATGGTCTTGAGTAGGCAGGTTAACAAAAACAGTACTTTCTTTCCTTCACTATGTTGTGATAATCCCTTTGGAACTGTCATTCAATTTTGTATAAAATCAACTTCCAAGGCAAATATTGGACATTCCTGTTAAGGCAAAACATTCCAGTGATTTTTTTTAAAGGAAACAAAATGGATGGAATCTTCTTACTGACATACATGCACATCTTCTGTTTAACCATGGTGCTGCAGTGTTCCATTCATCATTGTATACCCTATAACAACAGCTGCTAAGCCCTATGGATCTACTGCTACAATATTTGCTGCACTTTTTAAAAAACATTATCCCCACACTTTCTTTCTTGTGTACTGCAGCAAGATGCTGTAGACCCAAGTGAATAGCTGCAGCATTTGCCCCGTGGAGTTGGGAGTTGTCATTGAGTGATTACACTTACATGCAACACATAAAATCTTTGTCAATGAGTCTAGATCAGAGCACTCACATTTCGTAGACAGTTGGCCCATACCCTTCATCATACACAACTGATCTCTTTGGATGGGAAGGGAAGTTAAAATCCTCTTCTGTCTAGAGTCCAGAAAAGTTACCTTACTGGATAACAATCCTAAAATCCTTCAGCTAACATTAGCAATGGTAATTGGAAGACTCTGGGACAGGCATCTTCAAACTGTGGCCCTCCAGCTGTTTGGGCCTCCAACTCCCAGAAGCCCTAATGAGCTTGTCCAATTGTCAGGAATTCTGGAAGTTGAAGGCCCAAACAGCTGGAGGGCTGCACTTTGAGGGTGCCTGCTCTGGGAAATGTGATCCAGAAAAAGTAGCTGTTTCAAACTTTTCATTATGTTCTGGCATTCCTTTAAATTTGCTGCTATCATTTCCACAAGCCACTACAATTTAATGCATGTGCATATCAGGAAATTCTTCCCTTTACTTAGTTTTCAGAACTAATTCAGAAGAACAACAGACATAGTAAAATAATACCAACTAGTGGCCCAACTTGATGAAAAATTCAAAACAATAAGTTCAACAGGTTTATATAACTGTTCAGAACCAGAATAAAACAAAGCAAAATAGATCTTCCTTGTAATACGTATCAAGGTTGGATGGATGTGAGATGATGGATCATTTCCAGTTTACTTTTCTTGGATTTCTAATTATTCCTCCTAGCTTATGGACACCCTTCCCTTCCCCTATGTTTTTCTCCCAGTCCATTTTAATATTGATGAAAATGGAAAATGCTAGCAAACCCTAGAAGTGGTACATCACAAGATGCAAGAATAAATTCCAATTCAGCTCAAAGAATTTGTTCATACAATCTGTGTAGAAGCAAGAGATCTCATATCTTTACCATAAGCCTTAAGGCCACCCAGGGGTTATTTCGCTCTACCCTTTTAATACAATAGAGGTAATGGCTTGATGACCCACAGTGTTTGGTTCATAACTCTTGAGAAAGATTACAGAGTAAAGCTTCCAAAGTCTCACCAACACAACACCAACACTAACATTGCAGCTGGTTTTTGGCTTGATTTATAGCATCACAGTGATTATTAATAATTCACACCCATTAACAAATGCCATCTGCACTGTTGGTTTGTTGGTTTAGACCAGTTCAACTCCTCAGTATGGCTTATAACCCTTTTGTATCAGTGCAGTCCAGTTTATGATTCTGCTAGCTTTGATCAAATCCAGAAAGAAAGCTACAGTGCGAGGATCACTACGGCTTACTTCAACTACAGGAATGTATCAGAGCAAGAAAAGAAAGAAGGCAGGGATTAAGATGCCACCACTTCAATGCACAGACGGAATTGTGGATGATTTTGCTTTTAGTTCCACTCATAAACATCAAGGTTTGATCTTCCCAGTGTCACTTTGACACCCAGAAATTTATGTCCTTCCCATCTTCTGTCTCCCCTCTTCCTCCCACCCAGAGATCTCCCACAAATGTCTTTCAAAGTCTCCACAGTGTCCTCCTCATGCCATATATCATCTTCCTCCAAGCCCAATATTTCATTTTCTTTGCTTTCCTCAAGTCCATCACCAGCCATACAACATATTCAGACAGGCCTCCATTTGTTCCTCTGTTTAGGGGACAATGGCACCCAGAAGGGAAGAGCCAGTGATGGAAGAACAAGAGGTGGAAGTATGGAAACAGAATTCACATAGAAGAGAAAGGAGAGGCACAAAGATGAATTTTGCAAACAGAGGCACCTGAAAGAGAGAGGCCAAACTATATTGGCGTTGACTGGACGTGGTTCTTCACTCTTGATTTTCAGCAGAACTAAGAAAATGTGGTCAGTCCAAGAAAGTTATACCATAACAAAACAAATATCTGTTTTGGTTATCTTCCTCTGCTTCTTTTCAGTATATAACTGTTTTGCCACTGGCAAGAAATACTGGGTGAAAATACAGAGGAGAAGAGAAATAAAACCAAGTCAGTGCATATAGGACTGCTTCAGAGTCTCCCAAAATGGTAGCTTAGTTAGAACAAACTCCGCTTTTTAAAACTTTCCTTCACATGCTTTCTCCCAGGAGGCACCAGTGAGAGAAAAGCAAGGTATGGGGGAGTAACAGAGGAGTTGCTCAGAGCACCTCTGCCCTTCTCCCGACTTCACACCGGTGAGCTAGCGGTGGATTCGCTGTAAAGGTTTTCCACAATGTCTCCCCTCTGGATTTTACGTAAGGCAGAATAAAGGGCGTCCATTGTGGCACTGTCCTTGCTGGACCAATCTGAGAGCAGGGCCCGGACGGGATATTCCTCCTGAGTGAAGGAGTCTATGAAGTCCTCCTTGTATCCCAGCTCTCCGGCCAAGTGGCGCCAAGTCTCCTCCGTGGAACCATTCAGCAGCTTCTCAACTTCCTCTCGCTTGTTAGCAGGCAGATTTGTATAAAGGTTTCCATCTCCTTTAAGGCCTGGATTGGGGACAAAAGATAGGGTAGGGAAGAGGATGAGATGGCTTTAAAGAGAAGACAGCAGCAGCAGCAGCAGCAGCAGCAACAAAAGATCAGGGCTCTTGGAGGTCCCTCACTCATAGGGTCATTCTAAGTCAAAGCTGCCTTATAGCAAATAACAACAGCTGAGATATGGGTATTTGGGTAACCAAGTCCAATTATGCCAGCCTTGGAGAAAAAGAAACCAAAATATTTGAATCAGGAATGTGTGAGAGAATCACTCATAGTTGGTGAGTGTTGGAGTAGCAGTCAGAGGTGACATATGCAAAATAAATATGCTCTGACCATTAAGAAAATATTCTTAGCATGCGAATATACCAAAATGAAAATAAAGCACACCTATTGAATGCCAAAAAGATGTTACAACAAAATTTTGAAGATCTGTCCTTCCTTATGTATTTTGTCTCCTAAAACAATAGTGATGCCTACAATCAAGATGAACTTTTGCAGAAAAAAGCCAGAAAAGAAAGAACAATGTGAGATAATAGAAGATACCAGATTGAAACCTGACTGACAACATCACTCCTCTCTTAGTTAAATAAGTGTAATGGAAATGAAGAATTAGATGTAATAACCATAACTATGTAAATTGCCTTCCTTCTGGGAAATATTAGATATTGGTAAAGACTTAATTTAATGACAATTACTCCAATATTCCCACCTTCCCTTTTTCTTTCTTATCCAACTTTTACACCTTTCCCCCTTGTATGAGTGTGAAAAAAGGAAATGTTGCATGTGTGTGTGTGTGTGAATTGTGCCTATTTATATGTATGTTTTATAGGTATGTATTATCTGCCAAAGAGTAACATAGCTGCAACACATTCAGTACCATATATGGATCCCTTCAAAGCACTGTATCAATCTGTATCTAACATCTTCAATTTATGCTAAAGTGACTGTGAAATAGGCTTGTACAAAGGAGTGGCTCACAAAAAAAAAAAGATTTTAGAGGACGTAATACACTTGTTTATACAAATATTGCACGGCTTTGTTTGAACACTTCTTGGGTATTTAAATAAAAGTGCCTCCCTACAACCATGCAAAAAATCTTTCTAACCACAACTACTATACATATACATGACTAATGCTAGCACTATCCTTCCTGAGGATTATGCAGAAATATATCCAACTAGTCTGAGAGTTGAGTTGATTTCCAGATAAAGAAATAAAGAATGATTCACTTGTTTGGACTTTTGTTTTGAAAATAGCTGGATCTGTAGAACCTATCCTTTCAGTTCTAGAGACAAAATGTGCAGAATCTCTATCCTTAATGTGACTATTGGGATCTATGGAGGTTGGGGAGGACATTGTAAATATTGCCGTTGCATTTCTACTATGTTGTTTTGCTCTTTCCAGCTTGTAATTGCTACATCTGATACCTGATCCCAAATGTAGCCTCAAGCAATGCTGTCCTGCAATGCGTCCCCCGGTTTGCAAGCCAAAAAACAATTCTCTACATATTGCACTGTGTGGAAAACAGTGGATGGGAAATGTTTGTCCCTCTGGAGGTTTCAGACTACAACTCCAATAATCCTCAGTAATCAGCCAAGCTAGATGCACTTCTTTAAGTTGAAATCTAAGACATATCAGTCATAGAAACATAGAGTTGGAAAAAAGCACAAGGGTCATCCAGTCCAACCCCCTGCCATGCAGGAATACACAATCAAAGCATTTCTGACATATGAGCATCCCATCTAGTTGAAAAATCTCCAGAGAAGGCAATTTCCCAACATTCAGAGGTAGCATGTTTCATCGTCAAACAGCTCCCACTGTTAGGAAGCCCTTCCTAATATTTAGGTAGCATCTCAAGCACCAGCTTGAATGATTATTTTCATGTTTTGGGAAGGATTGACATTATAGAATTAATGAAGTTCCACAATACTTGGACTGCTGTGGCTCAATGCTATGGAATCTTTTTCTCTGTATGTTTTGCCTGATATACTAGTTTGGCTTATTTGAAGCTACCGATTATAGGTAATGACCTGTCTCTACTCATCAGACTTTGCTGGGATAGACTGTGTACAGGATTTGATAGGACTGATTTACAAAAATAGGCACCAGAGAAATGGAATCTATTGGGCTGATGGTTCTCCTCATAGCAAGCCAAAGAGTTTGTAGTATTTCTGTGGTATGCCTGAATAAGTTATTTATTTTGACGATGACTCCCAGAATCCACACTTGCCAGGCTGGCAGGGGGATTCTGGGAATTATCAGATAAAATAATTTTTCCAAGCTCCGCAGAACCCTTTGTTCTTGACCCTATCTCCTCCATTTACGTTTCCTCCCCAAGCAGGGTGAACCCAGCCCACTTGCGTACCTTGCATTGATGCTGTCTGTGTCTGTGGCTGTTGATCATGGAGGCTCTGGCTGTCAACTGAGATGCCACTGTCACTGTGAAGCTTCTCGCCTTCCGGTGAAGGTGTCTGGTTGACAGGACGGTTGTTGGCACCCTGCTTGTTCTGTTTGCAGCTGTTCCACCTAGAGGTTGGAAGCATTTCACAGCTGAATTTAAGAGATATCCCACTCCTGCTTCCCAAGCTCAAGGTGTATATGCATCACAAACCATGATAGATTCCCTCTTCCACACCACAGCACTTTGAGTATAGCTGCCCTGGCAGACCTCATTGGAGGAACTGTTTCAGCAATCTATTTATTTATTTATTTATTTATTTAAAACTTTTATATCTCTATCTCCTCTACCTCCGTAGAGGGACTCAGACTGGCTAACAGCAAGGATTCAATGCTAACAGTACAGTCTAAAACATCTAAAACAACAAACATCAACAGTGAATTAAAATTTAAACACATGGCTGCAGCTTTCCTCTCCACAAGCAACTCAACAATAATCAAAGATCACTGGCTCAAATGGGCAGTGACATCTCCAGCCCATCCCCTGTTCAGATATCAGCTAGCATGCCAACGCCTTAAATCAAAGAATAGCCTCCTAAGATCTATGGAGATACTCGCAGGAAACATCAGCAAGTGAGAGTCCAAACATGGCAGGCTGAAACCCGGAACCTCAACCCATGGCTGATACCAGATGAGAGACTCCCCCTGGGCAGACAGAAGACTGGGTGACTTGGAAGGTGCTGAACAGATTGCGCTCTGGTACCACAAGATGCAAAGCCAACCTTAAGAAATGGGCCCACATAGTGGAGTTCACAACATGCAAGTGTGGAGAGGAGCAAACCACAGCTCACTTACTACAATGCTGTCTGAGCCCTGCCACATGCACAATGGCAACACCAGAGGCACTCAAAGTGGACAGCTACTGGTCAAAAGGCATTTAGTATAATGCCAAGTTTTTTAAACTTTGTGTTTTTTTAAATACAGTACAACTGAACCCTCAGTTTGCTTCTGATAAGATTAAAAAACTGGCTCTAATTGCCTGCTGTTTCAAAGAGAGAGCTATGTGAGTAGGAAATTCTGTTTCTTCTTCTTTCTTCTTCTTTCTTCTTCTTGCTTTGGTTCCTTATGTACCGATGTGGTGAGAACGAGCAATGAAAACAGCACAGAGAAAGAAGTGTCTCCAGGACCCAAAGATTCATGGTGTGGTTGAAGCAATGGTACCCTTGCCTTGCCAGATGCCAGCTGAGGCAGATTGCTGACCCTCCCACATGTTCCCCACCCCTCCTTTACAACCTTCCACTTTGCAAAGAAGAATTGAGATCTGAAAGGGGGTTTTGGGTCTCAGAACAGAAAAGGTATTCCTTCTGATTTCAAACTATGATTATGTTGCTTTCTAGAAGCAGACCTTTTCTGGACAACAACACCTTAAATTTCCAATCAGCCTAGCACTATATATGTTGGCTGAGATTTTTATAAGTGCTGTTGTTCAGAAAAGTCAAATTTCCAAGCTCTGCCTACAAGTTATCTTTGCTTTCTTGACCACCATGAAAATTCTTCCTGGTAGCAGAACATGGCAATGAAAACACAGTCTTTGTGACTATCTGAAATCCTCAACCTCTCATACATCCTTCTATCTTAGGGATTCAAGTAGCACTATTTACCTTTTGAAAGCAATGTATGCCACCAGTCCCACAATCACAGCTGCCAAAATCGAGCAGTACACAGGGATAAGATTGTCTGCTGTGCCACCTCGGATTACTGGCTGTGAGCTGCCCATGATTGTGGTTGCTGTGCCAGCCATTGTGCTCCCAGAAACATCCAGGATATCTGGAACACTTGTGACAGGAAATGGGCTTTCTGGATCTGCAAAAATAAAGAAGGAAAATAATGATTAATTGACATGGAAAGCTGGGAAAGTTTTTTTCTTGAAATCCATAAGTTCTGGAGGAGGAGCAGGCAACACCATTGGAACTTACAGTGTAAAAGGTCACCTTTCCAGATTCTGGAAAAAGGTGAGGTTGCATTCAGACAGATGAAAGATTGCATTTCAAAATTAAAGCATCATCTGTGTCTTTCTTATATATGACTATTTGTTTGCATGGTGTTGATGGAACATATTAGTCATATTTAAAAGCCCAGTCTTTTGCAAGTTCAAACATATATTAAAATGCATATACAAAGACAGAGCTTTCCAGTGCAGAAGTACTGTACATCTACAGTGTAATCCTATTGATCCAGTTTAATGAGACTTACTCTTAGAAAAGTGTTTACTAATGCAACCTCATTCATTTTGAAATGATGTGCCTCATTTCTCCCATTTTTAAAACAAAGGCTAAGCAACCCCCTTGCCCTTTTCTAATAATCTGATTGGGATGGGTTCTTTGTTTATCAAATTCTCATTTTCTGGGTAGTGTGCAAGCCCCAACCACCTATGGTGATTCCCCAATTTTTCTGGTAAGTAGGGTATCTCCTTATATGCATATATCTAGTTTTAGGTTTTTGTAGGCTACCTAGAAGTGTCCTAATCATTTGCATACCATTCTGAATGAATGACTAAAAATTCTTTGTAATATTTTTAAAACCCTCTTTTACTGTGCTTAAGTAAGTATAGAGGAATGCTCTCATCCTGAAGTTATGTAAGAAAGAAAGTCAGAACTTGTATTTTAAAGTATCTAAATCACAAAATAAGTAACAGTTCTTTCCTTTGTTGCCAGCTTTTGGCTGTTCAAATGTTGATGAACTATAACTGGAATTCACTTGGGGACCGATGCCTTTTAAGTGAACTTACACATCTGGGAAATAGAATTGAGCAGTTTTGCAGCATCCATATTTAGCTACTTTTATGTTGCTGTGTACGGAATCCAGCAAAGTGACCAATGACAATGGGATCAATGTGTATTGGAACATTGGCTTGAGTGTACCGCTGTTTATCACCACTTTTGATGCAAATGATGAGATTCTTACTGGCACAGAGATACACATTTTTACAATTCACTAATAAGAATTTCTTGGTGCTCCTGTTATGCAGTTAGGTAAATTTACATAACATAGACCATGAAAGAGAATTCCTATCTGGATTTTCACCATGTTCTACCACTGATCGGGTTGATGGAGACTAATCGGAATCCATCTTCAACTACTTCTGAAATGCTATATTCCCTATCATTGTTTTGGTTACCAAACTAAACTTTCATGAAATTCATGTTCTCAGCAAGGTACTTGCTGGGACCGCAACTAAATTAAAAAAATCAGGAATTGTTTCAACAGTATCATGGAACAGAACATAATGAAGATATGCAAAAATACCGGGTCTGAAATCTGTGACTGCCTCACTGGTGTCGGAATCCATTGAGGATGTTGTCGGTGGAATTGTCCATCGTGGATGAAGAGCTGCCAAAAAGACAGGGGAGAACTAAGTATCATCATTACCAAAAGTCCTCGCTGCACTTTTCTTGAAGGTCCCAATTCTCCCCTATGCTGTCCCCGAAATGGACAGAATGGCACAAGAACCATGGTGCCATTTTCAAAGCCATCAATGTTTAATGTGTTTAGTCAGGGTACCTTCCAACATTTTGCAGATAAAAACCAGAACATGTGTGGCCAAGCAACATTACACTGTGGTCAAAATCATGTATCCATGGACAAAAATTTTAATGAAGAAGAATACACTCATTTAGCATTTTAACAGGAACTCTAGGCCCGTTGAGGTGAAGCAGTGAATCCACTCTAAGTTGGATGGCTGCTTCTTCCAAAGCTGCTCCAAGTTGGATGATAAGCTTTATTGATGCCAAACCTCTACCACAGAGTGGACAATACCAAAAGTGCTCTTATATAACCTGGAGTAGTTGCAGGAGGAATAGCTGAAAATTGGAAGTGGATTCACTAACATTTTGCAACAACAACCAGCTATATTTATTTTCCATATTCATATCCCATCTTTCTCACCTCAGAGGGGACTCAAGGCAGCCTTAGAGCAGGCAGCAATTTGATGCCATACACACATATCTCTATATAAATAAAAATGTAATGTTCACTTTTGGGATTAACATAACTCAAAAACCACTGGACAAATTGGCACCAAATTTGGACATGATACACCTATCAGGCCAAGAAGTGACCATCACTCATAAATATGCTGAAAAACACATCAGAAGAGACTTAAAAGGCAACCCCCCCCCCAAAAAAAGCTGCATTACAATGCATGCGCAAAACCACCTATATATACATGAACACACATTTATACAAATATACACAAATATATACACAAACAAAACACATACACACAGACTGGGCCACAGTCTGGGGATGGCTAGTATCAAATAAACAATCACAATTAAAACCAAATAATTAAAACATGAATTATTAAAACATCAATTAAAAACATGCCACCTAAAACATGAGTCTGTTACTCTTTCTGGGCCAAATTACCTGTATGCCAAGAATTTTATGCTTGGTTTCCTAATCTCCCTCCCTCCCATCCATCTTTCTTTCGTTTTAGGCAAAATGCAGGCATGGGAATATATCAGTTATGTGTAGGCTGGAAAGGGTGGGGGTGGTGTTTTCCTAAATTCATAATTCAAATGTACTTTTGTGAGAACACGCCAATATTGTGTTTGGCTTTCTCCTACCATTCTCTGCAACCTCAACCTATCATTCTTTTTCTCCACATTCTTCAGACAGCTGTGAATTTGTGGTTTTGCTTCAGAGAATGAACACTCAAGCTGCAACCAGGTCCTTGCAGCTCATTTTAGTTAAGTAATATTATGAAAGTCAGGGCAAATGTTTGCATTTGTCATCTTAAACCTTGTTTTGTTCTTTTCTGGAAAGCTGAACCAGTCTCTTCTTGATGCCACCTCGCAAATACACATATTTCCTTAATGCTGCTGATCTGATCCATTTCTGCTTAGGTTTATGGAATTTGGCAATGCCTAAGGGAACAGC
Source organism: Anolis sagrei (assembly GCF_037176765.1). NCBI lineage: Eukaryota > Metazoa > Chordata > Lepidosauria > Squamata > Anolidae > Anolis > Anolis sagrei. The sequence continues at coordinate 32,092,891 of NC_090026.1, forward strand.
TGTTCCTTTTGCTTCGCAGGCGGTAGAACTCTGACCTTCTCTACCTGGAGCCCAGTTATATCACAGCAACACTTACTCATCTTCAGGGGATACTATACTGCCATTTATGTCTACTCTAGCAGTCAGAGGTGGAATTCTTGTGGTTTCAAGTTCTCAAGGTGTCCACCAGCTATACCTTTCAACACCAGCCATCATCCACACACCTTTAAGAAAGTGCAGAAAAACTACTAGTATTTACTAGGTCCCAAAGAAAAGAGGGGTTTTCTCCATCTACCACATTGTTTTTTCCTTCTGTCATGAACTACATTTTAAACTACTGAAATTCTAATAATTCTAATAAATATGCTAATAACTAAAATTAAAGATAAAGCTAGAACACATTTTGTAGGAGGTAGAGGACTAGAAAATATTTAATCTCATGGCGAGGAAGATTCACTGGCTCTTTTCTGATGGGTAATAACAAGAAGAAATCTAGGATGACCAACGAAAATGGCAGCAAAGGTTGGCAGAGGAGGAACCTGCAAAGAACCAAAAGTGAGGGGCCAAGCAAATACGTAGTAGTCACTACGGTTACACATACATTTTAGAATTAATGAAGTTTAATGCTGTGCAGAAGTCATTGTTGTTATGTTTGTGTTTAACTGTTAGAGTATGCGTTTGTGTTTGTAACAGTAGCTAAAACTGGAGTCATCTGGTTTGAATCCACAGTGAGCGTTGCCAAGGAGACGAGGCTGGCTAGCTCATGAGAGGGAGAAGTGGGCGGAGCCAAGCAGGAAAAGTTATGTGGTTTTAAAAAAGAGGGGAGAGAGACTTGAAAAGGCCTGAGAGAGAGGCTTGGAAAGGCCAGAGAGAGAGGCTTGTGTGTGAGCGGCTGGTGTTTTTTCAGTCTAGGAGGGCTGAAGAAAGAAACCTGGCCAGATTCTTTAGTCAAAGAAGACTAAAGGAAGCCTAGTTAAGATCCCTAGTTAAGGCAGGACTAGAGATCAGAGATTTGATCGAGGGAAGATCAATTGAAAGGCTATTTATAGTAGTGAAACATTGTTCACTAGAGAGCTTCACCTCAGTGAAAGTTAGCCACAAGCTGTGTTATCTGGAAGAGTGGACTGTATTATAAACCACGTGATATTCAAAGTTCCATAAGTTATTTAACAGCCTGCAACCATAAGCTTTGTACACAATAAACTTGTTATCTTTTGTTGAAAACTGTCTCATCTCAACTAATCTGCGTCTGTGGAGCCAGATCTCATCGGTGGTATCTCAAATACCTCATGTTGGTGGCAGTTACCTTAATTTACAAATAATAATCGGCCTCCTCCGTAATATACTCTTCTACACCATTGAGGCCTGAGGTAAATTCCCTCCATAACATCCACATCTGTACAATTGGTGGCAGCGGTGGGATTAAAAAGTGCTTGAGGTAAAATACCTCCATTATTAGGGCCTGCCGTTGCCAACCTCAGCAACACACAAGCACCTCCTCGCAATTGGTGATAGCAGGGTGGGGATCTTCAAAGAAAAAAATCCCTATACCCTGTCCATCGTTGTGTTCACATCTTCCCAAATGCCACTTTAACAGTCATGGCTCAGTACTATGGAATCATGTGAGTTGTACTTTTAGAAGGCATTTAAAAGGTAAAGGTTTCCCCTTGACATGAAGTATAGTCATGTCTGTGGTACTCTGTGGAGAGTGGTACTCATCTCCATTTCTAAGCCAATAAGCTGGCGTTGTCCGTAGACACCTCCAAGGCCATTTGGCTGGCATGACTGCATGGAGCACCGTTACCTTCCCACAGAAGCAGTACCTATTGATCTACTCACATTGGCATGTTTTCGAAGTGCTAGGTTGGCAGAAGTTGGGCCTAACAGTGGGAGCTCACCATGCTCCCTGGATTCGAATGGCCAACCTTTTGGTCAGCAAGTTCAGCACCTCAGAGGTTGAACCTGCTGCACCACCAGTGGCTCCTTTGCCTTTGGAAAAAAATGCTGGTGTCCCACCAAACTATATATCCCAGAATTCCATGGGATGGAGTCACGGTACTTAAAGTGGTGTCAAATTGCATGAATTCTACAGTACAAATGCAGCCTATGTCTCAGGCATGTGTCAAGTTATATAGAACTTAGGATTTTCACTTTTTTGGACTACCAACTCCCAGAATTCCCTAATCAGCATGGCCAGGTGCTATTTCTGGAAGCTATCATCCAAACAACAGTGTTGTCTACAGATGAATCAAATCCCTGTGTAACAAAAAAAAGTCCAAAATCTGGAACTCCCGCTGCTTTTGAATCAGCCATTTTGCTATCTCTTCAAAAGACATTCATTCTGTGGAAATTCCCAGAGATGAATCATTTTTCTCTCTGGGCCTGATATCAAAGAATCATCTGCTACTTTCTGCAGGTTGCACCACAGTTAAAGAAACAGGATGAGAGTGGATTGTTTGTGTTTGTTTGTAGGCAAACCCAGGGAAATACATATAGTGTGTGTTCCAAGCAAAACAAATGTAGCTATTTATTACAAAAAGATGGGCTTGAGATTTCTTTGCCAAGAGAATAAAGGAAAGTCAGCAAGAAAAAAAGAAGAACACACACTGGGTGGTTTTGTTTTCTCATCTTTGATGCACAAGGAAGAGGAAGAAAAAGGCACTAGGGGAATGGTTGCACTGGGAATGTGGGAGATGCCCTGGTTCCATGTGGACATGTTCAAAGAATAAAAACTGTGGATGGAAACTCTGTAATCATAGCCTTCTTGCACCAGTTATGTGCATCTGGGCCACCTGGCTGGATGAGCTGGGCATGCCATTGGCCACAAGCCTTTGCACATAGTTTTATGTGTGTATGTGTTTGCTTTCAAGTTGACTGTCATGGTGACCCTATTAATTTTATAGGGTTTTCTTAGGCAAAGAATACTCAGAGGAAACATGCTACATTCCTTTGAAATATAGCATGTTTCACCTGGTATTCATTGGCAGTCTCCCATCCAAGTACTAACCAGAATTGGTTCTGCATAGCTTCCAAGATCAGAATGTGATTTAGTGCCATTAGAGTATGTAGATCCTGCACTCCTTTATACAGCTTCACAATCTCTGCTTACTGCAGATGCAAATAGTAGGAAGGAAATCAGAAGACGTTTACTTCTTGGGAGGAGAGCAATGACTGCTCTACATTAAATAGCGAAGAGTTAAGACATCACACTGGCAATGAAGATCTGCATGGTTAAAGCCATAGTATTCCCCATAGGAACCTATGAATGTGAGAGCTGGACTTGAGTGAAGGAAGGCTGAGTGAAGGAAGATAGACGCTTTTGAACTGTGGTGTTGGAGGAAAATTCTGAGAGTGCCTTGGACCACAGGAAGATCAAAACAGTCAATAGGAAGTAATGCCTGGCTGCTAACTGGAGGGAAGGATATTAGACACAAAGATAAAGTACTTTGGCCACATCATGAGAAGACAGGAAAGCTTGGAGAAGACAATGATGCTGGGGAAAATGGAAGGAAAAAGGAAGATGGGACGACCAAGGGCAAGATGGCTGGATGGTATACTTGAAGTGACTGGCTTGACCTTAAAGGAACTGAGGGTGGCCATGGCTGACAGGGGGCTCTGGTGTGGGCTGGTCCATGAGGTCACAAAGAGTTGGAAGCAACTGAACGAATAAACAACAACACAATTTGCTTGTATCTCTGATTTCTTTATCCACTCAAAGGATGAATTAATAGTTGAATTTTCAGAATTAGCATAATCTGCAGCATGATTAGAGATAAAATGTTTCAGCTTTGTATTGTTTTTCCTTGTTCGTAAATTGTGAAGCCCTTGTGGGCTGGGAGACAATAGAGAAATCTGATCAATAGATGATAGGTAGGTAGACAGACAGACAGCAATTAATTCCCTCCGCCAGAGTTTAGAAACATTACTGTCATATTACAAAATGCTGGCTGGGGGGAATTCATTGAGTTGTCAACTCCCCGGTGAACCGAAGTCATAAATCACTCTTCCTGACAGCCTCCAGGTATTTTGGACTACATCTCCAGTCATCCACAGAAAGCATGGCTATTACATAGTGGTACCATGTTTTGACTTGTAAAATGCTAGAGAGGCCACTTACACCACTCAAAAAAAAAAGAGAGCAGAATTCTGCATAGACTTTATATTAGATTAATTAAGGTGTATAAGGTAAAGGTTTCTGCCAACCTAGCAGTTCGAAAACATGCAAATGTGAGTAGATCAATAGGTACCGCTCCGGCGGGAAGGTAACGGCGCTCCATGCAGTCATGCCGGCCACATGACCTTGGAGGTGTCTACGGACAACGCTGGCTCTTCGGCTTAGAAATGGAGATGAGCACCACGCCCCAGAGTCAGACATGACTGGACTTAATGTCAGGGGACTACCTTTTCCTTTACCTATAAGGTAAAGGTAAAGGTAAAGGTAAAGGTAAAGGTTTCCCCTTGACATTAAGTCTAGTCGTGTCCAACTCTGGGGGTGGTGCTCATCTCCATTTCAATGCTGGCATTGTCCAAAGAGCTGGCATTGTCCATAGGCACCTCCAAGTTCATGTGACTAGCATGATTGCATGGAGCATTGTTACATTCCCGCCAAAGCAGCGCCTATTGATCTATTCACATTTACATGTTTTGAAAATGCCAGGTTGACAGAAGCTGGGGCTAACAGCAGGAGCTCACCCTGCTCCCCAGATTCAAATCACCAACCTTTCAATCAGCAAGTTCAGCAGCTTAGCTGTTTAACCCGCTGCATCACCAGGTCCATATTCCAATTAAAAAGTTGGACTACAATTTAGCTAGAAACATGAGGCAATTCACATTAGGGAAAGAAGACTTTGATTAGGCAACCCAGATTTCTCCAGATGCAGCTTCAAAGTCTGTCCTACTCTTCATTCTTAGACTTATTTTCAAACTGGTCTTGGATTGGACTAGTCTAGTAAGCAAGACAGATGATCACTCCAGGACAGTGCTACTGAAGCAATGGTCACTGGACCAGCAAGCCATTATCTTTCTTTCCTGGTGAAATTTGGGTAAAGAAAGAAACATTTTTAGCCAATGAGTACAAATCTGGTCCTGGTCACTGGCACATTGGAAAATACTAAATGACAGTCCTTTAGATTAAATAGCCTGGGAAACATTATGCTAGGACATGCTGGAACATCTTGCTGGTGGTACTCAATAACTGTGATGGTTATGTTTATACTGATGTAACATTTTTTAAAAGAAAACACCTTCTTATTCGTTTTGGGGATTTGTGGCAGGATATAAATAATAATAATAATAATAATAATAATAATAATTATTATTATTATTATTATAGGACCTCGGTGGTGCAGCAGGTTAAACCATTGAGCTGCTGAACTTGCTGACCAAAAGGTTGGTGGTTCAAATCCAGGGATCGGGATGAGCTCCCGCTGTTAGCCCCAGCCCAATCTAGCAGTTCGAAAACATGCAAATGTGAGATTAATAGGTACCACTTCTGCAGGAAGGTAATGGCATTCCATGCAGTCATGCCAACCACATGACCTTGGAGGCATCTATGGACAATGCTGGCTCTTCGGATTAGAAATGGAGATGAGCACCACCCCCCAAAGTTGGCCTAGACTAGACTTAATGTCAGGGGAAAACTTTATGTTTATTATTATTCATTTGTTTTGTGTGACCTTATCTCAAGATATCCTTTTATTCTGTAAATTGAAAAACTTACCAAATTTGCCACCCTCTCTCTTACTCTCTCCCCGATTCTGTCTAGATTGATAGATAGACACATATGATAGATAGAAACTACTCTTTGTGTTCTTCAGGCAGGGCAATGGTAAAAGGCCAAGAGCAAGGTTGAAATAAATGGGAGTTATGAACCAAAAGACACAGGGTTGCTATTGTTGAGAGGCCCTCAAGTTTATGAGGGGTGAGGGGCAGGGTTGCAGCAAGCCGGATATGGACACCACACAAGGGCACACTTTGAAGAGGCAGTGAGAGGATCCAACAGGCAGCACTCTGTTCCTGGGTGAGACAGAAAAACAACAAGTTTGGCTCTTCCTCCCTCTGCCTACTTCTGAGCCTATGTAGGTATTTTGAGGACCAGAATGTGAACTGAGCCCACAGCCCTTCCACAAGGGGGTAAAGGCTCTAAAATGGCAAATGATCAACTGCATGTGACAGAATGTTAAATGTGTTGGTGCTTGCATACTCTCCAACTGTGCCAATTTGGCAGGGACAATCCCATTCAATATTTTGTCATTCCTCTATTTCAGTTCCCTTTAAATTATCCCAGTTATTAGAGTCTTGCGTGGAATTTGTTCCTACCATTTCTACCGTTTCTTTTGTATCTTCAATTTCTTCGGGAGCACAAAAAGGGAAGCCCCCTCCCTGCACAAAAATCTGTTCAACATGAAAGTCTGTGTTCATTTGCAGCCGAACTTGCCTCCTTGCCTTGGAAAGAGAGTGCATGTGTGGTGGGGCGTGCAGGTAGGCCTGGAGCACGCCTGCAGCTGAGCTCCTTTTACTCTAGAGAAAGATGCGCTTGGCTTCAGGCACTGGCAGGTGCATGAGCTTACCGGGCCTGCCTGCACACTAATTCTCTTTCCAGGGAGAGTGCATGTGTGTCATGGCATGCAACCAGGCTTGGAAAGAGTGCATACCTGCCAGTGCCCACATCCGAGCGCCTCTTACTCTAGAATAGAAACAGCAGGTGCCAGGTAAGAAAAACAGAAGCGCACACCGGGAAGAGGAGCCAGTGGGTGAGAAGCCCACCCCATAATGGTCTGATTTTTTGGGGGCCCAAACCAAAAACAACCCTCCCAATTTTGGGAGGCTCCACAAAAACAGATTGGGGCCCCCAACGAAAGCCGGGACACAAAACGGGACAAGGTTTACCCTGAAAGCACAACCCTACAAGTTATTCTCTCATCTTATCTCTTTCTCCTTTGTTCTTAGTTTATTTCACTTACAGAAAGCTGGGTCAAATGTGCAAAAATTTTGTGCACTCAGATAAGCCAGGAAATGGGAGAGCAGCGACTGGAATCATCTCCTTCCTAGTAAGCTCGTACAAAAGCAAATTGCTGCAGCCTCTCCTAAGTTATTTGTTGTTCTTCCTTACTAACTTTTGTCATCTTGATCAAATTCTGATCTTACCTGGTTACATGTAATCTGGTTTTAATCTGTGAAATGTTGGAAAGTATGGTGTTTATTGGTGAGAAAAACAGCAGGGAGAGGACTGGAGTGTTTAAACAGCGAAAGAGCAAGACTTGGAGAGACAGTTTACTGAAGGCTGAAACTATCTTAGAGTGCTGGGTCAAGATGGCACCAGAAATAGACTAAAGGACATGGATAAACAACAATGACAGCTTACGAATAGGGTTTTTTTTTTAATCATGTCAGAAGCGACTTGGGATAACTCCACAAGTTGCTTCTGGTGTAAGAGAGTTGGCAGTCTGCAGAGGATGCCTGGATGTGTTACCATCCTGTGGGAGGCTTCTCTCATGTCCCCGAATGGGAAGCTGGTACTGACAGAAGGGAGCTCACCCTGTCTCACGGATTTGAACCGCCGACCTTCAGGTCAGCTAGCACAAGGGTTTAACCCATTGTGTCACTGTGGCTCCCACAAATAGTGGTGACACATTGCTTTCTTTTAAAACTGCCCATCATTTAACAGCAGTTGTTTGGTACGTTGTGGAGCAAAATCACATTATACCTGGACTCTTCGGCTTCCAGACTGTCACTTCAACTATGCTCCATTTGTAAATTTTTGTATGATATACCCCAATAAACTATGGTTTGTCCTTCCAAAAGGACCCAAACTTTGGAAACACTATCCCACCAACCTTTCATTGCTCTGCGAACTATGGAAAACATTATAATTTTCAATAATTTATTACTGATAAAAATGGTAGCCTGTGGACCAGTGGTACTCCAGAACCATTGGCTGCTGGCCCACATAAGTTTACAAGAAATAAAGCTACCAGTCCCTGGCATATTTTATATTTTTCAATGTTAGCCCCCTCACAGACTGCTGCCATAACAAATCCTTCCCCTTCAGCAGCCAAAATAGGCAGGTTACTGTTGTAATTATTACCTCTACATCTAGCATCAGATGTTGCCGTGCACTCCTTGATTGTGATCTCATCCTCTTCGCACACCGTGCAAGGAAAACAGGGGTCCACATGGTTAGCCTCATCGGAGTAAGTCCCCAAGGGACATTTCTCACACATGGTGTTCTGATTATCCCCGCAAGGGTACATGAGGCCGTAGCCCACCTCGCAGATTTGGCACTCTTGGCATTGATTGGTCTTTTTGTCCCGATAGTAGCCGTAGATACATTTGCAGACCGTGTTGTCTGACTCCACGCAAGGCACCAACATGCTCTCCAGGTCAATGCATTCCTTACAGGGCTTGCATGCCTCTGTGGCACTCACTGTGTCAGAATAGCTAATACCTGCAACATATGAGAAGAACAGAAGTCATTCATAGTCCTGCAAAAAGTTAATTGTGCACTGATTTCTGTGCATCAATCGCAAAGCCTGGAATGGTGAGCTCTTTATTACTATAATCCCCTATGGAGTGTTGCAATTGTTGAAGTTATAGTACAAAAGGTAATGAGTTGCTGTGAGTTTTCTGGGCTGAATGACCATGTTCCAGAGGCATTCTCTCCTGATGTTTCACCCACATCTATGACAGGCATCCTCAGAGGTTGTGAGATCTATTGGAAACTAGGCAGGCAAGGTTTATATATCAGTGAAATGTCCAGTGTGAGAGAAAGAACTCTTGTCTGCTTGAGGCAAGTGTGAATGCTGCAACTGGCTACATTGATTAGCATCCAATGGCCTTGCAGCTTCAAAGCCTGGCTGGGTGCCACCTGGGGGATCCTTTGTTGGGAGGTGTTAGCTGGCCCTGATTTATTCTTGTCTGGAATTTCCCTGTCTTTTGTGTGTCGCTCTTTATTTACTGTCCTGAATTTAGGTCTGTTTAATAAGTGCAACAACAAATCAAATCAATCAATAAATCCATTAAAAATCTGTGATCTGGAAAATTCTTATGAAAAACTGAACCAGTCAAAATCCTCAGCTAGTTGAAACAGGAAGTTGCAGGTCAGAAAAAAAACCCTCAGTTAAGTCACAAAACAACCTTCTGCCCTCCAGAAATGCTGGACTGCAATTCCCATTGTAGGACATATGTGGAAAGCACCAGGTTGGGGAAGGCTGGTCTAGAACACAAGGAAAACACTTCATATGTGGATATAAAAAGCAAATAGTGCAATCTCCTGTCTGTCTCCACAGCAATAAGTCTCACTATGTTCAATGGGATTTTCTGCCAGGTGAGTAGAAATAGAAAAACAGATTCTATTGCACCTATGAGTTTCCAAAAAGGCCTGCCAAGTCTTTGTCTGTAGGGTCCTTTCAGGAAAGCAAAGGCTGCAATATATCCACTCCCTAATTATGTGGTCCTTATTTTTCCCACCCTCATTTCCTCCCCAAATTAAGCAATGCTATGTGACTCCTGAAATGGAAGAGGGAATAGGCCTGTTTAAAGTTTGCATAACGATGCCTGAAGGCAAAATTCACTGGCTATTCATTGCTGTGCAGTTATAATCTGCTCGTAACAATAAAATTGACCTGACTCCTTCACAAAGATCTCATAGGATGAATCACACACCACTGAGTACTATAAAGTGCACTGCAATGCCTAAAGAGGCAATATATTATGATTTAATGGGGAGTTAAACCAGCGGAAGAAGCTATGCGCACAGGCTGACTTCAGGTTAAAACAGTTTATTTCGATTTAGCTTTGGCACCAGTGAGCCTGTCTATGTAGAAAACAGGGCACAGAAGATCTCTTATTTGGTGTGTACTAGAACGAAGGAGGCTGGGAAAGGAGCCATTTCTAAACCCTTTAGAGTGATATGGAAAACGTCTGTGCTGCATGCTTTTCATGGCACAAACCTGAAACTGAAGCAGGAAGAATTCTCCCTTCTCTTCATGCAAGGTGCCATATATAAAGTGCACTTCTTGGAACTTTCTTGAAGACTGACATTTTGGAGGCTCCGTGTATAGCAGTGGTGCCCAGCCTGTGGTCCATGGACCACCAATGGTTCCTAAGAACTAAAATATGGTCCATGGTCTCACTGTTACTACCCCGTTGCAATGAGAGTGACTGGTCTTGCGAAACCCCCTTATAGTCCCGTGGCAATGGGATGTTGGGAGGGGAGGTGCTGACTACCCACGAAAGGTGCAACAACAAGCCTCCTGACTGCTACTTCTCCTCGTCCTCCCTCCCCCTGAGTGGAGTCATTGCAAGTGGTGTTTGGAAGTGGGGATTCCTTGGTGTCTTCATTTTAGGTCTGTTCCAAGGGTTATTTGAGGTGCTGATTCAGAAAATTACACATTAGAAAATTGCACACATAGACCTCATCATAGAATCATAGTTGGAAGAGACCTCATGGGCCATCCAGTCCAACCCCCCACCAAGAAGCAGGAAAATTGCATTCAAACCACCCCTGACAGATGGCCACCCATCCTCTGTATAAAAGCTTCCAAAGAAAGAGCCTCCACCACATTCCACTGCTGAATGGCTCTCAAAGTTAGGAAGATCAAGCAGAATCTCCCTTCTTGTAGTTTGAAGCCATTATTCCGCATCCTAGTCTCCAGGGCAGCAGAAAACATGCTTCCTAATATTCAGGTGGAATCTCCTTTCAACAATAGATTATTAAGTACGGTTTTCAGTAGGCAAGCAGATGGTGACTACTGGATCGCATAGGTTCTGTATCTCAAACTAGAGCTGATGTGGTTTATCCAATACAGTTTTCTGAATCAACACCCCAAATAACCAAACTGAATGTAAAGTTGACCAAAAACAGATTCATAACCCTTTTGGTACTAATGTTGGAGAGTCGTCCCTGGTTAAAGTGGTCCCTGGTCAAAAAATGGTTAGGAACCACTGGTGTGTAGGTTTCTCCAGGACTTTGGGAATTTATTTGTTAAAAAGAACTAATTACAGTTGTTGGCCAGAATCCTCTATCACAGTTTTGATTATTTGCAGACTTGTACTTCCATGCTTGCCTCCCAAATTTGGGCTGCTGTGTGAGCCCTGTACTCAGGAAGTGAGGTTGGCCCCATCTTTGGGAGGTTCCCATGACATGGGCACTGATGACTTCTCCCTCTCTTTCACTTCCTGAGGAGAGGGCATCTGACTTTTCACAGGTGAACCCCATTTTTGGGAACTGAGGGAGGTTAACTCTCACCCCTACTATTCTTCTCATGAAGGGGCTATTACTGGAATGTTCACAGGGTTTGGGGAAAAAAGTTTGGTCACTGCTCTACCTTTGGTTCACCAGGTGTTCTGGACTTCAGCTCCCACAATTCCTAACAGCTGGTAAGCTGGCTGGGATTTCTGGGACTTGAAGTCCAAAACAACTGGAGGACTAAAGGTTGGGAACCAGTGATAGTGACATGTTTGCATTCGCTGGATTTCATATTGTTTTATTTATTTTTGTGAGACATGCTGAGTACTGTCACAGATCTTGGAACACTCACATTTTGGGGGCTGCAACACCTAGAACCACCGAGTTAGCACCCCCATTTTCTATGCTATGTGAGGAATTTCTGGAATTGTAGTTTCAAAAAGCCGCACAACTTCCAAATTCTGCACTATAAACACTGTAAGGAAACACACACACACACACACATATTGATATGGCCATCACACATTTCTGCTGTTACTGCTTCACAATAGACCAGGATGAGGGGGAAGCCATATTTGGGGAAGCATTCAGTTCATCTGTTTTCCATCCATTAGCGAAGGGAAAGGATGATGGTGATGATGTCCAATATAAATACTCAACAGTGATGCCAAAATTCTGACTTTCTGTTGACCCTCCTCTTCATTCCTGCTTCCTTGGTTTCAACTAATCTCTGTAGGGAATTAAATCCTGAATACAAATTGGTCTTCCTGTTCCCTATCTCAAACCATTCTCCACCTTGGAATCCTCTTTGTTTTCATTTCCCAGAAATATTGAATGGAGAAGTGTTCCCCGCTCCCCAGACTGTTGCAGGAATACAATTGCTATTTTCATTAAATAAAAACTAGTAGTCCTTGGGCATTTTTGCTGTCAGGAACATTAATATCCATTGATATCGAGTCATTAAAGAGACGTAATTAAAGCAGATGATTCATCCTCAGGAGTACTTTCTGTACAGTGGAACAGCTGTGGTTCCTTCACTGTCAGAAATCTGATGGTGAGCATAAAAAAGACATTTAGAGATGGATCCTTTAATTCTGTTAAAAGTTTTCACAGCTGAGCTGCTGAACTTGCCGAATGAAAGTTTAGTGGTTTGAATCCAGAGAGTGGGGTGAGCTCCTGCTATTAGCCCCAGGTTCTGCCAACCTAGCAGTTTGAATGTGAGTAAAATAATAGGTACCACTTCTGCAGGAAGGTCACGGCACTCCATACAGTCATGCTGGCCACATGACCTTGGAGGTGTCTACAGACAACACTGGTTCTTCAGCTTAGAAATGGAGATAAGTGCCACTCCCCAGAGTCCGACATGACTAGACTTCATGTTAGGGGAAACCTTTACCTCTACTATATCCCTTCAATCAATTGGATTTGCATATATTTTCACTTGCTACCTACCTATTGATGAAGTGAACTAATTTAGCTGGGACCATCCATTCTTCTTAGACCCATGAAAATGAGGTACAATAAAATGAAATGTTATGGCAAATGTATGGGTTTTTTTGTGTTCTTACCTCATGCCTCCCATAGTAACAAGTGGACACCCATACCATCAGGAAAAAAAAATTAATTATGAAAATAGCTGCATTTCTTCAGTAACCAAAAATCACAGAATCATAGAGTTGGAAGAGACATTGTGGGCCATCCAATCCAACCCCCTGCCAAGAAGCAGGAAATTTGCATTCAAAGCACCCTGACAGATGGCCATCCAGCCTCTGCTTAAAAGCCTCCAAAGAAGGAGCCTCCACCATTCTCCGGAGCAGAGAGTTCCACTTCTGAACAACTCCCACAGTCAGAAAGTTCTTCCTAACATTTGGAAAGTGTCACCCGATCCTTTCCTCTAGAACGGCAACTTTTCTGCATCCATGCCACACAAAAAGTTTCACTTGTGCATATTCAGCGTGCTTCCACACATTCATGCATAAGCAAACATTCTCCCACAAATAAATAGCTCTGGGAAAGGTGCAGAGAAGCCTCGCCTATTACTAAGCAATTTCCAGTAACAAATATATAAGAGGTTTCACACTGGTTTTTTGCCAAGTCAAGCTTTCCTCCTTCCTTCCCTTTTTTCCTTCCTTCATTTCCTGGTTTCCCCTCCTGCATCAGGTGAGGACTTGAACCTTTCTCTGGGGGGGGGGGGGGCTGGTGATATTAACTCTAATCCACCATTGATTTCCTCCACCCGCTTTCAGAGCCGCCCAGCTCCACCCGTCTCCCGCCCAGCACAGCACATTAATCTTTAATTAGCTGTATGATTCTCTGGAGGACATTCTTGGGAAATAGCTACTTTCCTTATGAATGGCAGGATGCAAAAAAGTCGCTCCCCAGATTGCCTCCATCAAAACATGCCGGCGCTCTCATTTAAACTTGCCCTTTGCTGTCACTATCAATGAGACCCTGGCCTTTGTCACAGCCCTCTCCAGCGCTGCCCCTGCCGCCACCCTCAACCCACCCTCCGTGCCCCATGGAACTCTAGGGAAAGCAGTAATAAGTCTAAATTGCAGGGAGAAAAGCAAAGGTTAACTAGAAGGGGGCATTTTTTGAAATATTAGGAGACTCGAGGACTGAGAAAAATGTTATGAAAGGTTTCAGCACTTTGGGGAAAAGGGCTTCACGTTGGAAGAACTTCATATGCTTTGTGTGTTCTTTCCAGCTAAAGAATCAAGCAGGGCCAATCATATTATTACATACGGATGGGACAGTTGCCCAGGTAATAATAATTTGATTAATTAGCCTTTAGGCCACATCACAATAACAAACCAAGCAACAAGGCTTGATAAGACTTGATTGCACTCTATGCAGTAAGTTAAAATAAGACGCTTATAACAATACAGTAAATAAATATGATAAAATAGGATAAAACTGAGTATCATCATATTTCCTTATTGCCCCTACAATTTACCCCAATCAGCCCAACATATATGGTTCCCAGGGGATTTTTCCCAGATGTTTTGATGTTTTACCATCCTTGTGGGAGGCTTCTCTCATGTCTCCGCATGGGGAGCTGGAGCTGACAGAAGGAGCTCATCTGCACTCCCCTCGAATTGGAACCTGTGTCCTGTCAGTCTTCAGTCCGGCTGGCACAAAGGTTTAACCCACTGCACCACTGGGGACTTAATGAAGGATATGGAAGGGGAGCCTAGGGAAGTCCCTCCCCATAATGGGCTGGACAGAGTGCTTTCTTAACCCTGTTTCCGACACCCAGGCTCCAGGGAAAGAGGAACCTCGTAAGTTCCCCATAGCTACCAATGGGCCAAAAAGAGCTGCTTTTTTAGGATGCGGATCGAAAACGCCCATTCTGCAGCTCACCCATTTTTGGGAGGCACTGGAAAACGGATATGGGGGGCTTCTGGTATCAGCCAAGCAGAAACAGATAACAATTCACCCAAAATGGACAAACCTAATATAGAGTAATGTGAGAAAACCTAGAAACTCCTATAGGTGCATTTTCTTGGATTAAAAAATAGCATTTTCTTTATTTGTGGCTTTTCACTTTCATGGAGTCTCTAAACTCAACAAATGTGAAAGGCTGGCTGGAGAGTAGATATTTCACTGCCCTTTTGTTTCACCCACAAATTGAAGGGAATATTGAGGGAGGCTGATAGAAAGTGAGCCATGTATGGAACTTGGAAGTATTACTCTTTAAACTAAAAGCTCTCACAGTTCCTCAGAGTCTCTGGGGAAATCTAGGACTTGTGGTCCTAAACAGTAACATTTCCATGCTCTGAAAATTCCTCCAATTCTCTCATGTGGATTCATGCTCCATTAAGCAAGGGAAGCCTCTGCCTAAACAAACAACCAGCCAAACTAGCCCTTTGCAGAAAAGCAGATAGAATTCCCGTGAAGTTAATTTTAGGAAGTGCCATAAATTATTCAACAGAATAATAGATAATTCACACCACGAAACAGGATTCAAGCCATAAAAGGCAAAGCATTCCGATAGATCTGGCAGGAGTCAAAAAAGTGTATGTGCTTTCAAATCTCTTATTAACTTATGGAGACCCAATGATTTCATAATACCTATCTCCATCAATGTTTGATACAAAATGATACCTGAATTGGAACAGGAGCAGCTTGATGGTTTGGTATCTTGCAAAGACATTTAGAGCAAAATCAAAGTACTAGAATTGTTTTTATTTGTTTATCATGTCAGAAGCGAATTGAGGGTACAGTTATAATGTATTTAAAAACAGAAACAAAGTTAAAAACTTGGCATGGTACTAAATGTCCTTTGACCAGAAGCTGGCCACTTGGGGTGCCTCTGGTGTCACTGTGAGAAGTTCCTCCATCGTGCATGTGGCAGGGCTCAGACTGCATTGCACTAAGTGGTCTGTGGTTTGCTCTTCTCCACACCCACATGTTGTGGACTCCACTTTGTAGTCCCATTTCTTAAGATTGGCTCTGCATCTCGTTGTGTCAGAGTGCAGTTTGTTCAACACCTTCCACATTGCCCAGTCTTCTGTGTGCCCAGGAGGGAGTCTCTCATCCGATGACAGCCATGGATTGAGGTTCTGGATTTTAGCCTGCCACTTTTGGACTCTCACTTGCTGAGGTGTTCCTGCAAGCATCTCTTAGATCTTTCTAAGTAGATCTTAGGAAACTATTTCTTGATTTAAGGTCTTAGTGTGCTCGCTGATATCCGAACAGAGGATGGGCCAAAGATATCACTGCCTTGGTCCTTTCATTATTGGCTGCTACTTCCCGACAGATGTCAGGTGGTGCAATATAGCAAAACAGTATAATTTCTCCAGTGGTGTGAGCATAGACATCTTGTGATAATGCAACATGTCTCATTAAGAGCCACATCCACTGTTTTAACATGGGGAGATGTGTTGCACACTGGGCATGTGTATTCAGCAGTATTGAGGCAAAGCACAAAGACAGATGTCTTCTCTGTATCTGGTTGTGATCTCCAGGTTGTGCCAGTCAGCTTTCATACATTATTATTTCTAGCACCCACTTTTTGTTTGATAGCCAAGCAGTGCTTCTTGTAATTCAGAGCACAGTCAGAGCACAGTCCAAGGTAACTCCCATGTGTTTTGGTTTGGTGCAATGCTCCAGTGAGATTTCTTCCCTGGTGATCCTCAGAGCTCGAGATGCTTGTCTGTATTTGATATGGATTAGGAATCAGCTGGTTTTCCCTGTAATAGGCAGTAAGACCACCTAAAGCTTCAGAGAGCTTCTGTTCAACCATTTCAAAGCTCCCTGCTTGATGGCACAATCAACCACATAGATGAAACTCAATGTGTAATGTGTGGACAGACTGTAGTTTGTGCCTTCTCCTCCACCTCAGCCTAAGATGCTGCTCCATTGGGCCCCATCCAAAGACAAGAAAAGTTTTTATTTAAGAGCTTGTTATCTCATATGTTTTCTCAAGCTGAGAAGTCTTCACTTGCCTTTATAGAATTTAAACTTCCCCCTACGTCTCAAAAGAGTAATTAAAGTCAATTAAAGGAAATTACAAAAAAATAATTAAAGGGTTTCATGGTTTGCATTTATGTCAGACAGATAAAATGTATGAGAGGCTGTTGACTGGGCTTGGCTAGGGGAAGCTTTCTGGTGGGTCAATGTACACCTACTGTGCTGTCGCACGCTGGGCCTGTGCATAAGACTGTAGACAGGACATAAATTCTGTGTGCCCATCAGGACGCCAGGGCTACCTCAGATTAAAGGCCTTTGAATTTTCTTAAAACTGAGTCTCTAGATTGCTCAAAGGTTCAACAAAGTTCTTTATTAATGAAAACAAACAGGTACTTTAAGGCTTTCTTAACAGTCTATTGGCTTTCTCTCAATCTTGTCCACAGGGAACAGGCACTATCTTCATAAACTGTAACTAATGGGGAAATCCTTAACTTCTAATCTGGGCAGTCTGTCTTTGCCTCTGTTGGCATGGAGCCCCTGCACCCGGTACCAACTGCTTCTGGCTTCCGCGAGTGACCCTTACCAAGCAGAGCTTTGTAGACTTCCAGGGGAAAAAGAACTCAGGTTTCCGTGATGGCTGACTGAAGTCCTTCAGCAAAGGAACTGTAGGGCTGTATAACCCCGGCCAAGCTGTGGGCTGTATATCTCCCCGGCCAAGCCATAGAAGATGAAGCTTTCTACAGGAGCTCTTGGTATTATGTCCTGCATGAAAAGCTTCTCTGTGTGGACTGAACTCAAAATGGCTCCTTTTCCCTCTAAAACTCAAAAAGGGGGCAGGACCAGGGAACCTAACTATAATTGACAGGTGGCTTGCCCTATGATTGCAGCCAAAAGAAGCCACCTATCTGCAGAGTCCCTGAAACTTAAGACTACAACAAACATTCAATGCAAAGCAAACAAAATTGGAGCTCCTGGTACAGTTGTACCTGCACACCAACTTTGTTTCATACACACAGTTAGTTAAAATATGAAACATACATTCATATTGTGTTGAATCTTGGGTCCCATCTCCAGGATATCTCATTATGTATATGCAGATATTCCAAAATTTAAATAAAATCCAAAATAAGGAATATTTCTGATCCTATACGCTCTCTACCTGTACTAAAATTTGAGTTTTACATCCTTATTAGTATCATGCTAGTTATTTGGCAAATCAATCAATCAAAACTAAATTTCAAGTTTTAAAACCTTATTAGAATACTTTCATTATTTGGTAAAATAATATAAGGCCTCTTGGACCTGCCACAGTTTAGAGTTCAACTTATATTAGCCCAATCCTGCTGAAGCAACTTAGGCGATCCCTCGTAGCCTCGTAATGTAGTTTCTTGCCGATGGGTCTGTAGGTGGCTGTAGAGCAGTGGTTCTCAACCTGTGGGTCCCCAGATGTTTTGGCCTTCAACTCCCAGAAATCCTAACAGCTGGTAAACTAGCTGGGCTTTCTGGGAGTTGTAGGCCAAAACACCTGGGGACCCACAGGTTGAGAACCACTGCTGTCGAGCCTTATTCTTGATCTGCATGGTATCCCGCAGTGAGGACATTGGTTTCCAGGTGGAAGGCGATGGTTTCCAGGTGGAAGGCGATCCTGGTCAGGGCTGGCTTGATGCACTTTCCTCTTGGCACATTTCTCCCTTTTGCCCTCCATTAGTGCCTCTTTGAAATCTGCAGCATTGCTGGTCACAGCTGACCTCCAGTTAGAGCGCTCAAGTTTTTAAGATTGACTTTAAGCCCATCTTTAAATCTCTTTTCCTGTCTACTAACATTACATTATAGGCACATCAGCACTCACCTGATGTGCCTATCACCCTCTGCAGTTGATACGACTTTTCCAGGAATGATAGGAATTGTAGTTTAACATATATGTAGGAAAACAATTTGCGGAAGGCTGATCTAGAGCCTCTCTATCAAATCTCAGGCTTCCTTCCTCCAACATGATTTTTTTTTATTTTTGTTTTCATCATCTTCATGCCCCTTGCTTTAAAAAAAAACCCAAAAAACATTGATGTGCTTTGATCACCTTGGCTACAGCTATTTCCTCTTTGCCAGACTTCTCTCCTGCTGCTGTTAAACTCATCTCTCTTTTTATTCTCTCTCACCTGTCATTTATCTCTTTCTGTAAATACGTATGCTGACAGCTACTTGTCACATACTTCAAAATGCTTAAAGAGGAAGAGCTTGTTTCACTGCAAAACATCAAGAGACAACACTGGTGACAAGATGAAAATCTGACGCAAACAGAGTTCATTAGGTATTGCTGCCTAATTAAGAGATCTAGCTGGATAAATGTCTAAAAATGTGTGCCAAATACCGGTTTCTGGTTCTTAATATTAAAATGTTCTTCCCTCATTCCAATACTGTATTGACTTGTCAGTTCTTGATTTATCAAGAGATCGTGGGTGCATCTACATAAGATTAAGCCATCACAGTTTGACACCATTTTAATTGCCATGGCTCAAAGCTGTGGAGTTCTGTGAGCTGGGGTTTGGTGAGGCACTAGCATCCTTTGGCAGAGACTTTGTAAAACTACAACTCCGAAAAGTTATAGCAGCAAGCAATAGCAGCTAAAGTGATATCAAACTGCAGTAATTCTACAGTATAGATGCATCAATGTGGCCATGGGCAAAGTGCTTTCCAGTCTTTCCCCTGTTTCTATAATGGTAGGTCTCACCACAAGATTACCAATGGACAGAGGTGTGAATGTCAATGCAAAGGTAGCTGTAAAAATAGGCCATAGTGAACAACCCGGGAAAGGACGAAATGAAATAGAGTCACATAATAATAATAATAATAATCATCATCATCATCATCATCATCATCAAGGTATGGATTGTCGATGTTGCAATCCCAGATGACAGTAGGATTGAAGAGAAACAACTGGAAAAGCTGACACAATATGAGGATTTAAAGATCGAACTGCAAAGACTCTTCCACAAGCCAGTAAAGGTGGTCCCAGTGGTGATCGGCACACTAAAGACCTTGGCCTGCAGATCCCAGTAAGGTGGCCTTTTGAAGCTGGCAGATGGTCATTTTGTCAATGCCGATTGTGTTTAAGTGCAGTGCCTAAAGATCTTGGCCTGCCCTTAAACTCAATTGGTGCTGACAACATTACCATCTTCCAGCTGCAAAAGGCCACCTTACTGGGATCTGCACGCATTATTCGCCGATACATCACACAGTCCTAGACACTTGGGAAGTGTCCGATGTGTAATCCAATACAACAGCCAGCAAAGTGACCTTGTTTGCTGTGGACTCATCTTGTTGTGTTTCAAATAATAATAATAATAATCATCATCATCATCATCATCATCATCATCTTTATTTCTAGATCACCCTCTCTCCCTGAAGGGACTCACACATATAAAAAGGCAAGCATTCAATGCTTCAGGTGAGTAAATAAGACAGTGTAAATAAGCCAGTGAATCTGGTCAAGGTTTTAGTCTTGTAAGAGGTATCCACTCTACTTTAGCACCTTGGGAAAATCTGCTGAAATTTGGGCTAAAACATGGACTACTGACATAGAAATCACAATTCACTTGAAAGTTCCTATTCAATTTTCCAGCTACATAGTGGGCTGGAATATATTATCCTTTTCTATCCCCCCTCTGCAACTTGCCATTTCTCCCACCTCCTTAAGATAGTTCTGCGGGTCTTTCATAACTATAACCATGGCTTTACATCCATCTTCAGCTCACGTGCAAGAGCAAATCTCTGCCATTAACATGGGTAAATCCTTACATCAAACTGAATTATTGATAAGTTGGCCATTAGACTGGTACAGAGATGGGAGAAGGCACTGTGTTAGAGAAAGTAAATGGATGGGCTGCATGGGTACTCTGTCAGGAGCAGTCTGGGGTAAGAGATGAGTTCTGCAGATGGCAAACCTAGCCAAACTCTGTATGATGATGGATGTTATGGGGAGAAAGATAAATAGTTAATCCTTTCCTCACCATCAGTGGAGCAATGCCAAGCATCAGGCACACCCCCAGGTTGGGAACTAAAGTGCTAGTCTATTATTCCACAGCCTGCTTCATCTAGTCCCTCATTTCTAAAGTGTCCTTTATTTCTTTATTTTTGGCACTTCCCAGTATAAATACCCTTGTGATTTCAAGTGCAGCATCTTTCAATGAAATCAGTTCTTCTCACATAGTTCACTGAAAGCCGTGTTATGCAGTTCAAGTCTTGTATATCCTCAACTTTACCTACCCTCATCCTGAAGGACCTGGAAAATTCCTAGGGAAGATACTTCTCTAAGAAGTCCTCCAGAATGACCCCTGGAAATTACTAACAATATAACTAGATGGCCCAGTACTATGATTTGGTGTATGTTGCATCACTACGTTCCTTCCTTTCTTTGAATAGTATTCTTATATGTTCAGAATTTGCTGTTGTAGTAGTTGCTAAGCTAACATTTGATCATGTCCCAACCCTGTTATACACCTGTGAAACATGGACTGTCTACAGACATCATATGCAACTCCTGGAATGATTCCATCAGCTCTGCCTCTGAAAAATCCTGCAAATCTCTTGGGAAGACAGGCAGACAAATGTCAGCATGCTGGAAGAAGCAAAGACCACCAGCACTGAAGCGATGCTCCTCTGCCATCAACTCCACTGGACTGGCCATGTTGTCTGAATGCCTGATCACCATCTCCAAGTGACTCTACTTTGAACTCAAGAACAGAAAATGGAATGTTGGTGGACAGGAAAAGAGATTTAAAGATGGGTTTAAAGCCAACCTCAAAAACTGTGGCACAGACACTGAGAACTGGGAAGCCCTGGCCCTTGAGTGCTCTAACTGGAGGTCAGCTGTGACCAGCAGTGCTGCAGAGTTCAAAGAGGTACAAATGGAGAGCGAAATGGAGAAACGTGTCAAGAGGAGGGCACATCAAGCCAACCATGACCAGGACCGCCTTCTATCTGGAAACCGATGTTCTCACTGCAGGAGAATGTGCGGATCAAGAATAGGGCTCCACAGCCAATTACGTACCCACTGCCTAGACACCATATCTGGAAGACAATCATCCTCGAGCTATGAGGGATCGCCTAAGTAAGTAAGTAAGTAAGTAAGTAATTTGATCATGTCTGCATATATTGCTTCAATAGATTTGATTTTAAAAGATTCAACAGCTGGATATGCTATGTGAATTCAAAACAGAATTAAAGACCAGACTCTTCTGGCAGATCTACCCAAATAATTATGAATTTTTAAATTATGGATTGATTGTTTTAACATTTACTGGTTTTATATGTTCTTTTAGCTGATGTCATGCATTTTAAGTCATCTATTTGTTTTTAACTGATGTCATGTGTTGTAGTTCAAATTGTTGTTTCTTGCTTCAATCCATAGAGAGAAGCAGTTGTTGTTCTTATACAACTTTTTGTTTACTCCCTTTTTGACATTCTACTGTTTCAAGGCTGACAAACTACAGACAACTTCAATTAATTTGATGAAGGATAATTTCTTCTTGCCGACGGAGGTTCACTTGGGTCTGCTTGCATGTGCATGTTCCCAAATCTTGACTACAGAAATTGTGGAGCCCTCATCAAATCAATGGCACATGTCTGTAATTTGCAAGTTTTGAAGTAATAAGTTTCTATCAGTTCTACTTGCCTTTGGAGACTCACTTTGGACAACTCACATGCATGCATTCTGTTTGCAAATCAAGCTGAAAGGAGGTAAGAAGCTAAAAGGACTTGGGTTCCATTTTTCAATGATTCCACTTTCTGACAATGCTCTAGTCAGATATGTGAGAGAAGCCTGTATATTTTTAAAAGGCTATGAGCCTAATTGTAGAGTCCAATATGTACATAATTGCCTGAGTCAATATGAAGAACTACAGTACAGAGTCATTCAGTGATGGGTTAAGAGGACATTAAATTATAGATAGCTTTACTAATTATATTCACTCTTAAATAAAGCATTGAAAAATGCAATAGATGTATTCAAAAGAAGGACACAGGTTTCTACTATATTAAAAAATAATAAAAGTGCCCAACCCAGTGTGGTCAATGTAAAATGCTTAAATTGCTAATTACACACAGCAAGCAAGGCAACCAATATTCTAAACACTATAAGCGGAGAAAAATGTGCAGGTGCTCGATGCTTTACAGCAACATAGGCTGACAGAAGTATATAAATAGATAATGCTGTACAGCAAGCATAAATATGTAAATACATTAAGTGAACAGGCAAAAGTATGCAAGTAAACAACAGGGTTCTAGGTAATAACCTGTTTCATGCAGAGACTTCTTCAGGTGCCCAGCTTCATGAATTTAATCATCTTGGCAGCAGACAGCCACTTAATTGGCTTTTACTACCATGAACATCTTACATTTTATTTTTTCAAACTTGCCTGTGGTTAAGTTGAATGCATTTTAGGACGCAGATAACCTGCTATGACTGCAATTAAAAATGTGTCATTTGCCTTTTGGAAGATTTGTATCCTAAGTCCAGGCATGTTGCAAGTGAGAGACTTTAGTTTCAAGTAAATATTTTACTCTGCTGCCAGGAAATTTCCCTGACTCAGGCATCCGGTTCGAGTTCGGGTCTTTTCTAAACCTTTGAGGGTTGACCAAGGGCTTCTCGACATTGCTCCAAAAATCTATATTTACTGTGAATTGATTGATGGCAGTCTTCATGACGCACAGCACCTTCCAGTAAGTATCCCAGATTTTTTGCTTGAAACTGATTTTGCCCATGTTTGGCCAAGGCAGAAGGTACTCTGGAGTTTTCTTGAAACTGCAGCGTATCCTTGGACTTCAAGGCAGCCTGGACAGCTGAATTGAATCCAAGTTCATCAGATCCACTGTCCAGATGGGCATTGCTGCCATCCCTATTTTCTTGTACTGATCAGTGAAGGAAAAGGGATGGATTGTGCCTCTGTCACCACCGTTGCTGCTCTTGGCCGGCTTTGGAGTTCTGTCTGAGTGCTTGGCTACCATTATCGCCTCTGGATCCAACACATATAGAATGTAGCCAGGGACATTGTCCAGATGGGTTGGGATCACATCTGCCCTGCTAATCTCTCGCCTCAACCATTTTACCCTCACTGCTGCTCCTAGCTGGCCGTGAAGTTCTTTCCAAGAGCCTTACCACCACAGTTGCCTCTGCTGATGTCAGAATTGAGTGTCCACATGGCCAGCAATGAGAAGGGGATTGATCTCCCCTTCTTCTTGCTGGCTGTGCAAGTGCTTTTTTCTGACATTAGCAAAGGTGACCACAGAAACCTCTGAATGTGGAGTCTGTGCAACAAGGAAGAAGGAAAAGAGATCATTCCCTTTCTTGGTGGTTATGTGGACCCCCATTTCCGATATCAGGAAAGACTACTGGGGTGGCCAGCACTTGGACAGAACTTCAAGGTCAGTTGGGAGCAGAGACAGTGACAAAATTGGTGAGGTGATGGATCACTAGGGCAGATGTGGTCCTGACTCATCTGGACAGCATCCCCAAATACAGCATATATATACTGGGTCCAAGGCTGCTTCAGGCCAGATTTGCACTGGGCTAATTAGCCCAGTGTAGATGACCTTCAAATGGTTTGTTTACTCTACAACTGTTAAAACATCAATGACTGAGTTGCTGTGAGGATTTTTTTTGGGGGGGGGGGGTGTATGGCCATGTTTCAGAGGCATTCTCTCCTGATGTTTTGCCTGCATCTATGGCAGGCATCCTCAGAGGTTGTGAGGTCTCAGACCTCACAACCTCTGAGGATGCCTGCCATAGATGCAGGCAAAACATCAGGAGAGAATGCCTCTATGAGGATGCCTGCCATAGATGCAGGCAAAATATCAGGAGAGAATGCTTCTGGAACATGGCCATACAACCTGAAAAACTTATAGCAACCCAGTGATTCCAACCATGAAAGCCTTCGACAATGAGTGACTGAGTTTGCATTATTTTTGTACAAGATCTTCCTCATCGTCACAAAGAGTGATATTTGGTGGGAACCAGCTCTCTTTGGCTGAGAATTATTATTATTTATTATTTACCTCATTTCTACCCCACCTTTCCCAACCCAAGAGGAGACTCAAGGCAGCTTACAAATTTGGCAAAAATTCAATGCCGCACGGGTAAACAATAAAACACATCTCATAATAATATAAACAATCTAAGCATATAAACAATTATAACTCATAACAATCTATTAAGCAGATTAAAAACCACATAAAAAACACAGAGTCATGATCTAAGGCTAAATATCTTGTAAAACTACAACTCCCTTGACTCCATAGCATTGAGCCATGGCAGTTAAAGTGGTGTCATATTGCATTCATTCTTCAGTATACATGCACCCCCAGAGTGGATTTGTCATCCATGTGATAACTCATCCACTAGTTGCACCCCATTGCATTGAGCCATGGCATTTAAAGTGGTGTCAAACTGCATTAATTCTACAGTTCAGATACAGCCTCAGTCTCTTAGGGTGTATCTGAACTGAAGTTCTCTTTTATATTCTTACAGATTAACATGTTTATGTCTTTGAATATAGATAGCCGTTAATTATTTCTCATGTGCATTTTGTCAAATTACATCCAATCAGACAAGTTTTAGGAGCCCCCGCACTTTTACTGAAATAATGTACCAAAAGTAGTCTCTCTCCCACCCCACACCCCGAACAAGATACCCAAATATACAGACAAGAAAAAATCAAATAAAAAACACCAAGAAATTTGCAATTCAACCACTATTGGCAGCCAATAAAAACCTAGGTATTGCACAATTTTAAGCAAAATTGCAAAACAGTTATGTCCGGTGCACCACTATTTTTAGCAAAAAAAAAAAAATAACCCCAAAAAAAACTATGTCCAAGTTCCCCTTTTCTCTAGATTTTTCCAGCTGTTTCTTTTCTCTTTTTGGCCATTTCCCTTCTCCTTTCTGCAAACATGACCTTTTCATTTTACTTATAGTGTCTTCTCTCACAATTTCTTTGCAAACTGACTGGATTTTCAATACATTTATACCATTTTAAACAATCTAAAGATATATATTTTAGAAGTAACAACAAAAATGGAAATCTGGTGAACAACAGGTTCACTTAGACTGTAGAATTAATGCAGGTTGACACCATTTTAATTGACATGGCTCAATGGCATGAAATCCTGGGAGTTTTATTTTGGTATAGGATCAGAATTCTTTGGCAGAGAAGGTTTAAAAGCCTTGTAAACTCTACCGATTCCATAGCATTGAGCAATGGTGGTTAAAGTGGTGTCAAACTGTATTAAATCTACAATTGATCAATCGTTCCCAACCTTTTTTTGATCAGGGACCACTCTCCAATATTAGTACCAAAAGGGTTACAAAGCAGTTTTTTGGTCAACTTTAGATTTGGTTTGGTTATTTGGGGTGCTGATTTGGAAAATTGCACTGGATAGACCACATCAGCTCTAGTTTGTGATACAGAAATATGCCATCCCGTAGTCTCCATCTGCTTGCCCACAGAAAACCATATTTAATAATCTAGAGCTGATGTGGTAAGAGCAATCTTTTATGGGTAGTCAGCCTCTCCCCTCCCGACATTCTCATTGCCTCGGCCCTATACGGGGTTTCGCGAGACCAGTCACTGCATTGTTTCGAGGCAATGGTGTAGTAATGGTGAAGCCGTGGACCATATTTTTGTTATTGCGAACCACTGGTGGTCCATGGACCACAGGTTAGGAACCACTGGTGAAGATGCACCCATAGATACATCCTAAAGCTGTAATTTAGGCCTCATATTGAACCTCATTGTATGCTTCTACAATGCCCATATAATGCAATTTCAAACTGCAATATATGGTAGTACAGATGGGACCTTGATGCACCAACGTGGTCGATGTAGCAGAATTCGGTGGAAGCTTATATCAGATTAGACAGAGCTAGGATTGATCTATATGTGACTATAAATAATAGAATAGACTCAATTACCTCTTCTGCTTTGCCCCTTAGAAAAAACCCTGAAAGATTGTTCTTTTCAGCCTCACCATCATTATGTCCCAATTGAAGTTTTTGCCTGACTGTGTATTTTAGAAGTTTTCATTGGGACAATTGACATTTCCTTTTACTTTCTGTGCTCATCTCATTTTCTCCTTTATGGTTTTGACTATATACAAAGGATTGATGGTGGTTTGAATTCCTTTTAAGACAACATTCTTTTCTGGCAATGATCATCCAAGCCAAAGACTCCAGTTTACCAAACCAGTATTGAGGGCATCTTGGGAGCAGCACAGATTCACTAGAAGGAAGTCTCACTGAGGTCAGATTTATGCAAAGTAGCACAAAGCAAGAACATATGTGTTTATCCCCACAACCACCCACAGGCAGCTTGACAGATTCAGATGCACATCCCAGACTGTGGTAGTTTCAATGTGGTAGACGAATCGTAAATCTGCTCCTAGGAAGCAGTGCATCTTCCCAAATAGATATCCCAGATGAGAAAGGAAACGTCTCCTCCAATAACATCTTAGACTCTAAGGTTGGGCTTAGTAGAAGGAAATGTTTCCCCAGAACAGAAGCCAGACGTCCATGTCAATCTCATTAACTTTAGCACAGAATGAGGTATGTGTGGTTTGAGTAGTGCAGGTGGTCTCATTCATTATCAATTATAATCCCAATCCAGTAGCTGCTCTTGTTCCTCCATGTGGGTTTCATCTGTTCAATGAGGGCATAAGAAATTACCTGCGTTTTAGTTTAGCACTATATAAAAGGGTGAGAGGTGTTATAGTCCTGAACTTGAAAAAGTTTCTTTTTTTGGACTACAACTCCCACCCAACATGACCAAGAATCAAGTACTTGTAATCGAAAACCTTTCCCAATCTCTGGTCATGAAGCTTCAATATCACAGGGACAGATCAATATCAAATTGACCTATGTCAAGGCAATTGTAGATCCATTACCACATGGATGGAAAATCCACTCTTGAGGTGTACACTGTAGAATGAATGCAGCTCAACGGTGCTTCAATTGCTATGGCTCAATGCTGTGGAATCATGGGAGTTGTCATTCAAGGTCTTTAATCTTATTTGCTGGAGAGTGCTGATGCCTCACCAAACTACAAATCCCAAAATTCCATAGGACAGAGCTACAGCCATTAAAGTGGTGTTAAACTGAATTAATTCTACAGTATAGCTGCATCCTTGGTTTCACAGCTGCTCCTCTTTATAGCCATTCCAATAAGCCGTCCAGATGTGCAACTATTTTCCTGGCAAAAGGTCAGCCTTAAACAAATTCCCATAGAACCTTGAGCAGATGCAATAATATACTATAAGCTGTAAGACTGAAAGTAGATTCGGAGAAAAGCTCAGCAGCTTCCTCTATGCAGGGATGTACCACCAGGCTATTGTGGGATGGAAATGCTGAGAGATGGGAGAAACCTTGCAGTCTTCTGACAGACATTAAAACAAAGAGATGAAGATTCTCTTGATCAGGCAAATGAAGGGGAGGGAGTTGTTTAGTATATAATCTATGAACCAGCATGCTTTCAGTTCAAATCTGACCTCATACCAACGCCTCACCATACAATATTAGACAAGGCACTCTCCTTTCAGTTCTAGTTTCCCAAAATATTGTTGAAGGCTTCCATGGCTGGAATTACTGGGTTGTTGTAGGTTTTTTGGACTATATGGCCAAATTCTAGAAGCATTATCTCCTGACATTTCGCCTGCATCTATGGCAGGCATCCTCAGAGGTTGTGGGGGTCTGTTGGAAACTTGGAAATGTGGGCTTATATCCAGGGTAGGAGAGAGAACTCTTGTCTGTTCCACAGATATATAAACTCACATTTCTTAGTTTCCAACAGACCTCACAACCTCTAAGGATGCCTGCAATAGATGCAGGTGAAATGTCAGAAGAGAATGCTTCTAGAACATAGCCATATTTCCCAAAATACTTTGGCCTTTCGTTGTCAAAGGCTTGAAATAATGTATGCCAGCATTGTCCAATCTAGTGCTCTCCAGACTAAAAACCCCACCATCCCTGACTATGAACCATCCTAGCTGAACCTGATGAGAGTTGCAATCCAACCCACCTGGAGGATCTGAAGTTATAGTAGGTTGATGCTTATGTGTCAGGTTTTACAATGTATTGTAATGTAATATAGCTGAGTCATGCACTGCTATTAGGCTTCTATTGGAAATGCTAAGTCATGCATTAACTGTATATAGGGAATCATTTGGGGAATGTGTTCTGGCCTAGTCCAGGTGATTGTGAATGATGTAATCCTGGGTCTGAGTTAATCAGAGATTGCTATGTGTAATTGTATAGAATTGTATATAAGGAAGTCATGCAGAGTGTATACTTTCTCCTTGTGCTGTGATGCTGTTCGTCGAAGGCTCTATGTAATTGATTAAAAGAACCTGTCTGCTAAGACAAGATATAACTGTATGCTGTGGTAAGTTTGTAATGTCATCTAGACTGGGGGAAAACAATAGTAAAACTGACAATGGCCGGGCATGTGCTCAAGTGTCTGTAAATGAGTTCCAGAGTTACTGCAGGCTGTAGGAGCAGTTGGCTGAGAATACTGTGCAGGAAGAAGCTACTGGAAAGCGCTGAAGTTGTGCAACTGATCTGGTGCTGAATTGTGAAATTAATCTCAACATTATGATATGCTTCTGAAACATCAAATATGCTGTTTCTGTGATGCATATTTATTTTGTTGTTAAATATATTTGCTACCTCTACTCTTAAAATTAGTGCCCTGGGCAATAACATACATATAAAACATTATAATTGAAGCTTTAAACCACCTCCCAATAAAAATATCAAATAAAAATATGAACACAAACAGATTTTTTTTAAAAAAAGAACTGTCTTGGATTGCAGAAAAGATTAAAGGTGTGAATCTGGGACATAGCAAGGTTTGTGTATAAGGCAACATAATAGAAAGCATAGGAAACCTAACCCCTGGAGTGCTAACTTTAGTGCTAGTAAATCCCAAAATGTAAAGGAAGCTGGCACAGGAAAAAAAAGGACAAGATACTGGGGTTATGTTCAGGCACTCTGTCCTGATTATTATGTTTCAGCCTTGGTTTGGTATTTTGGGAACTGACTCATCTGAAAGTTGGTTTTTGTCTCTCTGGGCTCTTTGCTGAGTTCTCTTTATTGATTTCCCCCTATCCGGAGTCAGCTTTCAACTGAAATCCCCCTGTGGCTGCTGCCATCTTTCATTCTTTGTGTGTGCGTGTGTGGAGCATACGTTTCTGCCAGCGTATCTGCGTATAGAAGAAATAATTATAGAAAAATGGATTGCAGGATATATCGCACACAAGATCCAGATAAATTGCCACAGACCTGCATAAACAGTCCATTGGATCCAAAGCGTTGATATGCGCTTGCAATTCCAAAGTTTGCAGGTTTCCTTAAAATAAAAGCAGAATTGCTTCTCCTTCCTTTTTCCTCTGCCCTGCCAAATGCCAATACAGCAACTCTTCCAAGGTCAGATTATCAGCTTGGTATTCGATACCCAGTATCTCTGCTGCCATTCTCTGCTGAGGTTAAGTAGCAGCCATTGATTTTGCATGGGAAGGTTATTTTTAGTTATTTTCAACCAGTGTTGCAAGGAGTGGAACAGACCTGAGATTTCCCCAAGCAAGCCAGCTTTTCTCATTTCTAAATCACCATGCTTCTGAAGGTTTGGGGACCACTGTTTCAGCCAGGCACACTGGTATTATCACTAGAGCTTGGAAAAGTAACTTTTGAGGCTACAACTCCCAGGATCCTTCAGCCAGTATGGCTAATGGAACCTGGGAGCTGTTGCCCAAAAAGTAAGTTTCCCAAGTTCTAAAGATCAAAGCCCAATCTTAGCTATAGCTCATATAGCAGACACGCTTATATTTTAGCTTAAGAAGTTTCTAATTTAAAGGAAAGCTTAGAGAAGACAATTATGTTGGGGAAAATGGAAGGAAAAAGGAAGAGGGGCTGACCAAGGGCAAGGTGGATGGATGGGATCCTTGAAGTGACTGGATTGACCTTGAAGGAGCTGGGGGTGCTGACGGCCAACAGGGAGCTCTGGCGTGGACTGGTCCATGAGGTCAGGAAGAGTCGGAAATGAATGAACAAATGAACAACAACAACTGAGCACCCCAAACTAACAAAGAAGCATTAAATGTGACCAGTTACTCAACTGGTACAGGCCGATCTGCATTGCTCCATAATGCATTGTGCTGCATTATATGGCAGTGTAGATTCAGCCTTATGACCTCATCATACGGGCTAATTTGCCCATCATACCCGGTTCCTCTCCACTTTGGCCACAGAGGCCATCCCATGATGTACATCTACTTCCAGTGAGGCTCCATGGCCAAAGGGGAGACAAAGCAGCATATGCAATCATGGTAGCAACACAGGGGCGGGGGGGATCCCATGTTGTATTTGCAACACTGGGGGAAGCCAGGTGGCGGACACTTCCCTCCATGGATGGGGCCAAAGGTAAGTCAAGTGATGTGGGGTATGGGGCAATGGGTTCCCCAAACCTCCTGCCAGACTCCCATGGATTTGCCATGATGCATGGCGAAACCATAGGTTCTTGTGATAAGGTCCTTAGTCATGATTTTAGTTAATTTGGGGATTAGAATGTGCCATTTTACTTTTTGCGTGTGCAATGACCTGTTGGAAGAGATTTGACAGCTAGATCAGCTGTCAGAATTTGAAGACACAACTGAAGATCTATCTCCTCCAGCAGGCCTACCCAGCCAATTTTAATTATGACATTAAAACTCATGTCTTGTGTCCGCTATCATTTGATCATTATTTAGTAATACATATATTTTACATACTTTAATATATGTATTTTGTAGAAATATATTTTAATATGTGTATTTATATAATGATTATGTGTTTTAATTATATGGTAACCCTCCTCAAGCCACGGGAAGAGGCATGTAATAAAATCATCATCATCATTTTTATTTGTGAGGGGAAATCTGCCAGCCAACCTGAGAGGGACAAAACTTCATTGGAAGATCTTTCCCTGGCCCAGAGGCGGCCCTAGGTAATTTTCAACAGTAAGCAAACAGTATTTTGGCGCCGACCCCCACCAATCATTGATATATATTTTCTGTTCGTCATGGGAGTTCTGTGTGCCATATTTGGTTCAATTCCATCATTGGTGGAGTTCAGAATGCTCTTTGATTGAAGGTGAACGATACATCCCAGTAACTACAACTCGCATATGTCAAGGTCTATTTTCCCCCAAGAGTGCCTCAAGAGTGCCCCTGGGCAAAATCAATCATACTGCAAATGCTTACTTTGCGTAATGGGTTGAGCCGCCCCTGCCCTGGCCCTAAATGATCATTTTATGCATCCCTAAAAGAAAAACAGGAAATGTACTGATTTTTAAAAAAGGCAAAATTGGATGTCAGTTTGGATATGTGATTCATATGGAAAGAGGGAGATACACACTGGAGGACTTCCAAGAGGAATGCTCTCTCAAGTAAAAAAAAAAAGTTTTTTACTCACAATCTTCCCACTTTTAACACCATCAGATAGGGAGGGTCTAGTGTAATGTGTTTCTTTTTCTTGTATACTGCCTTCAGCTTTACTTTTGATCTGTCCAAAATCATTTAGGGTTAATTTGGTTATTGTGAAATAAGTCTATTCATAAATAGTGTTTAAAAGTCAAAACTTCTCCAAGTTTCAAAGTGTTTCACTTGTGATGTAGCTAAGGGACTGCCTTTTGATTGATTTTTTTCTATGCATGTAAACAAAAAATATACACAAACACAAATAAGTTGAACTTAAGTTTCAAAGATACTATACCTCTAGAAAAGCAGTTCTTATTCTGTGCCTAATCTAAACCAACAGTGCATCTTTTGACATTTTGATTGCAAACAAAAGGATGCTGTACATGTCATAGCATATGGACACGGGTGATTTCCTTGTGTATTACTTACTGTCCAAGCATGGTTCACAGACAGTTTGGTTTAACCCACACGGCTGGGCAACCCCTTCCCCGATATTACAAGTTCTGCAGCATTCTCCGCTTGCGGTATACTTCCCGGTATCGCATTTCTCCTTGGCCCATGCAGACCTCTGTGGAAAAAGGACAACAGAAGGTAAGAGATTACAGATTCTCCACCATTATATACAAGGTCACATAGGGCAGCATCCTATTGATGACTTAGGCAAGCATAACAAGAAGTTACACACTTACGTAAGTACTTTCTTGGATTTGCAGAAGGTATTCAGTATCCCAAAAAGACCTCCACTAACAGAAGAGAGTTAGTCCAAAATAGAATCATAGAATCATAGAGTTGGAAGAGACCTCATGGGCCATCCTGTCTAACCCCCTGCCAAGAAGCAGGAATATTGCATTTAAATCACCCCTGACAGATGGCCATCCAGCCTCTGTTTAAAAGCTTCCAAAGAAGGAGCCTCCACCACACACCGGGGCAGAGAGTTCCACTGCTGAACAGCTCTCACAGTCAGGAAGTTCTTCCTCATGTTCAGATGGAATCTCCTTTCTTGTAGTTTGAGGCCATTGTTCCGCATCCTAGTCTCCAGGGAGGCAGAAAACAAGCTTGCTCCCTCCTCCCTGTGGCTTCCTCTCACATATTTATACATGGCTATCATATCTCCTCTCAGCCTTCTCTTTTTCAGGCTAAACATGCCCAGCTCCTTAAGCCGCTCCTCATAGGGCTTGTTCTCCAGACCCTTAATTATTTTAGTCATCCTCCTCTGGACACATTCCAGCTTGTCAATATCTCTCTTGAATTGTGGTGCCCAGAATTGGACACAATGTTCCAGGTGTGGTCTAACCAAAGCAGAATAGAGGGGTAGCATTACTTCCCTAGATCTAGACACTATGCTCCTATTGATGCAGGCCAAATCCCATTGGCTTTTTTTTTTGCCGCCACATCACATTGTTGGCTCATGTTTAACTTGTTGTCCACAAGGACTCCAAGATGTCTGAAGGGGCATAAAAATAGACCCAAGGGCCACAATTTTGTCCACCCATGCTATAAAGGACCTGAGCTCTCCTTCAGATGTTAGACTATCATTGATGAATGTTGGTCTTGTTGGCTGGGGTTAAGGAGAGTTAGAGGTTCAAAATGTCAAGAGAACTACAGGTTGGACAGATTCGTAGCTCTGGCTAAAATGGCTAAAAATATCTCTAGCTACAAGCAAGGGCGAGATGGATGGATAGTATCCTTGAAGCGACTGGCTTGACCTTGAAAGAGCTGGAAGTGGTGACTATCGACAGGGAGCTCTAGTGTGGGCTGGTCCATGAGGTCATGACGAGTAGGAAGCGACTGAACAAATAAACATCAACAAAACACAATATTCACGATGAAACATCTGCTGGACTGAAAATGAGGGAGATTCACAGGTCTAAATGTCATTGCTATTCCCAATGAGAGTAGGTTCATTGAATTAATGGGATTTATAGAAGTATTGATTTGCCATTCACCAGTTGTTTCTACGGATGTTTGCTAGTTGGAAATAGCAATTGGATTTAGGTCATTATTTTCTACTTTTCCTTAATGACCATGACAAATTTAGCATCTGTATGTCTGATACTGCTTGATGAACAAATGCAGAGTGGAAATTAATCTGCAATAGATAAGCCCATGTCTGATCCTCTTTCCAAGTACTTGGCATAACAATTACCTAACAGAGGGGAGTCTCCTTGTGATCCTGAAATCTCTAGGTTTCATTGAATTCAGATGCTAAACAGGGTCAGATCTGGTTTGTACTTGAATGGAAGGGTGCCAAAAGAATACCAGGCCTCTTTAGGTAATGCTATGAAAGAGCTCCCAGTGGTGCAGTGGGTTAAACCGCCGAGCTGCTGAGCTTGTTGACCGAAAGATCGCAGTTTCAAATCCGGGGAGCAGCATGAGCTTCTGCCAACCTAGTAGTTTGAAAACATGCAAATGTGAGTAGATCAATAGATACCACTTCGGTGGGAAGGTAACGACGCTCCATGCAGTCATGCCGGCCGCATGACCTTGGAGGTGTCTATGGACAACGTCGGCTCTTCAGCTTAGAAATGGAGAGGAGCACCAACCCCGAGTTTGGACTTAATGTCAGGGCAATACCTTTACTTTTACCTTATAAAAGAATGGTACTTAAAACACTGGAGAGCCACTGCCAGTCAGAACAGACTGCACAGTGGAGTTGCTCATTTTTTATGTTCGTGTGTTCTTCTTTATTGTGTTTTAAGATAGTAAGTATCTCCTGTCTAGAAAAAGAGCAGCTCATATCATCAAACTGTAGAGAGAGAGAAATATCAGATGTCTCTAAAGTCAAATTGAGAGGGACTAAATAAGATAATCACTTTCAGTGTGCGTCTACACTGTAGAATTAATGCATTTTGACACTGCTTTAGCCGTCTTGCTTTGGAATCCTAGGAGTTGTAGCTTGGTGAGACACCAGCACTCTTGGGCAGGGAAAGGTAAAGATCTTGCAAAACTACAGCTACCATAATTCCCCAGCATTGAGCTATGGCAGTGAATGTGGTGTCAAACTGCATTAATTCGACTATGTAGATGCACCCTCAATGCAGAAACCAACCCGGTGTGAAATCTGGCAGAGAATCAAGATAGAGATGCAACTGTGAAATATGTGGTTTAGGCACATGGGAGTTTTTAATTACCTTGGAAATGTATTTATTTCAGCACTCTGAAAGTTATCTTGTAACACATCAGTTTGTCCCTGCCTGCACAGTTAAGGGATTACTTGAAATAAA
Organism: Anolis sagrei; assembly: GCF_037176765.1. Classification (NCBI taxonomy): domain Eukaryota; kingdom Metazoa; phylum Chordata; class Lepidosauria; order Squamata; family Anolidae; genus Anolis; species Anolis sagrei. The sequence goes on from NC_090026.1 coordinate 32,128,192, forward strand.
TCGAAGTTCCAGTCGCAGCTGGAAAGCATGAATTTGGTGAGTATTTCAAATGAAGTGTGGAATTAGCTAGTTTTGCCATATGTCAAAACTGACAGGCAATTGACTTCTCAAACTGTGGTATATTTTCTCCTGAAATCTTATCTCTATTAGTGAACTGAGTGGAACCCAGCGAAAAGGATTTGAAAAAATTCTTCCCTTTGTTTTACTAACTCCAGAATTTACATTCACCTTGAATGATTTCCCTTCAACATTTTGTGTTATGGACTCAATGGCAGGTTCATATGTTAGGCGATTATAGGATTAAACTCAAAGGGGTTTTCACTAAAATATGACAGCTTTCCCTCCAATGGAAGCTCTTGCAGATCCAATGTGAAGTCATGACTTCAACAAGATTTCGTTGTTTTCCATAGCAGTTCCCATATCAGTTAGGTGGTGAATCCAGTCTGGGTTTTGGTCTTAACTTTAAAAGAGCTATCAAAAGTGCTGAACTAATTTTGAGGATGAGGTTTAGAACTTTGGGATAGTTCTTTTAAAATATGGATTAATATCAGGAATGGGTTGTTGTAGGTTTTTTGGGCTGTATGACCATGTTCTAGAAGCATTCTCTCCTGACGTTTTGCCTGCATTTATGGCAAGCATCCTCAGAGGCTGTGAGGTCTGTTGGAAACTAGGAAAATTGGGTTTATATATATATATGGAAAGTCCAGGGTAGGATACAGAACTCTTGTCTGTTGGAGCTAGGTGTGAATGTTTCAATGGCCACCTTGATTAGCATTTGATGACCTGACAGTTTTTAGGTTTGGCTTGTTACTGCCTGGGAAAATAATAATTAATAATAATTAACTTTATTTGTATCCCGCCACCATCTCCCTGATGGGGACTCAGAGCGGCTTACATGAGGCCAAGCCCAAACAACAATTACATAAAATAAAACCAAAAACGCAAATAATAAACAATAACAACGTAATTACATAAAACAAATTAAAACATAGCAATTTAAAATTACAATAAGCACAATCACAATGAGAATGGGCAAGCTACATGTAATGGACAAAAGAAAAGCTGATTAAAAGCAGATGAAAAACTTAGGCGAGAGGTGATTAGCTGTCCCTGATTGTTTCTTGTCTGGAGTTCCCCATGTTTGAGAGAAACATTCACACCTAGCTCCATCAGACAAGAGTTTTTTCTTCCACTCTGGACTTTCCACAGATATATAATCCTAATTTTCCTAGTTTCCAACACATGTCACAACCTCTGAGGATGCCTGCCATAGATGTAGGTGAAACGTCAGGAGAGAATGCTTCTAGAACATGGCCATACAGCCCGAAAAACCTACAACAACCCAGTGATTCTGGCCATGAAAGCCTTCAAAAATATCAGGAATGATTTCTCAGTCAGCAGGTGGCGCAATGGGTTAAAACCTTATGCCAGCAGGACTGAGGACTGACAGGTTGGAGGTTCGAATCTTGGGAGAGCATGGATGAGCTCCCTATGTCAGCTCCAGCTCCACATGCGGGGGCACGAGAGAAGCCTCCCACAAGAATGGTTTTCGTAGTAATGACGATGTTTTTGTATAATTGCTGGATTGTGAATTGTTTTTATACTGTGTCTTGAATTTTGTTGCTCCTATGTTGTACACCGCTGTGAGTCGCCCCCGGGCTGAGAATAACGGTATATAAGCAAAGTAAATAAATAAATAAATAAATAAGTATGGTAAAACATCAAAACATCCTAGGCAATATCCTTGCAGATGGCCAGTTTTCTCACACCAGAAGTAACCTGCAGTTTCTCAAATCACTCCTGACAAAACAAAACAAAATAAAACCTGCTTGATTAACTGGGTTAAAAATTTTAGAAAGTATTCAAGAACCTTTATTAAAATCAAAAGTTAAATTGAAACATTTGCAAAATGTCAAATCCTGATACCTGAGATGTTGCTAAAATCTGTGAAACTAAAATAATTCCAACTCTCCTTGGCAGGCCTGAACTTGCTCAAGCCAGTTTACAACCAAATACACCAAAATAAGCTTTGCAAGAGGTTGGCCTCAATAAATCACCCCTCAAACAGTTTCCTTGGCTTTAAAACTAGATGATGCTACTAATAGTCTTACTGCATGTGGGAGAAAATTGCATTCTCACAATTTATTCCATAATATGAGGGAGGACATGAACTTCGCAAGAATCCAGGAACTCAATAATTGGAAATATATATAGTACTCTCAAAAGGCTTTATAATAATCTGCTGCTGGGTGGATTTTAGATGTATTTTCTCTCTCTTGTAAATAGAAGTTAGTTTACAAATAAATATTATTCCCTCTTGGAAGGCAGGGAAATATATCCCAAGACTTTTATAGGGCCTGTAAACCTCTAGGATAGAAAAGAGGTAAATTCTACTGATGAACAAAATTAATCCTGCCAGTGATTTCCAACCTAGTTGTGTATTTCATAAAAATAAAGTTGCCTACCTCCTGTATAGCAATGAAGGGCTTGTTGATCTATAATAAGAGTGTATCTTATCCCATTTGGTGGAGAGCAATCAAAATGTTGAAGAGGGATGAAAATGAGAGGCCTCGGGGGGGGGGGGGGGGTTATACAGCTGGATGGAGCTCATAGGCTACAAATTACCTAAACTTCTCATAGAGTAGTGCAGGGGTCCTCAAACTTTTTAAACAAGGGGTCAGTTCACTGTCCCTCACAACCTGGCACAACCTGGGGGTCACAACCAGACACAGTGAAGACATCTGCCCTTGCATGCCCAGTGTGGAACACATCTCACCATGCTAAAACAGTGGATGTGGTTCTTAATGAGACATGCCGCATTATCACAGGGTGCCTGCGCCCTACACCACTGGAGAAATTACACTGCTTAGCCGGTATTGCACCACCTGACATCCGCCGGGAAGTAGCAGCCAATAGGGAAAGGACCAAGGCAGAGACATCTCCAGCTCATCCCTTGTTTGGGTACCAGCCAGCACGTCAACGACTTAAATTAAGAAATAGTTTTCTTAGATCTACAGAGACACTCGCTGGAACACCTTAGCAAGCGAGAGTTCAAAAGTGGCAGGCTCAAACCCAGCACCTCAATCCGTGGGTGATACCAGATGAGAGACTCCCCCCCCCCCCCCCGGGCACACAGAAGACTGGGCGACTTGGAGGGCGCTGAACAGACTGCGCTCTGGCACCACAAGATGCAGAGGCAATCTTAAGAAATGGGTCTACAAAGTGGAATCCACGAGTGTGGAGAAGAGCCAACCACTGACCACCTGCTGCAATGCACCCTGAGCCCTGCCACATGCACGATGGAGGAGCTTCTTGCGGCAACACCAGAGGCACTCCAAGTGGACAGATACTGGTCAAAGGACATTTAATCAACTACCAAGTTTGCAAAATTTGTGTTTTTTTATCTGTTTGTTTGTTTTGTCCTGTTAGAAATGTAATACAATGTTCTGGTTGCAGATGACACGATAAATAAATAAATAACTGTCCCTCAGACCGTTGGAGGGCTAGACTAAAAAAACTATGATCAAATTCCTATGCACACTGCACATATCTTATTTTGAAGTAAAAAAAAACGTGGGAACAAATACAGTATTTAAAATGAAGAACCACTTTAACTCAATGTTATGGAATCTTGTAGCTGCAGGTTGATCTTTTTGCAGAAAAGGCAAAACAGCTTATATTGCCATATAAACCAGTTCAGTGTGGATTTTATACAGCTGTGTGGAAGAGGCCAAAGCAGTTTACAATTTCAAATCTACAAATATATGAAACGTTACAGCAGAATTAAATATCATTAGCATTCTTTAAAGCAGGCATGGGCCAACTTGGGTCCTCCTTGTGTTTTGGACTTCAGTTCCCACAATTCCTCACAGCCTACCTACCGACTATTTTCACAGCAGGAGCCTGGATTTGCCAAAGAGAAGCAGAGGACAAAGAGGGGAAGAAAAGGAACCCCAAATTTTGAGAAGATGTATTTCCTTCAGGAACAGGCCTGTAGCCAGGGAGGAGGGGGTTAGGGGTTCAACCCCCCCCCCCCGAAACCTTTCAGGTTAAAAAAACCCTGGTTTACTCATGAATTTTAACTGGTTAACCAAATCCCCATGCTAAGTCTATGAGACGCAAAAAAATTCCCCCAGAACTGCAAGCACTATCTCAAGCAAATATTGACAATTTATTCACACTGTCATTACTTGCAGCAATAGCCGATGCAGTGAAGCAACCAAGTTGGGGGGCGAGAGGGTTGAATGCTCTCATTAAGGAGGCCAGACTTGGTGGAGGTGGTTGACAGGGGCGGAGCTGCAGGCTATTGAAGGTTGCTCTGCCCCTGCTGTGCTCTTTGCTTCAGCATGAGCTAGGAGGCAGGTTTCAACCCCCCCCCCACCCAATTTTCAACCCCTCCCAAAAATATTTCTGGCTATGGCCCTGTTCAGGAGACTGGCATTTCTGCCACCCCCACTGTCCCCTTCCTGTTTAACTGGGGGGGGGGGGGTTTCAGGGGCTCCTTGAGCCCTGAACCCTGATAGAGGTGGAGGGAAGAGGGATGGCTGGATGGTGAGGAGAGCCTTCGGTTTGCCTACTGGCTGCACAGAAGAAAGGAATATAAAAAAGAGAAAGGGAGAGATAAAAGAGAGAGAAAGAGGGAAGGGAAAAAGGAGGAGGGAGAAAGAAAAAGAAAAATAGAGGGGAAAAGGGGAGAGACTGGAACAGGGTGAAAGAGAGAGAGCATGAGGTGGAGACAGAAAGAACGAAAGGAGCTCTGCATTAGCAGAGCCAAGGCTGATTTCACTGAGAGGGAGGCTTCCTCTTTGGTGGGCCAGATAAATGCCCTTGGCGGGCCACATGTGGCTTCCGGGCCATAGTTTGAGGACCCCTGGAGTAGTGGTTCTCATCCTGTGGGTCCCCAGATGTTTTGGCCTTCAACGGTTCTGGCCCAATTTACCTGTTCGAACGCATATCCCCTTAGGAACCATTAGGACCTTAAGATCGTCTGGGGAGGCCCTGCTCTCGATCCCACCTTCATCACAAATACAGTTGACAGGGATGAGAGACAGTGCCTTCTCAGTGGCGGCCCCTCGGCTATGGAACGCCCTCCCTACGGATATCAGATCAGCTCCCTCCCTCTTAATGTTTTGGAGAAAAGTTAAGACATGGTTGTTTGAGCAAGAGTTTACAAATGCAGAGTAACTGACACAGGAAATGGAATGACTAAACGATGGAATTGGACAATGTTTTAACAAGGAGATGCTAATGATGCTGGTTTTATTGTTTTTGTTGAGTTGCCGATAGGCTGAGGAAGGCGGTATACAAATACAGTAAATAAATAAATAAATAAATAAATAAATAAATAAATAAATAAATAAATTTTACATTGCTTTTGATGTTTTAATTTGTAGTTTGATATTATGTGTACTGACTTGTTGTAAACCGCTTTAAGTCGCCGACAGGCTGAGAAAGGCGGTATACAAATACAGTAAAATAAATAAATAAATAAACTCACAGAAATCCTAACAGTGGGTAAACTGGCTGGGATTTCTGGGAGTTATAGGCCAAAACACCTGGGGACCCACAGGTTGAGACCACTGACATAGAGGAACACCAGCATTAGATTGGCCACATATCCTACTTAATAGCAAAGAATATTTTATTTGAAAGCACTTCCTTTTAAGAAAATAAAGGAAATGAACCACAGAGCTTAGCATTATTCATTTTCAGGAGCGGTCTCAAGGGAAACATTGGAGAGCAATTTTTGGTTCCTGTGCAGGTTACAGTTTTCATAAAACGAGAGTTACTGTAACAATGGCTTGCCTGAAGGTCTGTCATTGGAGTCTTCCATCAATATCTAAGTCTATTTTATGCTGAGGCAGGCTTGTGTTCCATCCACTTGTATTGATTGTTTGGTTGGTTAATTAGTTATATTAGATGCATTTTATTCTGGCTTTGTTCAAAAGAGCTTAAGGTGGGGTATAGGGCTGTGCTTTTCACTACATCTGTACAATAATACCGTGTAGCAGGTCTTCTAGAAGGTGGACCTCTCAAAGTCCAGCCCAGCTCTCCTAAAATCACACTATTCTGGAAATCTACTCTGATGGGTAATAGTTCTTTTATATATCAGGCAGGGTTTCCTGCAGCAATACTTCTTTCGGGAGGGAGCCACAGTGGCACAATGGGTTAAACCCTTGTGCTGGCTGAACTGCTGAACTGAAGGTTTGGTGGTTCGAATCTGCAAGACAAGGTGAGCTCCTGTCTGTCAGCTCCAGCTTCCCATGGGGAGACATGAGAGTCTCCCACGGGATGGTAACACATCCAGGTCTCCCCTGGGCAACATCTCTACAGATGGCCAATTCTCTCATACCAGAAGCAACTTGTAGTTTCTCAAGTTGCTTCTGACACAGTAAAAAAACAACTCTAAGGGATGTGTTTTAAAATGATAGTGTTTTAACATTGGGAGGAGGGGGAGGAGATAGATTTTATTTATTTATTTATTTATTTATTTATTTCAGATATTTGTACCCTGCCCTTCTCAACCCCCACTTTGTACATATTCTACATTCCAGCCATCATCATCACCACCACCACCATTTCAATGTACACCTTTCTTCAAACAACTTTAAAGTGGTATTTTATGTTGTTTATTCCTAAATATCCTGGAGTCACCAGATTCGACTGTCTCCTGAAAGCTAAGAAGGGTCAGCCCTGGTTCATACTTGGGCAGGAAATTGTCAAGGAATATCAGATGCTGTAGTCCAGTGGTTCTCAACCTGTGGGTCCCCAGGTGTTTTGGCCTACAACTCCCAGAAATCTCAGCTAGTTTACCAGCTGTTATGATTTCTGGGAGTTGAAGGCCAAAACATCTGGGGACCCATAGGTTGAGAACCACTGCTGTCGTCTATATTTCAGAGACAGGTGATATCCATCACCTAAGAAAATTCTGTGAAGTTCATAGGGCAACATAAATTGACAGGTGGCTTGAAGGTACATATTAAATGTGTTGTTCAGGTAATACAAAAGGGGTTGTTCCTAAACAAATGCAGGGACTAGAATGCCCTAGCATTCGGTTTTTCACACTTCTCTAAATGTTATGATAGAGTTCTTTCCGCCAAAGAAACACATACTAAATGTGTAGCTTGAAAAGGACATGATACAAAAATCAAGGGGAAATGTTTACACAAAATCGACATTTCAGGAAAGAACATACAAAACAGCATGCAAATTTTAATGTCTCTTAAAATACACATGGGTTGTTTAAAAAAACAGAATTTCCCTACTGATGAGGAAATGGGATGGAGAGAATGTATGCTTATATAGATCTGACCATCCTCAGGTCAAGGCTGGATGTTACTGTATTTATCTCACACCATCAGTCTTCATTTGCTATGTTGGCTTGGACTGCTGAAAGTTGCACCCCAGCAACAAATGAAGAACCACAAGTTGTCCTAGAAACACAGCAGACTGAATATGGAATCTACTACATGCTGACTATGTGCTCCATCACTAATCCATAATATCTCGCTTGAGACAGAACTGCAGCCAACATAGTCATCTTGACCTGCTGTGTTGAAAATCAAGCATGTAGAATGGGTCTATCAAATCCACAGTGGGCCCCTAAACCAGGATGTTTAGCAAAGAGCTTGAAAAAATAAGTAGGAATTTTGCTTTGCTTTTTAGACCACAATGCTGGCAATCAAATCTTGCTGATAGGACAGTTCTGGGAGTTGTGGGCCTAAAAAAAGAGTAACGTTTCCAAACTCTGGTCAGAAAGAGCCTTAGCTTGTGCATCTTTGCTAAGGTCTGCAATGAACCAACTCGTGTAATGCTGTGAGGACAGAAAATACACTCCATATACCGAGAAGCAACAATGGGTTGGGTACATCTACATGCAGAATGCAAACTTGATATATTTACATATCAGACTAGCATTTTAAGGTGGGCATTAAACCCTGCATTTTTGGTCTCTCCAGTAGAATTCTGGGAAATGTAGTTTAGGGCAGGGTCTTTGGAATTCTCAGCTATAAAGGTCCTCGCCTTTATAGGCAGAAGATGCTAAAATACAGGAGGTGCACACTTTAAAATGCTAGTCCGATAAAGCCTGTACAAATGAATGCTGTTTGACACCAGTTTGACCATCATGGCTCAATGCTATGGAATCTTTAGGCTTTTAAGTTTGATGAAGTACCAACACCCTTTCACTGAAAAGGTTAAAGACTGTGTACAACTACAACTTCCATGATTCCATAACCTTGACACACAGAAATGGCAATGGATTCAAACTGCAGTAATTCTACAGTGTAGATGCACCCTTAAGCTGTTAGTCATCATAACTGCAGAAGAGAAGGCTGAAAGGAGACATGATGGCCATGTATCAATATGTGAGGGGAAGTCATAGGGAGGAGGGAGCAAGCTTGTTTTCTGCTGCCCTGGAGATGAGGACGCGGAACAATGGCTTCAAACTACAGGAAAGGAGATTCTACCTGAACATGAGGAAGAACTTCCTAACTGTGAGAGTTGTTCAGCAGTGGAACTCTCTGCCCCGGGAGTGTGGTGGAGGCTCCTTTTTTGGAGGCTTTTAAACAGTGGCTGAATGGCCATCTCTCGGGAGTGCTTTGAACACAATTTTCCTGCTTCTTGGAGGAAGGGGTTGGACTGGATGGCCCACGAGGCCTCTTCCAACTCTATGGTTCTATAATAACTAATAATTCGTTCCCTTGATATCAGTGGTATATCTTTGATTGATATGCCTCCTTTCCAACCCATTTGGTTAATTATGTATTGATTTTTTTAAATGGGACCATTAGACGTACAATCTTTCCAAGATGTAAAAAAAAAGTTGGATAAAGTGGTCTGACCGAAGGGAGATAAAACAGGTGTTTCACATTTCCCAGGGATTGTTTTCTCTACCTAAAATAAGTTTCATAGTTCCCTGTTGGCTGAAATTGAGTCCTCAATGTATTCCTCTCAGGAAAAACTATCTTGAGAAGAAAATAGCAGAAATGAGAGAGTGCTTCACCCGTAATCTGTTTCTCTTTCACGTGCACACAGAACATCCAAATTGTTCAATGGTGTGGAAGATATATATTTCCCTATACATCCAGGCCTATATCTTACAAGTACTTTATACACGAGGCTTTCAATAGTGTCCAATACCTTCCTCCCTCCCCACCAAAGATAGCACTCTTTGGGGAGGGCACCTGTTCTGCATTAGTCCCATCCCAATGTGCTTGCTATTAACACAAGTCCTGTTGACAAAGCCAAAGTATTAACCCCATAAAGCATTCTGACAAGTGGAACAAAATGAAGAGGGAGAAAGAAGGAGAGAGTGACATCTTTGCTGAGCCCTTAATTGCTTTTTTAAGTTGGGTTCATGTTTTGATTGTTCTTTTTCTTTTCATCTGTGAGATTCAGTAACTGAGAAAGAGAGAGATCTTTAATTCCACACTTAGGGATTTTTTAGAAGTTATATAAGCCTTTAGAATAGTTGATTTTACAAGGTTGATATGAAAGTTTGGGTTAATGCAGAAGGGAAGAAACAGGAATGCTTCAAAGCTAAAACATTCCAGAAACAAGTCTTTCAAAACATCATTGTGGTACAGCCATAGTAGTATAATTGGCTAGAGTTTTTCCAATGCAATAGTTCAGTGATTCTGACTGGCTTCATGTATATACACACTTTCGCATTCACCCTCTCAGTTGGAAACGTCTAAGTAAATAGCATCCCTACTTCTGTGTATGGTAGCTGTTCAAACATTTTTCAAAGCAGCTGGAAAATCTTACCATTATATTTTGCCAGCTAACTTTCAAAAATGAGATTTCCATCCCAGGATGCAAACAGGCTCCAGATGACTGCATTCAGGTGTCACCATGTCTAGAGTAGATCCATTGAAAATCATTGTTAACTACAGGTTTCATACTGTATTGTTGAAGGTTTTCATGGCCGGAATCACTGGGTTGTTGTAGGTTTTTTCGGGCTATATGGCCATGTTCTAGAGGCATTCTCTCCTGACGTTTCGCCTGCATCTTTGGCAAGCATCCTCAGAGGTAGTGAGGTCTGTTGGAACTAGGAAAATGGGTTTATATATCTGTGGAAAGACCAGGGTGGGACAAAGGACTCTAGTCTGCTGGAGCTAGGTGTGAATGTTTCAACTGATCACCTTGATTAGCATTTGATTGCCTGGCAGTGCCTGGAGCAATCTTTTGTTGAGAGGTGATTAGATGTTCCTGATTGTTACAAAAGATTGCTCCAGGCATTGCCAGGCTATCAAATGCCAACAGACCTCACTACCTCTGAGGATGCTTGCCAAAGATGAAGGTGAAACGTCAGGAGAGAATGCCTCTAGAACATGGCCATATGGCCTGAAAAAACCTACAACAACCCAGGTTTCATACTATTCAGTTGAGGAGCCTTTATTTCAGTGAGTCTCCTTTAAGCAAGATTGTATGAATCTATCTCTCCATTTCTCTACTAGGATGGGAAATATGATGTTATTTCAATTGCCATTCCCAATGCCTTGGCCAGTAAACCCAACCTAACTTCCTATGTTGTGAACAGAAGCACAAACTCAGGACCCTTCCACACAGACCTATATCCCAGAATACATATCATGGCAGAAAATCCCACATTATCTGAGTGTGGACTCAGATAACCCAGTTCAAAGCAGATATTGAGGGATTTTCTTCCTTGATATTCTGGAATATAGGGCTGTGTGGAAGGGCCCTTGCTGTCCCAGGAGAAAAGGGGAAATGTATAGCTTTCAACATCATGGGAATAATATATAAGAAAATAAAGATTAAATGGAGAATTTTGATATGGGAAATACTTGCTTTATATTGAAATCTAAAATGAGTACATATGTTGTTGTTATGTGCCTTCAAGTCATTTCCAATCTACAGTGACCCTATTTCAGGGTTTTCTTGGCAATGTTTGTTTAGAAGTTGGTTTTTCATTGCCTTCAACTGTGGCTTAGAGAGTATGACTTGCCAAGGTCACCCAGTGCTTTTCACAGAATCTTAAGTCTTCAAAGTCATAGTCTAACACTTAAATCACTATACCATGTTGGCTCTAAAACCCTATACAAATTACACTATTGACATTCATCTCCTTGCACTCTTTCAGATCTTCGCTGGAGTTATATAGCACTGAAGAATACATATAACACATTTATATAGACTCAGTTGATATGCAATTAAGTATACATTGCTTTATTTAACATGTTTTTGACAGATACATAACTACTACAACTATAACTGTAGTAATGTTATTATATATAGAGAAAGGGGGGGTGCAGATGGTGAGAGGAAACTGAGATGAAATGCATAGATGAATTAGGTGGCTGGAAGAGACAAAAGTCTCAGGAATCCAGGCTTCCTGATTTTTAGATCAGGCTGTAATTTGAAATAAAATGGCCAGAGAGTATGCCTTCCCTTATCTTATCTCAAAGAGTCCAAGTATGGAAATGTTAATATTTGGGACTAGAATTCCTAGAATTCCTCATTTGATCCCAGGATTTCTCCAAAGAACAACATTTTCAAATTCTTTCGGGGGCTGTACTGTATGACTTCTGGCCATCACAACATACCAGCTTCCCCAGTCTCCAAGCACTTGAGAACAACAATGACATAGGTCACAGAATAATTTAGGCATGGAATGCAATGAAGAAGAAGGGAAAGTTATGTCTCCGCATGACTACTTTAGGTAAGCTATGCCTGGTGTGCAGGACAGGCCTTGTATCTCCCCATCTCAACTCATAGCATGGTGGGAAGAATGCAAGAATTGGAGGGTGGGCTTCCATTGCTCCCTTTTGGGCACTTGCCGCCTGAGGCAGTTGCTCCACTCTGTCAAAGGTTAGGGCCAGCTCTGGGTGGTTCATATTTGCCAGCGGGGCCATACTGGACTGCTGGCCTGACCAAACTGTGCTCATCATTCAGAAATGCAATTCGTGTAAACTAGGACCTCAATGTATGAATCTACATAGGGGCAACTGTGTTTTTAGCACTGCAGACATGCCTCTCAGTGAGTCATTATGCAAACATGCCCTTCAGCATTGCCTGAGCACAAGCTTCAGATACTTTCTTGAGGTTCAGATGACTTGAAATAAATGTCAACACAATGTGTTCTCTGCATCCTCTTTTGATCTACTACACTATGGAAATTAATTCCAATCTCTGTCTTTGACTCATTGCAAAGCAAGACTGCAGCTCCTAGAAGTTACTAGCCAGCAACAGTAATAGCCATGCTGGCTTATAAATGCTGGTTCCTGTACTGCAAAAACATAACAAAAAAAATCTCTGGAAGAACCACAATCTCTCTCACCCACAGTTCTCCCATCTGTAAGATGGGCATAAGCAAGGACCTGCCACAGTAAGCTGTGCCAAGAGCCAATGGAAATTATAAAACATATTGCATGAGATGAACGATGCCTAGTAATAACAGCTGCTATTTTGGTTTGTCTGAGAAATGAGGAGTTTTCAATTTTATCCCCCTTTTATAAAGGCTAATGGGTTGACAAAGTGGTTACTAACCCCTGATAGACCAATCTATCTCTTCATTTCCTTTCCATTTCCACTTTGGCCAACCATATGCTGAACTACTATTCAAGATGACTACCCACTGTGATTTCCCACCACTGTCAAGATCTTTAAATGCAGGAAAGGACGTGTTCATAAACTACTTTCCCCTCTGTATGTGCTATTTCTGACCCCGAGGTCGTTCTGCTTGAACAAGAAGAATTCACAAGAACAGTTGGAAGGGGCGCCTGTCGAGTTGTAATACTTTTCCTGATTCGATTATTTTTCTCAGGAAAAGGATATGAATCGTGGTCAATTCCTCCAGTTGAGCTCTCCCATGGCAATTTTGTGCTCATTTCCCTCACCTATCCTGGAGGGATTTTCTATAGTGCTAAACCCTTCAGCTAATGAGGTGCACTTCTGAATTCCATTTACTAGAGACTGGTTGTCATCTTACTAATTCAATTTGGTCTCCATTGTACCACAAGCCCTGTAAATTATATATCCAGCACCTTCTGTGTTTACGCTTTGGAGGAAGTAAGATGTTGCCTTTGACAGTTCTAGCTGCAATAAATCAATTAGCCTCTAAGGTGCTATAAATTAATCCCAGGTGTCAGGAGGTTGCTAGGAGAAGTATCCGTCATGAGATGGAGGCAACCCTGTGTCATCTAACAAATGCTGGTACTGTGCAGTACAGAAATTGGAGAAGTTGGGGGAGATGACATAGGAAGAAAGGAGGTAGACTCAGCTATTCTATCAAGGATGGTTCAGAGCAGGACTAGGCAGCATATGGGCTTCCAGATGCTTTTGGACTGCCATTCCCCAAGGAAGACAGGATGTCTCCTTACACTGAGTCAGATCATTGATCCAGCTAACTGGCAACTCCCTAGTTTTAGGCACAATTCTCTCCTAGGCCCTCCAAGCCTTCTGTTTCAACATGTCCTCTGTTTCAAAGCCTGCTAGTTCAAAGAACCATAAAAAGAATTAGCAGCCTATAGACAATAGGCTGAAGCAGTGTTGTGAAATGTACTTTATTTCTATTGCTAGTGTTGTTATTTCAAAATTTCCAGATAAATGAGAAAATGCAAATAGACACAAGAGCCAGTCTGGTGTAGTGGTTTGAGCATCAGACAATTGCTCTGAAAGTCAATCCCAACTCAGTGATGGAAACGCAGTGGTTGATCTTGGGTAAGATACACTCATTCAGCCTCACAAAGGCAAACCTTGTCTGAACAAGTCTTGCTGATTAGAAAACTCCATGATAGGTTTGTCTTAGGGCCACCATGAGTTGGAAATGACTTAAAGGCACATAACAAATAGGTACACTCTTTGCAGGATCTGGAAATGTTAGGACTACATCTTCCAGTTTCCTCAAATAGGGGGGCTACCAGGCTGAGATCCTATAGTGCAGCATAACTCTGCTCAAGGTGCTGCAAGTCCTTCTCTTCCAACCCCACAGTTAATACTGGCTGATACTGCTTATAGCTATGGAAGGGAAGCAATTCAGACCATGAAATAGCTCAGTGGGAGGGGAAAAAGAAAGTGTGCTCATAAATGGAAAGCATCCTTTGAAGCCCAGAGTAGCCATATCTTCATGGTCTGAATTGCACCTTCTTTCCCTTCTTGTCCCAGTAGTAAGCAGCAGCAGCCCATCTTAGGGCTTGACCGCTGATAGGGAAGATAATGTTTTGGGAGATTGCATTGAGGTGAGGGCAATAGCCCACTCTGCCCTGCCCATAAAAGGACACAGTTTGCTTATGCATGCAGATGTCACTAATATGAACAGGCTATAAAGTGCTGCCATTGTACTCGGTGACAGCTGAGCACTTTCATTTCAGTAGGGCAGTGAATCTGTTTTGGATTTTAGTTCAAACTGTAAAGAAGCCATTGAGAGTGTTGAATTCTATCTCTAAAGCAGATTCAGCACTCTGGATAGCGGAGTGGATTCATCATCATTTCACTGACATTGAAGGCAGTGGCTACAACTTGCACTTTTCCAAACCTCCATGCAGTATTTATTCCAGGCTGTTGCTGAAATTGTAGAAGCAGAGCACTTAACTATTTACACCTTTGATCTAATCTAGTTTATGCTCTTATGCCTCCCCCCGAAATTGTATGGCATTAACTGATAACCCTTGGAGTTCTCTAATTATGTTGATTATGCTGATTTCCACTGATAATATTTCCTCAGCCAGTGTGGGTATCTCACAGCCACTGATATTAGCTATAGCCTGCTTTTGTGTGTCCTTTTAAAAAGAAAATGTTATGTATACAGTTTATAAATCCTCACTGTATTATTTTTGCTTTAAATATCTCTAAAATGTACACATCCTTAACAACTTGCACATTTTATAATAATTTTGATTTTTTTTCAGTGGAGGGGTGGGGAGTATACACCATTAATTAAAGTTTCCAGTAGTAGATCAGTATAATGAAATAACAACAAAAGCTTTAAGTGAGGTTTGCAACTCTGTATTTTGGCAATGCCAGTAGTGCATTGTTGTATAGGGGCAAGGTACTGTTCCATTATCCAGGCAAAGGTCAAAAGGAGGAGCTAGACGGAGAAGGATAGTCCATTTTAGTGGGGGGGGGGGGAGAGAGACTGAAGGAGGAAAACCATTTCCCCCAGGATTGTTCCCCCCAACTTCCCATGTCATACATAAGGATTGTTTCCATGATGGCCACATTGGTGGTTGGGATAACAGGAAAACAGGGGGAAATGATTTTACTCTTTCAGTCCCGTCCCGTCCCCCCCCCCACCCCAATGAACTATACTTTTCTATCTAGTGCCCCCTTTTGGACTCTATCTGGATAATGGAGCAGTATCTGGAACAACATTAAATTGTAATTTGAGATAGAATTTGTTATAACTTTCATTCTTCAATATGTCTCTATTTCTCCTTTATGGATGTTTTGTTTTTACTCTAACCAGTCTAGGCTGTAGAAAAATGGAAAAGCAAGTTGTAGGAGGAGATAAATGTTTAGTTACGTGTTCGACAGCTGAAGTAATCCACATGGCCATCTAATGGGGGTCTCTGTAAATCCATTAATTTCAAAGCCTAAAATTAACTAGCTGACCAAATGTGTTTCCAAGACTAAGACACATATCTTATTCATTGTTTGTAAACATATGCATAACACAGCAGAATAAATAATCTCCTTGTTAAATAGTAACACATGTCACTTGGCACTGTAGTCTCTCCACCACATTATCAAGATGGAATATGTTAGAGTTAGTTATATTAGCATAAAGAATGATGAGACAGCCCAAGTAGGGGTTATTTGGGGCACTGATTCAGGCACTTACATTGGATAGAGTGCATTAACTCTAGTTTCTTAGATATGGTTATCATGATTCTTCACAGACAAGCAGATAGCATCCAGTATATGGCATATGTTCTGTATCTCAAAAACTAGAGCTGATAGGGGAAAACAGATACAGTTTTTGGAATCAGCTGGTCAGATATGCCCAGAAACAGATCTAACATTTGAGTCACCTAATGTGTAATACAGTGTTCCCTCACTGTTTCACAGTTTGCTTTCTGCGGACTCAGTGTTTCGCGGTTAGGGTTTAGACTTAATATTCTGAACTCTAACCGCGAAACAGTGACTCCGTGGGCTCCATGGCTGCCAGGGCGAGGTGGGGAAGCCAGCCCTCGTCGATCCAGGGGTGGAAACTGCCAGCTTCTCCATCTCGCCCAGCAGCCTTTGCAGCTCTGCCCTGGGCCTCCGTGGCTGCCAGGTCGAGATGGGGAAGCTGGCCCTGGCGATCTGCTGGTTGGATCGGCCAGGGCCAGCTTCCCCACCTTGCCCCAGCAGCCATAGAGTTCTGCGGAGACCCTGGGCAGCCCTGCAAAGGCTGCTGGGGCGGGGAAGCCAGCCCTGGCCAATCCAGGGGTGGGGCAGGGCCTACCGCCGGTTGGCCAACTGGCCAAGTGGCAAGAGACCCCACTGTGCAGGGGGCATCTGGGAAGAAGAAGCCCCCTGCAAGCAGCATGGCCAGCGGGAGGGTTCCCACTGCAGCAATGGCCCTTGCCCAGTAAGTCAGGCAAGGCATTTCATATATATATACACACACACCCCTACATTACGGTTTTTCACTTATCGTGGGTAGTCCTGGAATGCAACACCTGTGGTAAGTGAGAGATCACTGTAGATTCTTTTGTATATGTCAACTTCAATGACAAGTTTTGGGGCCAAAATTATGATATGACCTGTGGAGAAGTCAAGAGTAAATTTTGGGGTTCAACACAGGGCTCCACCAGAGAGAAAACAGAAGGCTTTGCTTCTTTCAGGTTATCCTTTCTTGGACTCTTGGAGCTTTGTCAGTATTGAGAGGGCTTCAAAGAAGCACCCATCATTACCTCTGCTCCCTGTCCTATCACCAACAGTTTTTGAGCAAGTATTAGAAAGGACCAGAAGTGGTGCCACAACAGATGGACATACCACACTGACTATGTACAAATTGACCCAGATTTTGGAAGAATCCGTTTTTTGATAAATTATTTTTTATTTATGCTCAAGCATATTATTACTGTGTTTATGTTTATTATGGTTATGCCACACTTTTTCTCTCCACAAAGGGGACTATATATAGTATCTTCATTTATTTTTCTTTCTCCCATCTTCTCTTCTGAGCCTTGGTTTGAAATGGTCATGAATATCTAAGTCCATGGGATAATATGAAACTATCACACCATCAATTTGATGGGCAATGTTGAGAGAAGCACAGCTTGGAAAGAACTAGCAAAAGACGGCATTGCCTTGTACCAGGTTGGAATGTTGCTCAACCTAATTGAGCATTGTCTGCTCCTTCAAACCTCCAGTTTTTTTTTAAGGCCATTGCCAAATATACCACAATATGATCAGTGGTGAGAGATTGTGGGACTTGAGAATCAAAACATCTGGAGGGCCAAAATTCACCATTCAAGGATCCCAGTTGTTTTCAGGCAGAGTCCTTTCTCAATATCTACTTATCAATTATTTTAATAGGAAATCTTGAGGATTAAATCTGAGACCTTACCCCATTGTCAAACAGTGGGAGTGCCATTAGTACAGATGGGGAGACTGCTCAGCCTTGCAAAGCCTGAGCAAGGCTGTTAACTCAGAAATCTCATTATCTTTTTTTCTTGTGTCCCTTCAAATTTTTTTTTAACTTTAAGTCTACTCTACTGGAAAGATTTGTTTGGAGGATGGGGTTACCATAGGGTTGTCAAAGTCAATTGACAGGAGTTAACAACAAAAACAAAGTGCCATTAGAGAAGGCCTGGGCAAACTTTGGTCCTCCAGGTGTTTTGGACTTCAACTCCCACAATTCCTAACAGCCTAAAGGCATTGCCTTGTACCTAAAGGCTGTTAGAAATTGTGGGAGTTGAAGTCCAAAACACCTGGAAGGCCTGCGTTAGAGTGTAGTTTCTTTCTTTCTCGCCCTCCTTTCCCTTTCTTGCTAAAACCAGATTAGCTTCAGTCATATTCTGAAACATGCCACTTTTACTCTTTGTCATCTTTTGCTTTTTTGGAACAGCAGAATGCTGAAGAAGCATCCTGTATAGATCAAAAGCTTCTGTGTAGCTTTGAAAGACTGATAGCCCAATAACAAGCACTCTCCCATTTCTGTTCCATGCTTCTGCTTTCAGAGTCTATTATCCCAATGCCCCTCTGGCATGAGGGCGTTTTCCGGAAATTATGCACATTAGTCTTTCTCTGTGTGTGCGCGCATGCAAACTTGGGACTGAACATGTTGTGGAACATTTTAATTGAATATATTTTTCTGTAGTCTTGGCACTTGAAGATATTTTGAGTCCTGGATTTTTATTTTTATTTTAGTTTTGTAACATTTTCTGTTTATCATCTTGGTTGTGAACTTTTGGAAGCACAGCCTGGGAAAGTTATTTGATTTTTGATTTTTTACTACAGCCCCATTTCCCATCCAGTCTTAACCACACTGGCTGGAAGATTCTGGAAGATATTGTCCAAAAAAATACTTTTTCTAGCTGCCTGAAGTGAAAGACAAGAAATTGACAGGACTGGTATCTGGAATTTAGTCCAAAATTGGCAATAGACGACTATTGTTTACTACATTTTTCAGGGAGTTCAGTGTTCAGCTGTCCCTCCACATTTGCAGTTTTGACTTTTGTGGATTTGATTGTTCATTGATTTGACTTAACATGTTATTTCTAGGAATCTCTAAGGCCTCTTCCACACAGCTGAATAAAATTCCACATTTTCAGCTTTGAACTGGAATATATGGCAGTGTGGACTCAAATAACCCAGCTCAAAGCAAATATTGTAGGATTTTCTGACTTGATATTCTGGATTATAGGGCTGTGTGGAAGGACCCTCAGTCCTCCAGTGTGACTTTATGGTCAATTTCTTTCTATCATGCATATATATATATATATATATATATATATATATATATATGCCATCCCCTGCCACGCATTGCTGTGGCCCACATGGGGGTTCCGTGTGGGAGGCTTGGCCCAATTCTATCATTGGTGGGGTTCAGAATGCTATGTGATTGTAGGTGAACTATAAATCCCAGCAACTACAACTCCCAAATGCCAAGATTCTATTTTCCCCAAACTCCACCAGTGTTCACATTTGGGCATATTGAGTATTCATGTAGTGTTTGATCCAGATTCATCATTGTTTGAGTCCACAGTGATCTTGGGATGTAGGTGAACTACAACTCCAAAACCAAAGGACACTGCCACCAAACCCTTCCAGTATTTCGTTGGTCATGGGAGAACTGTGTGCCAAGTTTGCTTCAATTCCATCGTTGATGGGGTTCAGAATGCTCTTTGATTGTAGGTGAACTATAAATCCCAGCAACTACAACTCCCAAATGACAAAACCATTTTTTGAGTGAAGGACATACCTTGGGTTGTTAGGTGTATTGTGTCCAAGTTTGGTCTCATTTGTCCAGTGGTTTTTGAGTTCTGTTAATTCCACAAACAAACATTACATTTTTATTTATATAGATTGCTAGAGATAACACTTCTCTAGAATTACTAGGTCCTCCAATGCAATTCTATGGCCACCTTCTAGCAGGTAGACTTAGAGTTGTGCTGGAAGACCTAGAAATCTCCAGAGAAGTGTTATCTCTAGCAAAAAAAAAAAAAAAAACCAACAAATTATTCATGTTTTTTCTCTCACTTTCATGGGGGGTCTTATGCCCCTAATCCCAGTGAATGTGGAGGATTGTCTCTAGACTCTTTGACAAAGTAGCTTTGTCCTCCAACACCTTACCATCATCCGTCCCATCTCATTATCCGCTCTCTGAATTGGTTGTACCACTTTGCCTTACAGCAGGGCTGACTGTGTGGGATTAGATACTTAATAGGATCTTTTCAAGGAGGTCCCACATTCAATTATGGTAGGAAAGATGACATCTTTAGCTTTTACCCCCAACGTGGGAAAGAATGGATTATATTCGGCTACCTAGAGCCAGAGAATGCCTGGGGAGACAGGCAGAGGAGTTACAGACAATGCTTAACACATTAAAATGGTAATAATAATCATAAAGTAATCGTGATGCCAGGTTTAGCAACACTGGGAAACCACACCCTCCTCTGTCTTTTCATGCCTTTTAAGCGCAGGATGCCTTTCCAGAAAAACCTACATATCACTCGCTGGCACTTCTCTTCAAGCAAATGCAGTTAAGTGATTTTAGTCTCCAGGCTTAATGGTCTTTATACAACCACTCCCTCAGTGAGAGGGCAATATATATTATTCCAATTACCGTAACATCTAATAAGTCAGGCTTGCTGCATTTGTGGGCCATTCTGCTCATTTTGCTGAAAGGATCATGGACTTTTCCAAGACAGCCAGATTTCACCTCTCACTTGCCTTTTTCCCCCTTCTTTGAGTACCATTTTCATAAAGACTTTGCATGACTCTCCACATGATTAAGGTAAAGGTTTCCCTTTGATATTAAGTCAAGTTGAGTCCAATTCTGGGTGTGATGCTCATCTCCATTTCTAAACCAAAGAGCCGGCATTGTCCATAGACACCTCCAAGGCCATGTGGCCAGCATGACTGCATGGAGTCTCATTACCTTCCTGCCGAAGTGGTACCTATTGATCTACTCCTCATGAATATATAGGAATTAAATGGAACATCCAAAATGTCTAAGTCAGGGGTCCTCAAACTAAGGCCCTCCAAGGTCATTTACCCAGCCTTCACTCATGGTCAACCTAAGACTGAAACTACTTGAAAGCACACAACAACAACAACCCCCTTGCATCAGCCAAAAGCAGGCCCACACTTCCCATTGAAATACTAATAAGTTTATATTTGTTAAAATTGTTCTTCATTTTAATTATTGTATTTTTAAGTGTTTTTGCACTACAAATAAGATGTGTGCAGTGTGCATAGGAATTCATGTTTTTTTCCCAAATTATAATCCGGCCCTCCAACAGTTTGAGGGACTATCACCTGGCCCTCTGTTCAAAAAGTTTGAGGACCCCTGGTCTAAGTCATTCATATCCATTTTTTCTATTCTTGCCTTGTTCTACTCTGCCGCCACCACAGTTGAATAATTTTGAAAACTTTATGCAGCTGACTCTAGGATGCTCTGGATATTCATAGCTCAGTGGTATGAGTTTTAAATATATATTTAAAACAAAATATAAGTACACATATTAGAAACTCTTCTCCGAGTTCCTAGTATGGCTTGCTTGTGTTTATGAGGTACAAAAAAATTTGGCACACATTCTCTTCACATGCTCAAAACATTCTCAGCTTGTGAGCATGTGAAGACTATTTAATTCACCTCAGAATGCACCCTTAAAATGGATACCAGAACTGAATCACAGCTTGGAAATGTCACTTTGTGAATTACAGTTTCCAGATTCCCCCATCATCATAGCCATGAACTTGAGGCTATAACCCACAGATTCTTACACCCAGTGACTTTCTGGATTGGAGGATTCTGAGAGCTGTAATCCAAGAACGAAGTTTTCCAATTCTTTGCCTGATTTCTACCGAACTCTTAGTATAATGTTAAGAAAGATGCCTGGTTATAGAAACTAAGACTTCCCTCTCAAATACCTGCCATAATGCCAGATCTTGTGGTAAAGTCCTGACATCTGCTTCTTGCATTCAACTATTCAAACCCAAATGCCTATCATCCCCATAACCCATGGCCCATCTCTTACTGTGACATCCCTCTACATTGTTTCCTTCAAACAATGTTAATTTAAGCAAAG
Source organism: Anolis sagrei (assembly GCF_037176765.1). Lineage (NCBI taxonomy): Eukaryota > Metazoa > Chordata > Lepidosauria > Squamata > Anolidae > Anolis > Anolis sagrei. The sequence goes on from NC_090026.1 coordinate 32,149,902, forward strand.
CCTTAACCTTAGACATTTGTTTTTCATATTAACTATCCAGAAAAAGGAAGGTGATAGGAACAAAGGAAAGGCAGCCTCTGATCATATATAGATTTTCTTTACTGCCAAACTGCCCTAGGGTGTGCCTAGAGTTATGGGCACAAATTCGAGGTCCTCTGTTTAGCCTCACTTGCAAATTAATCAAGGTTAAACCAATCAAAAAACAGTGTTGTTGAGTGGCTATTATTATGTATACCCTGCTTTATCTATCGGAAAGGAAAAGAAATATGGGTAAGAATTTGGTCTCCACTTGCATTATAGATAATGAATACCTTTACACTTCCTCTAATAGGGTAACCATCCTGTTCTCCCTTGCATCCCACAATGATACTGACACAATAGCAATTTTTCAGGAGCGACTTGAGAAATTGCAAGTTGCTTCAGGTGTGAGAGAATTGACCATCTGCAAGGACGTTGTCCAAGGGACGCCTGGATGTGTTACCAACCTGTGGGAAGCTTCTCTCATGTTCTGCATGAGAAGCTAGAGCTGACAGGTGGGAGCTCACCCCACTCCTCAGATTTGAATGGCTGACCTGCCAGCACAAGGGGGCTCCACAATAGCAATGATGAAGATGGTGATGGTGATGCTGATATCTTATAATCACAATTAAGGGTTGAAGTAATGCTTCTGCATTAAAAAAAAACCCTACTTCATCACACTAGAGGATGAATCCACTTTAAATACAGTGGCTGCCTCCTGCCGAATTGTGGGGTTTGTAGTTTAGGGAGGAGCCTTTAACACCTCACTAAACTACAAAGCTCAGAATTCTGTAGAAGGCAGAAACCAGATTTAAAGTGGGTTCATTCTCTAGTGTGATGCTGTCCACAGTATATTCTTCTCCTTCTTGTGTGCCTTTGAGTCATTTCCAATTTATGGCAACTCTAAAACAGACTTATCCCAGGCTTTTCTTGGCATGATTTGTCTGGGGGTGGGTAACATTGCCTTTCTCTGACACTGAGAGGGTGTGAGTGCTGTAAGGTCATCCAATGGGTTTCCATGGCTGAGCAGGATTCGAACCCTGATTCCCAGGGTCCAAAGTCCAGCATCACACTGTATTTATAATATCGGTAGATATCAAACATGAGCATTAAAGACTCTTTCCCTTGATACATTTTTGGATCCATTCCTCAGTCCCTAGAGCACCTTTCCCAGTTCTTGCTGGGATTTTCAAAATATTGTAGAGCAATCTGTTAACACATTTACTCTAAAGTAAAATCCTTTGAATACAATGGGACCAGAGTAAGTGTAAGGACTGTAGTCATAAATACATCCCTCCCACAAGCCCTGGCACACTTTGACATTTTCAAATAGAAGCTGTTTTTTTAAAAAAATATCTCCATTCACTTTTTTGCCCCAGATTGTAACTCCAGCTCACAATATTTCCCCTGCCTTAAAGGGAAGCACAATAGTTGCTGCTAGAAGAGACCCATTAAAGCAATTAGATTTGCTTCACTGCTCTCTGGTCAATCAACAGCTTGGTCAACTGCTTAGTAGGGATAACCAATATGACAGAGGCAGGCTATAATATTACAAATGTCATTGTATTACAATATATTCAAAAATCTGCCTGGTATTGCTGCTAAAAGTGTGGTGTCCTGGCTTGAAGGGTGACCCTGGAGACCAGATTTGAAATCCCTACTCAGTCTTAGAAACCCACTGGATGACCTTGGACAAGGCACACTCTCTCAGCCTCAGAGGAAGCCTCTGAAGAAATCTTGCCAAGAAAGCCCTGTTAGAGATTCACTTTGGTGCCAGCATTGGTAGGAAACAGCAGCATCCAAGTATTGCTAAGGAAGTGAGAGCCTCAAAGGCAACTCTCCCCAGCCCTTCCCTCCGGTCTCTCAAGCCTTATAGTGTCTCCGAGGAAGGATGCCATTATATAGAAGTGGGAGGCGTGGTGATGCCCTCTTCTTCATGTTGTTGTTCTCGGGAAGACCCACCCATCCACCCTTCGCCCCTCCTGGACCATCCGCACTGGTTTGGAAGGAATAGACAGTCTTGGGGCGCATCAAAATCCCCCTCCTCTCCCCCCTCCCCGCTTCCTCTCACTCTTTCTCATGGGGAACCTGAGTAGGGGAGAAGGACTCGTCACTCCCCTTAACCTCACTTCCCACAAAAAAGTTCACCCAGGATACCCACACACCCCAAAACGGACTCATGACCCAGGAGCCAACCACGTCCTGGAGCGCTCTGGCATCCAAGAAGGAGGAGAAAGAAGAAAGGCAGAGGAGGGAGAAGAAGGGGGGGGGGGTAGAAGAAGAAATGGTAAAGTGAGGAAGAGGAGGAGGAAGAAGAAGAAGAAGAAGAAGAAGAAGAAGAAGAAGAAGAAGAAGAAGAAGAAGAAGAAGAAGAAACGGGTGACAGTTAGGTGGAGAGGAGGAGGAGAAAGAAGAAGAGGCAGTGAGGAGGAGGAGAAAACAGAGACAAGAAACTGGTGGTAGACTTAGAAGGAGGAGGAGGAGGAAGAGAAGCAACAAACTGGTGGTAGAAAGAGACAGAGGAGAAGGGGGAGGAGGAAGAAGCAGAAGAATGAGGGGTGGCAGAGTTAGGAGGAGGAGAGGAAGAGGGGAGAGGATAAGAAGAAGAGGTAGAGTGAGGAGGAGGAAGAAGCAGCAGAAGAAACGGTTGGTAGAATGAGGAGGAAGAGGGGGTAAAAAGAGGTAGAGTGAGGAGGAGGAGGATGAAGAAGAGAGCAGAAGAAACGGGTGGTAGAGTTAGAAGAAGAGGAAGAGGAGGAAAAGGAAGAGGGGAGGGGATAAGAAGAAGAGGTAGAGTGAGGAGGAAGAAGAAGAGAGAGCAGAAGAAACGGGTGGCTGAATTAGGAGGAGAGGAAGAGGAGGAAGAGGGGAGGGGATAAGAAGAAGTAAGTGAAGAGGAGGAGGAAGAAGAAGAAGCAGAAGAAACGGGTGGTAGAGTTAGGAGGAGGAGGAAGGAGCAGAAGAAACGGGTGGTAGAGTTAGGAGGAGAGAAAGAGGAGGAAGAAGAGGAGGAGGAGGGGAGGGGATAAGAAGAGGTAGAGTGAGGAGGAGGAAGAAGCAGCAGAAGAAACGGATGCTAGTTACGAGGAGGAGAGGAAGAGGAGGAAGAGGGGAGGGGATAAGAAGAAGAGGTGGAGGAGGAGGAAGCAGCAGCAGAAGAAACGGGTGGTAGAGGAGGAGGAGGAGGAGGAGGAGGAAGAGGAAGGAAGGAAGAAGTAGAGGTAGAGTGAGGAAGTAGAGGAGGGGAGGAGGAAGAAGCAGAAGAGAAGAAATTGGGTTAGTAGAGTTAGGAGGAGGAGAAAGGTGGTGGAGAAGTAGCATCAACGGTGGTGGTGATGGAAGGAGGAGGAAGAAGGAGAGAGGAGAGGGAAGAGAAGAAGCAGTAGTAGTACTAATAGTAGTGGTAGAGGGAGGAGGAAGAGGGAGAAGAAGAAGTAGTGGTGTTAGAGGGAGAAGGAAGAGAAGTAGAAAAAGAAGAGGAGGAGAAACAACAACAAACTCCCTTAAAAAAACCCATCATTCCCCCGCAGGGCTTTCCAAAGCAATAGTGCAAGCCTCCCACAACAAACCACTCAGAAATGGGGATTTGCGCCCCTTTGAGACTCGCTCCCTACTTCTCTCCTTTCCCCTTCAGGAGGGAGAAAAGGGTAGACTTTGGATAGGGTAGACCGTGGGTGCCGCTCGGGCCCGTTTCCACTCACCGCGGCCAGCAGCAAGAAGCCCAGGAGGAGCGCGATCCGGTGCCGGTGCTGCTGGTGCGGCTTCTTTTCCTGCTCCATGGTCGTGGTTCCCCGAGGGAAGCCGAGGGGAGGAAGAAGAAGAGGAGGAGGACGAAGGCTAGAGAAGAAGCCGAGGCGGGACTCTTCCTCTACATGCCCCGGTAGAGCGCTTTGGGGGCGCCTCGGAGCCCGGAGCCCGCTGCCGCCGCCGCCTTTCCAGCAGTTGCTGAAACTGAGAGGCAGCCCGGACAGCACCTGCTTTCTGTAACTGGGAAGCTCAGCCCCCTTTTTTTGTATTATTCCGATTACTGTTATGATGATTATTAAAGCGATCAATGCTCTCCTCCCACTGGCTGGGTGGCTTCAAATCCACGCCACGGAGAGCGGGGAGCGCCTCCCCTTTTCTCCTCGTCAGCCAAAGCTTCCCCAAGGCGAGCACGCCGCCGAAAAAGGCACCCGCCTTGCCTTGCATTTTCAACGGACTCCCATATTATCTTCTAAAATTCTCCCAAAGGTTCATTCTCAAAGGTGGGGAACTCTATCAAGGTGTGGAAGTCGCTTCAAACGCACTCTCCCAGAGCTGAAATGCTCCAGCATGGTTGGCTGAAAGAGTGATGCCTTTGCTTATAGATGGTCCAAGGGACACACTTTGTTTAATGGGCAAAATGATTAAAAAATACCGTAAATATTTGCCTGTATATAAGGAGAATGAATTTCCTGTGGAAATTTGAGTCCCCTCTTCAAGATCCTGCATTATGGAGATGCTACTTTTCCTTACGTTTCTTAGGCGATCCCTCATTGTCCAAGTAGGATAGTCTTCCAAGATTGGTGTACTGGCAGTAGATCCGTAGGTGACTGTGGAGCTCTATTCTTGATCTGCATCTTCTTCCGCAGGGTTGGCTTGATGCACCTTCCTCTTGGCATGCTTCTCTTTTTCGCCCTCCATTCGTGCCTCTTCAAATTCTGCAGCACTGCTGGTCACAGCTGACCTCCAGCTGGAGCACTCAAGGGCCAGGGCTTCCCAGTTCTCAGTGTCTATGCCGGAGTTTTTAAGGTTGGCTTTGAGCCCATCTTTAAATCTCTTTTCCTGCCCACCAACATTCCGTTCTCCGTTCTTGAGTTCGGAGTAGACTATGAATCTGAAGACTAGGGTTCGAATCACCATTCAGCCACAGAGACCCACTGGATGATCTTAAGGAAGTCACACTCTCTCAGCTTCAGCAGAGGCAAAAGCAACCTTCCTGTGAATAAATCTTGCCAAGAAAATTCTATGATAGAGTCGACATAAGTTGGAGAAAAACTGAAAGCACACAACAATAATGGGTTATCTAGTCTAATAATATGCTCTCACAGGATCCCTTCATTGCCCCTGTCTTTCTGCCTTCCATATGCGCAAACTAAAGTTTTCTAGCCAAAAATAGAGAATTTTGTCTTCAGGGATCTCCAGAAGGCACAATTTGCGATCATCTCCCCCATTCCACACGTCATTTAGGTCTTGGAAAGCTGGAAAACGTCTGGATCATAGGTGCTAAATCTATTTTGGTGAATCCAAATAGGTTTAGCACCTTGGATAATTCCTTTAACAAAACCAACTGAAACAAGCATTGTCTTGTTCTCTGGTCCTGCCTCTTGACTTTCCCCTGATCCTTGTTGCTCTTTAGCTCTCACTCCTGACTTTGTCCAGACTCCTGCACTAATTGGAATAATAGGGGTTTTTTTCCTCACTGCATCTCAGTTCTGGCTGATGAATTCCATTTCAGTATGGTAGTGATTCAATCAGGATTTTAGTCTAACATTTAAAGACATTTTCAAAAGGGACTGAACCTTATTCACCCAGCAAACTTAGGTAGCTTCTTTGAGTTTGTTGTTGTTCATTCAATCAATAGTTTTCGACTATTTGTGACCCCATGGACCAGCCCATGCCAGAGTGCCTTGTCGGCCGCTAACCCTAACCCTAACCCTAACCCTAAACAAGAACCTTGGTATCCCTACAAATGTCCTGGTCCTCAAACACTCTCTGCTTCATTCAGAAAAAGCTGCATTCACAGAGTTCAGGCGGTGTCGTATTTCGGTGTCAATGTTGACTTTTGTGGAGAGGTAGCTGCCAAGGGAGAGGAAATTGTCAACGTTTTCTAATGTCACACCATTAAGCTGTATTTCTGGCATTGGAGAGGGATTGGCTGGTGACTGCTGGAAGAGCACTTTGGTTTTCTCGATGTTCAATGACATGCCAAGCTTCTCGTATGCTTCTGTGAAGGTGTATAGAGTGGCTTGTAGATCTTCTTTTGATTGCGCACAGATGATGTTGTCATCAGCATACTGGAATTCTATAACAGATGGTGTTGTGACCTTAGTTTTGGCTTTCTGGCTGCTGAGGTTAAATAGCTTGCCATCTGTCCTATAGATGATTTCCACTCTGGTGGGAAACTTCCAGTCAACAAGGTGAAGCATCATAGCAATGAAGATGGAGAATAAAGTTGGGGCAATAATACATCCCTGTTTGACACCTGATTCCACCTTAAATGGGTCACTTTGGGAACCATTGCTGTCCAAGACTGTTGCCATCATGTCATCATGGAGGAGCCGCAGGATGTTCACAAATTTGTTAGGACACCCGATTTCTGAAGGATATGCAAAATAGAAGCCAACTAAGCTCCTTCTACCTGCCATATAAGATCCAGATTATCTGCTTTGAACTGGATTATATGGCAGTGTAGGCTCATATAATCCAGTTCAAAGCAGATCATGTGGATTATATAGCAGTGTAAAGGGAGTCTGAGTGTTTGGACAATGAATCTGGAGACCAGCGTTTGAATCTAAACTCAATCATAGCAACTTACGGGTGGCCTTAGGTGGCTTGGTAATTCCTCAAGATAGTAGTTTGCATGTGGGACTCCCAAATCTGGAGAGCTGAAGTCGCCCATAAAAATTCATGAGGTGACCATGGGCAAGTCATATTCTCTTAGCATTAGACAGGCATGGGTAAAGAAAATATCAAGATAAATGTTTTGAATGTTTATGTATGCATACAATTAATTATTGTTCTGGCATTGAATGTTTTCCATATATATGCTCCGCCCTGAGTCCCCTTTGGGGTGAGAAGGGCGGAATATAAATGTTTTAAATACTTGACCAGAAACCACTTGACCAGGGACCACTTGAACAAAAGACCACTTTGGCCATGGACCACTTGAACAGGGACTACTTGACCAGGAATCACTTTGACTAGGGACCACTTGACCAGGGACCACTTTGACCAGGGACAACTTGAACCAGGGACACTTTAACCAGGGACCATTTGACCAGGGACCACCTAAACAGGCACCACTTGACAAGGGACCACTTGAACAGGAACCACTTTGACCAGGGACCACTCTCCAACATTACTACCAAAAGGGTTACAAATCAGTTTTTGGTCAACTTAGATTCGGTTTGGTTATTTGGGGTGCTGATTCAAAAGGTTGCATTGGATAGACCATATCAGCTCTAGTTTCTGATACAGAACATATGCCATCCAGTAGTCACCATCTGCTCACCCACAGAAAACCATATTTAATAAGCCTCGGTACTATAAGAGGTTTTCGCGAGGCCAGTTGCTCTCGTTGCAATGGTGTAGTAATGGTGAGGCTGTGGACCATATTTTTTGTTCTTGAGGACCACTAGTGGTGCAAGGACCACAAGTTGGGAACCACTAGCTAGTGGATTCCTTGTTGGAGCTTGTGCATATGTAAATCTGCTCTGGCTTTTAGTTTGAAATTTGCATGAGCTAACCAAGATACAACACCCTGTTCCAAAATAGATATATAGACAAAATTCCAGAGCGGATTCACTTGTCCATAAACAGCATCAATTGTCACTGTCTTCATCATTGGCTCTCTTCTAGCTGAGGGAAAAATGAAGACCAAAATAGGGAATGCTTGAAAAGGAAGGAAAATTGACCAGAGTGATGACCATAGACTTAGCCAAAGTTCAATCTTCCATTGTTTTATACACCCTGCCCTACATCCCAGATTATTTCATAAGAGAGCCCATTCTACCAGGAGATAAGACAACATCTCCTTCATGGGTGGTATTGTGAAGGCAGATGGTGTGGAAAGCAGACAAATTTGACCTATGAGGCTCAAGTTGCTGGGATGTTCTTCTGAACAAACTTCATACAGCTCCCCTGCACTGCATTTGCCCTCTCTATTCATGGGCTGGACCAGTTGCTGGAATGTCAGTAAAAGGTCAGCAGTGGGAGGGAACATCCATTGGGATTTTCCACCCTCAAGCACCACCTTCCTTGCCCTGCATAATATAACATGTCAGAACAATATTGTAAATTAACAGAGGCATAATATGGTCAAGATAGATGCCAAAAGGGGTGGCCTAAATGCTCTAAATGCGCCCATCTGATCTTGGAAGAGAATCAGATTCAGCCCTGGTGACAGGAGACTGCCAACAAATGTCAGTAGACAATTTTTCAGCCTACGAAAACCCTAGGCAATTCTTGGGTCACCACCAAGTCAGCAGGCAACTTGAAATGACACGTATACAGGAAAGCATAGCCCTTTCTATATGTTAAAAATGTTTTTGAACTTGAATTTTCAAAAGTCGAAATGCTCTGAAGTATGTACAATTGCACACTGATGGAGAAAACTCAGGAAAAGGAGTCTCCTTTTAAAAACTGTTGCCTGAAGCAGTTGGTTCATGCTGCTTAATGGCTAGTCCAGCCCTATTTTTAAACCACTTTGTTTTAGTCTGAGCATTTTCAAGATGTTTTTCTCTTGCCTGATCTCAGACAACTCCTTTCTGCGTCCTCTATAAGATCAATAATAACAGAAACAAAGGTCTTATTGTCTTACTCAACAAAATTATCCTTCTTTTATGCGCAAGCTCAGAGCTAACTGGATTTGGCCTGGCCTGCCTTGCCTCTTTCGTTCATGAAAGCATCTGCCATCTCAGTTCCAGTCCTGTGGCCATGAAAGACTACATTGCCTACTTGTTTAAAGAAAGACATTTTCAAACACCATAACTTCTGTATTTTACCCAAAGCAATTCTGGAGAGACAGGAGATGCTGGCTGTAGCACTTCAGCAGCACGCTGGAGTATGATTTGGCTGCAGTGGACTCTCTAGTTGCTCATTAAATTTCTGATGGCTTTAATAATGAATACCAGCTTGACCATTTACTCAGGAAGTTCCCTCTTACATTGATAAATCTTCTCTAAACCTAGGGCTGATGATGGATGAAATAAAGTATATCTTAAAAAAAATACAAATACACATCAGAAGCATCTTTTAAATGGCTATAGTTTAAAGAATTTGCCTTTGGTGTTGCACTCCAGGTCTGGAAACATCTATGACCACTGCACCACACAAGAGTCTAGGAATACAAGCAAACTGATTATTGTAAAAACATATAAAAAGCATATAAAAACCAGAATAAGAAATATATATAATCCAAAAAGGTTTAGCAACTGGAAATAACCAAACAAAGGACACAAGCCCAAAAATCACAGATAAAATACAATGCATTGAAACCAATCAAGTATAATAATAAAACAAAATACAGTCAAGACAACATCATAAAACAATGTGGCTGAGGTAAAAGTCATAGCTATATTTATACACACACACACACATGCTACTTACTTATCAAGTGATAAGTGAGTAAGTAGCTTACAAGCCTGATGTTTCCAGTTGACAAACTGTATGTGAGTATTAATAACACATATTGTTTATAGACCCAACTACCTGAAGAAGAGAAGGCTGAGAGGAGACATGATAGTCATGTATAAATACGTGAGAGGAAGGAAGTCATAGGGAGAAGGGAGCAAGTTTGTTTTCTGCTGCCCTGGAGACTAGGACGTGGAACAATGGCTTCAAATGACAAGAAAGGAGATTCCACCTGAACATTAGGAAGAACTTCCTGACTGTGAGAGCCGTTCAGCAGTGGAACTCTCTGCCCCGGAGTGTGGTGGAGGCCACTTCTTTGAAAGCTTTTAAACAGAGGCTGTTTGGCCATCTGTTGGGGGTGCTTTAAATGTAATTTTCCTGTTCTTGGCAGGGGGTTGGACAGGATGGCCCATGAGGTCTCTTCCAACTCTATGATTCTATGATACCTGATGAAGACTCCTGAGAGTCCTGGTTGTGAATGAATATTGGAGTGCAGTCCTGTGTTGTAATAAAGAAAATAGGACATTTACTATCCAAGGATTTGGAGTCTACTCATGTGTACTAAAGACACAAGAACTATTTCCACACATGTGAAAAACATTTTTTCCCCCATCTTTTGAGAAAAGAACAAATTATTTCCATTTAATGTGAATCTCTGCTCAGCCATGGAAACCCACTTGGTGGCCTTGAGCAAGTCACACTTTTTAAGCTAAGAAGAACGTAATGGCAAGCCTCTCCTGAATCAATCTTGCCAAGCAACCCTATTATAAAGAGTTGATTTGAAGGCATTTAACAACAAGAAAGTTCAAAGGATATAACTTTCCTAAGCACAGAAAGTGGTTTCTTGCCTCAGTGACGAACGTAAGAAAGTAGGTGTATTGAGTTGTGTTACAGCCGAACCGTGTCTGCATTTTGAAGGCATGCTATGGAGAAGTGGGATTTGAGGAGGCACTGCACACTCAGATGTCTCTAATTTGGGCACTGGATGTGGTTGCTGCAGAATTTCCAAACATCCTAGTTCAGAAATGTGGAGCGCTTCAACACATGCCAACCCCCTACTGAGCTGCACAGTCAACAGGGACTAGTGTGGGTTGAACAGCCTACACATCTGGCATGTTAGGCTGAGCACAAGGCTATCTTTTTCCAAGGGACACTCTTGACTTACACAAACTATCCTAGGAATAGCTCTATCCACACATTTGCTTGACACATATTTTTTTTTACCCACGCCTTCTTCTAAGGAAAGCATACCTGATCTTTTCCTTCTCGCATTTCAGACCAAACTATTAAAAACGTGAGAAGAGCTATGCTGATACTGGATCAAATGAGAAAGTCGACCTAAGCTAGAATTTTGTGCACACAGTGGCCAACTGGATGCTTCTAGGAAGCCTACCAACTGGACATGAGTTCACTTGAATTTTCCTGCTCATGTGTGATAGCATTTTAGTATACCAAAGTATATTATCTCTTGCTGTTAAAAAGAATAAGTTACCAAGCATGCCAACTTTCCATTTTGGCTCAAAGCTTCTTAGCATAACTGCAGAAACCCCTATATATTATGTCCCTCTCCAGGTGGCTCTGGCTTGAGCATTTCCTGCTTTGGTCCTTAGGTCGCATTGACCAGCTATTACATTTTACTCTGTATTCATGGTTTGTTTCCACCCATTCTCATCTGGGCAATCAAAATATTGTTACTTTCATCTCTTAGAGTGGATTTAACCAAATTGGAAACTTCCCTGTTTTTTTTTTCTAACTTCCTCCCATATTTAGTTCAAAAGCTCTCTTCCACCTTTTTTTAATGTTTAGGTCCCATTCCAGTTCATACACAGCTTATCGCTTTCATATAGCCCCAGCTTGTTCCAAAATGTTAACCAATGAAAAACACACCTAAATCTTCTCCTGTTAGAACAGTGGTACACAACTTGTAGTCCATGGACCACCAGTGGTCCCCAAGAATGAAAATATGGTCCGCAGCCTCACAATTACTACAGGGTTGCCTTGAAACGATGCGACAACAAGAGCAACTAGTCTCGTAAAACCCTCTTATAGTGCTGAGGCAACAGGGATGTCGAGAGGGGAGAGGCTGACTATTCTTGAAAGTTTGCTACTACCACATCAGCTCTAGATTATTAAATATGATTTTCTGTGGGCGGCTACTGCATGGCATATGTTCTGTATTGGAAACTAGAGTTGATGTGGTCTATTTGATGCATCTTTCTGAATCAGCACCCCAAATAACCAAACCAAATCTAAAGTTGACCAAAAACTGATTTGTAATCCTTTTAGTACTGATATTGGAGAGTGGTCTCTGGTCAAAGTGGTCCTTGATCAAGTGGTCAAGTAAAGTAAAAGTTTCTCCTTGACATTAAGTCTAGTCGTGTCCCACTCTAGGGGATGGTGCTCATCTTCATTTCTAATCTGAAGAGCCAGCATTGTCTGTAGACGCCTCCAAGGTCATGTGGCCAGCATGACTGCATGAAGTGCCATTACCTTTCTGGAGAAACAGTAGCTACTCACATTTGCATGTTTTTGAACTGTTAAGTTGGCAGAAGCTGGGGGTAACAGCAGGAGCTCACCCCATTCCCCGTATTTGAATTGCCAACCTTTTGGTCAGCAAGTTCAGCCGCTCAGCGGTTTAACCTGCTGCACCACCGGGCACTCTGGTCAAGTGGTCCTAGTCAAGAAAAGGTTTGTAACACTGCTTAGAGCATTGCCAATGTTTCTTAGCCTGAGATGAATATCTATTTAAATAGTTCTTTTCTAAAGAATCATTTATAATTTTCTTATGCTAACTCGGACAGACAATGTGGTGTAGAGATTTCATTGCTGGACTATGACTTTTGAGACCAAGTTTGAATGTCTCTTTGGCCATGGAAATACACTGGGTCTTTGGTCAAGTCATGCGCTCTTAGCCTCAGAGGAAGGCAAATTCATACTGCCTCTGAAAAAAAAAGCTTGCCAAGAAAAGCCTGTGATAGGCTTGACTTAGGGCCCATCTATACAGTACCGATTTTCTGTGTTAACAAGGGGAGCAACTACATGATGTTAGCATTAAATGTGTGCTGATTCCCTGCAATGGCCAAAAAACATGGGTTTATATGTTCCCCTTTTATCCCGGTTCTGGCCAAGAAAATACACATTTTTGCATCACTGTATATCCCTGCACTCACCAAAAACATGTAATTTCCTTCCCTTCCCCCTCTGGAGAATGCTTCAGCACATGTCTGCTTTTATAAAGCCCAAAACAGCTGATTGGGCTGTCAAATGGACACACAGCTGATTTAAAGGAAACACTGGCAGAGAGTAATTAGAACTCTGGAACTCTTTATTTTAAACTGTATAATATTAAACAGAGCTTGAAAAAACAATTAGGGGAAGGGAGAAATCCAGAAGTTTTTTTTTTAAATCTATTATATGCTGAAGATCATATGCACACATGCAAATCTGCTTATTTTTATATTAAGATATTTGCATGCACCCATATACAGTTTAGTGCATAATGGAGAGATTTTTTAAAATAAAAACCACCAATGTCTCCTGTTTACCCTCCATCTTGTTCCAATACAGGGGAGGCCTGTGAGGATGGTGGGGGAAGAAATCCTAGGACCTACAGGTTTGTGTGGGGACATGTTCTCATGTTTTAGGGTTTCTTTGCTCTTCCTTTAAAACCCACATTTTTGTGCTGTCTGGAAGCGCCCTTGGAGTCATCATAATTTGGAAATGACTGGAAGGTATAGGGCAGTAATGTATTAGCCCCCTCTCCCCAGGTCTCTTATTTTACACAACAGGAGAGAAGCTATTTTCTCAGCTTAGAATGCCATTAGGACACCGCCAAAGTTCTGCTTTTTAGAGTAACAATTTACCTGGACATGAGAAAACCTCTAGAAATCTCACATCACAAATTGGAGGGGATCCAGGAAGGCATTTTTGGCCCTTCAGGGAGAGGGGGTGGAGTGTAAATAAAGATGATGATGATGATGATGATGATGATGATGATGATGATACCTACATTTTTCATTAGGTAAAGGTTATCCCCTGATATTAAGTCCAGTCATGTCTGACTCTGGAGTGTGATGCTCATCTCCATTTCTAAGCCGAAGAGCCGGCGTTGCCCATACACACCTCCAAGGTCATGTGGCCGGCATGACTGCATGGAGCGCCGCTACCTTCCCACCAGAGCGGTACCTATTGATCTACTCATATTTGCATGTTTTCGAACTGCTAGGTTGGCAGAAGCTAGGGCTGACAGCAGAAGCTCACGCTGCTCCCCGGAATTGAACCTGCGACCTTTCGGTCAACAAGCTCAGCAGCTCAGCACTTTAACCCACTGCGCCACCGGGGGCTCCAATTCTTCATTATATCCACTTTATTTTATTTTTATTTAAACATTTAATATCTCTCTGAAAAGTCAAAAGTTAAATAACTTCTTCATCATCATTCCAAAACAATCTGAATGTTGAAAGCATACAAATGATGAGCCAGGAAATCTAGGTTATTAAACCATAATGTTAATGAAAACAGTGTACACATAACAACCAGTTTGTTGCCTCACCAGAGCACGTGGATAAATAATCCAGCCAAATATTTTCATTTGTTTCACTGAAACAAACTCAATAGCTAATTTTAGATAATGGGTTGTTCTTTGTTTGAGCACAACAAGTTGTGTTTGTGTGTGTATGTGGGGGGGATTGGCACAATAAATCAAAATCTTAGATTTACATGAAGCTATCCCTGCTTTGTTAATATTTTGCATGAAGGAAGGAGGAAATCGGGTACTTGCAACAGGTTGAAGCTCACTCCTAATGTGCCTTATTAAGCCATAATTCCAGGTTGTAATTATGAAATTAGCATAGATCCTTAGTTTGCCATGATGAAGCATGGCCTTGTGAGAAATATTTGGTCTTAAAGAATTCATCTCATTGTTGTTTGGATCCAGAACACTGAGTCGTTGCTTATGGCAAATTAATCTCATTAACCTGCATACCTTGTACACCAATGGTGAAATAAGGATCTTTGGACCATAATAAAATGTTGTTGCCGCTGTTGTTGTTGTTGTTGTTGCTGCTGCTGCTGCTGCTGCTGCTTATGGTAAGTATAGATGATTGACACATTTTATTTTTCATTTTTATTTCTCAAATATGAACAGCAGATTTCCCTGGGAAACACTGCTGTCAATTCAAATTTAGGTTGGTGAAACATTTTGCACTTGTGTGTCACTTGTGTTCAACACTCCAATTCATTTCATTTAACTCAAGTACTGAATGCTTTCGCACAAACTTGAGGTCATACTACATAATAAATTTTATAGTCTTAAACTTCCATAGTCTAGAATTCTGCATAATTTAGCATGCATAATTTAATTTCAAGAACATGAAACAAGATGATTTGATTTTACCCAGAGAAACCAGAATGTTTTTGTTTGAAAGGGATTATTACAAGGTCTTGGGTGGTTAATTATCAAAAGGTGAAAAGTTTGACTGCAGAAATCACAAGAACACATCATGCTTTTTCTGAAAGGGTCATTCCAGACAAGCTTTTAATCATGAAATCACGCAGTCTCATTCCCATACTTTTACCAGAAGAGAAGGAATCTTCAGTAGTGCAGTGGGTTAAACCCTTGTGCCAGCAGGACTGATGACTGAAAGGTTCAAATCTGTGGAACAGGGTGAGCTCCCATCTGTCAGCTCTAGCTTCTCATGCAGGGGCATGAGAGAAGCCTCCCACAGGATGGTAAAACATTCGGTGTCCCCTAGGCAGACAGCCAATTCTCTCACACCAGAAGTGACTTGCAGTTTTTCAAGTCGCTCCTCACACTCACACACACACACACACACAGAAACAGAAGAAAAAAGCAAGACTGCACAGTCTTCTACTTGTAATCCTCCCATTTCCAGCTATCATTTTATCTTTTTTCTTGAAAAAATCTATTAAAGTGGAAAAAATAGAATATGTCAAGCCTTTTGCTTAGTAAGAACCTTCTATCTGAAAGCACCCTAAGCATATGCTGCAAGTGAACATGGCAAAGAGTGTGATGCATAGTGGGTTCTGAAGTGGCAGTCATTATGTTCAGATCCCAGGTCTGGAAATAAGAGATTTCAGATATAGCGGAACCTTGGTATCTGCTGCGGTTTGGTTTCAGAACACTCTGCCTTATGGGAATGCCAAAGTCCATAGATGCTCCAGTCCCATCATATACAATGGCATCGTAAAACATTGTAGCTTATGTAAACTGGCAAAATCAAGATTTGCTTTTTAAGATTTCTTTTTGTTTTGCAGTATATTTAAGCTGTGAATTGTTGAATCTGTAGACATAAGATCCGTGGATATGGATGGCTGACTGCATTTAAACCAAATTCTCTGTTGCTGTTATCGATGTATATCTTGCTTTCCCCTAATACTGGGGCTCAAGATGGCTACAGAGTGAAATACATAAAATATTTGTTAAAATATACAAATTACTTTTGAAGACAATTAAGCAATCTACAATATTGACTGTTTAAGAATCCATTAACAGAAGATAAAAATCAACAAGACAGTACAATTTTGCAAGCCCATTGTTGTCACTTCCCAAAAGCCTGTGGGAATAGAAAAGCTTACATTTGCCAGCAACAGAATAGTAAGGTGCGACTTATCCTCATCTCTCTAGGGAAGGAGTTTCAAAGTCTGGAAACACTCACTAAAAGGCCCTATTCCTTATTCTCATCTGCTGTGTGTGGGAAGGTGATAAGACAGAAAGAGGGAGAGCGTTCTTTAGATAGCCTTGACCCAAGCTATATAAGGAAAGTTAAAGGTTTCCCCTCGATATTAAGTCTAATAGATACCAACTCCGGGAGGTGGTGCTCATCTCCACTTCTCAGCCGAAGAGCTAGCATTGTCTGTAGACACCTCCTAGGTCATGTGGCAGGCATGACTGCATGGAGTGCCAGTACCTTGGAGAGGTACCTATTTGTATACTCACATTTGCATGTTTTTGAACTGCTAGGTTGGCAGACGCTGAGACTATCAACGGGAGGTCACTCTCTCCTGTAGACTCGAACCGCCAACTTTCCAGTCAACAAGTTCAGCAACTCGGCGGTTTAATCCACTGCACCACCACGGCCCTTCCCAAGCTATATAATGCTCATCAAATGTCAACAGTAGATAGCATGGTAAGCAGTGCTTGTGCAGATGCCATGAGAAAAAGGATAATGTGTTTGGCACATCATTTGGGTGCAGACTGGACATCAGAACAGTAGAGGAAATAAGGCTCTTTCTATGTTTGTTGAGACCATAATTAGATGTGAAGGAGATAGTTGTAGTTTTTCACTTGTCCTGTTTCACAGCTTGGCTTCCTGCCCCCCCCCCCCTCAAAAAAACCCCCCTCTGTCTTTGGAAATTTACAGATCAATAAAGAGACCAGGGGTGGGCAGACTAATCGAGTTCATCTCCACAGAGTTCCTCCTTTGTTCACTTTCCAAGTCTGCTCTTTATGAATTCTGTATATACAGACTTTTTAAATTGGAAAAAGCGACAATGGATGCTGTCAAGTAAAACATGTTTGTGCAGAATATAGCAATGTACGCAATCGTGGTTTTGGAGAGGGGCACATTTTACAGATGCGCACATGTTGTCAAACAGATATTTTAATTTTTAATGCCCCAGAGTTCACCAGATTTCCTCCACATTGTCTCCATGTTTAAGGAGGTACAGAACTGGATAAATTATCCGATGCTTCCTTTTGGAGCAAATGGAACAAATGTTTGTTACATCATGAGAAGAGACTGGGAGGTTGTGTGGAATATGGTGGATTCCTGGTCTTGGGAACACTGAGGAAAAGAAAGTATTGACACTGATGAAAAAAATATGCTTGGCACTGCATTTTCTTGGTCTGCAGTGACCCCATTAATACCACACACATCATGGTGGGATTGCCATAGCAAGCCACATAATTCTTCCTGCCAACTTCACCTGTTTGCATTGTTTCTAGCCACATTGTGCTCTGCTTCTTTTCCCAATATGCTTGTAAATATACCCTGTATACACTTGAGTATAAGCCGACCAGACAATAAGCCGCGGTACCTAATTTTACCACAAAAAACCCTGGGAAAATGGATTGATTCGAGTATAAGCTGAGGGTGGGGAATGCAACAGGTACTGGAAAATTTCAAAATAAAAATAGATATCAATACAATTACATTTATTGAGGCATCAGTAGGTTAATTTTTTAATATTTACATAAAATTGTAATTTAAGATAAGACTGCCCAACTCTGATTTAACCATTATTTTAACCTTCTTCAAAATAAATGTGCTTACCTATCCTTCCAATAATAATGAATAGAGTAAAATAATAAATATTATAATAATACTAAAATAAGAAATAATTATTAATAAAATAATTAAAATAATAAAAGGAGCCCCCGGTGGTGCAGTGGGTTAAAGCGCTGAGCTGCTGAGCTTGTTGACTCAAAGGTCACAGATTCGAATTCCGCTGTCAGCCCCAGCTTCTGCCAACCTAGCAGTTCGAAAACATGCAAATGTGAGTAGGTCAATAGGTACCACTCTGGCAGGAAGGTAATGACGCTCCATGCAGTCATGCCAGCCACATGACCTTGGAGGTGTTTACGGACAATGCCGGCTCTTCGGCTTAGAAAAGGAGATGAGCACCACACCCCAGAGTCGGACACGACTGGCCTTAATGTCAGGGGAAAACCTTTACCTTTACCTAATAGTAATAATAATAATAATAATAATAATAATAATAGAGTAAAATAATGGAAATGTAATAATAACAGTAATAATAGAGTAAAATAATAAATGTAATAATAACAATAATAAAGTAAAATAATAAATGTAATAATAATAGAGTAAAATGATAAATGTAATAATAATAATAATAATAATAATAATAATAATAATAGAGTAAAATAATAAATGTAATAAAAATAATAACAATATCAGAGTAAAATAATAAACAACCAAGACTCAAGTATAAGCTAAAAAGGGGGCTGAAAAACTAGGCTCATACTGAAGTATATACAGTACATATTTTCTGTTATACTGATTTGCAAATATTTGCACACGTGCACCTTTTTGTTTTTTAAATGCTCAACCTAGGAAAGAACCAGTTCCACCCACCATCGGTATTTCTCCCCCTAACTACAGTGAAGTGGAGGCCAAAAATGTCAAATTTTCTCAAAATCTTGAAGTGGATTAAAGTCGAAAGAATTGTATTGCAAGTGAATCATCCTGACTGTGTCCGGATCACAGAACCTATGAGTGAGTATGTTTTTTGAGTTGATGTAGACAAACACAGAGCTTAATATTAGGGACTGGTAAACCTTTTGGCCGGGTGGCAGGAGAAGGTCAAAGGGCTGGCTCAAAAACCAGACAGTGCGGTAAACGAATCACTCGAATCACTCCCCGGTCCCAGTTTGAGTATTCCACAAGATGTCGTTGAGCTGTTCTTCCCTTTCCCAGCATCTCTGTTCTTTGTCCTTTTTATTCCCTTTGCTCGCAAAATCCATCCCTCCTCCCACTGCCCTCAACCTTTCTTTGATTATCTTTCCTCTCAACTCTCTCCAGCTAGCCAATATCTTTCCAGTAATGAGGTGGCCCAAAACCCCCACTGTAGTAGCATGAAGGGGCGGGTGTGTTTTTTCAGATGACGATCATAAAAAACCACTTTTTTATAACCCTCATTACTACCCGGGCCCTGCTGCTCGCAAGGCAGTATATAGCCTGTCAATCTTTATGCGCTGATAAAAGAGGGGAGAAGAAAAAGCTCAGGGACATTGACGCTATAAGCTGACCTCTCCATGTGTCATATAGTTCTTCTTCTGCACATGGATGCAGTTATGAAGTGACGGGACATTGCCTCAGGCATCTTTGGGTGCCCTTCTTGCTCGAGTTAACAGTTTTCTCTGGAATAAGGACTTTGTTGTATTGATTCCTTCAGACTGGATTTTCTCTCGAAAACCAGAACGATTGGCCCACTGAGGTTTGCGGGGTCAGCTGTTTGGAAGAGCGGTTGCTCCACTACCATTATTATATTTGTGATAGGTCTCGTCTGCTCTGATTAGCAACAACAAAAGGGAGATAATATTGATGGAGATAAGGGTTGTCTCCCACCTCCCCCAGACTCTTGTATGAATATTTCATAATCCCCTCCCCACACACGCGCACAACGCTGCTGCTACAAGTTGTCTCCTGTGCTATTTTAATAATATAACATTATTATATACCTTGTCTCCTGCGCTATTCTAATAATATAATATAATGTGATATTATATAATATACTAGCTGTCCCCTGCCACACGTTGCTGTGGCCCAGTCTGTTGATCTGGGAAATAAAGTAATGAGAAAGTGTTGGTTTCTAACATATGTAATGTCTTTATGCTTGTGGGTCAACAGTATTTCTTGCTGTTTCTTTGTCCGTGTTGATGTGGAGAGTGTCTGGTTTGTCCACCCTGGAACATGCAAGACATCATTGTCCTTCTTTAAGGGTTCCTTTCAAATCTATGATACTATATCTCTGTGTGTGTGAATCATATCTATCTATCTATCTATCTATCTATCATCTATCTATCTATCATCTATCTATATCTATAGCTGGATGGCTCTTTGTCAGGAGGACTTTGATTATGTTTTTTTGCCCTGATGAAGGGAGTTGGATTGGATGGCCTTAAGTATTTTCTGTTGTTGGTGGGTGTTCTGTGTGGGAAGTTTGCCCCGATTCTGTTGTTCATGGGGTTCATAATGCTCTTTGATTGTAGACGAATTGTGAATCCCAGTGACTACAACTCTCAAATGTCAAGGTCTATTTCCCCCAAACTCCATCTGTGTTCGCATTTGGGCATGTTGAGTATTCGTGCCAGGTTTGGCCCATATCCATCATTGTTTGAGTCCACAGTGCCCTCTGGATGTAGGTGAACTACAACTCCCAAATTCAATGTCAATGTCCATCAAACCCTTCCAGTATTTTCTGTTGGTCATGGGAGTTCTGTGTGCCAAGTTTGGTTCAATTCCATCGTTGATGGAGTTCTGAGTACTCTTTGATTGTAGGTGAACTATAAACTATAAATCCCAGCAACTACAACTCCCAAATGAGAAAATCATAATTTTTTTTTGAGTGATAGTAACTCCTTGTGTTGTGAGACATTTTGTTGCCAAATTTGGTGTCATTTTGTTCATTGGTTCTTTTGTTTTTAAGGTACTCATTATGCACAGAGCATTTATATATACAATTTTGGAGAGGAATCATTTTGCAGAAATCATTTTTTTCTCTCTGAAAAACACATTTCTTATGCAGAATCATAGAATCATAGATTTGGAAGAGCTTGTGGGCTATCCAGTCCAACCTGCCAAGATGCAAGAAAATCACATGCAAAGCGCCCCCAACAGCTGGCCATCCAGCCTCTGCTTAAAGGCCTCCAAAGAAGGAGCCTCCACCACACTCTGAGGCAGAGAGTTCTACTGCTGAACAGCTCTCACAGGAAGTTCAGGTGGAATCTCCTTTCCTGTGGTTTAAAGCCATTTTTCCACATCCTCGTCTCCAGGGCAGCAGAAAACAGGCTTGCTCCCTCCTTCCTATGATTTCCTCGCACATATTTATACAGGGCCATCATGTCTCCTCTCAGCCTTCTCTTCTGCAAGCTAAACATGCCCAGTTCTTTAAGCCGCTCCTCATAGGGCTTGTTCTCCCAACCCTTGGCCATTTTAGTCACCCTTCTCTGGGCACATTGCAGCTTGTTAACATCTTCCTTCAACTGCAGTGCCCAGAATTAGACACAATATTCCAGGTGTGGTCTGGCCAAGGCAGAATAGAGGGGTAGCATTACTTCCCTGGATCTAGGCAACATACTCTTATTTATGCAGGCCAGAATCCCATTGACTTTTTTTGCTGCCACATGACATTGTTGGCTCATATTTAACTTGTTTTCCATGAGGATTCCAAGATCTTCTCAAGTCAGGTGTCCCCCATTCTGTATCTTTGCATTTCATTTTTCCTGCCTAAGTGGAGTATCTTGCATGTGTCCCTGTTGAACTTCATTTTTTTAGCTTTGGCCAATCATCTCTCTAATCTGTTAAGATCCTTTTGAATTCTGCTCCTGTCTTCTGGAGTATTGGCTATCCCTCCCAATTTGGTGTCTCCTGCAAACTTGATGATCATGCCTTCTAACCCTTCCTCCAAGTCAGAAAGCCCTGTTTCCTGCACAGGAAACCTTTGTGTAGAAAATAGAGTTATTCCCTATGAAAAATTCTCCCTTCAGAACTTTCAAATATGCAGAGAAATATTCATTTGCTCTTAGAGAATGAAGGAATCTCCCTTAATTATTTGTCTTCACATAAGAAGGCAAAATACTTGAGGATTTACATGATGGAGGAGGGTCAAATGTCACGTGAAACACGGGGATATATAAATGGTTCTCTTGCCTCTCCCTTAGAAATACTAGTAGTTTCTCTGATCATGTGTGAAGTGATTAATTTGATGTGGGAATGCTTACACATGACTCCTGCACATCTGGGATGAGACGCCAGAACTTCCAGGTCAAAGAGAGCTGAGCTAAAGCATTCATTTCTTTCGCTTCTTTTCCTTTCCCCTCCTTACAGATTCAGTCTATCTGTGTTACATGGAAAACACTCATTTAACCAGGGATGGAAATGATGGTTGCAATGACTAGCCACGTGAAGCCTAAAAACAACCATGGTGCCCTTCCCTCTGAACCATCAATGTTCAGGGTCTTAATTCAAGTCTTTAAACAGAATAAAATCCTGCCTGAAATATTTTGGAAGTCTTCTCTTATAGCCAGCTCCTAAACGACACAGACATGTGTGTCCCACATGGTTATGCCTCTCTGGAATATGATTTGGAGGTTGCTGGCTTCGATCAAGCATCTCTTGAGGTGCAAAGGAGGAGGGAAAGGGCAGCGGACGGGGGAGATGCTCAGGCATCAGCATCTGGTTTGGGAAGAGATGCTTTGGAGTCCTACATTGTAGCCCCCAAAACTGAGGTACCCGGGCTGTAGAGGAGTGGGAGGGAAACTCAGATGGGGTAAAGAAATGCCAAGATTAGAAGAAAGAATGGGACATACTACAGGGGGAAAAACTGATCTCATGCCTCCCCTGCTAATTTCCTGCAGTGTCTATATTTCCTGGAATGCGCTCCAGATTTCTGAGGGTATTTTGACAATCGGAGAGATTTAGGGGCTAAATGCACGCAATATGAGGTTTGGATCCCCCGTGACTGTTTGCCTTTTGGGGGAAGGAGGAGCAGGTGGGGTGGGAGAAGAAGTGAAAAACCAAAGAGACCGAAAAGGGAATTAAATAGCAGTAGCAACTTCTGTCTGTTGTTTCTGTTGGTGTAAAATGATTATTGATAGCAACTTCTGTCTAATTCTCTCTTGCATTCGTATTTTTTAAACTTTCTTTTTTTGTTTCAGATATGAGGAAATTTGGGAATTGGGCTAATTTTTTCCAAAATGAGCTATAACAAAATTCTCCTCTATCTGTGTCAGTGACATTTGATTAGTAGTGTTGTATCTCCCCCTGTTACATTGGTATTAAGTATTAAAGATGAAAGGAGCCCCTGATGGTGCAGTGGGTTAAACCACTGAGCTGCTGAACTTGCTGATCGAAAGGTCATAGATTTGAATCTGGAGAACGGTGTGAGCTCCTGCTGTTAGCCCCAGCTTCTGTCAACCTAGCAGAAAACATGCAAATGTGAGTAGATCAATAGGTACCCTCTGGCGGGAAGGTAGAATTGCTCCATGCAGTCATGCCAGCCACATGACCTTGGAGGTGTCTATGGACAATGCCGGGTCTTTGGCTTAGAAATGGAGATGAGCACCAACCCCCAGAGTCAGACACAACTGGACTTAATGTCAGGGGAAAACCTTTACCTTTACTATTAAAGATGAAAATCCACCCCTTCCACTCCAGGGGAAAAAATAACAATGCAGTAGGACCTCTTTCCAATTATTGTAACCCTCGGGCCTTAACTCTTTGGCTGAGATACTGCATCAAGAGATAGACTTAGTTTATGTAGCTACATTTCCTTAGCTACCCCTCCCAAAGCTATACCCCTCCAAAAAAAACCCAACCCACCTGGTAAACTGCACAGGACTCCCTACCTGGCAGGACATCTATTTCTGGGTTGCTGGAGAGGGAGGAATCAGGAGACACACATCCAGGTATTTTACTGAACCTTAGGGTTAGGCCACTGAGTAGGAGGTGGAAGTCATTTCCTCCCCGTGCTCACCTGACGGACTGCACATTTTGATGTACCTGACATGTTACATCCTCATTTCCACTCACTTTTTTTGGGAGCTTTGGTAGGGTTGGAAAAAACAAACTGTAATGTACAGACAGTCCTCAAGGTACAAACAAGATGGGTTCTGTAGGTTTGTTCTTACATTGAATTTATGGAAGTTGAAAAAGGTACTTTTAAAAGTGTAACTTCAGCCATATTTGTGCGTGCGTGTATGTGTGTGCACGCGCGTGCACGTTTTGGAAAGTATTGGGAAGGGTCAGCATCCTTGTCATATTTGCTTTGCCCTCGGTGAACCTGTTCTGAAAATTTCACCTCACTTTCTGTCCATGTGATAATTGGATTGTGACATATTTGGCTTGCTGTGGAAACAAGGATAGGTGAGTTGCATATTTGTAAATCAGATGTTCAATCAATCAAATCGTTTAATGTACAAGCCCAAGGCCATGACAAAAAGGTACAGGTACAGGGTGCACAGAATAGTACTCTCAAAACAAAACAAAAGATAATAAACAAAGGTCAACTTCAAGTCCACAGAAAGACCAAAAACTAATGTGAATTATCAATATTGACTGGTACATTATGGAGGAAGGTCAAATTAGCTCTTTGAGTCTCCATAGCAATTGATGGCTTTGGAGAGTCACACTTAGGGGTCCCAATGACTTCTTTAATAACTGGACACGCTGTGAAAGATACCAGTAGAGACCTCTGGGAAAATTGGGCCCTGACACATAACTTCCATGTGGAGTGTTTGGCTATAATAAAATAGCTAGATGTATCTGCATCATTGCTGATCTCCTCACTTTCTTACAAGTTGGAAATGGCTTATTGAGGGGTAGTTGCACATCTAATAAGGGTGGGGTTTAAGGAGAACTTTTTGTTGAATTATGACCTGTTGTTGTTCATTCGTTCAGTCATCTCCGACTCTTCGTGACCTCATGGACCAGCCCACGTCAGAGCTCTCTGTCAGCCGTCACTACCCCCAGCTCCTTCAAGGTCAGTCCAGTCACTTCAAGGATGCCATCCATCCATCTTGCCCTTGGTTGGCCCCTCTTCCTTTTACCTTCCACTTTCCCCAGCATAATTGTCTTCTCTAGGCTTTGCTGTCTCCTCATGATGTGGCCAAAGTACTTCAACTTTGTCTCTAGTATCCTTCCCTCCAATGAGCAGCCGGGCTTTATTTCCTGGAGGATGGACTGGTTGGACCTTCTCGCAGTCCAAGGCACTCTCAGAACTTTCCTCCAACACCACAGCTCAAAAGCATCTATCTTCCTTCGCTCAGCCTTCCCTAAGATCCAGCTCTCACATCCGTAGGTTACTACAGGAATACCATGGCTTTGACTAGGTGGATCTTTGTTGCCAGTCTAATGTCTCTACTCTTTACTATTTTATCGAGATTGGACATTGCTCTCCTCCCAAGAAGTAAGCGTCTTCTGATTTCCTTATGACCTACATAATGACAAAAATGAGTTGCAATATAATAAGGTAAACTTATTGTTGTGTACCTCCAATCCTTTCTGAGTTATAACAACTCTTTTTTCACATTTTCCGGGACTGAGAGTCTGTGACTTGCCCAAGGTTCACCCAGTGGGTTTCCATGGCTGAGCAGAGGATTGAACTCTGGTCTCCAGAGAGAACAGTCCAGTGCTTAAAACCCTTCAACATGTTGGCTCTCACAGCAGACTCGCAACATCACAATTTAGCAACAGGATACCAGAGTGTGTTTTTGCATAATTTAACTTCCTTGGAATTAAGCCCCTAGAGTGTTTGAAAGTTCAAATTGTTGTCAAATATTCTGTGAAACGCTTAGTCTTTGAAAATGAGGGAAGGAAGAAGCCCTTGAGTAAATAAAAAAGATAAATATTGCCATTAAATGCTTCTTGTTTGTAAACAACAATGGTTGTAACAGTTGTTCAGACAAATGCCACATGTTGCGCTACATAGTGGTTAGAGAGTTGGACTTAAAGTCATAAAAAAGGGTTCAGATCATTGCTGAACTGCTTTAATATTTTAATTAACACTATGCATTAAATGTTGGGAATTGCTTTGTTTAAACTATGCTAACTTTTATTTTGGAAATGTTTTCACCTGATAGTTTTAATTGGGAGCCTTTGAGACCTAGGAAGCAACACGAAAATACTTTAGATAAATAAATGAAATAATTATCCAATGGGTTGCTGTGAATTTTTTGGGCTGTAAGGCCATGTTCCAGTAGCATTCTCTCCTGATGTTTCACCTGCATTTATGGCAGGCATCCTCAGAGGTTTGTTCATAGATGCAGTTTTTGTTGTTGTTGTTGTTGTGTCAGGAGGAACTGCAAGTCGCTTCTGGTGTGAGAGAATTGGCTGTCTGAAAGGACGTTGCCCTGGGGACACCCGGATGTTTTGATGTGTTACCATCCTTGTGGGAGGCTTCTCTCATGTCCCCGCATGAGGAGCTAGAGCTGATTGAGGGAGCTTATCCGTGCTCTTCCCGGATTCGAACCTGTGACCTGTTGGTCTTCAGTCCTGCTGGCACAGGGGTTTAACCCACTGCGCCACCGGGGGCTCTTATAGATGCAGGTGAAACTTCAGGAAAGAATGCTACTGGAACATGGCCATACAGCCCGAAAAGCTCACAGCAACCCGGTGATTCTGGCTATGAAAGTCTTTGACAACACAATGATCCAATGGTTCCCACCTTGATCTAAGAACATCTAGTACCACTTTTCAGGTTGCATAAAATTATAAGAATGAGGCAGGTAGTATCCTCATTTGCTAAAACTGTAGTAAAGGTAAAGGTAAAGGTTTCCCCTGACATTAAGTCCAGTTGTGTCCGACTCTGGAGGTTGGTGCTCATCTCCATTTCAAAGCCAAAGAGCCAGCGTTGTCCATAGACACCTCCAAGGACATGTAGCCGGCATGACTCCATGGAGAACCATTACCTTCATGCTGGAGCGGTACCTATTGATCTACTCACATTTGCATGTTTCCAAACTGCTAGGTTGGCAGAAGCTGGGGCTAACAGTGGGAGCTCACACCGCTCCCCGAATTCAAACCTGTGACCTTTCGGTCTGCAAGCTCAGCGGTTCAACTCACTGTGCCACTGGGGGCTCCAAAATTGTAGAGAGGTCCAAAAGAGTCAGATTTAAGTTTCTTCATACTTATTTTAGGTCTAAAATAGTGAGGATGTGCATGAAAATAACATGCATTTTGACAGAAGTTTTAAAGATGGAACATTAATTTCCACGGAGTTCCTCCTAAATGTCTATGAAGAATCACAATGATATCCTCATGTGTAGAGGTGTGCCACTGAATATCAAATTTAGGTTCATTCATGCTGTAGTACTTCTGACTTCTATTTATGGATGTGAAAGCTGGCAGGGAAAAGAGATCAACTCATCTGAAATGTGAAGCCAGAGGAGAGTTCTGTAGATGCCATGAACTGCCCAAAAGACAAATCACAGAGCGAATTAAGCCTGAACTCTCCCTAGAAGCCACAATGACTGAAGGGAGGCTGTCAAACTTTGGAAATATCTTGAGATGACACAATTCATTGGAAATTGCAAGAATCCTTGGCAAAGGTGGTAGGAAAAGAGGAAGATTACATCACGGATAAATGGACCAAGGAAGTTATAGCTCTGAGCTTGCAAGGCCTGAGCTCAGTTAATGTCAAAGTCTTTTGGTCACATATTCAGAGGGCCTCCTAATGGATCAAATACACCTCATGGGACACAAGACTATTTATTTCCTCAACCAATAGTATGCTTTATTGATTAGCCCATCGGCTATATAAAAACATTTGACAAACACATTTAACGCATACGCATACAACATACAACCCACAATACAACAAAAATTAAAATATACAGAAATATGGCAATGCAATCCATAGAAGTATGAAATTAAGCAGATTTAGCCTGTCTCCAAAGCTTTAAAATTCAGAATACAACCTGGAGCAGATTAAGAGTCCCAATAACATGAAAGCTGCTGCTGTTATTGATCACAGACTGAGAAGTTACATTTCAGACTACAATACAGAATCTCCTCAGCTGGGAAACTGAAAGAATTGTAGTCTCAGAAAGTAACTTTTTCAAGTTCTGTTTCACATCTGTACTTACAGTAACATCTATTTTGGCCCTACCCCACAGGCATCCATGAAAGAGGCATCTGTTCCGCCTGGCTTTCAACTCTTATTAGCAGCCTTCAACCCTTTAACATTGTTTTTGAATAGTTAGACTGCCCTTAGAAATATTGTGGTTTCTTTGTGTATTGTTTTGGTTTGTAAATTGAGGGAGGAAATATTGTCCTTTGACTGTCTTTTCTGTTTAATTATTATAGCGTGTGACATAATTGTCAACCAGCTGAGCTGTCTCCAGAACACAAGGACAACACTACAGAGGAAAGTTTAAAAGAAAGAAAGAAACAAAATAAAATGTGTTTGTGAACACAAAGATGAAGCACAATGTAGCCATACATTTCAAAATGCAGGCATTCCTAGCTTTGCCATCCCCTGAAGGAGAATCCCAAAATGCAGTTGTCTGTTTGAAGAAGCAAATGCTAGAAGTAGGAATGTGTGATCCATTTTAAAAATGGTTCAATTTAAATGGTCCAAAAATCATTGCAAAACTGGGGGATGCTGGCACTTCGTTTCTAAAGTGTTTCTAAAGTATTCTTAGTTAAAATTTCATTACTATAATGAGACTAACGAAATTTCATTACTATTTTGTTACAGTAATTGTGAATGCACATAATTAAATTACTATAATTGGGGAATCTTCAAGGGCTCCTATCTACCTCATTTCAAATGTATTAGGGTGAAACTTGCTACCATGGTAGAACACAATTTACCACTCTTAGCCCACCAAATTTCAGAACGTTTCACTTACCCACACATTTTTGGCAAATTTTCCATTTTAATAAACAACAATCTATATCAGTGGTTCTCAACCTGGGGTCCCCAGAAGTTTTTGGCTTTCATCTCCCAGAAATCCTAACAGCTAGTAAACTGGCTGGGATTTCTGAGAGTTGTAGACCAAAAACATCTGGGGACCCCAGGTTGAGAACCACTGATCTATATAAATAAAAATGCAATGTTCATTTGTGGGATTAACGTAACTGAAAAACTCCTGGGCGAATTGACACCAAATTTGGGCACAATATACCTATCAGGCCAATGAGTGACTATCACTCATAAAAACACTGAAAAACACAGCTGAAGAGACTTAAAAAGCCAAAAAATAAAAAATACATTACAATGCATGTGCAAAACCACATATATACACCTATACACACAGAAAACACATATACACAGACTGGGCCACAGCAACATGTGGCAGGGAATGGCTAGTTTTTATTCATAAATAAAATCTGTTCCTAGTTTCAAAGTGTTATTTCCAGGGAATTATTTATTTATTTATTTATTTATTTATTTACAGTGTTTATATTCCGCCCTTCTCACCCCGCAGGGAACTCAAGGTGGATTACAATACACATATACAAGGCAAACATTCAATGCCATTAGACACACAACAAATATAGACAGACAAAGAGGCAATTTAACATTCCAGCTTTTTGGCTTCATGAGGATATGTTCAATTCCAGCCACAGGGGGAGCTGCTGCTTCACCATCCACTTGTGACACTGAGTCCTTGATGGAGTACTTCCTCATACTTACACACGCTGCTGGAAGGTTTTTATGATGTTGTAAATTAGTTAAATCCCCCCCCCCCCCGCAGAAAGCAGTACCAAATTACCTACTTGACAGGTGAAACTGATGACAGCATAGGTCAACAGCAAGCTAGATTATTAATGGTTGGGAGCTCACTTCAAACTTATGACCTGTCGGTCAGTAGTGATTTAATGCAGCTTGTTACTAACGAGCTACCCCACAGTCCGGCCTTTATGGCTTCTTTTGCTGTAATTTTAGAACACCGATAAAATACCAATTGTGATTAATTTTAGTCACTTTTAGTCATCATCCCAAATTCAAGATGATAACATCTATTTGGAGTGCCAGTGTGGTCAAATGATTTGAGTGCTGGACTATGATTCTAAAGACAAGAGTTCAAATTCCTACTTGGCCATGGAAACTCACTGGGTGACCTTCGGCATGTCACACTCTTGCAGCATCAGACAGAGGCAAAGGTAACCCCTTTCTGAGCATATCTTGCCAAGAAAATCCCTTAGGGCAGTGATTCTCAAGTTTCCTAATGCCACAACCCCTAAATACAGTTCCTCATATTGTGGTGACCTCCAATCATAAAATTATTTTCATTGCTACTTCATAATTGTAATTTTGCTACTGTTGTTAATCGTCATGGAAATATGCAGCATGCATTTTCATTCACTGGACCACACTTGGCACAAATACCCAATACGCCCAAATTTGAATACTGGTGGGGTTGGGGCAAGGATCTATTTTGTCATTTGGGAGTTGTAGTTGCTGGTGTTTATAGTTAGCCTACAGTCAAAAAACATTCTGAACTCCACTAGTGATGGAATTGAACCAAACTTGGCAGCTAGAACTCCCAAGACCAACATAAAATACTGGAAGGGTTTGGTGAGCATTGACCTTGAGTTTGGGAGTTGTTGTTCACCTACATCCAGAGAACTCTGTGGGCTCAAACGATGATAGATCTGGACCAAATTTGGCATGAATACTCAATATGCTCAAATATGAACACTTGTAGAGTTTAGGTCAAATAGACCTTGACATTTGAGAGTTGCAGTTGCTGGGATTTATAGTTCAGCAAAAGTCAAAGAGCATTCTGAACTTCACCAACAATAAAATTAGACCAAACTTCCCACACTGAACTCCCATGCCTTGAAGGGACTTGCTGGGAGTTGTAGTTGCTGTGATTTACAGTTTACCTTCAATCTAAGAGCATTCTGAACCCCATAAATGATAGAATTGGCCCAAACTTCCCACATGGGACCCCCATGACCAACAGAAAATACTGTGTTTTCTGATAGTCTTTAGTGACATTTCTGACACCCCCTCGTGACCCCCCCCCCCCCCCCGGGGTCCCGACCCCAGGTTGAGAAACACTGCCTTAGGGTCATCATAAGTCAGAAGCAACTTTTTAATAGAGCTAGCTATTATGCTTAACCTATTCAAGGCTAGAATTCAGTTCCTTGGATTGTTCATTTAAAGCAGCCCTGCACAACCTGTGGCCCTCCAGTTGTTTGGGATTCCAGTTCCCAGAAGCCTTAGGCAGTTTGTCCAATGGTCAGGAATTCTGGAGGCTGACATCTAAAACACTTGGAGGGCCACTGGTTGCGCAGGTCTACTTTGGAGTATGCACTCAAACCCAAGAATGCTTGACAAGTCCATGGATGTAAGAGCCACCACCTACTATTGTGAGTGTGTGGTTGTGTATTTACAGTAGCAGTGAGTTAGTTAAAATCCCCAGAACTCGGCCTATGACCACCCGCTGTCCTAGGAATGCTGTGATTGATTCCTGCTTTGTGATGGAATTCCTCTTTGGGGCTCAATCAAAAGCAGGAGTCTCTTTTGAGCTGAGCTGGAGATGAGACTCTCCGCCTATAAGTCGCTAGTGGTTTGCACTTCTACAGCTACCACACACAAACACACACGAAACTCTTGGCAACAGAAAAAAGACACTTGAAAAAGGAGAAGCTGGGCGCCCAATGGGATGGGTTGCATCTGCGCGTCTGGCTGGTAGCCAGCCAAGGTAAGTGAAAACTTCTGCTTCCTTGAGTAACGTTACATGGTTTGCTTTGATAAATACTTTTAGCTCTTTGTGTCATCTAAATTCCCAACACAAGCTTCTCACCTCTCACGTTGGGACAGTTGGGACTCCGTGTCTTGACTTGATCTCACCTACCTCTTCTGAAGTTTTGAAAATCAGATTTCCTGTCGCTTTAAGAAAAGGGCAAAGGGTGACATGTTTCCCTTTACACATTAGGAGATGAGAGGAAATAGGACTCAACAAGCCATCAGCACCATGTTTAAGAAAGTTTACAGGAACAATGAATGATCATTTCTCCCACCAGCACCAGAAAGGATGAGCCAAGACAGATAAACAGGTGTGTTGCTGGCTCC
This sequence comes from Anolis sagrei, assembly GCF_037176765.1. NCBI lineage: Eukaryota > Metazoa > Chordata > Lepidosauria > Squamata > Anolidae > Anolis > Anolis sagrei. The sequence continues at coordinate 32,181,588 of NC_090026.1, forward strand.
AATAGTAATGAGGCAGCACACAAACACTAGATTGTCTAGATTTTCAAGATACTATCCAGAAAACTTAGCCATTACAAATACATTTCAGCACCTTTAGTCACGTTCTGACTAAAACCCAGTGAAAGCCCCCAGTTGCCACTGGACATACACAGACACATGGGTAAAGTAAGATAATTCTCAATGGTTGTTTTTTCAATAATGCGCTTCTTTAGTGTACAGAAATTGATTGCTGTTCTCTCTCTTAGCTTTCCTTCAAGGATTTCATAACCCTGTAAGCTAGGCACAGAAATGATAATTTCCCAGAGTTTATCAAGTAACCTTTATAGGTAAGGAAGGATTTCACAGGACTAATAGTCTAATCAGTACTTACTTACTTAGGCGATCCCTCGATGTCCGAGTAGGATGGTCTTCCCAGGTCAGTGTTCTGGTGGGTCCGTAGGTGATTGTGGAGCCCTATTCTTGATTTGCATCTTCTCCCGCAGTGAGGGCATCGGTTTCCAGGTGGAAGGTGGTCTCGGTCGGGGTTGGCTTGATGTGCCTTCCTCTTGGCACATTTCTCTCTTTCACCCTCAATTTGTGCCTCTTCAAATTCTACAGCCCTGCTGGTCACAGCTGACCTCCAGCTGGAGTGCTCAAGGGCCAGGGCTTCCCAGTTCTCAGTGTTTATGCCAGAGTTTTTCAGGTTGGCTTTGAGCCCATCTTTAAATCTCTTTTCCTGTTCACCAACATTCCGTTTTCCATTCTTGAGTTTGGAGTAGAGCAACTGCTTTGGGAGACGGTGGTCAGACATCTGGACAATGTGGCCGATCCAGTGGAGTTGATGGCAGAGGACCACCACTGCATTGCTGGTGATCTTTGCTTCTTCCAGCATGCTGACTTTTGTCCGCTTGTCTTCCCAAGAGATTTGCAGGATTTTCCGGAGGCAGCACAGATGGAATCGTTCCAGGAGTTGCATGTGACATCTGTAGATAGTCCACGTCTCACAGGCCTATAGCAGGGTTGGGAGGACAATAGCTTTATAAACAAAGCTATTGGTATCCCTACGGATGTCCTGGTCCTCAAACACTCTCTGCTTCATTCAGAAAAAAGCTGCACTTGCAGAGCTCAGGCAGTGTTGTATTTCAGTGTCAATATTGACTTTGGTGGAGAGGTGGCTGCCAAGGTAGTGGAAATGGTCAATGTTTTCTAATATTACACCATTAAGCTGTATTTCTAATCCGTATGCTATATTGACTGTATTAACTGCATGGCCCTTGGGCCTCTTCTGATTTGTCTTTTAGGCAGCCCCTAGAAATGTCCTCACAAACATAGGTGGAATTAGAGTTCAGGCCCTTGGGTCTTTCCTTTAAAGTATGAACTAAGGCTCAGAAAGGATTCACTAGTTCATAAGACACAAAATCCACCAGCCACTATTGTGTGTGCATGTTAGATCATGTTAAGGACTTATGTAGAGATCCAGTGTAGTTTAATGACTTGAACATTTAGAAAATTCTATGATAGAGTCAACATAAGTTGGGAAAAAATTGAAAGCACACAACAATAATGGGTTATCTAGTCCAATAATCTGCTCTCACAGGATCCCCTCATTGCCCCTGCCTTTCTGCCTTCCATATGCGTAAACTAAAGTTT